>NC_140508.1:77180565-77780565 GCF_964339955.1 Pipistrellus hanaki
ACTGATCTCATCACCATTTTATCACAATATCATGTACACCTTTCAGTCTTATTCCCATGTTATCTTAGTCCAAAATATCCTTAATTGTGTTTAAAAATCTTAGAAGTCTTTCTTGTCCCTGCCCATGTCTGAAGCAAATTCCTCTTTTTCAGCAGGTCTCCTCTTCCCTCCTTCCACTGCACCACTGTTCCTGCAGACATTTAAATAACTTCTGAAAGAAAGGGGAAAAAAGGGACTTTTAGAAATGCTTCGTTTAAAAACAACCTTCCCTCTTTAAAAAAAAAAACAAAAAAACAAAAACAAAAAAAAACCCAAACCACAAAAAACTCACAGACCTTTGCGTATATTGATGAGCCCATCAAATTCTATATGGCAGGAAATGAATCAAACTACAAATATTGATCAAGAAACATGCTTGTTGCTGATCAGAGATAACATTACTTGTAGAAATGTGCATTTTGGTCAATATTTATTCCTTCCTAAAATTACACAATTATGTTTTCTTCTGTTAAACTCAATTTGTCCAATTTGGTATAATGTAATTTCCTGTACCTATGTATAATTTATTTATATGATTAGTGTATCCTCTGTGGGAACTTAAACTGATATAACTTCCTTTGAACAACATATCTGGGGCAGTTATGATGTGTTATCACCAGCTAAGGGAAATATATTGCTCATGAGTCACAGAAACAAATGTGAGCAAGCAATTGCTTATAGTGATCAATTTTCAAGCAAGGGCAGGGGTGGACAAGATTTATGTTGGTCATATAACCAAATTCCCCCAATCTTAAACATGTTTAAATATAATCATTGGTAATAAGATAATAATAGTTAACAAAGTAAAGGATTTTTAATATTGTTTATTATCTAAAGCATATTATAATCATTAACTGATTCATATAATGTATATATACTATTTATGCAGGTAAAAGAGTTGCTTAATGAAAAGCTGGTAACAGTGAGTGTAGACAGTGTTTACTCAATGAGTATTTATAAGGTGTTTGGAGAATGTACAATGTTGTGCTTGTTGCTGATAGAAATATAAATGAGTTAAGATATGGCGAGGACAAGATTTACACCAATGAGCATAGAGCTTAAAATAACCATATGATATATGATATACTTTAATTTCCTCACCTGAATATGGTGAATGCATATTACTAGTAGTAACTATATATAAAGCAGAAATGAAAAGAAGTCTTAGGTCTCTCTAGATATAAGAAGTAAGCAGTTAAACTTGAGATGGTTTTGAAAATGGACAGTATTTGTATGTGTGGAGAGATAGTAGAAGATGGCTGGGAAGTTGTCTGCGGCCTAAGCAAGTTCAAGTTACTGAAAGTGAAAACTGAATTTGAGTATTAGGCCTACTGAAGGGAGACCAAGCTTGTTTACTGGAAGAAATTAGAACTAATACTAGAAATATACAGTGGGTTTAATTGGTGGACTGCCAATGTGGGAGGGTAAAACAATAGAAAGTAATAATGCGTTAGAATGAATTAGTATAAATAAACATTAATAATGATTATTGTGAAATGCTGATTTATATTATTGTATTATTTACTTCTTTTAACCTATCTTTTTGAGGTTTTCTGTACTGACACAATATTCTGTAATGTTAAAAAAAAAATAATAACGACTTTTTGGCATGAATAAGATCACAGGCTGTCATGGTTAATCTTTTCATTCTGGCTCACTGGTAGGGCAAAGTGATACTCCTGTGACTTTTGACCCGTGGTAAACTCAGGTTTATCATGTATTGACCTGTATTTGATTTTCTGTCCTAATGGGGACTTCATCTGAATTTGAGGTACCAGTCAGTTATTAGACAATCTCACCATGCCTATTCAAAGACAAAGTAAGATTACTACAGTTTATTTTGTGACAATTGCCTATACATTTCAAACTTCCATGATAAAATAAAGTCACAAAAGCATAGTAGTTAGTATTATCATCTTTTGAAAATGCTGTAATATAGATAAACTCAAAAATTAACTGGTTGATATGTACTTGCTTAATTTATTTGTTCAATTAAATGGCCAGTTTACATGGCTTTTTGGCCAGTTTGATCAAAGAATTAAAGTTCCATTCTTCCAAACAATTGCCCTTGTACTCAAATTGTTAAATGACTATGCATAAACAGAAGTATAATTTATGAAAACCTTTTTAAATTACATTATGGCACACAAAATAATAAAGGGATTTTAAGGTTAGCTGTCCTGATTCAGCACCGACCATTCCATAATCTCCCATGAATGATTAAAGACAGTGATGTGGGTAAATGTTGACAAATGGTTATCCAAAAGGTGGGTGGAAAGTTCTGATTTGTGTATTATCTTATTCTCATGGTGCAGATATTCCCACTATTGTCAGTTTTGAGACCCCAGTGTTAAGTCACTGAGAGCTGTTGGGCAGAGAAGTGTACAATCAACTCTCTAGTCAGTATGGGCCAGTTGTACTGAGAGAATACCTCTAATATGCTTGCATCTATTGTAAGCTCTAAATGGGTTCATTATGCCTGTCTCTTCCCACTTAATGAAGCATTCATTTTTTCCCCCCTCCAGTGCCTCACACAATGCTGAGAACACAATCAGTAAGGTTTATTGGGGGATGGGGGTTGAGAAAGGCTTTCAGTAAAATCACACAAGTTAAAACAGCGTTTTTCAACCGCTGTTCCACGGCACACTAGTGTGCCGCGAGATGTTGCCTGGTGTGCCGTAGGTGCAGACAAGACAAGAATTTTATAATTTTTCACTATTTTGTTTACTTAATATTTCATAATAAAGTAATTATAAAATACTTTCTTTGTGTTTATTTGATTCCTATTCAAGAGAATTACTTTATATATAGTCAATATAGGCACAGAGTTAAATTTTTTAACATTTTCTAATGGTGGTGTGCCTCGTGATTTTTTTCATGAAACAAGTGTGCCTTTGCCCAAAAAAGGTTGAAAAACACTGAGTTAAAAGAAACATGGGAAGAGGGTATGGGCAAAGTGTGGGCTAAAGAAATTTATATTTAAAATATTTTTGCATAGGATATTTTGTATATAACTAAGCAAACATCAGCCTTATTTAAATAAATGCAGTAGGTACCGATTTTTATTTGATGAGTTATGTGGGAGAATTTGTCTTAGAAACAAAGAAAATGGGATAAATGTAAAAGCACAGTTTTAGTAAAAGAGAAATATTTCTGTGACTAAAGCTAAATGCCTGGAGAAAAAAAAGCAATTCAGTTTCCCAATATTAATTATTGGGCCATATCCTGCTATTGATCTGTGTATGTAAAAATCAATGTAAAGATAAGGACCTTCATAATTGACAGGCGTAATTTTGAGGTATATACTCATTGACATTCAAAGAGCCAGGAAACAATGAAGATATTATGGATGAGCAAACTTTGGATTTATCTGAAGTTTTAATGACTACTTTTCAAACTTTTAAAATAAGTGGGGGAGAGAGACACAAGAAGCATATTATTCATTCCTTAATCCTTCCAGATTTGCAAAAAAAGGAAAAATATGCAACCTGACAGATTACAGAATATTATATTCATAGAGCCTCTTAATTTAGCAAAATTCTTTCACATTCACATTCGCATTTGATTTTCATTTCAAACCTGCGGGTAGAGGCCATATAAGTGTTTTTTCTCAACTTCCAATAGATGGGGAATGAGATGATGACCCTGGGCTGTGACTCTTACTGCTGTCTGCTTTTTATTAAAATATATAT
Organism: Pipistrellus hanaki; assembly: GCF_964339955.1. Classification (NCBI taxonomy): domain Eukaryota; kingdom Metazoa; phylum Chordata; class Mammalia; order Chiroptera; family Vespertilionidae; genus Pipistrellus; species Pipistrellus hanaki. The sequence continues at coordinate 77,184,297 of NC_140508.1, forward strand.
TCTCCCTGATGAGTGTATGTGAATGAGTAGATGGATTTTTGTTTGGAAAGACAAAGATGTGGGAAATTAATCAGAGGACTTTACTTAGCCTTTATTTTCTGGTGTTCTACTGGTGTCCTCTCTGGTTCATGGTTACTCTTAGTCCTGATAATCTCATAGGAAGTTCACAGTAAGAGAACAGCATAATTAATCAGAAAAGATAATCTACTGATTTAGGACTTTTGTCCACTGGCTTAGTTATTTTTTGAGTTAGGTCTGGTGCACCATTCTAAGACTGCTTTCTGCAGCTCTTCTCACTTTAAGCTACCCCACATCAAAACACTCAAATAGTATCTTGCTTTTTTTTTTTTTTTTTACTTCTGTCAGCGATGAAGTATATTGATCCCTTCACTTTATCTTTTCCTTATTCTCATCAAACTCTAGTTTTAAGCACTCCTATTCCCTTATTATGAAAAGGTAATAACACACACCTCTCATTCTATGGTTTAATTTTAAGCATTGTGTAAAAAAACACATTAAGTGTTAAAAACATATGAACATATTTTAAAATCATACTCAGATATATTTTTTTCCTGCACAAAGTTTTGGCAGCTGTGCTGGTAGCGAGTAGTTAAGAACAAGTTGGACTCTAAAGAGAAAGATGAGGATCCTGTAGGTGTGTCTTGAAAAAAAATTTACTTTTGTTCCATGCCCAGCCGGTTGAGTATTGATTAACCAAGAGGTCACTGTTGAATTCCTGGTCAGGACACATGCCCAGAATTTGTAAGGTGTGAAGGAAGTAGCTGATCAATGATTCTCTCTCATCATTGATGTTTCTATCTCTTTCCCTCTCCCTTCCACTCTAAAGTCAATAAAAATATATAATTTTAAAATTACTTGCTCCAATAAACAAAAGCCCACTCATCATGGCTCAAATAAGGAAAAAGAGTTTATTAAAAGGAATCCACAGGTATTATTACAGGTAGGAAAGTTTATAAAGCTAAGACCTGCTTTTCTGGCCAGTGTTGCTCAGTGGTTGAGCATTGACCCATGAACCAAGAAGTTATTGCTTTGATTCTGAGTCAGAGCAGATATTCAATCACCAAAAGGGGGTATGAGGAGGCATCTGATTGATGTTTTTCTCTACCTCTGTGTTTTTATGTCTCTCTTCCTCTCCTGTCCTCTCTCTCTAAAAATCATTGAAAACATAGACCTGCTTGGATACCCACAAAATGACTAGATTGGGCAAGTTGTAAATGGAAGCTGCTCTGTCAACCACTCATTGGGCCACACGGTCTCTGGCTTCTGTGCCCTGCTGTGTGCTTAGCCATTCTATCCTTTTCTGGGTTAGATTAAAAGGCAGCTCGTGGCCTGCCTGCTCCTCTTAACTTTCCTCTGTTCTTGTATTCCATTTGCTTGTTCCTTATTCTGGCTCTGACAATACAATCTCACAATTTAAGACCTGTCTTCCAATTGACTATAGTCTAAATTCTGATTTGGTCTCTTGCCAAGGATAATGTAAATATTTACTCCTGGGGCTAGATCCCTGAGGTGCCCTTCCCAGGTTCAGCGGGTATAGCAACTTCCCTAAGAAGGGCATGTGGTAGGAGAGGCAGTAATTTGGAATGTTTATCATACCAAGATTTTAAAAAATGAAAGCCAAAGTTCAAAACATTTTGAAGAAATCTTACAAAATTGCTAATTGTCTTCAGGTGTACTGAAATGAAGGACATAAGTAAATAGTATCATTTAAGGATAAAGAAAGTTGGAAAACTTACATTATCCCCTTTTCTTCTTAGGTAATGAGAACACAATGATGGATTTTGGATTGGAAGTACTCTGTTATAGGTTAAATTATATTCTGAAAGGGGAGAGGTTTGGAACCATAGAGGCAGAGGTCATTACCACATCAAAGATGTATATATAACATCCTATCTAATAAAAGAGTAATATGCAAATTAACCACCACTCCACTACACCCACCAGCCATACCAACCAGCCAATCAGGAGCGAGTACGCAAATTAACTCAACCAAGATGGCTGTGGCTACAGAGAGCAGGAGGGAGGCTTGGGTTTCCCTGGCAATGGAGGAAGCCAAGCTTTCCACACACCCTGGCTGGCCCAGCCCTCTGCTTAAGGCTACAAAGTTTCAATTATAAAAGATAAATTAATCCTAACAAAAATGGCATCAGCCACGGAGCTGGAGAGAGCAGGTGCTAGGGCTTCCCCCTGGGATGGAGGAAGCCAAGCTTCTGCAGCCCTGGCCTGTTTTGGCCTCCACTTCAGGCTACAAAGTTTCAGTTATAGAAAATAAATAAATCCCAACAGAAATGGCTGCCACCATGAAGTGAGAAGAAGGCTTGGACCCGCTCCAGGCTACAAAGTTTCAATTGTAGAAGATAAATAAATCCCAGACACCAGGGCCTCTGCTTGTGTCACTGGGGGGCGTGGTTGGCCTGAAAACCACCACAGGTCCCTCACCCAGGCCACCCCACACCCAAGGGAACCCCCACCCTGATCCAGAACACCCTTCAGGGCAACCCAGTTGTCCCCCACCCATGCACCAGGCCTCTATACTATCTATAATAATAAAAGAGTAATATGCAGATTGACCATCACTCCAACATACAAGATGGCTGCCCCCATGTGGTCAAAGATCCTGCCCCCAGGTGGACACAAGAGGGCCACCACAAAATGGCCAGCATGGGAGGGCAGTTGGGGGTGATCAAGCCTGCAGGGGAGAGCAGTTAGGGGTGACCAGGCCAGCAGAGGAGGGAATTTAGGGGCAAACAGGCTGGCAGGGGAGCAGTTAGACATCAATCAGGCTGGCATGGGAGTGGTTAGTGGATGATCAAGCTGGCAGGCAGAAGCGGTTAGGGCCAATCAGGAAGGCAGGCAGGCGAGCAGTTGGGAGCCAGCAGTCCTGGATTGTGAGAGGGATGTCCCAGATTGAAGAGGGTGCAGGTTTGGCTGAGGGACACTCTCCCCCATCCCCCACCATGTACAAATTTCATGCACCAGGCCTCCAGTAGCAATATATAAAGTATTAATTTCATTTCTTCATGTTGTGGCTTTTTAGTGCTTTCACATGGCAGGAGATATCTCCCTTTCACTTTCTGTATCAGACAGAAATCATAAAGTTCTATATAATTATAAACTCCTTGAGTCATTTCAAAAATAACACATATCATGTCATTTTACACTATATGTATCTATATATTAACTATGTCTCTTTTTCCCCAATAGACTATACATTTTTGAGGGTATTATATTTTTCTCATCTTTGTGTTTTTCCCATCTTGCTTTTAGTAAGTGCTGGACACATATAAGGCTCTCACTAAATGACAATTCTCTTTTCTGTTCAGGGAATGCTGTGCTTTTATTTTTTTTTTTTAATTATTTTCAACCTGAGAAAAGAAGACCACATTGTGATTAAGTGGAGGTTAGGTGAGAAGATAGCAAGAGGTGAACCACATTCTGAAAGAACCTACAAGCATGATTACAGAGTCTCTCACAGTGCGGATCTTTGGTTGTCCAAGGAGAATGTGAGAGGTGGTAAAGAATGACATTGCAGTCACATATGAGAAATATATAAATCTTTAGAACTGTAGATTTCCAGCTTCTTTCAGCCCTGAATTATCTTGTGTGGGAGAGATGTGACTTTACTGCTCCAGATGACAAAACTAACATTTAGGAGGTTATGTTAAAGAGGTTGCATTTCAATATTAAATAAGGAAGAACTTTCACTGAGCAGAGTGAAAGTGGCTTTCAAATGACTTTCATTGAAAGAAAATGTTCAAAACAGAGGCTAATGATCTGAGAGAGATGACAGAGAGATTTGTTTACTGGGCTGAAGGTTTTTCTAAACTCTAAAGAACTTTCCACATTTAGCATTTTATAGTGTTATATTTATTAAATTGAATTGAAGCCTTCTCTGCTTTTAAAATGTAATCCACATACATGATGATGTCCATATTCCTTTGGGGACATTCACTAATCATATTGAATAACTACTTCTTTGATGCCTTTATATGACTTTTTTTTTTCTCATGAAAGTCAAGAAGAGACATAAAAATAACATTTTAAATCATCTTGTACCTGGAGAAAAATATTTCAGAGAAGCAAAAACTGACAGGCTTGTTAAGAGTAAGGAAAACTCTGAAGAAGATTAGCAAGTATGAATCATGCGTCTAGATCAGAAGGGTCGGTTCAATGAGGCAAGCTTTAAAAAGGTCCATTGGTCTGATCCCCAAGAGATAGGCTATGAAATTACTGCTGCCAATCAAATAACAAGTTGAGGGCTCTGCGTGTGTGAGTGCAAGGGAGTGTGCATGTGTATTTCAGCAGTTCAAATGTCAAATCAAAACTTATGTCAGTCATCATGATGTCTGTGTGGTGGAGATGGAGTTGACATGTAGTTGGGGAGCGGGGAAACTGAGAGGTCTCTTTAAATGTTGAGAATTCTTGTTAGAGTATCATCAAGCAAGAGAGTATGTAAAGCATAGTATATGGCACATTTATGACTGAATTTTTTTCTATGTTAATGATGGAAGAAAAACTATCATATTAACAAACACCTTCCCACAGAAAAACCCTAATGGAGGCTTCTCATTTTTAATTCATTTAACCCCAGTATTATTGTCCTACTCTTTAATTTCCTCCCTCATAACTCTTTACTATCGACTATAGTTAGCTCTTTCTTCTCGCAGTTTCACAAATTGATGGTTATCATGTTCTTACATGTGACTTTTTCCATGTTTGAAATGTTCTTATACCTCCTTTCTAGTTATTCATTACAACTTAGAATTTAAAAACAACACTAAAAATGTACCTTATACTTAAATCACAGCTTCAAAATTAAAAGCATCACAGTATGTGGTATCACAGTATATCATTTATTCCCAGCTATCTACTAGTAGCATGGTTTTGTATAATCTCCAGTTTTGTTCCTAATCATTCTTGTCCTCAATGCTCCCTGTTCACTGGCCTGCTTTTTAAAAAAAATATCTTATATTGATTTTTTACAGAGAGGAAGGGAGAGAGAGAGTTAGAAACATCGATGAGAGAGAAACATCGATCAGCTGCCTCCTGCACACCCCCCACTGGGGATGTGCCCGCAACCAAGGTACATGCCCTTAACCGGAATCGAACCTGGGTCCGCAGGCTGACACTCTATCCACTGAGCTAAACCAGTTTCAGCCACTAGCTTGCTTTTGAAGGAAACTGCAACACCTTCAATGGGAATGAAAAATAGCATAACAGTTAATTTTTTGTAAGCATTTGTGTTGTGACATCCATAGGATACTATGCCACTTTTGAGTCTAGCACATTTCTTTTTTTTTTTTTTTTTTTTTTTAATTAATTAATTAATTTATTTATTTATTTATTTTTTACATATTTTCTTGATTTTTTTTTATTGCCCCCCTCTCTCCCTCCCACACATCCCCTCCCTCCCCATAGTTTTATGTCCATTGGTTGCACTTATATGCATTTATACAGGTCCTTCGGTTGATCTATTATCTCCCCCTGATATCCCTACCCTCCCCACTGTAATTTGACAGTCTGCCTGTTGCTTTACTTTCTCTATATCTGTCTCTTGGTTCATCAGTTTATAAAGATCTTTATCATCCACCGATGTGTGAGGTCATGTGGTGTTTCTCTTTCGTTGATTGGCTTATTTCACTCAGCATGATGCTCTCCAATTCCATCCAGGTTGAGTCTAGCACATTTCTTATAATTCTTTTGTATTTCTAATATGATACATTTGCAAAAAGCACATGGAATTTTAGCAAGGCTTTTGAGGTTAACATATGTTGATTGAAGGTAAAGACTGAAAGCATCAACCCCGTATCCTCATCTTGTTGACTAGGCTTTGCCTATTGCAATGGGACTTGAGTTCCTCTAAGTGGAATCCATGACTTATCTAGCTCTTTTGGATAAGAACCTCTCATAGTGGCAGCATATAAAAGGTACATATTTATTTACATATTTATTTATTCATTATAGAAATATTTTTGAGCCTTAACTATGGTGCGGCCATTGTGGGAGGCTCAGGGGAATGGTGATAAAAGACCAGGATAGCCTGATATCTGCTACCTAAGGCAGACAACATGATATATTGGTTGGAAACAATTTGAATTTGAATACTATACTAATTCTACCCTTTAGAAAATATTTGACCTGGAAAAAACTACGTGAGCCTCCATTTTAAAATTTCGTTTCTGTTTTTTAATCAGTTCAAAGGGGAATCTCATTGGTGAGGAGACCTTGAGGATTCATTGAATTAGTACAAAGTGTTTTGACCACTGCCTGACATAATACATGTTAATTATTTTTATGATCATGGTGTTTATATTCTAGATGAAGGATGGACAATTTAAAAATTACAGCATGAAAGTGTGGCTGGGGTTATGAAAAGGGAAATCTGGATTATTATGGAGAATTCTGCTGAGGTTAATTGACCTCCTCTAAAGGACAAGGGGAGTGTCTGGAGGAAGCCAGTGTCTGAGACCTGCTCTGGTGATGTGGGCTGAATGAATGCCAACAGCGGCTTTCTGTTCCTTCCTTGCAGGAATATTACTGAGCTTGTGAATTGCCCAAGCTTTACTGTTTTTCTCCCTAAATCCTGTTCTGCTAGCAGCAGTGCCATTTTGGCCTTTTGTGCCTTCCGAGGCTTTGCTTAGCAGATGATATGCACATTCTCCTCTATATGTGCATTGTTTAGTTGTGTGCTTTTCCTGGTTGATTTTAATTGATAGTTATTCAGAGTGGTTAGAACCAAAGATGAGATATTTTTTTGCATTACATTCTACATGTGAGGATGGAAGGGCTGGAAACCAGGTATGGGTAGAATAAATGTTCCAGATCAGATCAGGACTGAGCAAAATTATGAAATAGGTGACATTCATCATTAGTGCTCATTATTTCTTTTTTATGAACATGTCAGTGTAACTAAAAACCTGTTGTCATCATGTTTCTCTAGGGTTTTTTCTGTTACTAGGATAGTAAACTAATTGATTAAAAGTATGGTATTATTATTTAATATGGACTTTTAAGCATGAAACAGGTTACTGTTAATTATTTTATGACAATAGGCATAGCCCAGATTGTCTTGGGCAAATGAGGATGTATGGTCATCTTTAAATATTAAAAACTTCATGTGTTAGCCTTCTGGATCCTTTCTTGTACACCTAACAAATGCTATCTTTTGCTTTGAGTACTTTTTACTTAGAAATAAAAAGGCAAGTGAGAAGACAATGATTAACCCAAATTAATGCATTTCTAATGATACAATTTTAGACATTTTAGCTCATGATGAGGAAGATACTTATTGATAGATCACATTCTTAGGAGCTGTTGAATTATGCACTTTGTAAGTGATTCTAAACTTGGCCTCAGTATATATAACCTTTAAGGAACATTGGGGTATGTATGTGTCCATGGAAATACACAGTCAGGAGAGTTGGCAACTCTTTTTATTTCAGTTCATACACACCAAGACAACTCACAATTAGAACTGGGATCAAAGCTAAATTATATTCAGTGGTAAATAATTCATAACACATCCTTTTCTCATTTCCCTTGCTTAACCCAAACTGAGACCCATTTTGTGTTCCATTGCTCCTTTGAGAAATAATCATTCACCACCTCAGTCCTTTTCCCAATTTATGTCTTTCTGACAATGTCCACAGTTTCATAATACCTCATTATCTTCCCTCTCCCACTGAGCCTGCAGAGTGATGGCATCCGCCTTGCCTGAGGAATGAAGAGACAGTTTCCCCTCTCACAACAGCCGTGCACACTGAGATCAGACCAGAGCATTCTCAGGCTGATTCCTAATGCATTCCCTGGAAAGGGCAGGGTGGGGGCAGACTTGCTCATCCTGATGGCCACCAAGTGGGAGATGGTTCTGCCAGGTCTCCTGACAGTTTTCTCAGTCCAAAAGAAAAGCTCTGGAGTGCTTAGAAAACAAAACTATTTCAGGGTTGTTTGGTTGTGAGTTGATAAACAAGGCATGGGGTGAGAAATACAACACACACACACACACACACACACACACACACACACACACACCACCCCTCTGGTCAGTTGAAGACAGAAGTGACATACTTAGCAGTCAAGCTACATTGCTTTCTTTCTGACCTGTTGCCTACATGTTCAGTTGATAGCTTCCTGCTATGTATCGCAAAACAATAAACATATTTTACGAAGAGAATCCAAATTGCTCTGATACCTTCTTTAAAGAGAACAAAAATGCAGAAAGTTAGCCTCTAGGACTTGATTTTTTATAGATATGCTATGGGTGTTTAAATATAAGCTTTTGATTTTAGGTTGAAATGCTCTTGTCAGAAAGGTACATGAAAGACACTTACATGATCTTTTCTACTTAGGGTTACAGCTGCTCCACCTCACGTCTTTTATCTCCAGAACACTTAACTGGCACCTGACTTCACTCCACTTTAGTAGTAGATTCAGGGAAGTCTGTTTTCTGTTTTTCCTATTTCTCTGCCTTTTTTTTAATTTAAATTTTTTTTTTAGTCATGAAGAGAGTTGGATAGTGTGAAGTCAGTGAGGGATGCTTGCCTAGGACAAATTTAAGGGAGCACCAAAAAAACACAGTACTCGAGATAAGTAATATCTTAATGTAATCTTTTAAAAGATAAAAATCAATGAAAAAAATCCATGATAAGCAAAATACCAAAATTTTAAAATAAAACAGGATCAGCATTACTGATTTTTCCTTTTACCTCAGGCTCCACTACAATCTATGGGGTGGATTATAACAAAAACAAGCAGGAGAATGAGGTGGCATTTCTAAGGCAAGTACACATCTATTTCTACATCCCTTCCAGGAGCACATTGGCTGAGGACATCATAGATCTGAGTGAACTGAATTCTAAGCATTCATTGAACAACAATTCTCCTCAGCCCATAGATACTATCATCATATACAACAGCCCTGAAGACATGGTTCTGGAATTCTGTCTAAAGGGAGAGGTGGGGCAAAGGCAAACCAATTAGATAAGAGATTTCATATCTGAGAGGATCTCAGTAAAAAAGGGGGAAGGGCCTGACCAGAGTGGCTCAGTTTGTTGAGCATTGTCCTATGCACTGAAAGGTTGCCAGTTCAATTCCAGGTCAGAACATATCCCAGAGTTGTAGGTTGGATCCCCAGTTGGGGCATGTATGGAAGATGAAAGGCAACTGACCAGTGTTTCTCATTCCTCTCTCACATCATTATTTCTCTCTCTCTCTCTCTCTCTCTCTCTCTCTCTCTCTCTCTCTCTCTCTCGGACCAGACTGTTGTGGAAGTTTTCCTGGTAAAAACACAGGTGTGAATGAGAGTGTGTGCCCAGTGTACTTGGTGAGGTTTATGAGAAGGATACTGGCATAGAAATTGCAAACTAGAGAAAACCTTGGTCATATTACTTAGCCTCTCTGATTTAGTATTTTTAAATATTTGCCATCCTAATGGGTCTGAAGTATCTTGTGATTTTAATTTATAATTCTCTAATGATTCATTATGCTGAGCATGTTTTCATTTCCTTATAAGCTATTTGTATATATTTTTTGGAAAATGTCTCCTCAAACCCTCGGCCTATGTTTAATTTGGGTTATTTGATTTTATTATTGTTTTGAGTTGAGGGAGTTCTTTATATATTCTGGATGTTAATGCCTTATTAGGTATTTGATTTGCAAATATTTTCTCCCATTTTGTGGGTTGCCTTTTCACTCTGTTGATACATAAAAATTTGCAATTTTGATGATGTCCAATTATCTATTTTTTATGTATCATTGTCCAAGAAATAACAATGTTTTATCATTTTATCCAAGAAATTAGGTTTTCTTTTGATTCACTATATCTATTTCACCATTTACCCCTTCTCAATCCATTGCTACCTGACTTTCACTCCTACCAGTCACTGCAGCTAATTTGATCAAGCTTATCAAAGATCCTTCTGTTTCCAAATTTAGGGAACCTTTACCTTGCCTAACTTATCAACAACATTTGAGATCATTAACTTCTCAAATATTACAATAGTCTTCCTTTGCCTCCTTGAAATCATACCCTCTAATTTGTTCCTGCCTTTAGATACTCCTTCCCAGTTTCCTTTGTGGTTTCATCCAACCATATTCTAGAATTCTTCCTCTTCCACTTAGTAGTTGCTTTGGGCAGATCTAAAGCAGTCTCTGGACCTCAGTGATTACATGAATCTAATTATCAAATTTGGTATCTGTTGTTTAAAAATGTATTCACAATGAAGTAAAGACTCAAAATTGTAAAAGCATATAAAAATATCGAAGCTAAACAGGCATAAGTTCAGGCAAAAGAGAGTTTAGAATAGGCTTAAAGAAATATGTCCTTTATTTAATGTTTTTATTTTTTATTTTTATTTTTTATAATTAACAAAGAGCCCCTGAAGTTACTGTGGACTTTCCTTTCTGGAATATTTACTTGCTTGAAACATATCTTGACTAAAGGCTGTGGAATTGCTGTGAATTAACTTTAAATACATTAATGAAACACTGATAATATCAAACACTTTTATTTTTTGTTTACACTACATTAGGCAATGTTTATGACATACTTACTAGGCTAAGTGTCCCTAACTATCCATGTTGGTGTGGGCTAGTTACTCAGCCTTTGTTAGCCCAAAGACATTTGAGACTGTTTAAAGAGATGATTTCCTAATAGAACATGGTTACATGTCAGTACCAGAGAAAATTTACATAGTGGGGCCTCATCTGTGGGGCAAACCCAAATGTACTAGATTTTCAGGAAACACTTACATCATAAAAAAACAAGAACTTCAATGGCCCTGAGCAAAGAGAAACATTTACTAATAATCTAAACAGCATTAGCTCTTGAATGCCTTGGTTTGGAATACATTTTCAGAGGAGCTTTTGTTACCCAGTAGAACAAAGGAAAGATACACGGGATGCTAATTTTATGATGCAAGTGTTAGCACTGTGACATGTGAGCTTTGGGAAAGACATCTCCTAGTATGGGTTTCTTTTCTCCTCATCAGGAAGTGAGATTTTCTATCCTGGAGAGAGAGTTGACTAGAGCAAACAGTCAGCCAAGGACCCAGCAAAACTGACTTTGTTCTCTTTCCTGGGGAATGGAATTGGGGAAGGCTTCGAGGCTAGGGGCTTAGGATTGCCTTGGATGTTTAAACAGATTCCCTCTTGCTAGTTAAGAAATCAGTCTGGCATAGCTATGTGCCATGGTACTTTTCACACTTTATCCAGCATCCCGTGTCTTCGTTGCCTGAGAACTGTATTTTTATTTACACTGTGAAGTGTGAATACGCTGTTTTCCTTTGGGGCAAGGGATTCATCAAATAATACTTTTGCTTGAGTATTATTAAGTGGACCATGACACGTCTTTTGCTTGTTTTTGCTTGGAGCCCTTGGGACATGTGAGGTAGCCTTGTCCAGTTCAGTGGGTTTCAGCAGGGTGAGCCAGATTTAAAGAAACATAAATGCAGTTGAGAGAGAAGGTAACCTGGCATAGATGAATAATGGGCTTTAATAGGCAAACCAAATAGTTAAATGCAAGATGCTTGCTGCATGCTAAAACTTAAGGAATGCATATTCAATGCAATACATTATTAAATACAACATTGAGCATATGGGTACCCACAATTAATGTATATAAATAGCTGATAAAATTGCTCAGTATTAGAAAGCTAGCGGCAAAAATGACCTCATATGTCAAGCAGACAAGTAGGCAGCTACCATTTTCTTTGTACACCTTACAGATGATAAATTAGTTTTATGGTATGCATGGGGCCCTTATCACACTACAGCACCAAGTGCATGATAAAGAAAAAAAATGCCTCAGCTCAAAAATCGAACTGGAATTTGGAGTCCCAGCAGAGCTCATTTTTTAAATGTAAAGAATTTTAGCCCGCTTCCTTTCGGGGAAGATTTATTGTAGCCAAGAGAAATGTAGATCTTGGTTATGTGTTTTGATTAAAACTTGATTTTTGTTTTTATTGACACTGGGTACAATGTGAATCCGTCATAACTGGCTGCCTATTGATTGAGAGCAGTTTGGTCCAATGAACACAGGACAGGAAAAAGAAGGGGGAGTCCTGACTTTTATTTCCAGCCCTACTACTAAGAGGCAAAGTTGACCTTGGATGAAACTTTGTAACTCTTTACTAGCTCTGCCTGCCTCTGCTTAATTCCCCTGCACACTAGTAAATGAACACCCTCTTTTTTATCCTAAGTGCATAGGATGTAAGAGAGCAGTTACCCAATTTAGAATGAGAGGAAGATGGACTAAAGTGTCCTACTATTATAAGGGCCCCTGTTCCCTTTTTCCATGGAAATTGTGTCTCTATGATCTTGGCAAAGCTCTGCTATAAATATATATTTTGACTCACTTGTTTTTGTTTTCATATTTTTGGTTCCTCTATAGAGTTGTGAGAATGCTGTGTAGGGGAGCCATAAGAATTATGAAGAGGCTTTTAGTTTACTAAATATTTAAAATACATTATTACTCGCAGGCTTCTGCTTGGAACTGATCCCAATGTCTATGTCTGTGTTCTGTATATAATTCCATGCTAATGTCATTTGCTACATAAATAATGTTCAAAGCAGGTTTATTGGATGAGCTACACACATGGTATTAAACCTCTGGGAATAATAAAGAGGAAAGGCCGTCTGGCCGTTTTCCTTGAAGTATTTGATCTGGGAAATCCTGTATAGGAGCTCTTGTCTAGATTACTTACATGATTGCTCACGTGGTTCCACGTAGCAGTTGTCATTCTCTTTGGCTGGTGATAAACTTACCGTCACAGAGAGGAAACTGACCTGGATAGGTAATGACAGAGATGAATAAAGTCATTCTGTAAATGTGCAACTGTGGTCATTAAAAATAAAGCAGGCCCTCCTCAGGGGGCTGCTAACCTTGCCAGCTAGTTGACATTGTTTATATCAGAGGACACTTAGCCAGTGAATAGAGGGGGGAAAAATAAATAGTAGGATTCCCAAACAAATGCTCTGTTTCTTATTTTCATATTTTAAAAAAATTTTCCTTGGGTTTATTAGCAGCAGTGGAGCTGATTGAGAATGGAAATGAAGTGTTGTCCACAAGTGGAGTCCAGCCTCTCAGTTACTAACAGCCTAGTGCGGTGCCATCATCAGACATTTGCATTGAGATCACCTGATAACATCGCTGTCCCTCTCTCAGCTCTCATGGCTCTGCCTACCTCCATATCCTCTTAGCCAATATTTGGGCCCCAGAGATACCTACTTATGAAGGGACAGAAGGCTTTGTTCTTGTTTGTTGGTAAAGTCACTCTGGGAAGTAAGTGCAGCTGACAGGAGGGTTACGGATTGGTTTCTTTTCACAGAGATTCCAAATGAGCCCATAGACACACAGGCAAAAAGTAGGATTTACGCCTCTGAATATGGCTTGTAAGGAGGGAGTAAACCTCCTGAATTTAGCAATCAAATTTGTTAAGGCTTCTCTAAAGCCTAAACTTCCAATTAACAAGCAAATCATCATCAGACAACCAGTGAATGGCAAATTCATTCCATTCAACATCTTTTCAAAAGTGGATTTTGTGCACTTATCTCCATGAAAACCCAGCAGGAAGATTTTCCCTGGGAGTGCTCCTACATCTGCTGTTTTTAATGACGGTAATGGCAAGCAATATTCTAGAATTACTTTGGTGATCTCATTTCAAGCATGCAAATCATATTATTGAAGAGCCCAGCAAATGCCATTTGTTTCTTGGAACCACCAGCTAAGTTTTGTGGGGTGAGCAAATGCTGTGTGGAGAAGGCCAGGTTAACCTGTCTCAGAACCTCGCAGCATGGTGGAAGAATTCCCCTGCCAAGGTCAGAGAAGACAACCTAAGTATAGACATCAAAGGAGAAGTGAAACACAATTTCATTTTTAAAGTGAAGGATTTCTTCTTTTTGTTTCATGCATGAAAGAATAGCTTTGTAACTCCTATACTTAGATAAAAATAACATCATTTGAAGAAAAAGGAAAAAAAAAACCCACCCAAACACACACACACACACACACACACACACACACACACACACACTGTTGATACAATTCATGAAGTTAGAGCTGAGGCCTTGCCAAGAGTGAGGGCTTAATATAACACCATGGCCCTGTTGCCTTTTCTATTTTCTCTTCCTTCTTGCTTACTCATCTGAGCTGTGCTGTAGTCATTCCTGCTAGACATGTGCTTACAGGCAGCATATATGGCATCATCTTAGTTTGTCTTTTATAAAGAACTTTCTATCTGATCCCGACCCTACCCCAAAACACTTGCGTACTTCCTGGATGTGGTGGACATGACAATGCTCTGATCCCCTTCAAGAATAAAGGATCATTCTCCTGAGAGTGCTGCTATAGGCAGTATTCAATTGTCAATCCTTTTTAAAAAGTATATATTTTATTGATTTTTTACAGAGAGAAAGGGAGAGGGATAGAGAGCCAGAAACATCGATGAGAGAGAAACATCGATCAGCTGCTTCCTGCACACTCCCTAACGGGGATGTGCCAGCAACCAAGGTACATGCCCTTGACGGGAATCCAATTTGGGACCTTTCAGACTGCAGGTGGACACTCTTTCCACTGAGCCAAACTGGTGCCGGCTGTCAGTCCCTTTTAAAATTGTCTCAACCTCCCCATGTTGGGTTGTCTTTCAGTGATGACTGATGAACACAAAGCTCTGAAGCGGCATCCTATCTTCAGAACTCCCCAAAGGAGGGCATGGGACTTTTTTTTTCCTTTATTGATTAAGGTATTACATAAGCGTCCTCATCCCTCCCCCTCCCCTAACTCATGCCCTCTCCCCCCTGTTGTCTGTGTCCATTGGTTAAGCTTATACGAATGCATACAAGTTCTTTGGTTGATCTTTCCCCCTTACCCCCACACTCTCCTACCTTTCCTCTGAGGTTTGGTGGTCTGATCAATGCTTCTCTGTCTTTGGATCTGTTTTTGTTCATCAGTTTATGTTGTTCATTATATTTCATAAATGAGTGAGATCACATATTTTTCTTTCTCTGACTGGCTTATTTTGCTTAGCATAATGCTCTCCAGTTCCATCCATTCTGTTGCAAATGGTAAGAATTCCTTCTTTTTTACTGCAGCATAGTATTTCATTGTGTAGATGTATCATAGTTTTCTGATCCAGTTATCTACTGATAGGCACTTTGGCCATTTCCAAATCTTAGCTATGGTGAATTGTGCTGCTATGAACATAGAGGTGCATATATCTTTTCTGATTGGTGTTTCTAGTTTCTTGGGATATATTTGTAGAAGTGAGATCAGTTGGTCAAATGGGAATTCCATTTTTAGTTTTTTGAGGAAACTTCATACTGTTCTCCACAGTGGCTGCACCAGTCTGCATTCCCACCAGCAGTGCACAAGTGTTCCTTTTTCTCTTCATCCTTGCCAGCACTTGTCATTTGTTGATTTATTGATGATAGCCATTCTGAGAGGTGTGAGATGGTATGCATTGTTGTTTTGATTTGCATCTCTTTAAGCATATTTTCATATGTCTATTGGCCTTCCTTATGTCTTCTTTCCAAAAGTATCTATTTAGGCCCATTGTCCATTTTTTAAAATTGGGTTGTTTATCTTCCTTTTGTTAAGTTGTATGAGTTTCCTGTAAATGTTTAAGATTAAACTGGAAACATAAGAGAAAATAAACAAATGGGACTAAATAAAAAAGCTTTTGCATAGCAAAGGAAACCATCAACAAAACAACAAGAAACCTACTGCTGGGAGAACATATTTGACCATATTACCACTGATAAGGGGTTAATCTCCAACAAGTCTTGTTTTGAGACTTCATTGAGACTAAACTTTATCTTTTGCCCAAACCTGTTTTTTTTCACAGGTTCAGTGGGGGAAGAGTAAAGATAATGAACAAGGTGATTCCTCTTAAATAGCTCTCCATTGTTAATGGCGTGTGTGTGTGTGTGTGTGTGTGTGTGTGTGTGTGTGTGTGTTGACTCTTTATGCTGCGATACTCAGGGATGATGTTATGCAAAGGTAGCATTTGAGGCTTAATAGAGAGATACAATTTCAATAGGTGATGAAGAGCATGAGATGATATTCCAGAACTGAGAAAATGTGACCCATGTCACAGAGGAAGAGGAACCAGTTTACTTTTATAGAAGTGATGCAGACGTTAGAGGGAATACTGGTGGCAGATTATATTGTAGTGGGAAAATAGAGGTTTAGGTGCGAGCCCATTGTTAGGGCTCCACACTATAAAGGGAAACTTTTGTAGTAGGTGTTCCTTCTCCAGTTTTATCACTTTGGACACCAGGATGTAGGCTCCAGTTATAAGTAAGGATCCTATCATTTCCAATTGCTCCTTTAACATCTGTTGGAAGGTTCTTTAATTTGGGACATATAAATTAAACTAAGAATAACAGAACATACAGATGATATCTGGGCTCTCTTAATGTACTGTACTCATTTTGGTTAAGCAGAGGGAATATTATGATATATATATATATGTGACTATGAAGTAGCCTAATATAAATTTCTAGTTAGCACTCCAGGAAGGAGTTAGTGAGAGTCTTTAGCCTATGATAATTATGATTTTTTTTCTGTTTAGACTTGTCTGACTGTTTCAATATTCAAATTCTGCTTTTCTGTGTCCTTGTCCATGGCAGTTTATATTAGGTTGTCATTTCTTTGTATTGGGGCCCTTGTCCCATGGGTAGGAAATACCAATTGCAGTCTATGAAAAAATGCTCAAGGACACCTTCAGGCAAAGCCATGTGTTAGAGGATTTGGCTCCTTTATGACATGCTCTGCAAATGCTGGACATTTGAATGTGTCTTTTTTTGTTTTTGAGGTTCTGCGGTTCACTTGTGAGCCTCTGTTCTAAGTACCTTGGCTTCTCTAGGCAGAAGCTCAGTTACTCTCTTTATGAGTGTAAGTAAGGGAAGAGTGTTTACATTTTTCTAAAAAGAGTAATTCACAGATTGGAATCCCAGTTAATAGGATATTTCAAGTGCAGACAGCATTCTGCCTTCTGCCTCCTGGGAAACTCTACTAGAAATTTCCATGGCTTAATAGCTTAGAACCATTTTTGTTCAGTACTTTGAATCCTTCTTTCTTGAACAAAAGAGACTCATTAAATGTTTGTTGACTCAAATGGTGTTTTCATCTAAGGAGTGGAAATTTTTCTAGAAAACAATGGAGGGGTTGTTTAAGCTTTCTGAGCAGAATATTTTTTCCACCAGGATTTGTCTATAAGCACTTGGCAGATGTAATAATAATCTTAATAATCTTATTAATAATAATAGCTAACAATTAAAAGCATCATGTCCACACCATGCTTTGAGTATTTTACCTATATCATCTTCTTTAATTCTTATAATAATTTTATGAGTAGATATCACTATTATTATTCCCATTTTACAGAAGAGAAAGCCAAAATAGAGATAGATTAATGTCTTTACAAATGTCACACAAGTTCAAATTCAGGTTCTTTGGCCCTAGCATTTAGGCTTTTTTATAGGCAAAGGACACCCTGGAAGTCATTGAAATAGTAATGATATGAAATGATAAGGGCTCATATATTTGATTTTTCTTTCATAATCTATGTGTAATAGAAAAATAACCCTGTAATTGATTTTTTTATTTTGGAGATAAGGGCTGCTGGTATTACTCTAAGACACTGTGTCAGCTATCAACCTTACTGACAGCTTGGCCACCACTGCTATCCGCAGACACTTTAGAATTTCTTAGATTGCTTACAGCATCTGTCTTCTTGATCTTTGAGCATCTGAGTTACATTCTGAGAGGTCATAAAAGAGTCACAGAGGGAGTCCTTTCGTCATCACCCATAACTGAGCTGCCACAATCTCTTAAGTGTAGAGAGCCAGAAGTGTTAGATCTGTTCTCCCAAAAACATGTTCACACAACTCACTGGTTTCTACCTTCAATTTCCACACCTTTCTTCTGTAAATTCTTATAGCAATTCTGCACAGTCCCTGAGGGTTAGAAATGAAACCATTTGGTCATAGGAGGAAGATAACTGTGAAGGTAGAAGATAAATTCTTATTTCACTTTTCTCTCCTTCTCAAGACTTAGAATCAAAGGCACTGTTCTGTTCATTGGAAGCTGACCACTAGTTGAGAAGACATAGGTGTCTTAGAACTCTCTCTGTGCTCTAGGAGTTACATATTTTTGTCTAGTGGAACCCATAGAACTTTCACATCAAAATGATAAAGACAGAGAATGCAACAGGTGGATTACCATAGACACATTTTCTATTAACACAGTATGGGCTGATCAGGTCATAGAACAAAGTAAAGCATGGTTGGTTGGAAAAGTGACCAAGCTCTCAGCATTAATCCAACAAGTACATGTTATGCCCAGACTTTGTGATCCCCAAGAACCACCAGGGAGCTGAGTTCGATGCAATAAACAAAAGAGCCACTTCCATGCTAGCACGGGCTCTGTTCCACTCATGCCGACAGCATGGCGGAAGAGAGAGCGAATTTTGCCAAGCCCTGGGGTTTTACTCCGGTGGTGATGTCACTGCTTTGGCTGACCCTGATTGGTTGGGTGAGGGCTAGGGTCCAGTTATACAAAATGGAGGACATCCCCACAGTGGAGTCAGGAGTTTATCCTTGCCCCACCCTGCCCTCTCATTCCCCCCTTGTCTTATGTGCATGAGTCAAATCATTGACTCAGCCTACTTCCTTTCAGCATAAACAACAAATACAGTTACCAAGACCTTTAGTACCACAGTTCTCATCAGTATTGTCCTCACTGAAGTCCAGTTCCCCTCCTGCAGGCATCAATTCTCCTCCTGGCTTGCGTGGAGCCCAGGCTTGGGATCTCACAGGTGAGGCTGCTAGTTGCCAGGATCCAGGCAATGCAGGAGCTGGGAGTCATGTAGTCAGGTCTGAGTGCCATCTATTTCAACAGCAGTGGGCATGATCCTTGGGGATCACAAAGTATGGGCATAACATACTCATTGATACTGAGCATTAAATGGCTTAAAAATGATTTCAAGACAGTGAATTAAAGCTTCTCATGGGCTGTTTTGGGAAATGATGAAGCTGGAGGAACATCCCCTCCATCTCTAACTCTGAACTTCTGAATGTTTGACATTGATTTTACTTTGTTCTTTCTGTGCCCTCACATAATATGGGTGTGTCCTTTTCTCTTTACTCTGAAGCTCTTTTTGTTTGGCTGGGCTGGCCTGGCTTTTGGACTCTGTTAGGATGGGAAATAAATTATAGTCTCTTATCTGCCATGAAGGATATGGACCTTAGAGGAGGGTGCAGAGTGAAAAGTCAAGAAGGGACCAATTTTATTAAAGCAGAAAGGAGAGTTTGAGTTGGCTTCCAAACTGAGGGGTTAGAAATAGATATTGATAGCCAGACTATAGGGTCAAGGAAGCAAGTGAGTCTGAGAGCAGAGATGGGCAATGACCAGTAATGGATTTCTGTCTATAGCTGGCCTTTGCCTGACTGTTGTGTGGGGAAGGAGAGGAGATGTGCTGGTAATTTTAAAAGACTAGGAAAAGGAGAGCATTTCTCTCAAAGAGGTCCTTTTTCCTTACTTTACCATATCTGATACTATTATTTTGACTTGAGAATCATTGCTTGGCTACTTCCTGCATGTCCCACACTGGGGATCAAGCCCACAACCCGGGCATGTGCCCTAACTGGGATTTGAATCAGCTGGGCTATTTTTTTTTGACTTTTATTATTTACTGCATTGTTTATAATTATCTTTCATGTGTGCATATCTTGATTTCCTATTCTTTAGTAAGCTCTTGGAGAGCAACAATCTTCTTGGTTTTCCACACAACTCATGGAGATTGTCTCGGACATTTCAAGAACTCAGTGAATACTTGTGATGGATTGATCAAGACAGGTCATTAGGACTCACTGCTATGAGCTGTCTCTAGCAGCTTTGAACAGATGGTGGTGGTTTTGCTGACTTCATGTGGACCTAGTATGAGAAGAAGAAATATCTCAGGCATGGCTAGGAGCTGAGCCAGTGGAACTTGGACTCTACATTATGGTCAGCTTTGATCACAGTGGTTCAGTCACAAAAGAGAAACTATCTATTACTTTGGTAACAGTGAAAAAACATACTAGTAAGAAGCCCTCTTAGTTTATTACCAATAAGATGAAATATCTATAAACTTAAAACCATCTAGTAAATAGTATTTATTGTGACTACCAAACATCTATTATATTGACAAATAACTCATTTTTTTTTAAATCAAACCAGAATCATAAAGTAGATAATTCAAGGCCCAAATTCATTATTTAGGGTAAATTTTCCAAAAACTATCTATTGTTATTTATTAACTAGGTAACTGCTTTATCTCCTTGGAGCTTTAGAAATCTTTACTAAGTACTTCAGCCCAGACTGTCTCTCTCTCTAATTTTATCTCATGTAATTCATTTTCCTCGAATCCCTCATTTTGACATTGAATTATACGTAATTGCATCTGCAGTGTATTTTTTTTATTTTGCATGCTCTAGTAGATGGCAAGTACTGCATCTTGTGTCTATTTCGTATTTCCAGTATCATCTACCACAGAGATCAAATACATTGTGTTTAATGTTTAGTTTTTGAATTAAAATAAATAGTAAACAGGGGACAAATTGCATGAATTTTTGTATATTTTTTGAAGCCTACACAGAATTATTTGACTCCTCTCATTTGATTGCAAGCTCCTCAAGGGCTCTCTATCTATTCAAAATATAATTTTCATTAATTCCAAAGCAGCATCATTCAAGTATTGTTTAATAAATATTCATAGCTGTGGTTTAAGATGAGGGAATATGTAAAGAGAGCACATCAAATTTAATAAATAAATAAATAAATAATAAAATAGCAGCCTCCAAGTAGGATGCCTTTGGCTCATTGCCCTTTATCATTA
The DNA here is from genome assembly GCF_964339955.1 of Pipistrellus hanaki. Taxonomy (NCBI): domain Eukaryota; kingdom Metazoa; phylum Chordata; class Mammalia; order Chiroptera; family Vespertilionidae; genus Pipistrellus; species Pipistrellus hanaki. The sequence goes on from NC_140508.1 coordinate 77,205,194, forward strand.
AGCTCAAAAAATGGGAGCTGCAGAGCTCAGGAAATGGTAATAGGCTGAGGGGCCTCTTGCCAGTAGGTTGCCATTTCACAAGTATAAAGTCTTTCCTTCTGATGGCTGCCTATGGTATAAAAAGAAAGTTTTGTCCAACTCTTTGCTTGGGTGTGTGTACGTGTGTGTGTGTGTGTGTGTGTGTGTGTGTACAGGCTGGGTTGGGATATGCTGTAGCCATCATTTTTAAGCTGACTTCTTTTTTCATTGAATTTATTGGGGTGAATTAGTTCATAAAAATATATATGATTTAAGTGTACAATTATATAATATAATACATTATGTGTATATTGTATTGTGTGTTCACCACCCAAAGTCAAGTCTCCTTCTGTCAACATTTATCCCCTTTATCCTTTTATACCTGCTCCTATCCTTTTCCTCTCTGGTAATAACCATACTATTGTCTGGGTCTATGAGGTTTGAGGTTTGAGGGTTTTTTTTGTTTTGTTTATTTGTTTGTGTGTGTTTTTTAACTTAATTTCTTCACCTTTTTCACCCAACCCCCAACATCCTTCCCTTCTGACAGCTGACAGTCTGTTCTCTCTATCTATGAGTCTGTTTCTCTTTGTTTTGTTTTATTTTGTTCATTTGATTCTATATATGAGTGAAATCATATGGTATTTGTCTTCCTCTGACTGGCTTATTTCACTTAGCACAATACTCTCTAGGTCCATCCATGCTGACTTCTTAAATATGACTGTTCAATTGGTTGCCATTTTCCTGAACCCACTTAGCATTCTTAAGAAACTATTAACATGTATTACAAGTATGTAGAGTGTGCATTTTCACCAGTTCATAAGCTGTTATCAAATTACACGTGTGAAATTCATGAGTAGATCATTATGCCCTCTTTCTTCTTCTTACCTAGGATGAAATTTGTGCTAAATAAATATAAAACCTTCCCAATGGCCTTCATTATTAATCACTAAATACAGGACTGCAGTAGCAATGAAGTTAGGATTCTTCTGACCTTTCATCTCTACTTAGGTCTCTCACTCAGTTATAGACATCTTACCTAGCTTTTCCCCTCTCCCTAAAGTACTTGAAGGCAGATATTAAAGGCAAGTGATTATTCTTAAAATCCAGTCTTTCCTATATCTTCTAAAAGTGGTTCAGCAAATTCAGTACTAAGGCATCAGGGCCTAGCTCCTCCCCCCAAAATGGCCACTGTATCTCTTATTTTTCCTAGAGTGAGGACCTTCAACTCCCCAAAGCTAACAACCTAATACTTTTTAGCAACGTCAATGAAAGCCACCAAACAACAATGACAAATCCCTAAAATAGATTCACAGGGCTTGTGGTGGCTAAGAGCTGGGTTTGCTAAAAATAAAGCTGCTTCCGCTCCTTCTAGCACCCTTTTTCTGCTAGACTATAATTAAAGTCCACATCTGAAATCCTTATTGAGCAGCAAATCCCATGAGTGATTGGCATCTGGCATCCAAAAATATCCACCCCCCCCACACACACACACACAAAAAAAAACTGTTCTCAGTGCCACATCTGACAGGCTTGGCTCACTTTCAGTGCTCCTGGCTTCCCGATGAGTGGCAAACCAATGGGTGAACAGGAAGATTGCTTCAGCCCAGTATCAATCAATCAGTTGGTTCTTCTGTCAATGACTTAAAGCAATTTTCCATGCCTTCCCTCACTTACCCCACACTGGCACAGGAGAGAAGAGTGATAGCAGAAAAATTAGCCTCACTAATTGGAACACTTTTTGCCTTGCCAGTGCTGGGAAAGAGAGACTCTGCTTGGTTGGGAAAATGTGGTTCCCTGGCGAGACAGAGAATTGCACTTGCCTGCTAGTCCAAATAGCAGTAGTTTTTGCATTGAAATCCCACCCAATTAAATGACTTTTATTTGAACTTGAGATTTATGGTTTCCCTGGAAGGGAGAGATTAGTTTTAGGGAGGAGGAGAAAGTCTTTCCCATCATCTTGTTTTTATGCTTATGCCATTTGCATGAAAACTAGACAATGTGTGATTGCATGTGGTCACTCCTCATAGTATCCTAAATGAGAATGTGATGGACAATAGAGACCTCTTTTTTCCCTCTCAGAGAAGTCAAATAAACTTAATCATGTGAATATACAATGAGATAAGACACCAGTCTTGCACTGTAAGGTTTTATGATTTTAAGTAGACTTGTGCTAACTCTTATCATAATTGTAATTAGAAAGAGCAGGCCAGTTTCCTGCTGCTCTGGCTTACATTTGACACGTGAACAGTATGAGGTTAGATGCCTGAACTGAATTCTTGATTTTTCACTAGTTTAGAGTTGCTGTTTGCTATGTTGCAAGTAAAGAGGTCATATAAAATGATGTTAACCCTGCTGAAAACAAGTACATTATATTTCTGTATTTGCTAGGGACAGCCAGTATTTCAACTCTCCATTATGATTATCTGTTAGTGTACATTAAATAATAGAATGGCCTAACAAAGAAGACCCAGATATAAAAGAATTATAATCTTAGAACAGAGGCAGTGAACCATATATTTTGAGATACATACAATCCATCTGATGGGATAGACGGCTAATGGCATGAATTTCTGCAATTGATCAAATCCATTATACAAGTCTCACTTTATCACTGTGTGTCATAGGGTGAGAAACCAAAACAATAGCATCAACATAAATAAAGGGGGAGAAACAAACAGTAGTCCTGATGGGGAAAGGGTCACAGAAATTACCTCAGAAATAAGCAAATAAAGAGTGGAATGCCAGTTAGAGACATTCTCTGCAGAAGGGACCAATAAACTAATACATATTGACAATTTATGTTTCAATTGCATCTTTTGGTAAGTTTTAAACAGCCTTTGAAGATGTTCTATAAGGCAATACTTGACACAGATGTCAAGGGCAGATACTTGCCTATTATTGCCTCTTTCTCTCTACTTAGACTATTAGAAAGATGAAAGTTGGAGCTGGAAACATATCTTGAATATGCTCCTGTGCTTTTTTCCTCAAATGGAGAAGCTGTGGCCAAAAAAGATTAAGGGATGTAGATAAGCCCTATAGCTAATTATGGAACATCCAAACTCAAATGTTGGTCCTTTAAATATAATCCAAGTGCACTTTCTAATTTGGGTAATCATCAGAACTATGACATTGAATAGAATATGAGAAATGCAGAAATGCCTCAACCACTTTGTAATAGTACCACGAGCTGCCACTATAGGATCACTTGAGGCAGTGATGTGTAGAGTCTAAACTCACTAGAGCTGACTAATACATTTTCAGGAATTTTATTGACTGGCTGGTGTCATGTTGGAAGCTGAAATCAGCCATGGTGGGAAATAATAGAATCTACAACCCTGGAGAAAACATTTATCAGAATATTGCTCACTGGAGGTATTCTTTAGGAAAGGAGGGATTTTAAATAATTAAGACCAATGCCTGAACTGACAAATGCAGTGGTAGACTGTCTATTTTAGGGCTGCCTGGAGAGGCAGTGGTTACTTGTGCAAGTGTACACAGCTAATGGTATATGCCAAAGGCTTGTTCAATATGAAAGAAACACTTAGTGACTTCCACTCTAACTCGTGCTCAGAAAAATGGCTCCATCTATGAGAGACTGAGTAATGTTAGTATTGAAGAGATGAACTCTGACTCTAGAGATGAATGAAGAGAGATGATTTCTGTTCTTCATGTCAAAGGATGAACATGTTAGTCTCTCTTATAGCAGTCTAGGAAGGAATTCTGAGACAAATTTTCTAAAGTGGAAAGTTCAAATCTGTCCCTGGACAGCTGTTGGTTTATTTTGTCAGTGGGAATGATATTTACAGAATTAATCTATTTTAGGGCTGCCTGGAGAGGCAAGATTATGGAACAGACTGACATATTTTTGAGAGAAAGTGGGGTTAGGGGTTGGGGACAGATTAACCTGGGAACTTATATGCATATAATAATGTGTTGAAGGCCTGGGAAGAGTGGAGGGGGTCAATAGGAAAAAAAAAAGAGGACATCTGTAATACTTTCAACAATAAAGATAAATTTAAAAAAAGATATTCTAAAACAGGGAAAATCACCCATCTTAGAGAGAGTGGGATATACCCTGGTGATCTGGAGCTGGCATGTCCTGGTTCAGGAGCCCAAATGTGCACATCTCTTCCCAACTCCACACTCTGTGAAATTACCTTGGAAGCTTGAAATTGGCCATGATGGAACTATTTGCACCATGAAAACTGACAAACACTATAAATCTGGGGATTTTTTTTCTCTTTTTCCACACAAAGATGATTGTTAACCATTTAGCAGAACATAACTAGATATTGTAGAACCCTAATATTAAGGCCATAGACAATAGTTAATATTTTGTTCAGAAGGTTTTAAAAATAATTCTTTTAGGAAAATTTTAGCTAACTATATAATTATGAATTAGAGACATGATGATAATTGGCTTATGAAGCCAAGCCCTTATAGGAAAATGGGAGAATTTTCTCATCTAGAAATATAAGCAGGTCTATTGAAATAAATATCTAAGATCACACTAGAAAATTGGACTGATATGTAGTCACACAAAATAGTTGGACATATTTTATTTGACCTATACTATACCTAAAAATATGATAGGTGCTTCAGAGAATGCAAAAGATATACAAGTTTGACATTAGAGAGCTTAGAGTCTAATGAAATAGGTAAAACAAATACTTGGAAAACAGTGACACACAGTAGGTCTATTAAGAATTGAGGGAGAAAAAGAGTTTAGTATTCGATGGAATCATCAGACAGAGTCTATAGTAAGACTGAGACTGAACAATGAAAGAGAAACACCACATGACCTTACTCATTTATGGATAATAAAGAACATTATAAACTGATGAACCAAAAGATAGATATAGAGACAGTAAAGCAACAAGTAGACTGTCAAATTACAGCAGGTAGGGTAGGGAGAACTGGGGGAGATAATAGATCAACCGAAGGACTTGTATACATGCATATAAGTACAACCAATGGACACAAAACTCTGGGGAGGGGGGGTATATATGGGAGGGGGCAATGTTAAAATATTATATGTACACAGATAATAATTGAATAAAAGAAAAGACTGAGACTGAAGAAGAATCTTAAAGGAGGAGCAGTACTTGAATAATGTTTGGGACCTGGAGAGGTAACTGCAAACATGATCAAGGGGCCGTCTAAGTAAAAGTTCTAGAGAAACATGTCTGGCAAGTATAGGATAGAGCTACCTGGCAAGAGTAGAGGGTGTGGATGGCAAATATTATAGGCAGTAGGATGTAGAAAGGAGGGAAGGGAAGGAGGGAGGGAAGGAGGGAAGGAAGGGAGGAAGGGAAGGAAAGGAAGGAGGAAAGAAAAAAGGGAGAGATGGAGGTAGGGAAGGAGGAAGGAGAGATTAGAGAAGGTAGGTAAGGGGTAAAGCAAAGGAAAAGAAGCAAAAAAATATTACTCAATGCAGGGCATTATGTGAAATAGCTCTCATGTGGATCATGTCAAGTGGTTATTAAAACATTGCTGGGAGCAGACACCTTCCTTATTTAACAGATGAGGAAACAAAGGCTGAGCCAGATGGACTCTAAAAATTGCAAAGCTATCAGGAGTGGAGCTTGGTGTCTGGTTCAGCTTCTCTGCCTCTTAGACCAGGCTCTTGCCACAATACTACACACCCTGGCACCTGCTTTCTTGAAAAAAAAAATCAGTAGTTTCTATAAAGTATTGTTTTAGTTAAGTGCCAATTACAGAAGGAAATATACCATATGAAGGAATACAAGAAGTCAAATCAGCTCTACCCTAGGCAAAAACATTTAATAAGTGGCTTGATTGAGTATTGAAATAGTCTTTCATATTTGGGTGAAGCTTAAGGTTGATGAAGCCCTCAGGTCTGAAAAGACACCAAGGATGAATAGCCATATGTGACAGAGGAAAGAGATTACAGCCATTGAAATGGAAGGAGACAGAAGATTCAACCAAAAGGAAATATTGAATCCTGAGCATTTATTATAAACTGTACCTCTAAATCTTTTGCAAATGGCAGAATTACTGCAAGTTAGCTCGCCAGGGAGCCAAGGATACTTTTAACAGAACTATATACTCCCCTGGTAAGATAAATGGGGTGTAATTTCGGTAGTCCCAAACTTTTCTGCAAGCTTCAAGATCACTGCACATTGCTAGATCTCTTCATAATGGCCTGGGCTGTATCCCAAAAATACCAGTGGGAGAGACTCAAGCCGACTGGCCAGACCAGAAAAGGAAAATGAAGCCATTTGGACTTGGCTGAGGCAATGGATGGTCTGACAGTTTGAAATTTATAATTTTTTTTAGTCCTTTTAACATTCTTTATCTGCCTTTATTTGCTCAATAGCCCTTTGCTGATGTTCACGCTCAGCTTCCCACATTCCGTGAAGCACACAGCAGTGGACAGGGGAATTTAATCTAGAAATCAGCCTGACTTGTCTTTGCAATGTGTTTTAGCTTCCAGGACTGTGCTATGAGGATGCATTAGCAAGAACCCGGCTAGGTCAGGTGGCCTGAGAGCCCTGCCAGCATCCCTAACAATGCCTTTTAGGCAGTGCTGTCAAGCAGACTCCCATCTCCTTAACTGACAGCGATGAGCATTTTAATAAAATGAAGTTCTGGGTTGTTTTGAAGCATGAAGCCTAGTAGAAAGGAGAATCTGATCAGCTTTCACCGTGCCTTTCATAATTGTGAATCCTTCCATCTGACTGCCAGTAATTCGCCTTCCCAGACATTCAGAATAGATCATCCTCACTTCGAGCTGTCTCAGACACATTGCTCAGGTTTCTTTCAACCCGCCTTGCAGCTCTCAGGTGGGAAGGTGGCAGGCGTCCAGTCTCTCTGAAGAAAAAAGCCTCCATTATTCATTGTGCCACTGTATCTTCCAACCCTTTTTGTTATATCCCGGAAACCTATTTGCTTTTTAACTGCTGCCACATACTGGGAAAACATCTTTATCGAGCGCTCCTCAGCGCTTTGGCTCGAGTCCTTTTCATCAGGGGGCCTGTAAGTTCCTAGCTGAGATGAAAAGTAAGAATGTTTCTGTCCACCTGGTTATCTTTATGTCAGACCAATTTGAATGTCATTGGTTCTTGTGCTTCTTTTGTTGCTGAAAATTTTCTGGAACCTTCACCATTTTGCCCGGAGGCATAATTCAAAACCATTGGCAAATATGCTCAAATTAGAACTCCTTCTAGTTCAAAATACATGTATCACATGATAGTGTTCTACAAGAGAGGGTCTTGTCTAATATAGCAATGAAATTCCAGATCAAACATGCCACAGGAATGGATACTAGCTCACATTGCCAGAAAAAAAAAAAAAGGTACCTCACCCTAACCAGTTTGGCTCAGTGGATAGAGCATAAGCCTGCAGACTGAAAGGTCCCAGGTTCTATTCCGGTCAAGGGCATGTATGTACCTTGGTTGCAGGCACATTCCCAGTAGGAGGTATGCAGGAGGCAGCTGATTGATGTTTCTCTCTCATGGATGTTTTGAACTCTCCCTCTTCCTTCTTCTCTGTAAAAAAACCCAATAACATATATTAAAAAAAACAAAATGGAAAAGACATGGGACCTCTCTCCTACCTTATTGCCTAAATCATCATCTCCCTTTCATGCACACACAAAAGTGCTTGATTTCTACAAAAAGAGCTTAATTTGGATTCTAAGTATACTTTGACATCCAACATATATATTTTAAGCATAGCTTGAAAATGCTGGTAAGATCAGGAAGGTATCAATCACTTGCACGTTAGGTAAATTTAATTATATTGCTTCCCTTCTGACATAACCAGAAAAGAACTAACTAATGAATGCAGTTAATAATGTGGGACAGATGAAAAGAAAAATTAGGAAGAAAACAAAAGTGATTTTGAGTAAGTAACTCTGAGGTAAACAAACCTAATTACACATGACAATTCTCTACAGAAAGACTATGAGGGTCTCGTGTGTCTGGAAAAGCATGGTGGTGAGTTTATGAGATGGAGAAGAACTGTGGGGAAATATGAGTAGTTTCAAACTAACTTGTTAAATGTAACAGTTTGAAGGAGGACTATGGAAATTCAAAATAGCTTAATTTAATGGGATCCAATAAATTAGTTTAACCCCATCCTTTCTCCCTCAGGAGGACATTGTCAGCGTGGTATACATACTACTCAATCACCTTCTTCAGCATCAAACCTCTGCCTCTTCCTTTGAGCTTCATTTTCCATGTTCTATAGCTATCTCCACTAGTGGGGAAATAGGCTCATCCTTACTGAATATCTATTATTTTTTTTTTTTAGATTCAACTTATCAGCATACATGCTACAAACACAATGCCACAAGGAGCTGAGTAAGGGAGCAATCCCTGCTTGATTACAACGACTGGAAGTCTTCACGGCGAAGGTGAGCCAACACTGCTGTGTCATTTCTTTTCCAGAGCCGCAGCTGTGTCTATATTCCCTTTCTGAACTTAAGAAATTTAAGGGTTGACACCATATGTTATGCTTCTTTAGATTTTTAGAACAGCCTCTTGCACAAAGTGGTTATACGAACTGATATTTATGTTGTTGGCATTATTTAATTACTGCAACAGCCATATGACATATGAACTCTTATCCCCATTTGAGCAGATGTGAACATTGAGGCTAGAAACAGTTCAGTGATTCATCAAAGGTCTCATTTCTACTGTAGGAAGAGAACATTTAAAATTATGTTAGGCCGAAACCGGTTTGGCTCAGTGGATAGAGCGTCAGTCTGCGGACTGGAAGGTCCCGGGCTCAATTCTGGTCAAGGGCATGTACCTGGGTTGCGGGCACATCCCCAGTAGGGGGTGTGCAAGAGGCAGCTGATCGATGATTCTCTCTCATTGATGTTTCTAACTCTCTATTCCTCTCTCTTCCTTTCTGTAAAAAAATCAATAAAATATATTTAAAATTATGTTTGTTAGATCAATACTTTCTGTATTTGTGAAGAAAATAATTCTGTCAATTCCATAAACTGAGTCTTTAGGGAAATAAAAAACCCACAGATTTCTGTATTTACAGGACTTCTCTAAAGCCCTCCTTTTAAAATCTGGTCCAGCCCACCCACCTATTAAATGTATCTTCCCATTTCCAAGTAGAGGGTCTCTGAGCTCATCCAGCTAATCTTGCACTTGTTTTCCATAGTTTATTATTCTCCCCTTTGCCTGCCCAGGCTGTCTACTCTTTAGGTCCTTCTGAGAATCTCTAAGAGGGTTAAGGTTGAGGGTTCAATCATTCTGGATTATAGTCTATGACAAAACTTACTATCTGCATAACTATGAAGCTTCTTTAAACTTCTTTCCTGATCTGAAGGTGAAGGTGATGATAGTATCTGCCTTCTAGGTGTCATGTGAAGACTAAATGATATCAGGCACTTAAGAAACACACAAACACACACACACACACACACATATCTATCATCTATCTATCTATCTATCTATCTATCTATATATTAGTTATTATTATATCAGTAATTATTATCATAGAGTCATGGTATTTATATCAGACTATCTTCATCACTTCTTCTTCGATCTTCTTCAAAGCCAGTACTTTAGTAGCAATTATGTTTTACATGTGTGCTATTTTATTCTATCTACTAGTGATGTATATATCCCCTTGATGACAAGTAGTAATTGTATGCAAAAAATTTCCCCTCACATTAGTTCTAATAAGAATGTGCCTGGGCAATAGAGCTCTGGTCACAGCTAAGTGTGTGCTTTTCCCAGGTCCCAAGTCATCTCCAGGTAGGCAGAGACCATATATGACAATTGCAGATGCCACAGGGGAAACCATTTTTGTTTTAGGATTAAACTCATTCTTCTTGAAATTATTAGTATCAGTATTTTGTTTGTTTGATTTCCTGGCTTCAAGATATGCATGTAATTTAACCACAAGTTCTGGTTATTCCTTCACACCTTTTAAGATGTGAATTTTTGCTCCCAGGCCATTAATTTGCCCATGGTAACATATCTCAGATGCTTAGCTGCAAATCTGTCCTGGAATCCATTCACTTTGAGAAACCACAGCAGCACATAGTAGAAGAACAATACCCTCTGTTCACGTAAAGTTTGTGGTAGTGGTTGTTTTTAACAGCATGTATCTGCTTTCAAGGAATTTCTAGTTAGATTATATAAAAACATGTCTTTATGTAATAAATTTAATCTCTTCCTTAGCCGCTTGTTTCTGACAACTAGAAGTAAATACTATGACTAAACACCTTGCCATGAATACCTGATAAACTAATTTATGTTCGCCTAAAAGATGGAGAGAGAACCAGACATTGCATTTATTGAACAACTCCCTCCTTCTAATCTCTAAGATCTACAAACTACAGAAATAGGAGAATTTACATGGATATTTATAAATGGTGTTTGCAGGGATGCTAATGAGGATATATAATCCATATGATACTAAAATAAATATTGGAAACTACAAGAACTGTTGCTGGGATGTCTAATGATGTATTAGATGTCTGTTTTACACTAAGTCTGATACTAGTTTCACCTGTTGCATTTGAAATGTGTCTTCTGCTAGATTTAAAGGACTCAAAGATCACCTTTCTGCATTCCAATATAGTCAGCAATGAGAACATCATGAATCTGAATTTTAAAAAGTATCTGACAAAAGAAACCAGATATAAGATAAATTTGAGACAATGTGGGGAATTCAAAATAAAGAAATTACTTTGACTAGGAGGGAACAAAGATAACACTATTTAAACACGCATACACAAAATATAATTGCCAAAGTCTCCATTGAGAGTTAACAGGGCAAGATATATGAATGGAAGGACAAAATTTGTTCTTAAGAGAATTTACGACATTGGGAAGGTTTTACATCTAGAAAATGTCTATCCTTACAAAAAATAAACAAAATGGAGTGGTGGATATGGTGGGAAGCATTTAAACTCAGATCAGAGTAATTAGATGCAGAATCAATGGTATGGCTGGAGTATTCAGTGGAACACATACAGAGGGAACATACGGGCAATGCTATTTAAATATAGACCATAGAACATCTATATGAGGGATGGGATCCTCATCTAAATGAAAGAACTAATTTTGCTACAAATAAAAGCTGCATACTAAACACAATCCTCTGTGCACTAATCTTTATCATATGTTGTAGGACATGATATTTCAGATGATTTTTTTTATTTTAAAGGAAGTGGTAAGACCTTGGAACAAGGTGATCATAGCATATTGGGCTTCAAATAAAGAATAAGAAATGACAATACTAAACTAGAGGTTCCCAATGTGTTGGAGCAAGGTGAAAGTAAAGATACCCCAGTCCATACATTTCTTACCTATAACTGATAATGTGTCTGAGTCTCTGAGATGTCAAGGCTTCGGGGAGAACCCTGAGGCTAGGGCCAAACTCAGACAATCTGACATTTCAGATCTTCTGTACTCACAGCTCCCAGCAAGCTCTTGCTAGAGGAGAACCGGTTTTAGATATTTTGCAAGACCAAAAATAAATAACTAAGACCAATAATATCAATAAAAGGCCTTATTAGATTCTGATTGGAAGTAAAAGTTGGGATGATCCACTTCAGGTCTCTACTAAATACCCATGGTCTTATTTCAAGCAGTCAGGCGGAGAAGAGGACCTCGAGACAGAACACTGAATTTCCTTTTCTGCGGGTCTGTTGAATAGCTCTAGTCAGCTCTCTCTGTGTGCCTGCATGTGTGACCTGCCTTTGTGGAGCTGTTTATGTTAGTTACCAGAGAAATCTGAAGAAGAGGGACTAATTTGGGCAGAGTGTTGGTTAATTAGGTTTAGGAGATGCAGATTTTGTATTGCTGGTGGTGCACCTAGTCAGAAATGATGTTGGATTATATGCCAAAAAGAGAGTCAAGAACAAGGGTAGATCCGGAAAGAGGAATTGTATTAATAGTTGTTGCTTGTGGTGGAGTATTAAGACATGGAGGAAGCAGAGCCAGAGAAAGGGTCAGAAAAAGGGAAGAAAAACAAGAATCTCTTCTTACCACACACGAAACAAACACCATTAAGTGAATACTGAGGTAGCTGTGTGAAAAGTAAAATTATGAGGCAAAATCTGAAAAGTAAGATTATGCATTCAGAGGAATGCATAATTTAGAAGACAGCATCATTTAGAGGACATTTGACTGTGCTGGTTTTAAAAGGAGATTAAGTCAAAGTTTAAAAGGATGGTAGAAAGAAGGAACACATGACTAAAAACAAGTGCAAAAGAGAACCATGTAACTATATATATATATATATATATATATATATATATATATATATATATAATTTTTTTTGAATTGAGAAATCTAAGTCCCAAGTTAAACTGAAGCTCACTGAAATAGTATTTTAAAAAATAGTACTGATGATTTTTAATGCTATATCTGAATCAAGACTAAGGAAAAAATCTGGTGTGATGCTTAAGGACAAAAACATAAAGGTAGCAGGTAGCTGCTACTATTTTACTTACACATTTTCTAACCAACAGAATGGATCTTCACCCTTAGGCTGAAATGTTTAGTATAGTGACATTTGCTGTAATCAATACCTTCATTATTTTATAACTGTATATATTCATTTTTTTACTAATAGAAATACGTTTGTGGGTGTTTAGTGCATATCTTTAGCATACATTTCATCACATCCTTTACAGATCAAAGTCAGTAAATTGATATACTCAAGGTCACCAATACTGCAATAGCTTGAGTATTGCTTTACCCTTCATGAATATGCATCACACTCATTTTGGACCTAATTTTTCTTTCTTTTCTTTTTAAATTTAAGGATTAAAACCATAGGGAAAAAATATGTGCTTCTTACTTTAGTCTGAATGTGATCTGAAGGTAGTTAACCTTGGAAAGAAGGTAGAAATGAAGACAAACTTTCCTTCTGGTCTCCTGATGCTTCTGTGTGAATTGATGGATCCCTCAAGGATGAATGCGACACCATGACAAGTGTGGAGGGAAAAGTTAAGCTGGAGCTGACATTCACAGGGTGTATTAATTATAAGTATTCATCTCCCTAGTGATCATGTACTCTTTTTCCCCAGGAAGCAAACCAACCAAGAATTTTACTTTTAATAGAAATGAAGAATGGAGTGCTTGTTAAGTTTCAATACTTTTAACTGAAATTCATCTTCACATTAACTTTAGAGACCTGCAAATCTCAAACTTATGTATAAAAGGTGGAAGTTGGGCCCAGTTGGTGTGTGTCAGTGGCTGAGCATGGATGACCTAGGAACCAGGAGGTCACGGCTTGATACTGGTCAGGGCACAAAGTTTGATTCTTGGGTTGTGGGCTCCATCCTCAGTGTGGGGCATGTAGGAGACAGCCAATCAATTATTCTCATCATTGATGTTTATATCTCTCTCTTCCTCTCACTTCCTCTTTGAAATCAATAAAAAAAATTTTTTTTAAAAAAAGGTGAAGATTGGGACAGGGTTGAAATGTACATATTCTTTTAAAAAATATATTTTATTGATTTTTTACAGAGAAGAAGAGAGAGGCATATAGAGTTAGAAACATCAATGAGAGAGAATCATTGATCAGCTGCCTCTTGCATACACCCTACCGGGGATGTGCCCACAACCAAGGTATATGCCCTTCACCGGAATGGAACCTGGGACCTTTCAGTTTGCAGGCCGATGCTCTATCCACTGAGCCAAACCGGTTTCGGCCATATTCTTTTTTTATGAGCTAGCATAGAACTTGTTGTACATCCCAAATTCAATGAATTTGAATGGGAAAATGTTGGACTTTATTTTGGAGGTTGAAGGGGACAGTGTTTCTTTGGCCATGATCAAGAATTCTTTATTAAGTTGCTGAAGGAGCAGTCCTTTGTTTACCTTCAGAATGCCAAATGTATTCATGATTATGATGCCAAAAAGAGGAAGGAAAGTTGGGTGAAGTAATCATTAGTACCTCTGTAAAGTGACGTTTCATAAAAATATATTGGGCTTTTGACTGCCACCCAAGAAGGGAAATTACCTCCTAGGAACCTAAAAACCATGGTCATCTACTTTCTAAAGAAAAACAAGTGTATCTGGGAAAACCACTCAATTTGACTGTCATGATGTAGGCCAAGTTGTAAAAAGAAAATAGTGTTGACAGTATATTCACAAGAAAGTGCTATGGCAACAAACTACGTATGCATTCATTTCATCTTCTGGCACCATTTGCTGATTTGCAGACACAGCTTTAGACAGCCTGTCTGGCTAATTCAGGTCAAATTTGATGCATTTGCTCAGCAGGTTCTTTTGCATGAGCCAACATTTCATGAGCACACACATATTTTAGTTCCCTTGATTTCCATATTCACTGGGGGCTCTGAAAATTATGCCATTTTCCTAAGTAGATCCTTTACTCCCCGAGTGGACTTTTGTTGCTGCTTCGGTAACTGTTATGGTTATTTGTTTGTTTTCTTCCTGGCATCTCCATAAGAGCGAAAGTACAAGCTTTTCTTAATTTGAACATAAACTTTTTTTTTTCTTATCTGAAACTTCTTGATAGCCCTTTTCCATTTTTAATGAAAGCAATTATCTTAAGTGAATAAGCATATGCAAAAATGTTAGAGAGATAGGCCAAGAAGGTATTTCTAACTTTTAAACCAACTGCTTTTCATGTGTTTTCTGTTTATTGGGATGAACATATTTTAATATGTTCATGGATTTTTCTGAAGTGGCAAATTACCGTTTTAAATTGCACAGTGCCTTTTCTCCAACCTTTTATCCAACTGCCAATCATTTACTCATAGCTCTTAATTTTTCTTCCTTTACAATATGAATCTTATAGTGCTCAGAAGCTCAGGAACTATTTTCATTTCATCAAATGTTTTCCTACTTGAAAATGTCACCATGTAGATAAGTCATAATAAGATCAACTCATGAATATTCACAGAGCATATTTTGAGTACTGTATTACCCACTTAGAGCTCTTTTACTGGCTAGATCACCCACATTCCTGATTACTTTCCCCCATTACATTCTTAATTGCTATTTAAACCAGGAAATTTTTCATAGTAATTATTGCCCAGTCTAGAGTCCTAGTATTGCCACTTGTTATTGCATATGACATATAATTCCCTCATTCTTGAATTTATGTGTGGTTCATTTTGGCTTTGCATTTCAAGTCACTGTATTTTAATTCTTAAAAATTCATTGGCCATAATTTTCTAAAAGAGAAAACTTTTGAGCTGTCCTTGGAAGATAAAACCTAATTAGAAGCCCTATAATATTTCCCATTCTCATGAAAGGATTTGAGTTAATATAGTCGCTCAGAATTTCATTTCTCAATTTAGAACAAAGTATTTTACAGTTGGATATTTTTGATACTTGATGCTAGACATACATATACCATTTTGAGCTGCTTTTACTCCATAGTAGGTCCTAAGAGCTCCTAAACTTCTTTCTCAGAATTTATATTTATTCCTAACTGCTTCTCTCTCTAGCATTTGCAATATGGTTTATTTCACCCAAGATATAAGAAGTCTTTATTAATTGCCTTCAGAAATATAGTATCACATATGTCTTTTTATCCCCTTAGGTTTTGTCTAGTGTTTTTAGATGACCTTGCCGACTTTGAAAAATCTTGGCTGTGTTGATAAAGGTAATATTAAATAGAGTTGAATTTCAATGTAAACTGCCTGGTGAATGGGAATTTTATTTTTTCTCATTAAGTTAAAAGTTTGGTTATATAGAATTTCTAATATTCAAACTGTCCTTAATCCATGAATATATGGTTAAATATTATATTTTGAACAGCTTAAAATATTTGAATTAGTGTGTGCATATGATTGTGTTTACTTAATTTTTCATCTTCAATATGAATGTAATATATTCCATACTTTCTGTATCTGGTTTCAATTCTTTTTACTTTGAGTTCTGAGGGATAGTCTCTGCTACAGTGATTGGCAGGCTGGACCATTCTGGTCCAATGGGCCAGTTATTCCCAGATGTGTTTAGGGGGACGCCTGTTATTGTATACTAATCTAACTGCCTTATCCTATATTACCGTGAAAACATCCTCAGGAGATGTAGTACATTATGTGGTAATATATTTCTTTTTAAATTTTGTAGAAATGTATTTTTTAGAGGTAGATTAGGTCATTAAAATATAACAATTTGATCCTGGTTCTCATGTTTTAGATACAAATCTTTGATATAGCTGCTCAATCTTCCATGCTTTCGTTTTCTCATCTAGTAATACTTATAGATAAGGGCCAACCTGTTCAAACGTGATTACTTGTAAAGCAGTTGGCTGCATTCAAAGCTCCATATGTACCAGTTTGGGGCCAGTGCCATAGGGCAAGGCTTAGATCCCAATATTCACACCCTATCCTATATCATCATGCTGTATGAGGGTCTGGTGTTTCCTCAACTGAGGGCCTTGGCATGATAGATCCTGCCATTATCTTGATATATTTCCACATTGGAACTACAAAGCTTTGTACTAGATTGCACCAGGGAAGGGGACTGGTTCTTTCTCAAATCAAAGAACTAAGCTTCCAGAAGATGCTCCCCTGTGATATTGCTGTTTATTTCCTGCCTCCCTATGATGGCAGCAGAGATTCATTACTAATCATGTAGCTTTTAGAAAACAGCCCAAAGGTTGAGTCCCTTGCCTAGTTCTGCTAGGTCACTTGAGGATGCACTAAAATGCAATAAGGAAACACAAATACATACACCTACTTCTGCTTCTGGCGCCACAACTTTTCCTCAAAGAAAGATGCTCCAGCAGTTTAGAACAAAATCTTAATTAAACAAAGTCACTCTTTTTAGTGTTTAGATTAATCAGATAATTGCTCAATTATCCACTTTGTTTTGCCTGTGTTGATATCCTGGCTCAAGCCCATTAACCAACTAATGTACACCAAAGATGAGAAAATTAGGAGATTGTGCATACGTTGATTTTTCTGTTCTCAGCCCAATGGTTTGTCTGTATCTTTTATGTCTGCTGTCCTCATTAAGAGTTACCAAATCATCCCTAGCCATTTTGCTCAGTGGCTAGAGCATTATCCTTCCTACTGAAGGGTCTCAGTTCAATTCCAGTCAAGGATACATACCTGAGTTGTGGGCTTGATCCCCATGGGGGGGATGCAGGAGATTGCGTATAAATGATTCTTTCTCATCATTGATGTTTCTATCTCTCTCTCTCCTTCTTCCTTTCTCTCTCTCTAAAAATCAATAAAAACATATTAAAAATAAGACTTATCAAATCAAAGCAATGTTCATTGCATTCCAAAAATAAGAAAATGTGGTTATTTACTCCTTGGCTGCCAGTTCAAAGAGGCATTGTTTTTATAAGGAGGGAGAAAGGCAAATATTCCTTTTAGTATTATAAGCCAATTCAGATAAGAAAACCTCAACTTTTGTTGAGAATATAAGGATTTGAGGATTACTACAAGTACCTAGAATGAATTGTATCTCCAACTTGGTTTCTAAGGTGGACAGTCTCTCTCAGTGGAATGATGCCTTTTTCTCATTGAGATCACCTCTACTAAGTTCCAGAAGATGTCAGCATCAGTGACTTTAGCTGACCAGTTGGGGGCACCTGACTTCCAGTATGCTGATATAAGATGATGACCTTGTTTTTGCTACATAGCCACCCTTTTGCTTCTGGTATTATAACTCTGTCTTGAATGCATGTTTAGCTAGAATTGCCTGCCCGACTGCCTGGGAGAATTGTGTGCTCAGTATGGCTTAATAGAAAGATCATGGGCTTTGGAATCAGAATCCATATTCTGTCTTTTATAAGTTGAATCATTTTGGGCAAGTTACTTACCTTCCTTGATCATCATGTTTCTTAATATAATATCCATCTCACATTCTATGAGGCCTAAATGTGCTAATGTATAAAAAGGAGCTCAACAGGGCTTGACAGCTTTTGGCACTCTACTATTGATATGGTCTTCCAGTAATGGGTTTATTATTTGAAACTCTATCTTCCTTGCTTCAAAATTACCTAGATTGCTGCTACAATCTCTACCCATCAAACCTGTCCTCTTCAGTTATTAAATGCTCTATTTCTAGTTTAGTGCAACAACATAGTGGCATATTGAACAAAGAAATGCATGGATGGATGAATGGGTGGGTGGGTAGATGGACAAATGAAAAGAGTTTTTACTAAACCCATTCTTAAATGGAAAGATTTTTTACTAAACTCAGGCTTAATTTATGTTTCCTTGAAAACATAGCCCACCAGACTTCTGACTTTCCTCAGAAAGAACAGAATCTCCATTAGTAATTTACCCATGTTCTTGTTCTACTCCTTTGCCTGTACTTTTCCTGGTATTCCTTGTCCTGAGACAATGTGAATAATAAAACCCCAAGGGAAGTTTCTAAAGACTGAGGCAGTTCTCTACTTAGCAATATAAAAGACTAGCAATATAGACAATTAATGATTACCTTACTAGAGAAACTTTTAAAAAAATTATCCGGTGTTAAAGCATATGGTACTTTTGATCAGTTAATGTCCCTAAAGACAAACGTAAAAGGCAGGCCATAGAAACAACTTCATTTTAATATATGAGCAAATGGACTTGAAAAGACACTTATTACAACACAGAACAAGATAACCCCCTTAAAATACCTACAAGTTATAAGAAGGTAAAAAGAATGTAAGCATAGAATATTCTAACATCTTCATTTCTTGAAACATGTCATATTTTCTTCTTATTCCACAGAGGAATTTTATCATTCAGTGTTCCTACTATAAAAATAACAACCATGATTAGGTGCTATGATTGTTACTCTTCTTAGTTATAACAATTGTGGCAGGTACCTTAATAGACAGGCTATGTCAGAGGGGCTTACCTTGGATACACTTCTTTTTCCTCAGTTGCCTAAAAGTGGGATGGCAGTAATAAATAGTCTGAAAGAAGTTCCACTTCTGTTGTACCCATGACATAGTAAACTTGGAAACCAGCATAAGTAATAATGTGATTATTTTTTATCGAGATATAATTCACATACCATAAAGTTCACCCATTTAAAGTGTACAATTCAGTGGTTTTTAGTATACTCATAGGCTGTGCAAAACACTATGTAATTACAGCACATTTTCATCACCCTAAAAAGAAACCCTGTGTTCATTATCAGTTATTCCCGATTGTCCCCTCTCCACAGCATCCGGTGATCACTAATCTACTTTCTCTCTCTATAGATTTGCTGTTTCTGAACATTTCATATAAATGGAATCATAAATTGTGTAGATTTGCACTGGCTATTTTTTTTAACTTAGCAGCTTTCAAAGTTCATCCATATTGTAGCATGTAGTAGTAATTAATTGATTTTTATTGCTAAATATTATCATACTAGAAGCCTGGTGCATGAAATTTGTGCACTCAGAGTGAGGGGTCCCTCAGCCCGATCTGCACACTCTTGCAGTCTGGGAGCCCTCAGGAGATGTCCAATTGATGGCTTAGGCCCACTACCTATGCTGTGCTAGCCAGCGATGAGCCCGGCTCTGGCTGAGCTGTGCTCCCCCTGTGGGAGCACACTGACCACCAGGGTACAGCTCCTGCATTGAGCATCTTCCCCCTAGTGGTCAGTGCATGTAATAGTGACTGGTTGTTCTGCTGTTCAGTCAATTTGCATATTTGCCTTTTATTATATAGGATAATGTTTTATTATGGGAAAGGCCTCTAATTCATTTTTTTTTTTTAGGTAAAGAGAGGGGCAGAATTTTCACTTGAGCCTGAAGCTAAAATTGCCCTTAGCTAAAAAATCTGCATACCACTGAGACACATCTTGGTGAGGCTCATTCTGAACCCCAACATTGTTCTATTATGTGTTATAAATATTGGGAAACATCTTATCTCTTTAGTGAAAGGAAATTTTTGTTATGTTACAATGACTAATTTTATCTTATGAGTTGTGTTTTGGCTTCAAGTCTGTATCCAGTATTCATGTACCAACTTTAGTTCTGTTCAGTATTTACCTGGCATATCTTTTCTTTTCTCTAAATCTTTCTATATTTTTATATATTAGATAGGAATAGCCAATGGACACAGACAAAAGTCTGGCAAAGGCCTGGAAGGGGTGGGTGCAGGGTGGAGGAGATCAATGGGGGGAAAAAGACAAACCTAAAACAAAGAAACATCTGTAATCTGTAATACTTTCAACAATAAAGATACATTTTACATAAAGGAAAATATCTTAGTTGAAAAGAGTTTTATGTGAAATAATATAATTGCTCAACTCTGTACTTTATATTTTCAACTTCTCTCAAAGAGATATTAATTGACCTTATGTACACTTAATATTAATTGACCCTATGTTCACTTCCACCACACCAACCCAGCACTGACTGTCATGGGGGCTGCTATCAGACCCTGCTTTTCTTTCCTGGCCTGATCATTCAACAGAACACTGGAAGTCAGTCCTGCAGTCAGTGCTGGGTTGCTGAGGTATTCATAGCTTGGCAGTCAGTGCTGGATCGCCATGGTAACCCAGCACTGACTGCAGGACTGACATCTGGTGTTCAGTTGGGCCTTTAGTCATTTTGAACGTTGCAGGTTACAGACCTTGGCTATATATATATTATGGATATATATATATATATATATATATATATATATATATATATATATATTATGGATATACCACATTTTGTGTATATATTATTGATGAATAGACAAAATGTGGTACATAATATATATATTATGGATGTACCACATTTTGTCTATTCATCAATTGAGTGTTTACACTTTGTGGCTATTGTGAATAACACTACTATGAATATTTGTTGTGTAAACATTTGTTTTCAACTCTCTTGGATATTTACTTAGGAGTGGAATTCCTTGGTTATATCTTAGCTCTGTGCTTGTACCTAATTTTACAAAATGGCTGCACCATTTTACATACTCTCCAGCAACTACTCCACAGTCTCACTAATACTAGTTATTGTCCATTTTTTTTATTCAAACCATCCTAGTGAAAAAGTGTTTTATTGTGCTTTTGGTTTATATTTTCCTAAGGATGTTTAGCATCTTTTCAAATGATTATTTGTCATTTGTATCTTATTTGGGAAAATGTCTTTCAAATGTGTTATCAATTTATTTTATTTTCTTTAGATATATTTTTATTGATTTAAGAGATAAGGGAGAGGGAAAGAAAGATAGAAACATCAATGATGAGAGATAATTATTGATCAGCTACCTCCTATACATTTCCTACTGAGGATTAAGCCTGCAACCTGGCCATGTGCCCTGACCAGGATTCAAACCATGACCTCATAGGTCTACATTCAACCACTGAGCAACACCTGCCAGGTTCAAATTTTTTATTTGATTATTTGTTTGTCTTTTTATTGTCTTAAATGTTCTTTATATATTCTCTATATTAGGCCATTGTCAGATATATGATTAGCAAATACTTCAGTTTTAATAATTTGTTTCTTTCTAATAATTTGTTCATTTCATCTGGGTCAGATACTTTTTTGGTATAAAAGTATGAGATATATGCACTTACAGTATTTTCTGTAGTGATACAACCCTTCTTATAGATTGGTATTAAAGACAACTCTTCTATTGCTAATTTTAGTGATTTTAGTCTCCTTTCCTTTTTAATTGGTCAGTCTATCTAAATTTTGTTTATTTTGTTGATTGTGATTATTATTATTAAGATTTATCCTGAGTAGGAAATACAGGTACTTTATTGAGTATTCCTTCTAACTGGCTGTCAGAGTCTAAGGTGTGAGCATATTGCCTTCTAAAAGCAAATAAATTATCTTTAGCTAACTGGTTCATTATGGATGAATTCTCTAGGAATTAAGAAAATTTTTCTGAAATTATACTTTCAACTTCTATTCCTTTTTGGGTTGCGAAGATCAAGAGGTTCTAAGAAGTGTATTTTCTTAAATTTGCCCTCACTCTACTTTTCTTTAGCTATGATAGAAGACCAGAAATAAAACACAACAAAAAAAACAAAAACAAAAAAACAAAAACAAAAAAGAAACCAAGCCACCATGCTTAGAGAAAGGGAGGGAGTTACATTTTATTAAGTGCAGGGCCAGAGAAAAACGTGCCTTTCAAATTCTGTGTCGTCCCCCCTCCCCCCCCCCCCTACACACACACATACACACATGGAGGGGACCTTTTCTATTTATACTTTTCCTAGCTCTTTTGTCTCACAAATTTGGAATGAGACTTCCGGGCCTTCTGGGAAAGAAGGCCTGCGTACTGGGAAGGGGCCATGAGACCATATCTCAAGGCCTGGCCTAATGTTAGCATGGACAACTCTGGGGCATAGTCCACAGCCTCTCTGGAATGGGAGTGGTCTTATTTTCCTTATTTAAGTAAGCAAGCATTTACAGAAGCCAAAACAGCGGGGTTAAAATTTCAAACAGCAGTTTTTATATAAGATGGATGCTTCATTATATCTATTTCAAAAGGATAACACTATGGACTCTCCTTGATTCCTGTGTTCTTGTCATCTAATATTTGCTTGTCCAATGTAGAATTGACCTTTTATGATTTACTTAAAGGTTGCATTTTCTTCTGTCTCCATGGATGGGAGGGTCTCTTTCTCCTAGTCTCTTCTTACACAGAAGATCCTTAATCTGTCCCCTTAATTATTGTACTTGGGAACTTTCTATTGTTTTTATATCTCCCTTGAGATAAAATGCCCAGAGTTATACACTGTATTCCACATGTGTAGGCACTATGTTTTTGTAACAGTAGAGGTTAATGTTTCTTGTATTAATGGAAATAAGATTTCAGGAAATGTTAAAATGGTAATTCTGTGATGGGAGATTTTATAGGATGGTGGATTTGAAATATTTGGAAAGAATAAAGAAAGCATTTCTGTGTTATCCCAGGAGCAGATGCCTCAAATAAAGACAATGGAACATATCTTCCTGCAAATGGTTCTGTAATGAAAGTACACATTTTTGGTGGAAAGTTTCTACTGCCTACCAAAGTGTTCTTCTGCTGTCTGAAATCAAAATCCAATTTGAAGTCTGAATGCTCCATCACTCATCTTAGCATTCTTACTTGCACAACTTCTGCTGCTCAGTAGCCAAATGGAAGATTAATCACAGAATTAGCATTTCCAAATCGCCAACAACCTCCTTTGCAGATGTGCAGATATATTACTAAAGTCTGTTGTTTTGCCCTACGTTTATTGTTAATAATTAATGTACACTTCTGGGTGAAATTATATGCTATCACCATCTGTTTGATTTAATAGAAACAGTCAAATCTAAAGTACTTTATTAAATATGTTGGAAATAATCATCATTATTACTTTAATGTAGCAAGCATCATATTTTTTCAATAAAAAATGCCAGGAAATATAACATTTTACCGTATGTTAACTTCTTTGCTGATACTACAAATTCAGTTTTTGAAAAAGTATCTGCCTGTAGTCAGTGTGGGAATTAACAGAATGCAAAGTTCATAGATTAAATGGTCTATGTAATTTAACAGTAAAGAGCTTAGGTAATAAAAGTAAACTGTATTCAATAGGTGAAGAAAAATTACATTTTACCTTCTTATATTACTCTTTTTATTGAATAACAAATGAAAACTCTGGAGAATAGCAATAACATAATTATTTGGCATTTTTGTTCTTGAAACTGGCTATGGAAAACAAATGATGTGAGGTAAATGTTCCTTTCTGAATTTGTAAAGTGTCAATATAATGAAGAAAACATCATTGAGCTATTATACAGCGTGTCTTTATGAAGATTGAAACATAGATCACCCCTAGGTATTTAATATCTTGTAGACACTTATGTAATGTTCAATCTTCATGTCATAGAAGTACAGGTAAACTCCAGAGGGATTCCCCATCCCATGGCCAATATTGTCCTTGTCTTGAAGACTGAGATTACTTCAATTTTCTCATTTCCATACTTTAAATATGTTAGAATACATCCTTACTTTACCTTCCTATTCACTTCCCCACTAGGGCCAGCCAACGACAAAATGATGGGATTGGTTGATATCTCATTTCCCTTTGTGATATTCCTGTTTTTATTTATTTCCCATGTAAATATCTTGCCCTCCATGGCTCCCAATTTATCTTTTCTGAGCTATGAGTGAATAATGGTTTACACTGATTAAAATGGAGAGAGTTGCCAGTTAGCCAAACAAAGGTATTGGTGAAATGTTGTATGATGAGCAATGGGAACATCCAACAAGAGAAATGGCATAATGGTGGGGATGGGATTCATTTTGGTTTAGAGGTAAGTCTGTGTGATTCTAGAGCCTGTATTCCTAACCCTTTGGTATCATACCTTTCTATATGTGCAGGGGAGATTAGGACTCAAAATAAGTGGCTTATCTTAAACTATATGAACTAAGCAAGCACAGTTCTTGATCACATTTTCATTTGCCTGTCATTTGAACCAGTTTCCAATGGGTGTTCTTTGCCCACACCTAAGGATGACCCTCCATTTCATTTCTCCTCAAAGGCTGAGGTCCTGCATTATTGTTCATTTGATGTAAGTTTTTCTTATTCCAGAATTTTTGTGTTAGAAGGAAGCATTTAACATTTCGTGACCTTAGTTTCAGCTTTTTAAGGCAAAAGTTTAGGTTAGCTGATCTGCGAAGTCCCTTCAGGTGCTGAAAAATTATAAAATTTTATGGGTATATGTTAATAAACATGAAATCATGCTGGTAGATATGAGGAGTGACTTCAAGTGCCTCCCCCCCTTCCCCATAAGGGCAAGAATAGCTCTCTGATGGTGCTCGGTCACATTAGAAAAGGAGGAGAAAGGTTACACAGTATCTCATAATCCTGAGATGTGGTGTGTAATTATCCATTTGCAGAAGGCTTTTTTTTATGTTCTGTTTCACTGGGAAAGTTAGAGCAAAGTGAAAATAAAGTTCTGCAATTATGAAATCTGCTCACTTGGCTCTTTCCGCTCTTCAAAGTAAATTCTCTGTTAATAGAGAAAAGTTAGTTAGTGAAGCAGACCCCTAATTTGTTACCATTGTAATTATTTTTTTTTTCAGACCCATTAACATTTGTGAATGAATTTAATCCTTAGTAAAATGACGATCTCTGCCGTGATCTGATCCAGGCAGGGTGTCAGCCTGCTGGGATAAGAACCTTTTAAATTGCTTTCAGTAGACCTAATTTTCACTTAAAGAGTGTTCCTCTTTAAACATTTGGAAACTTGCTTACCTGAGATTAAATGCTCTGCATGTCACCAAGTAATCATTCATTTATTCAGTATCTTTTAAGCACTCTGTGCATATGTTGTTTTCAGTACTAAGGATCAAGCAGGAAATAAGGGAGACCTTCTAGTCCTTGAGGAAGACAGCCATTTTTTGAAAGAAAAAAAAAAGTATTACTATAAAGTATAGTGAGTATTATGACTCAGGAAATAAGATGCTATAAAAACAAGGTCTGTACTTAGGGCCAGGGAGACACTGGAGGAATTAAGATTTAAGCTAAAATCTGCTGTTGAATTGGAGCTAGCTATGTGAAGCATGCATGTGCCTGCATTGTCTTTGTGTGTATGCCTATGTTACTTTGTGAGGGAAGAGTTCTATAAGCACACAAACACAGAAATGATATGGACAACCAGAATAAAATATGGCAATACCAATGGATCCAGTTGAGTCCAGGATTAATGTAATTTTAAGATGGTAGAATACAAATTATCAGGAGAGGAGATTGGGGAGGTGAGCAGGGGGAAATAAGGAAAATAGTTTGTAACAGGTTAAGCATTTTTGTACTTAATCCTAAGAGGAAAAATAGACTTATATGTGAATTAAAGAATCATCATATAGGTTCTAAGGCATATCTTAGATGAGAGAAGCCAGGAAGCAGGGAGACCAGTTGGACATTTGAGCCATGATCAGGGAGATAATGAAATCTTGGATGATGACACTGACAGAGGTGGGTCTTGAGAACAGCTGTTCTCAGCTTTTAGCTGTTTAAGAGACAAACCCAACCTGGGTTGGATGGATGTAAAGAATGAAGGAGAGGGAAGAGCCAATGATAACTGCCAGGCTTCTGGCTTTTGTAACTGAGGAGCTGGAGTAGAGGTATGGTGTTGCTATTGACTAACATGAGCAACTGAAATATGTTATTGATATGTGGAACTCAGAAGGAGGGTTGGGGATGAAAGATTCAGGAAAGGGGTGGATGATGAATTTAATTTTGAAATTGAGGAAAGCTTAATACATGCAGCTGAAGGTTTCATGCACCAGGCAGCTGGCTGTGTGTCTGGAATGCAGGAGCTAAATCAGGATGGAATTTGGTGGTCATTAGTATACAGATGCTCTCAGTTTGTGAAGCACTCTGATTGCCCTTCTATCACAGTGCTCCTCTTTGAATTGTAGATGTCAGTGAGCATTCTAAAGGTAGTTCTTAAGGGCAGAAACTCCATTAAATTTTTGTTTTTGTTTTTGTTTTTGCTACGCCCATAGATTCATATTTGATGGCTGCTTCCTAAATGGAGCATTCTTCTATAATATAACTTCCTTCGCCAGCCAGGTTGGCCATGACCCACAAAGCCCTGCATCTTAGTTCTTACTCCTGCACTGAGGGTCTCCTCTCTTCTACTTTAAATCTTTTTTTTATCAGACTATTCCCTCATAGTCTAGCTAAGTCAGTCAAATGTACAAAGGACAACTGACCTGGATCTGAGGAGACATATGGGATGTTATCAGTCCCTAGACTTCTGAGTTGGGCATTCTTGACTGTACCATGTTTTTTCTCCAGGCCTTTGGTTACCCATCTGATAAAGAAATGACATCTAAGATCTCTTCCAAATCTGTCAAACTCTAATTGTTTTTATGGAATTTATCTTGTGTTTATTCTCCTATGTTTTGAACTATGCACATTGGTGCTTATGTTCTTAAGGGTAAAGCTAAGTATGCTGTGGATTTTCTCTGCTCAGATAGATTAAAATCTCTTAAGAAGTTTTGTTTTCTGGCACTCCACCCAGCCTGCAGTCTAGGGTGATGATAACTACAACAAGATTCTCAATAAACGCTTGCTGAATGCAACTAGATAGGAACAAAAACATCACAAACATGCAAATGATGACTTTGTACTTATCTGTCATACCTTTGCCTAATGTGCAGCCATAAGTCAACAAGGTATTATGTGCCAGGAGTTAAATTTTGTTGTTCTTCCCATACTTGCGCAAGGGAAAGTTAGATGATAATCTCTCTGGGATGCTATATGAGATTTTTTCTAAATATTATTTTAAGCAGTGGAGAACTTTTCTTCAAACAATAATCTTACATCCTCTAATCTCCCAAAATATTAAAAATTAAATGAGAGTAGATCTGGTTGAAATAGTGATGGACCTGAAGCCCTCTTCACATGCTTTCCCCTTTGTGCCCCTTTGTTCTGAGCATCTGGATGGAACTGGTAGATTTCTCTAGAGATTAAGTGATCTTTTTGTTTCCAAAAAATCTATGATTCTGACTACCAGACAGTGGTATGAACTGTCTCTGTCTCTCTTGTACCCAGGCTTATGCTAGATGCTATGGAGGCTTTTACAAATAAAGAAAATGTAGCCCCTGTCATCATTAGAAAGATAATATACCTCGCATATATGAAACAAGAAAAGAACCCCACATAATAACATGGCCTCCTTTCCTGTCTATGGAGGAGTTGAAGCAGGTGATCCTTGCAGTCTCTTGCAGTTTCACATGCTGATTCTGAGTGTTAATGATGTGGCCCTGTGTGTTAAGTGCTTTGAGCTCAGGAGTAACGCACTATATAAATTCAAGGACCATTACGTGCATAATCACAGCTGCTAAGCAGGGACAAATTCCCTATTTGCATGATATCCTCAAGAAATCCCAAGGGAAGCATTCTTTGAAACCAAAACATTATCATCTTTTTTCTTTAAAAAAAAAGAAGAGAAAGAAACATAAGCCCCCTCTGCTCCCCAAGCTCTTCCTCAACATGTTGTTGCAGGCAAATCATTCATTTGCCATTTAAGAAAATACCCCACATAATATTCTCCCCTGGTTCAAATAACACTTCCAGTGGTGGGCTGATTCAAATAAAACTTCCAGTTTGGTTTCCAGTTGCCAGAAGTGTGTCTTGGCTAATTGCACACCTGCATTTTATTTCAAGTAAATTGCATGGAGCCTCCCCCCACTCTTTGTGCCCCTCACAAAGCAGGAGCCCACCTGTCTAGAGGCTCTTTGGGCAATGAAGGGCTGCAGGAAAAAATTAGTCATCCTCTTTTCTTCCCTGTGACTTCTTTGACCTTGAGACTTCTAATGGCATCTCAGACAAAATGAACATAATCTAATGGACAGCGGGGAAGAGGGAACGGCTGGGTACATCTGTCGTATTACTGGGCTGTCTGAACAGTCAATGAAGCAGGGCCAAACCATAAGAGGCCTGTTCAGTTTAGCTCCAGGGTCTGCAGAGAAGGAGCATGATCATTTATCTTTATTTACTGAACTCTGCTTTCTGTTTAAGAAAAAAAAAATTGACAGGTTGACAAAAACCGTGTTGGCGCTACCCGCTGCCCAGAGATAAATGCTATTTGTGCTCTGGAGAGTCAAGGACAGCTCACGATGCCCTTGTGCTGGTTTCAGTAGGTGCCTATTCCAATGAAACAAAAATGCCAAGGCACCTAGTTTCCCTTTCCCTACCAGCATCTCCACATCTTCCCATAGAAGGATCGGTAGATGGATCCACAAGCAAGAAGGCTTGCAAAGGAAGGGAGCCATGATTCCCTAAGGAAGCAATCCAAATAGAAAGAATTTTGACAAGATACCCAGGGCACAGAGACAACTGGGAATTGGTTGGTATCCCACAGGCTTCTTTGTGATGAGATGGCGAGAGACTGACCCTTGGCATCTATAACAAATACATTTCAACTTATGTTAATAAAAGGGAGATACAGGTAATGCACATTCCAGCTGCAGAGAAAGCTCTTACTTTGAGCTGTAGAGCAGAAATTTAAATATAGGATTTTAAAGTCCTACCCATCTGTGTCTATTCTTGGCTGGATGATGCTAGTTGCATCACTGAGTCTTTCAATGTCATATCTACAGTTAGTTACATTCTTGTTAGGTGGTTATTCCTAAAGTGGGATTCCTATTTCTCAGGGGTGTTTTCTTTCTCATCTCATTTTTTAAAAATGTCTATATGTTGCAGATGTTTTATAATGTTCATAATGTACTTATACAATAGTAGCTAACTATAATTTGTACATATGAAAAGAGTTATGTGCTTTAAAACTTTTTAGTGAAGGAAAGCACAATTAAATAAACATGAGGCCTTCTTGGGGCTTTAGGATTGTATTATGCCCATTTAGTCTAATTCCTCCAGCTAATTGCCCAGGTTCAAGGAGCCATATTATGTATGGTGACATTTTTCCAGAATTTCTAGAAAGCACTTACTTTTGTATACCCTTTAGTGCTTGAAATAAACAATATTGCATATTATAATTGTTACATCAAACTTTTTCTTTCTGCTATAATAACCCAAGTGCACTAGTATGTTAATATTACTATAAATAATCTTTGGGGTAGTTTCTGCACTTGTCACTTGTCTCATGCTATTTACATAGGTCCACCCATTCCCTTATGGAAGGGGGGTTAAGGTTGGAGACAAGTGGTGAAAATATAATAAAGAGCTGGAGACAGTGGTTTCCTGCATTTGGTCATAAGGAAGTATCTTAAAGAGCAGCAGAGACCCTGCTTACCACTGACAAGGACAGTCCAAGAGCCTACCCATTAGTTTTTGAGCTCTTGACTAACCTTACTAGTCCACTTCTTAAGGGTTTTCTATAACTATATCAAAAAGAAGCAAATGTGAACTGCAGGTGCATGATGCGAAGAGTCATGATGTTAGGAGATAAATTGGAGGTTTGAACAGAGACTGAGGCTAGTTCTAGAGCCTAGGTAGGTGCTGGGCAGCTCACGCTGGTGGACATGTAGCACTGAACAGAACCAGCCACCCGCCTACAGCCCCTCCTCCAGCCACTGACCTCCGATCTGCCTCCCTATCCCATTTGGGGGTGGGGCCAGTTGGCATACAGCCCACAGCCCCTCCTCATGGCTGGCCCTGTTCCCAGTTATTCCCCCCACCCCAATCAGGGCTGAGTCCCCAGCCAATTGCCCCCAGCCTCTCCCCCAGCCAGCCAACCTCTCACTATCTCCTCCTGATAGGCTTGGCCCCTATCCACCCAGATTGGGGCCAGGCTGTTGCCCGCCCCCGCCGTGCATAAATTTGTGCACTGGGCCTTTAGTCATCATATATTTTAATTGCATCAACTAAGAAAACAATAAATTTGTCAGAATGTAGCTTATATATGTACTTATTTAATGATTTATATAAATAAAAACAATTTAGTAAGCTTGTTTTAAGTATTTTCTGAAAATGACTCAACTAATTATTGTTTTCAACTCACTCTGTTATAATTGAATAATTCAACTCATAGCTGTTAAGAATAATTATTTTGAGATATTAAACATAATCATTTTCTTCCTTGATGTTTATTTCTTATATTATTTATGTAGTTATGGTGCAGTAGTACCCATGAATGGCTTTGTACTTTTTATTCATTAAAATTAGCTCATATTATGAAAGTTTTTTCCCCTTCTGTTTAATTTAAGAAGCATTGAACATTAGATTTGTGCAGAGCACTCAGATAGGTACTGAAACAGAAGATGAAGGAAAGTTCAAAACAAATTGCAATGTCTTGAGTTTAACACAATAAAGGGTTATTTCCATTCATTTTAGAGTCTAATGCAGGTCCTGGCAGTGTTTTTTGGAAACGAAGCCCCCCATGCTTGTCCAGGGTCTTTCCATTTTAAGACTTTGCTGTCTTTTCACTTTAACACCTGCTGCCCAGGTCCCCATGGAAGGTAAGAAAGTTAGAGGATGGCATAGATGGATTTAATGAGCAGACCCAGCAGTGGCTTCATCACTTCTGTGCATATCACACTTCACTGGAAACTAACCAGAGTTCCAGCACCCACTCCTAACTATGTTTTCCAACCTCTTTCCCCTAGTGCATTGGTTCTCAACACGTCTAGTGCCTCTACCCTTTAACAGTTCCTCATGTTGTGGTGACCCCCAACCATACAATTATTTTTGCTGCTACTTCATAAAAGTAATTTTATTACTGTTATGAATCATAATGTAAATATCTGTGTTTTCCGATGATCTTAGGCTCAAAGCAGCAGTTCTCAACCTGTGGGCCGCCACCCACAGATTGAGAACCACAAGCAGGGTCACCTAAAACCATCAGAAAACACAGATATTTACATTACAATTCATAACAGTAGTAAAATTGTAGTTATGAAGTAGCAGCAAAAATAATTGTATGGTTGGGGATCACCACAACATGAGGAACTGTATTAAAGGGTTGAGGCATTAGAAAGGTTGAGAACCATGGCTCTAGGGCAATACCTTCACTAAGCAAGTGATCTGCCAATGGTTTTCCCAGTGCATCACATGCATAGCCATCATCCCTGCCTCTTTCATCAGTTTCATTGCCTTGCATCGCTCAGTTCCTTTGTCCATGGCACATATTTTAGGTGTTAGCTACAGCAGCACCCACTTCAAGGTACCTATTTCTGTACTATTAAGTATAGCTATTCTATGATTCAGTAACAAATAAACCTTAGGATTAGATAGAAGAATAAGGTTAAAGCTAGAAATGTCTGCAGAATCCACATCACAAGGAAGAGAGTATGATATGAGGTAGGAATCTTAATCTGGCAGGGGCATGCAGACATGAAATAAGGAGATAGAGGCAAAGTAACCATTTAGAAGATGACTGCTGTACCTGATAAAGGGTATCAAGGGTCTAAACCAAGGTTGTATGGGGGAAAAAAAAAACAAAAAAAAAGGAGAAATCTGCGAGATATCCTGAAGGAAGAACATCTGGCTTAGTAGAAAAGCAGTTAATCAAAGTCAAAAGCTCAGTTTCTGGCTCCAATTACTCAGTTTACTGTTTAATTTCCTTTGTTCTTTGTTGCTTCACTCTTAAGACTGAGATAATCAAATCTGGCCTATAGATTTCTAGAGTTTATTGTGACAACTACATGATATTAAATAAATGAAATATTTTAGAAACTCTACAGTGTAATGCGACTGTTAGTGAATAAAAAATAAATAATTTGAATAGCTCCAAAGCTCTGTGCCTAGGTAACTATGAGAATGTTGCATTCCTAACAGAAATGGTGGCTGGAAGTGATAGGTGGGCATAATGCTACATTGGATTTGTTCATTATTGGTATATAAAAGACCATAGATTTCTGGGTGTTAATTTTGTATCTTGCTACATTGCCAAATTCATTTATTAGTTTTAATAGTTTTTTGATGGAGTCTTTGGGATTTTCTATGTATAGTATCATGTCATCTGTGAACAAGGACAGTTTTACTTCTTTTCCAATTTGTATGCCTTTTATTTCTTCTTTTGTCTGATTGTTATGGCTAACACTTCCAGTACAATATCGGAAAGGACTGGTGATAGTGGGCATCCCTGTCTTGTTCTTGTTCTTAGGGGAAATGAGTTTAGGGATCTACTGGGATCTCAGAAAAGCTTCAAAAGTAAAATGTTTTTTTTTTATTTTTAGGAAAAAGAATGAAATGAGAATTTTGTTTTATTAGTATCTGATAATTAAAGTTATAAGTTCTACATGTTAATGTGATTTTTAGGTATCTAGGAGCTTTTAATTATTATCTCTCTTTGCAAAAATTTTTAATTTGTATATAAATATTACTCCATCCCCCCTGATTTCTTTTATTATCCTCCGAGTTCAGCAATGTAAGAATTGTGACTTAGGCAGTTGTCTTTAATGGTCTATGAAACCTTTGGAAAGATCCTCCACCATCTTCTCAGCTATTATAGGGTACACCACTAGTCCATGTTTTGTGTACACCCTGGACATCCTGTCTTCTCTACCAGCAATATTCTAATCAAATTCACAGGTGGTTATGTGTGCCTAAGAGAGACTAAGCTCTCTCTTATCCTCTCATACACTTCTTCCTTTTCCTTGAGGAATATTATCATTTAATAACAGATTTATTTCTCATGGTGAAATGTTAGATAATGCCAAAAGACTATTGAACAAAACTTTAAAATTCTTATATTTTTGTTAGTTCATAATTTTACAAAATATCAGGTTTGGAAGATATTCAGCTAATCTTAATCTATGCATCATTTGGTATTTTTGATACATTTGATACTTAATGAACAAATTATTTTTAGGGAAAGTTTTGTTATTCTCACTTGTATCTTAGTACCACAGAGAATTAAGTGAAGAGTCTTGTAATTTTTGAGAATAAATATGAGGATGCTGAGAAAGAAGATATAGGGCTTGAATATCAGGAAGTGAGCTGTACTTTGCAAGGACCCCTGATTTTCTCATTTATGCACAGACTTCTTAGATGTCTCTTGAAGGCGAATGAATCTTCTTTCATGGGCTGCTCTCTGAGCTCTCAAATGAGGTTAAAACCTTTTTTTTCCCTCTCCCTGGGAAGTGAGGATTTATGTGGCAGAATTTTTACTTAGTAATTAATTTGGACCCCAACAGCGTGGAGATGGTGAGAAAGGGACCCTATTAAGGCTTGATATTAAGTTAATAGCAGGTGACAGTGACTTCATCAAAACCCCTGTGCAAAACATCAAGTAGATGGAAATTTCAGTTCTGGTACATTACTCAGCTGAGTTTCATCAGACCTGCTTACAAGGGTCATAAAGATTATTTGTACATTAAAGAAGGGCCTGTCCATCAAGCTCAGTATGAAGGAGAAGCTGGAAAATTATCATTATCTCATCAAATATAAAAAAATACTAGTGCACTTTTCCTAACGAAACATCCAATAAATTGGAACATTTTTTATTGGCTATTTTACATTATTTCTTTAGTCTCTCTCTCTCTCTCTCTCTCTCTCTCTCTCTCTCTCTCTCTCTCTCTCTCTCTCTCTCTCCTTTCTCCATTAGAATGAGTGAGGGAGAGCTAGAACAGATGTCTTTATCACTTTTACCTCTTTACTATCCACAAAACCCACCCCAGGGAGATGGGGGGGGGCGCGGAGGGGTAGCAGGATATGGCCATTGTGATTCAGACACAGCACTCACTAGCTAAATAGTTGTCAAAGATCAAGTGATGGAATGGAAGCTTGGTGAGGCAAGAATAAATATAAAGAAAAATCACAGCCTCTTTGGAATGTTAACCCCTCTGGATCACTGTTGTGTAAGGTCATTGCTTAGGAATCAGAAAGCAATAACAGAAAATATTTGAATACAGTGGTCACCAAACGATGACATTTCCTACTGCACAAAACAATACAAAAGGGTGATTCTATTATGTGCTCAGGATAGACAGGCATTGTCAGGTCACAGGACACCCATTTCATTTTGGATGCTTCAAACAACCATTTAGCAGGGAGGCTGAATTTTCTTATCTCCCTAAGAATCAAGCCCTCCATTTAGCAACTGTTCTGAATAGGAAGTTTGGAAGTTGTGTGCAAGTGTTTTGCAACAGGAATATCTTTGTTTCTTACCTCGGTCCCTTGGTACCTCCTATAAGCCAAAAGGATATTTCTGATTAATATGGTAATTATAAAGTTATTAAAAACAGTAATCATCTAGAAATTATTTGGTGCCATAAACATCCCATACAGAGAAAATATTCAAACATTTAAAAGTTGAACACTACGATTGCCTTTGTATGCAAGAAGCCGAAAGGGACATAAAGAATTTTTAAGTTCCCAAGGAAGCACTCACATTAAGAACAAGTTGTCTTCTTGATCAGGTTGGAAGTTAGTACCACACATCCAATAGATTCCCCTTGTGGCCAGTAGCAATGAGCCAATTTCTATTAATGAAGAGCTCATGTTTATGGCTAATACAGAAGAAAATGTACTGGAAGGGTGGGGGAGCTCAGTCATTCGCCGGAGATAGCTTAATTCAGGTAATTTCCAATTTCCAAGCTTGTTTTAATTTGTTATCAAAGTAATCACTCATTCCAGCTGGAGTCAGAAAGAGCTTTTTCTTGTCTGTGGTCTGACAGATTATTCGGATGGAACCCCATTTTTTAAAGCTCACCTGCTCAGCATCTGTGATATGCTCAGAAGTTCCAAGAGGTATAGCTTTTAGCATCAGAGCCAGACTGAAAAGAACTGAGGCTGCTTTTCTGCAGTTTTTCTGAGCCAGGGAGTATATTTCATGCCTCTAAACCCCGATGAAAACTCACACACAAAGAGCAGACTATCATGGGGAGCAAAGACAAGAAGATGGACTGTACACTGGACTTTATCATCTGTGCCAGCATAATCCTACAAGCGCCCTCCTCCACCCTGCCACAGGGAGAGTTTATCTGGCTTTAGCTGCGCAGATTGGGCTGTTCTCATGGGGATGACCTCGGCTTTTCCAGCACTAGTCCATATTTCCCTCATTTATCCACAATGTCCAGGAGAGTGGCCAGCTAAGTGTGTTTGACCAGCTGCACAGAAGCTTAGTAAATGATGCTGCACAAATACTAAATACTATTTAGAAACTGAGTGTTGAGGTCCATATTGGATTATGTAATGTACAAGGATCCCACCACCAGAAACGTGGACATTACTTTGCATTGCTGTAACGGAGATAAACTAATAAAATAACAGTTCCTACTCAGTATCCCACTTGCTTCTAAAACTATGGGGCAGAGGGCACACGGGTAGCCTGTGGAATCTTATTTCCATAGTCTATGGAGGATCTGGGAAGGACTCAGGGACACTTCCACAGGGGATGAAACTGTAGCCTTGCTTGACTTTCCACATATACTAGCACACAGCTGGGTAAGTGAGGATTGGAACCCTGAGTCACAGCCAGAGTTTTCTTTCTACGTGAAGACAAATAACAGGTGAGACAGAGATGGGGGGAAAGAGGAGATAAGGGATAGAAGCTTGTCAAGGATGTTGTGGGAATTAAAGGGGAATGTAGAATTAAGAGAGAGGACGTTATTTGTCTCAAAGATCCTCCTTCTCAAGCTTGCCATCTCTGTTGACCTGGCGGAAGCTCCAGTTTTTAAAAGCAAAGTCGTGGAGGAGGATGGTTAAAATAGAAAAAGCTCATGGTCACTGAAATCACAACTTCAGGACACGCTTTCTGAATATATACAGAAACACAAATAAATCCAAGCCACAGTTCCCTCATTGTCACTGAGTAGCTTCCAGGAATGATAATGAAGAATTGTCTTCTCTTTATTGCTTTGGCTGATGCTTGAGTCTGTGGTGCCAAGAATCTGGATCTCCCAGAGCCAGGCAGTGTGAAAACAATACATTAGCATTAAATAATGGGCTCTCTGGTGCCTGGATTGCATGGAGGAAGGGTTAACCGATCTGGGGCTTTGTACAGCAGGAGCCTCCATCTATAATCTCTTGTTTTTCTAGGCAGAGAGGGGGAGAAAGGAGCCTGGGGGTGGGGAGGAAAACACAGAGTGCCCTAATCTTATGATAAAAATAATATGATTTCAGTACCTGCTATCTCTCTCCACCAGGTTTCTGCTCCCTCTGCAGAACACTGGTAATGCCCATAAATGTCGGTTAAAATAAAAATTTCTGTTCCATTAAACATATGAAAAATATGTTACATTGAATACAGTTGTTTTGGGAAATCTGTTTTTATCCCTCCTAACCAATCGTCCATACTAACTGCAGCTGCCACAAGTGGAAGTGGGGTGGGCCGGGGCTGAAGTCCAAGGCAGGGTCGGGCCGTGTCCAATGTGAGCCATGAAGGTCTGCACACCAATCTGGCCATTCTGCTCTGAGAATTTAGGTGAGTTTATGTTGTCAGGGGAAATGTAGTCTGCCTTTTGGGAAGTTTGAACCATAGTGGGGCTGCCTTATCCAAGGTAGGACTCTCTCAGCACACATTACTGGACATCAGGAAGGCAGCTATGCTCACCACTATACCACCAACGCCTTACATTACTGGACATCAGGATCAGTCTATGCTGACTTCTAAGCCACATGACAATAGAAATGGCTCAGCCAACTCACTCCAGGTAACAGGTGGTGCAGGAATATTAGCTGACCAACCATTTAAGAAATATTTCTTTTCTACCCATCATATGCAATAGCCCTGTGCTGGGGATGCTGCTAAGTTACTAAGCATCTTCCCAGGTGACCTCCTTCCTGACATAGTTATTATCTCTCCTTCCATTTTTATAGAGAGGAAAATGAATTAGAAAAGAATGCCTCTTAAGTGGAATTCTTCACTTGCCTGCCTTCCTAGACTTGGCCCTTTAGGCATGGAAATTCCACTAACATAGTTTTATGCCTTTTAGCTTCAGGCTTGTGTATGAGGCACTTCCTTTCCATGGAACTTCTTCCTATACTAGAGGCCTAGTGCATGAAATCCATGCATGGGTAGGGTACTTAGGCCTGGCCAACAATCTGGGACAATCTGTGGGGCAACTGGCAGGGCAATTGTAGGTGGGAGGGGATGGGCACTGGTACCCACCTTGGCTGGCCTGGGGCCTGTGGGCTGGGGGAAGCTCCTGCATTGAGCATCTGCCCCCTTGTGGTCATTCTGCCAGTCAGTCGATTTGCATATTAGCCTTTTATTATATAGAATGCATTCTTTCCCCCTTTCCCTATTCTTCACTATTAAAAAGTATTTCATCAGAGACAAACACTGAGCAATAAGACTTAGTGCATTCAGATTGTTATTGTAGAGAGAACACTTCAGAGCTGAAGATCAGTATGCTCAGGAGGTGGCTTTGCCTCAGAGTTTTATGGAAAGCAGAAGGAAATTACAGGGTAGGGGTGATTTTACAGTTGGGATGGTTTTTTAAATCAAGTATCAGTCAGTCAGCTGAACTGGGAGTGTGTCTAGATGATTTAAGGAGGACTGTTTTTAATCTGTAACTAATTCATGAGAGACAAAGAAAGGGGAGTTGGAAAGTCTGTCTGGCTTTAGCAGGGTCAAGTGAAAGAGACAAGGTCTGTGTTTGGTTGTCACAGATAGACAAGGTAGTCATTTGCAAATGTACTGGGAAGTTATGAGAACAAGTGGACTTGTGTGTTTTACTAACTCATAGGCGATTCTTGGTGGTAAACCATTTCCCAGAACACAGAAAGTGTATGTGTGTGTGTGTGTGTGTGTGTGTGTGTGTGTGTGCATGTGGTTGTGTGTGCTTTGGGGAGATTTTTTAACCTTTGCTGTTTTCATGGTACATGTGAAGTTCAATATTATCACCTTTTAGGATTTATCACCGGATGACCCCACCCCCCCCAATCTAGATTAGGGGCTTATGCTCTTTACTCCCAGAGTACCTTAGGCCTTCATCTATCATCACATTCATTACACTGTATTTGTTCATGTGTTCATTTGGCTTACCTTCCACTTAGCCATCAACTCCAAGACAATTGTCTCTTTGCCTTTGAATACTCACCCAGCTAAGTTGCTGGTCCACAGGAGGTGCTGATGACTTGCAGGTGTAAAATGGGTAGATACTGGCTGGTAGGGAGGTTTCTAAGATGAAGGGAACATCTGAGAAGACAGTGCATAAAGCTGACTGCTGGCAGAGGGGCTGGTGAAAGGTAGGGCTGAGAGAAAACCCACAGTTTCGGTGCTGGCCCCTGCTGTCTATTCCCGAGTCTCGGCAGAGAATGTCCTTGAACACATTTTACGAATTTTCCTGGAGCTTGGTCCTAAGTGATCCTGGGCTGTTACTTTCCCCCTTCACCATCATGGATGATTTCTTTGCAGTTCTGATGACACTGCTGTCAGAAATTTTTCACCAGCAGTTTGGCAAAAGGAAATGGAGGGGTTTGTATTCCATCAGCAGCACATGAATCCCTTCTCTTCTCACTGCTTCTGCCCTACAAATATTTATAGATATCGTTATGCCTCCCCTAGCTATCATTTATTCAAGTGGTAACAGCACCAGTCTTTCCATCCAGCCTCATAAATCAACCCCTCCAGCCCCTGTAATCATCTCTCTGCTCCTCTCTGAGCTCTCCAGGGTCTGTGGACATCTTAATAAGGTACCCCAAACTGAAGGCTCCTTTCTACCAACATACTGAAGCAATCCCTTGCCCCCTAGGAAATGGCATATGGTAAAAAGACACTGTGGCCTTGTGGATGCTATCGTGGAGTTCAAGCTCATTCTCACGAGTGGCTGCTTCTCCCTCCAGAATGTTTTCTCTGCAGTTACTTCCAGGGTGCCCCTTCTTTTGCTACTGCTGCCACCAGATGAAGGTCAGAAGTAGGCAGGCTTTGCTCCCAGCCTCTCCCCTCCCCTTCAGGACTCTTTCTTCCAAATCTACCTTTGCATTATCTAGGCTTTCAGCCTGGCCCATAATGGGCCCCAGGTTTTGCTTTCTCCAAGGTACCCTATCAAAGCAGTTGGGCATCAATTTTGGGCAGACCCATGTTCAAACCTCATGTCTAACACACTTGCCCAGTGGAGTGACTTCAGGTGAGTTATTCAACTTCACTGAGCCTCATTTATCTGTAAAATTGAGATAAGAATATATCTAACTCACAGACTGTTGTGAGAATTAAAGGAAAAGCACATATTAATTTCACTCAACTAATTGAAATGGCTGTTATTGTCCTCCACCTCTCCTCCTTTTCCTCTTACTTATTTCCATCTCAGGTGAGGATTTAGATCAGTGATTTAATAAGTTAAAGAGGAAGAAACTTATTTATTCATTCTTCCTTTCTTTATGCATGTGGAGGTACTCCATAGAACTGTAAGAAGAAACCTTGATTGGCTTTGATTTACTCATTTTCATGGCCCTTGCTAAAAATAACTGGAAAGAAGAAATTAAACACAGAGATATATATGCTCAATAAGGAATTAGTGACATTTCTTCTGAAGCAACCATGATATTGTCCAGGAAAATTAAGAAATAGAATTCACATATTCAAATATATGAATTGATGCAGATTATGTTTATCCAAGTCTAATTAGGAAAACAGAGTTTCCACTGAGTTGTTCAATTGTAGGGTTTTATTTTGGACAATTAGTCAAAAAGGTCTTGAACAAACCAGTAAAGCCAGACATTAGCAGCTGTAGGAAAATGCTATACACAGGGAAGGAGCACAGGAAATGGTATTGTTATGGGAGCCCAGGGCCAGGACTTCCTGGAGGAATTGGAGCTACTCTGAGAGCTACAGCCAAAGCACTGCCCATGCTTCTCCATTGTTCTACACTCCCCTCTGTGTGAATCAGTTCCTATGGTACAAAGCAGAGAAGCGGGAGGGCAGGGAATGGATCTGAGAGCAAACAACTGAATCAATAGCACAGCAAGAATCATTAACTCAATACCTATAATGGCAGGTAAAAATGCCCAAGCAGTTTAGGGACTAGACTAATGACTAAAGGTATCTCTTTATCTTCATCATCACCACCTCCACCTCCATTTCCATCTCTACCTTGCTGTCTCTCCCCATGCTTCTATTTTTCTTCTTTGGCACAAATTAAAGAAAGTGTGCTCTTTCCTAAGGAAAACCAAGTTCTGATTATTAGGGTCCAGTCAGGAGACAGAAACCCTAATAATTGTTCTGAACAGAGTAATTTTTTTTATAGTTTTAGTGAGCTATAATTGACATAAAGTTATACACATTCAAGGTGTAAAACATTATATATATATTATATATATGCTGTGGTATTCATATATAATAAGTTTAGTTAAATATATCATTTCACATAGCTATATTTTTTCTCTTGTGATGAGACCTTTTGAAACCTGATGTCTTAGCAATTTCAAACTATACAAAACATTATTAAAGGGTAAATGTATTATAAGTGATAACTAGATAAAAGGTGGTAAACTATTAAAAAGGATAAATGAGAGTTCTAGGGGGTTACAGAGGCAGCAACTACCATCTCTACTATTCAAAAAAAAAGTGAGTAAGATCCAGCCCCATTGTCCAGTTTGAAAGAAGCAAATGTCCTTTGCAGTATCTCAGCCCCTGTATCACAAAGTAGGACAACCAAAGGTGTGTTTGAAGTTAAGCAGCCATAAATCAATAAATGCCACATGTGCCAAATCTTATTGATTTTAGTTGGCCAAGTTTATGTTTTTCTATTTCATCTTTTAAACCATGCTGCTGTGGTAAAATTCAGGACAAACTCCAGTCCATATATTTGATTAAGGCTGAAAATACAGGCAGCCACAAGTGTGGCTCTGGATATTCTCTGTGAGTCTCAAAAGCCTCCACCAGGTATGATTCATTACTTTGAGAGACTGCTAAATATGGAGTCTATCTTGATTGAATCAAGAGGAGGAAATTCCCCTGTCTCTGGGCAGAATGCTAGAGTAGAAACTCAGGAAATTGCTTCTCTCTCCTCTTTGCTTATCTAAGTTGGATCCTTGCTTACGTTTCATTTAAGTCCCATCTCTCTACCCAGCTGGCATCATCTCTCTCTCAACATGACTTTTTTATAGCATTTTTATTCTATACCATTCATTTGAAAAAAAGTGTGTGTGTCCGTCTGTGTGTGTGTGTGTGTGTGTGTGTGTGTGTGTGTGTAAGCCTTGTCTGAGCAATCTTGACCACTGGTGCCTTGAGTTCCTTGAAAGGAAGCACCATGGCTGATAATTGCCAAACTCATTGGAATAAGTTAACTGAGCCCTCTGAATTCACCACGTCTAAGAGAGGCTTATGCTGAGGGTGCAGTACTTAAGCCTAAGTCACATCTTGCAATTGATTTGAATTTTGACATATCGGAAGGAATTGGTGCACATGTAAGTACATGCATATCAGTATAAATGGGACTTTGTGTGTGTGTGTGTGTGTGTATGTGTGTGTGTGCCTTGCTTATGGTGGTGGAGTGAGTTTTATTTCTAATAGATGAAAGTAGAATATGTGGTTGGGAATACAGAAATCAGCAAAAAAAAAAAAGACATAAAACAGACAGGAGAGCATGAGGCAAAAATCAAGCCTTAGGGAAATATTTTTGTTCCTTCTTCTGGTTTCAAATCCTGGTCCAGTGCCTTTGTATATTAAACTCAGAAGTGTACACAGCACCCATTTTGATTAGCAGTAATCTCTTATCAGAAAAGTATCCTCCTGTTCCCAGCATCTTAGAAAATGCTGGTACTTTTTGTACAGTTTGTCCTTGCAGAACAAATGTGAGAGATGAATCTTTCGGGGCATCTCTTCACCATCGTTTCAGAACTGCATTGTTCCCAGCACAATACAGTCCTCTCCTCTGCCTTTTGTCCATTCTGGTTTTTTATTTTGAGAATGGAAATTGCCTGCACTTAGTTGGATAGATTGTCCCCAGCTAATACATCTTAGCATCAAGATTTGCTTCTTTGTACTAACCCAGAATTTTAGTTTTTATTTTTCTGAGACTGGTCATACTAAAATGTACTTTCTCCAGTGTTACTCATTATCTTTCCTATTTTAGTTTTAGTGCAGGACTAGTCTCTGAAAGGTGGATGGTGATGATTGCCCAGGTACTGTGTTCTAGCACCCAACACTGTAACTTGGGGACATAGTGTATTTAAAATGAAATAAAAGAAAGCAACAAACCTGGCTTATAGAATCCTACTGTTTCCTGTCTCTTAAATCCCCATTTAAAATGGAAATACTCCATTCCCTGTCTCTTCCTCCCTTTTCATCTCCCTAAATATTTTCACTGTACCTATTATGTGAAATTTGTCCAAGAAATAAAGTAACTACAGGGAGTATTATTTGTATAATTAAATAATTGTTGTATTTCAGAAGCTTTATACTTTTTTTTTTTAAATAAGAACCGGGGCAAATAGGTATTATATCCATTATACAGATGAATCTCAGAAAGTAAAATGATTGGCCTATGATCACAATACTTTGAGAAGCTGAGCCAGATACAAATGCAGGTCTCCTAGAGCCCTT
Source organism: Pipistrellus hanaki (assembly GCF_964339955.1). Taxonomy (NCBI): domain Eukaryota; kingdom Metazoa; phylum Chordata; class Mammalia; order Chiroptera; family Vespertilionidae; genus Pipistrellus; species Pipistrellus hanaki. The sequence goes on from NC_140508.1 coordinate 77,247,977, forward strand.
GTTTGCCCCTCTTGTGTGGGCAGAGCCTACGTGAGGTTAAGCACATGATCATTTGCAGCAAGATAAATGCTGGAGAACAGCACCGTGGGAAAGAGCCAAGGTCGGAGTTGAGTTATGGATTCTTCCGAGTCCTTTCGCCTTCATGGCTTCTCTTAGTGGTCTTTATAACTCAGCTTTCCTTTAGGAAAAATATGGGGAAGGACGTTGTCCAATGCAGACAAGGTAATTAGTAAAAATGCTAATTACTAACAGATGCAGGGCTATAATTTGGAACGGCAGGTAGTTTCCCTATATCTTCAGGGGGCTAGCCAGGACCAATGAATGCCCATAGGAGAAAGGTTGATATTGACTTAGAATCAGGAAGCTCATTGTATAGTTAAATCTTCTCTGAAAGGAAGTTGGCAGGGGAGGAGCCTCCAGCTTCCTGTCACAGGACCCAAGCAGAGCTCAGACCCCCATGTCCCATCCAGTTCTAAGATTCTTTGATAAGTAATTTTATATTTTCTCTCTGGCTCCACAATTCAGATTCAGTGGGCAGCAATGTCTCCTTTTAGTGATCATTTATTTCTTTTAGCTTATGGTTGAAACCAAGAGCATGGAAACTCTAGGACTCCCAATTTCTAGATAGATTTTTGTATAGCTTGGTTTAAGAAAACCAATACACTAGCATGTATTCTTAGCAGAGGAAAGCACTACTGATCTAGTGTTTGTTAAATGAGTTGGTCTTGTGTTTTTGGTTGTGTTTGTGTCAAGGTGGATAAAAAATTATTCAGGGTAAGAAATTTTAAACCTTGGAAATGAGCTAACATCTGAAGATGTATCCAAGTATTATTAGCTAGTAAAGCCAAAAGAAAATAGTGTTCCACACAATCTCATGTGTTTTGAAATGTGTTCTTGCATTTTTTTTAAATCAGTATTTTACACTGTTGCTTCAACTAAAATTTAGATTTCAGGTAATTCACAGACACTGAATTATTATAACCAATCTAGAATTTAATTCCAAATGATTGGCCACACACAAAGAAAACAAAGTTTCAAAGTAAAATTCTAGAGTGATATTTTTGTGTTATCACTGGTGAAGCAATATATATTTTTTACTAATACTATGGCTTTTGGTCATTTCTGACAGAAATAAATTTAAGCAACTTAGATTTAAAAGACTGAAAAAAAATAATGTGGTCATTTATTCCTTAAATTAATCCACCACTCTTCCTAGATTCCTTTCAACTTCATTTTCTGGGGAGTCGTCAAGGATTTATTCAAAATCATGCAATGCCTAAAATAATCATTATTCCCTCTATTATAGGGGGTGTTATATCGGGGGCCCTCGCACTTACAGGCATGTCTGTCAAAGGGACCATTTTTCAGGCTCACAGTTCCCAAGACTCTGTCACTTTCTTACTTACAGAGGCCCAAAATGGAAACTATTTTTCTTTTCATTATGAGCTGTCACTTTTTCATCTTGGCACTGCAATGATAGACTTTCATTCATCTTCTATATTACCTTTCCTGAAACCTCTGACACAGGCTGACACAATGCAAAATGCAGGAGATCTTGGAGCATACGTTCGCAATTTTGAGGGAAGGCAGCAGCTTGTCTCACTCCGTTATTTTAAATATATATTGAAAATGCCAAGATTCCCGATGTGGTAGACTGGAAATGCTAATGTTCCATGGTCTGTTTTTACCCGTCCTTATAATGTCTGTTCCCTGGCTCCAAATCAAAGTGAAGAATTGGCAGAGGGCAGCCTTTTCTGGCGTGGAGGGTAAGAGTAAAAAGTTTGTTCTAAATTCATAAAGCCATGAGACAGAGAAGAGAACAAGATTTATATTGTCTCAATTCCTTCCAAGATTATTGAGTCCACTGATTCTTATGTGTGAATTGGGCTAATTAAGTCCCATTGACAAATTAAGTTCCTAGGGCAACACTATCCCTCTCACAATCCCAGATGTTGAATAGAAAGGCAGTGGCATCTCACTATCCAACATCAGGACCCAAATGCACTTCTGTGTCTGTTCTCAACAGGGTAGTTCCAGAAGTATTCTTTGTGATGTGGGAGCTCCAGGTTAGAGAGGGATGGAAAGAACAAGTCTATTTCTACTGCCTTCAAACTAAACTGAATTTTGATTACATGTCTTCTTCAGAAATATGAATATTCAATGTATCATCCAATCTTTTTCATTCTTAGATTCTGTCCAAGGAAAAGTATCTCACATTATTGATATTCACATTTCTAAGAGGACACAGGGCTGGCTATAAGTGAAATTGTGCAAAAGGCAATATTTGGTATCTTTTTTTCTTCTTCCAATTGAGCCTACATATTTAAGGGATCAAAATGTTCACTGCTGTGCACATTTCTGTAGAAAAAAAAAAAGCAGAATAAGAACACCCATCAGGAATGAGACAATGCCATCACAACCCATGGTCTGTAAGATAGGTCTCCTACTTGCTCTTTAATTCTATGCTTTGTTGCTCTATTTGGCCACGTCCCAGTTATATAAAACTTTATCAAGTAGAATTACCTTCTCAGAGATGTATTTTATCATCCTAGTGTATTATAAACAATTTAGAATTAGGCTCAGGTCTTATTTAGCATCATATCCTCAGTGCTTGACACACTCTTGCTTAACAAATGTCTGCAAATTGAATGAATGAATGAATGAATGAATGGTAGAAGGTTCTAACCAGATTTAATGCCCATTTATTTCCAGTTCTGACCTTAACCTTGAGCCAGTAGAGGTGTTTTCTTTTCACAAGTTTTAAGGCCTTTAAAACTCTGACTTGGAATGCCTTTAGTCTAGGTATGCCCTTTTTAATTCTCCACAACCCCTTTTATGCCTTTAGATCTGTCTGACTCAGTTGAGCTTGAGGTTCTGGATTCTTCTTTTTCATTTTAGACTGATATTCTAGGACCATACTTTTCAGTGTTGTTGTTTTTTTTTTTTTAAATCTCTTTTTGTAACATTTAATTAGGATACTTTTGTTCTGAGCCTGACAAAGACCAGGGATTCTCTCCTACTTGTATACATTTGTAACCAATGAGGGCCTCCCCTTAGTTAGCTGCCACTCAGCTATACCTCAAGAACCTAGCCCACTCAGCTTTGTACTTGAATGGGCAACCATCCTCTATGCATTTCTAACTTTAACTCTTAGAGTTGAATCTTGAAGTACTATGGAATGTGAAGATATGACAAATAAATAAAAACAAAGGGAACAATTGAGAAAAGCCAAATTTTACCTGGAAAACAAAAGAAAAACAACTGAAAACTTATTTTAAAATATGAAAGAACTTTATATGGTGTCTGAAAGCCAAAATAATATGTAAGAATTAACTATTTCTATATATTTTTCAAGTACATATAACACCAAGTTAGAATATATCATAGTGGGAAAAAACAAAATAGTAATTTAAAAAATAATTTTATTAAGGTATAATTGACATACAATAAACTACATATAATATATAATAAAAGGCTAATATGCAAATTGACTGTACGGTAAAACGACTGGTCACTATAATGAGTACTTACCACCAGGGGGCAGTTGTTCAATGCAGGAGCCACCCCCTGGGGGTCAGTGCACCAGAAGCTGGGCTCATGACTGGAGAGCACAGCAGCAGTGGTGGGAGCCTCTCCTGCCTTCATGACAATGCTACGGATGTCCAACTGCCGGCTTAAGCCATCAGTCAACTTCTTCCAAGAGTTTCCGGACTGTGAGAGGGCAGAAGCCAGGCTGAAGGCTTCTGACCTCAAGTACACAAATTTTGTGCAATGGGCCTCTAGTTTAAAGTATATAATTTGATAAATTTGACTTGGATACATGCATGAAGCCATTACTAATCAAGATAATGAACATATCTATCACTCCCAAAAAGTTTTACTACGAAAATATTTATATAGTCAATGTAATATAACAAAATGGAATTCTATATAAAACATAAGATATTCATAAGGCAAACAGTATTCTAACAAGATAATGCAATTTATATAATAGATGAAAGGCATATTATTTAATATATTAATTAATATATAATTATTCTACAGATGAATAAGAAAAAAGATAAATAGTCCAATAGAAAACATGGGAAAGAAACTAATATACAGTTCATAATGAAAGAATAGCTTTTTAACAGATATGCTCAATATCACTGAAGAAAGGGAAGTACAAATTAAAACTATAATGCTTACTATTTTCCATTTGAAAGATGAAAAATGTAAAAGATAGATAGCACAGCACATTAATGATTGTGAGGAAAAAGCTCTCTTATTCCATTATGTTTGGAAGACATTTTGGGAATTTTAGTCAATAAAAACATACATTGCATTTAATACAGAATAGGATTTTTGGTGTTTATTCTACAGCTGCACTAACACATGTGTTAAATTATACATGCACAAAAATATTTTTGTAACATTATTAAAATAGCAAAAGATTAAATCCAAATACCCTAACTTTTGGGACTGATTACATAAAAGATTGTGTATCAGAAATGTAATTCCATTCAGGTATTAACATTGGCTACATGCACAAGGTAAAAAATTCAAAAAGTGTAAAAGAATATACAATATAACAAAAATCTCCCTTCTTCCTACTAAAATCATACAATTCTCCTCCCGAAAAAACAATTGCAACTGATTATATCCATTAGTTAAAAAAATGTAAAGCACAATATTATGCAACTCATTAAACAAATGATGTGGTTTAATGTAAAATTACAAGAAAAAACTGTCTAACAAAAATATAGTGAAAAAAGCAAGATATAGAACATTGTATATGGTATGTTATCATATATGTAAATGCACAGAAAATTTCCATAAATGATGCTAGTAACTATAATCGGGTCTGCTTCACATAAGTATGCATTTCTGAGACCATAGTTAGATTTCATCACCGATCAGAATCATTCCTCTTTATATATTTCATACACACTGAATGGTCTCAGTCTTCTTGCTAACTCCTTAATTTAAGTAAAACTTATTCTTCATTATTATGATGTCAACTTCTTCAATTCAATTCTACTTTTATGGCATATGACCCCCATTCCAACTTTATTTCTGTAAAGCTCCAGCTTGGATATCCACATAGTTATATCTACAGCATCCTGAACTGGCTCTCTCTCCAACATCAGAATCACAGAGAGCTTGTCAAACTACAGATTGCTGGCCTCATTCCCAAAGTTTCTGATTCAGAATATCTGGCTGAGGAGTATTCAAAAATTTTAGCGAGATTAAGGCGATGGTGATGCTTTTGGTTTGAGGATCATAGTTTGGCAACTACAGGCCGTGAGCATTGAATAATGACAGAATCCATCCCATACCCACCCTCAGTCTAAATGAGTATTATATATATGTAACCAGATTTGCACCTTCAACCCATGATAAGGACTAATGGCTTCATCCATAAAAGGAAAAAAAAATTACACTTATTAAAATTTTGTTACTTAGTGCAGCCCTCTTTTGAAAGGAGCACATAATTAATTACCTTTGGGACAGTGTCTAAAAGACCCCACGTCCACATGGTATTGGATCGTCCAGGTTCAACTCTTTGCTTAATGTTAGGGAAGTGCATTTGTGACATTTTTCTTTCCTTTACATTTGAAGTTATCTAAGAAGTAGCCCACCTGGGGTGGATATTTGGCAGCTCTGTTTTTTCCTGGACATAGAAGGGTTGGTTCATTAACATAGATGTGAATAGGGGAGACCTGTGCCTTTCTATAACTAAATTCAAAGACTTTTTCTTCTCTGCTGTCCCTTTTGCTCTTTATAACAATGCGACTTAGGACTTGACAGCAGCAGAGTGAAGGCAGCAGGTACAGAATTTTGGCTTACCACAATTCAACACGAAAGCCTTTGCAACCAGAGGCAAGGGGACTCTCCATGGGGTTCTTTCTTTCTTTGAAGCCCATCCTTTTTTATTAATAGCAGGCTTATTTTCAGTCTCTCTTGCCCTGGCCCATGCTGATCTAGGGGTGGGGAGAGAATGAGCCAAAACCCAAACCAAAGGCAAGTTTGCAAAATGGAAAAAGGTGGTGGGAGTGTTGGAGTCCCAAGCTGATAGATTAGCCATGGAGGCGTGTGGCTTAGATCTCACTTTAAGACAGAATTCACCGCTTAGGTGCAAGAAGCACAGCTATCAGACATCATGCAGCTACAATATCTTCAGGACCTGCCTCAGCTTTTGAATCGAGGCCACCCTCCTGATGGGTGGCATTCAGCCAGGGACTGAACCCAGCAGGGATCCTAGGGCTTAGGCTCTTTCTGCCCAGTGAAGAACTCCTCTAATGGGCCTCTTTGCTCTGAGGCCTCTCTCAGGTTAGCTGAGAACCTCAGATCCTGCTTCCTCTACCCTTCTCCTTCTTAGGTGTCATCTCTGCACAAAATCAGATGGCTTCCCCTGCCTGACTCTGTCTTTTCCCCTTACTCTTTCATCTCTCACAGGACTTGGTTCCCCAGTAATCATTTGTACTCCTCACTCCATCTAAGTATCTGCTTCCCAGAAGACCCAATTGACACATCTGGAAATTAGGAACATATGCTTGTTCAAAGGAAGGAGATGTGATTTCCCAGTGACAGCTGAGAAAATGGATAAAAGTGCTACATAAAGGAAAGGGAAATTTCAAAGTGCAAATGAAAGCAATATTGACCACATTAATTTCCGCTTCAAAGGCTGCCAATGGTTCACCATAGCCAACAGGATGGATACAAGTCCTGTTGGGTCCCCTCTATAATATCTTTACATGTTTTTTTTCTAAAATTTCTCTTCTACTCTCCTACCTATACAAACCAGCTGCTCTACTGACTTTACTGATGAGTTTTAAGTTTTCAGCTCTATTTTTAAATTTAACACATGATTTGACAGTCTCCACAGGGATTGACAGATGCTTAAAATATATTAGTAGAAATCTATTTTATTTTAAGAATGACTGGATTAATTTGACCACAGTAAAAATGTCCTTCTGAAGTATCCGAAGCCACTGTGAGATTGGGGATAGGTAGTGGTACAATTTATTTGTTCGCTGACAGAAGCTGCTTTAGTCATGATGCTTTAAATAAAAGAGGTTTGCCCAGGCAAAGTTGCTCAGTGGTTGAGCATTGACCAATATACCAGGAGGTTATGGTTCGATTTCTGGTCAGAGTACATACTGTGGTTGTGGGCTCAGTCCCTGGTGGGAGGCATGCAGGAGGCAGCTGATCAATGATTCTCTCTCATCGTTGATGTTTCTATCTCTCTCTCCCTCTCCCTGCCTCTCTAAAGTCAATAAAAAAATATATTTAAAAACAAACAAACAAATAAATAAATGAAGTCTGCACTATTTTTCTCACTTTCTGTCATAATCAGAATAGAGTGAGTTCTTAGAGAAATCAGTGTTTGATAGAAAACACTTCCTTTTCTTTGACTTTTATTTTTCCTTTAAAGCCTCAAGTCTCATTTCTGCAAGAATCTTTAATTCTTTATTCATCTCATGCAAACTCTGCTTTCTTTGAGTTCCTATATGATATATAGCCCTTTCCATATAATTAGGCATTGCCTTCAGTGTTCTTTCATCCTCTTTTCTTCCTTTCCTTCTTTTCTTCCTTCCTCCCTCTATTGTGTCTGAATGTGCAGTTTATATAGCTTGCTCCCAAAGCAACAGGAAAGAAAGTGCCTATTGCCTGCCTAACATGTGATGAGTAGAGAAGAGGTACTTAAACATTTTGTATTGGTTTACTGAATTGATTTTTCTTAGGAACCTCTCAAATCTCTTGGGCATTCTGTGCCTCGCTCTGCATTTGCATAACTTTAAGTGAAAACTCTCACTCCTATGTTGTGCAGGCTTCTGCATGTACCTGAACCACAGGTAGGTAGCTGAAGGCAATTGCTTCCAGTTGCTTACTAGAGGAAAGCACTGCCTGTCAGTAAGCCAACAACAGATCCGGGCAAATTTTGCAAAAGAAGTAATTAATTCTCAGGAATCTCGGTGATATATTTTAGGAGAATATACCTTTCTCTTCGCTCTCTCCTGTGATAATGTTTATCCATGCACAGGCGGGCACACAAACCCAAACACTTGCCTTTTCGGGGCCTTCTTTGTTTGTAACTCGACTAGTATTCATTACTCAGGTCACTGATCGAAATAATTCATCTGCAAAGATTCACTGGCAGAAAACAGGTTATCTGTACTTTAAAAGAATAAAAACACAAAATAAATAAATAAAGCAATAAATGTTACATGCAGCCCCTCTTCGGGAAACATCTAGAGAACCTAGCATCCTCTTACAATGGGTTTTGATTATATATTGAGATTTTTCTTAGGTGAGCAAACATAAGGTCTTCTCTCCAGGCTGCTCAGTTGGGAGAAAACCCTGGGAGTAGAAAGGGAACAGGAAACATCTGCCCCTCCAGCTAAATCAGTCAAACCAGTGCCTGTCCATTCAGTGACCCACAGAATAGCCTCCGATCCTGGTCATTTAGCCATATTTGACAGAAGTGATTAAAAATCAACCTATAGTAAAATAAAGCTAATAATAATGTTTTTCTTTTATAAAAATCAATGAGTATTTTTTGGAAAACCCAAGCAGATGCCTGTGATGTGCACTATCCTGGCAGACTATAAACTGGGTGGCAAAGGTTTTATCATGAATAAACCACAACAACACATGAATGAATGAATGAATGAATGAATGAATGAAAGAAAGAAAGAAAGAAACCACAACTAACTCATTGCTCACTTCCACTGTAAGTTACAAAGTTTTACTGTGTTTGGGTTGGTGGTGAGAGTTTACCTATATCTTTAAAGTTTCAAACATTGGCCTGCGATTATGATCTTCAAACACTAGCATGCATCAGAACCACCTGGGGGCGGGGATTCTTCAAGCACAGAGAGCAGGGCACACCTCTTAGATCTTTGTTTCCTTAAGTCTGGGATGGAGCTTCAAACTTTGCATTTCTGACAAGGTTCCAGATGCTGCTGATGCTTCTGGTTCACAAACTCCACTTTGAGAATGATCTGACTGGTGTCTGTCTGTGACTAACCCTCCCCTAGGACAGAAGTCATATGGCAGACAAACATATTCATTGAGCACTTATTATTTCCAAAGTAGAATGAGGAAAGCATGTTTTCTGTTCTCAATGGCCTTATACTAGTCGTCTACTTGAGAAGACACATTTTAAAAAGTGAGACTTAAAAACAACAGGATTTAAATTGCATGGTGCATGCCCTCCTGCTATAAATGAGAGCAGGGAGTTCTTAGAATCTGGTGCCAGAGTGGAGACAGGCCAGGAAATCTTCAGTCAGGACAGGACACCTGTTACCCAAGGAATGGCAGATACAACACGTATCAACACTCAGAAGTAGGGAAGTAAGAACACAGCAAACTTTTTGAATACAAGTTCTCTACAGAGTTTAAGGGCATATTTCTGTTTTAACTTCCAGAGGCTTGATGAGAGCAAAATCAGTGACAGGGAAATTCACTGGACCTTTGGAAAATGGATAGCGAGATTGCCCTTGACAAAGTGTTTATCTGCTTGAAAGCAAAGCTTCACTCTCCAAAGATAAAACTTTTTAATCAAAATGTCTTTAACATATTGCATTTTTCTAATAGAGAGCCAGTCACACTTTGCAGGTTGTGCCTGAATAAATGGAGTCCAACTGGGCTCTCCTGTCACTGTCGTTCAAACCTCAGGGCCTTTTGAATAGCTCTCTCCATGGAGAATGGTGGACACCTGCTGGTTCCAGTTTGATCTTCTTACCTAGAGTTAGAAAGTGAGCATTGAGGTTGGCAGTACTAGACACAGAAGGGATAGTCAGCTTTATTCTTCAACTGCAACAGGCAAGCAACACTCCCACAGAAAATATTAATAAAAGATAAAGGTGCTGCATGGTTATTTATTTCCACATTATTAGAACTGAAGGAGACCTTAGGGATGAACTAGTTTAATGCATTTCTTTTGAAAATTAGGAAAACAGAGTGCTAAGGAGGTGAATGCCTGGTCAGTGATGGCATAGCTCATGAGTGGTATGAGTTTTTGCCATTGCCCCAGCCTAGATACCAACCCCAGTATAAATTGTTTCCAGCCATCCTGTGAACCTCATTTACTTACAGGTAAGAAAATAAATGTGTGAGGGTGCTTGGTAGAATTGAACATTTCAATGTTCCTTTACATAATTGTGTGTGATTATCACTTTTTCACACATATTCCGGAAGAGTTCACAAAAGTGCCACTGGTAGGCTGCTTTGGATGCTGGACTTCATCACAGGGTTCAAATCACAGACTCATGCTGAAAGCAGAAAGGAATTCTGGGCCGTGAGGCTCCTTGAATGTTTATAGCTCCAGCTGCTGCAGAACAGGCTCTTGAAAATGTCACAGGAGATGATAATTGCAGTGACAAAGAAAGAAAAAGTACAGAGCTTATGAGAAAAGACCAAAGCTCTCCCATTACAGGCCTGGAGAGGTCAAAAAAACATCCTTAGGGCAAAAGAGCTGAAACTTCCCCATGGTCCAGAAATGAAGGCTGACACCCCATCTGCTAAATAAAGTGCAGAGCGGGAGGCGCCCGCCTGGCTGTGTTTTGGCATATAGATAGAGCTGTGTGTGTACTGTCCGAAGAGAAACAAGTGTAAAGAATATCTTATCACTGCAAATAAAAATCACCCCATTGCCCAAGGGACCCAGAGCTTAGTTACCATCCATTCAGCCCCAGCCAGGCCATCACTGTATCCTTATTGTTGAGAATGCATGAAAATGGTCATTTTCTCTGCAGAGAGGGAGAGGTTGGGGGGGGGGGGGAGGTTAGGGTGCTAATGTTCAATTATGCTAATGAACACGAAATTTGGCTCTGTGTGGGCATATCTCCTCATGCTCTCAATTGGATTTTAGAGGATGAAAGAAAAGACAATGAAAGTCTTTCTTCAGCGCCCTTTTTCTTTTGGCTCTGGTTATGGGAATATGTGTGATGGAAACATAAGCATTCTGGTTTATTAAGCAACCCATACGCACTTCATCCAGTGTTTAGCACAGAACTGAAATTCTGGAAGGACAGAAGGTCATTGCTATCTCTGTCCTTTGGGGAGGTTATGAATAATTCAGAATCTGTTTACCTGAATTTGAGCTGCATATAGAAAGCCAGTATGAAGAGCCCAGTGGGATTCTAAAGGGGAAAAAGCTGTAATAAAGTGTGCGCCTAGACTTAACCTATCAAAGTCCAGTTTCGGATGCCCTCAGGGAATTTCCCTCAGGAAGTAAGGGACTCTATTTGCCTGATGGTGAAAGCTTTTTCAAAGACCAGCATGATATCTCTAAAGTCCACGACAGTGTGGAATGGCATGGGGAAGAAATGGAAAACAAATAAAACAAAACCAGGTCCAGTCATAATGCTGGGCAGGGGACAAGAAAAACACAGAAAACAAACAAAACAAAAGGCAGAATAATGATCCTCAAAGAATTTCCTATACTATTTATTTAATAAACATGTATTTGTTAAGAGTTTTCAGAGAAAACAGCTTACCTTTGGAATGTGTAGATAGATTATAATGTAACTAGAGGCCCGATGCACAGAAATTCCTGAAAGAGTAGACCCTCTGTTCCCAGGCTGCTTGCACAGGCTTCCCTCTGTCACCAGGGACCCAGGCTTCCCTCCTCTGGCTGCTGACAGGCACCCAGGACCCAAGCTGGCTTCCCTCTAGCCTGGTTTCTCCGAGGACATCTGGATGTCGGGCCTCACACCTCCTGGCTCCTGTGTGCCACTGCCCTCTGCCCCTTGAGGCTGCTATCCCTGCCGCTGTTCCAACTGGGGCCAGATGCCCAGGTGCTGTGTGTGGCCTATAGAGACTGCCACTCTTTCCACCAGGAAAGCCTCCCAACCCCATCCCTGACTCCAGCACCCTGATCTCTGGTCCACTTCTGCCAAAGAAGAACTTTGCCTACATAGCTGCCCAAGACTGAGACCAAACAACTCCAAGATCCCTGGACCCCAAATTTCTGCCAGCCAAGGCAGTTGGCTGGCTGGACCCACCCTGATTGGGGTTTGGGGGCAATCCAGCCTGGATCAGACTGGGTCATTGGCTGCAGTGGGTGTCATAGCGATGGGGCATTAGGTCATTATGGTTGCTTTTTCTTTCACTGGCTTGTGTAGACCAACCTCAAGTCACTGTACAGTGTACTCCTGCCCCTTCCCCCACCCCTCAGCCAATTGGACCCAAACCAACAGTTCCTGTTTTCTGTCATTGAGGATGTATCCACTAAGTAAGGCTGTGAGTTAGTTCAGTGAGTTGTGTCTAATTTCATCTGCCACCTAATCATGATACAAAAGAGTATAATGTCTTATTCTTCAGGGTGTAAAGGTCTTCATTTATTTATTAAAAATTTATTTGTTGCAAAGCAATAGAGAAAACAGTTAAGACTTTGGTCCATGTCTTTGTTCTGTTATCAACAACTATGTGATTTTGGTTGTCTTTATTTCTCTTCTTACTTAGAAGCTTATCTCTGCCACCATGTTTTACACTGCTTAGGGTAGAGTCTATGACTAATTTTCTTTATAGCTATCACAGAACCTAATTTATGGCCTGGTACATCACAGATGCTCAATAGATATTTAATGAATAAGTATTTGTTGAAAAGATAAAGGATGAAAATATTTGTATTGCTAAACTTCTCCACATGTGTGTAATAACATTAAATGTTGTGATGGTGTTGTGTGTATGATTTATGCAAATCATACAACAGCGTGCACACATACACACACACACACACACACACACACACACCTCAATTGATCGAATGTATTTGATCAATGGCTAAATACCAATAACTGTATTCTCATATTAGAAATCATGTTTTGCTAGCATCTTCAGCTCTGACCAACCTCTAGGAAGCCTATAGCTTTTAAGATTGCAATGGTTATGGTATTGTGTGTTAACCATATAATACATGACACGTATCACATAGTATAGAATTATAGATCTGAAATCTATAGAATTTTATTAACCAATGTCACAATAAATTCAATAAAAAAGTAAAGATAAAAAAGTTGGTTAAACATTTCACATGTAAGAATTATCTATTGACATAGTTTCAATCTTGTGACAAGTCTTTATATCTTCACTCATATAATTTATATTTGTCAGTGTTCAGAATATAACAATAATTGAAAAAAAGCATTTCTATGGTTATTACATCTGTAGAAAAGGAAATTTGTGCAGATTCAGAGCCCCTCTGTGAGCTGGGGGAAAGAAGAAGATAAATTTGTCCGTGAAATAAATCAACGAGTAAATTAAGAGAGAAGGCTAGATGGACAGGGGCCAGTGAAGTTGGCAGTTTGTACTTGTCCCCAGCCGATGTCAGTTGCCTGAGTGATTTTGTTTTGTTTATTCTTCAACAATCATCAAGGTGCCAGCTCTCTCCTCCTCAGTGGAAATAATTTTAGGAGATGAAATCTGTCCCCAAGCTCTGTTTCTGACACAGTTACCACGGAGTAATCAACAAATACCGCAGTCTTTTGCAGCAACTTGGAATATTACTCATGTCACCGTAATGTCTCCACTTAGCCAGGCTGGCAATTCATTTTAATACTTTTGTCTGAAAAGAAAAATGATTTCGATTTTTCTGATCACACATGGGTTCAACTATATATCAATTTATTTTTAAGTTCAATATTTGTATTCCCGATTTGAGTGCAAACATAAAATCAAAGAGAAAAAAAAATACCCCAACAAAAGACCAAGTTGCAAATAGAGGCAGAAATATAGAGTTCACAGTCCATTCTAATGTATCATTAGAATTCGAGCAAATGTAATAACTTATTAAATGCTAATAATTGTAATATTGATTGCTGTATGAATACCTGTCACATTTTTTCATTCTTTCCTTGTTGTATTATTGGTGATGGTGGTGCCTCTCTCTATCTCTCTATTTTTTTCTCCTAGTATAGAAGGTGATTCAGAACTGGAATGGTAGGTGGGTCAGTGAAGTTGACAGAGTGAGTCCTTCCAGGTCACAGCTCTGCTCACAACTCAGGAAAGACTCCATGGACTGTCATTATTCGATAGTTTGTCCTGGTGTTTGCAGATCATTATTTTACTCCTTCTCCATTACTTTCTTGAATTGACGGCTTGATCATTGTGAAATGTTCCTCTTTCTTGCTGATGATAATCTTTGTTTTGCAGTTAGCATTGACTGAAAGTAATATAACAACACCTTCTTTATTATGATTATTGTTTTCATGGTTTACCTTTTTTCTATCCTTGTACTCTCAACCTCTCTGTTTAAATGCATCTTTTCTAGACAGTGTATGTATGGTCATGATTTGCGTATCCAGGCTGACAATCTCTCTTTTGAGTGTTTTAATTTCTAAGATTTGCTAATGTATTTTATTAGACACTGATTAAATAAAAAGGGATAGTCACAAAACATGTCAAAAAATAGTAATAGAAGAAATACACAGGCTGGTTACTGGCCAATTTAAAAATTAAAGCATCACACACAAATTTGCAACATACTGAGTGTCTCCTTCCTCCATTCCTGCTCCACCTGTCCAGGGAATCCCTGAATTGACCTGCATGCATTGAATTTCTATTTATTGTTAAATTTCTATTTATTGTTCTACAATAATTATAGACACACCTAAAGCATATTGTTTTTGTATTTTTATAGCTCTAATAATATTATTATTTGTGTTTCTATGATTTTCCAGTTCTACAATGGTCGGAAGTTTCATCTATGTTTTCTTATGTAGTGTAGGGATTTAATTCAATTAAATTGCCATATGGTAATTAATTTAATAAAATTATTTGTCTATTTTACTGTTGGTGGGTATTCCTGTTGATTGCATTTTTGCTTTTAGTGTTTTAGTATGAACATTCTTTTTAAAAGAAAACATCATAAGTTTTAATTGACATAAAATCAATATTTCAGGCACATTTGATACATTGTGATACATATAGACATCTATAAAACCATTGTCATAGTCAATATTAGGAAAGTATCCATCATTCCCAAACGTTTTCTTGTTCCCCTTGGCAAAAGAAATGTTTCTAATTATAAACATTCTAATAGCAACGTAGTGATAACTCATTGTTCTTTGAATTTCTGTTCCCTAATGGCTAATGATATTGAACATCTTTTCATCTAATCTTTAGGTATCAGTATGTCTTTGATGAAGTATTTGTTAAAATCATTTGCCTCTTTTTTATTTGCTTTTTGTTGTTGTTAATCTTCACCTGAAGATATTTCCCACCCCCCCCCCCCCCACTCTTTGCTGCGAGGGCCAATGTTCTAAACACTTCATTTTTAGCTAATTTTTTAGCAGTTCTTTATTTTGGGGGGATGCAGGGGGGCACATGGACATCCAATTGTTCAATATCATTTGTTGAGAAGATTCCACTGTGTTACTTTGACACTTTGTCAACAATCAATTAATCATGCATGTAATGTTTTACACTTCATGAAATTATTGCTATGATCGGACTCTTTTCTATTTAGTCAATCTATTGTCATTGATGTTCCTAGGTTCTTTATTTTCTGTCTTCTTTTAAGCTAAATAGAATATAATTTTAGCTTATTTTTGACTAGAGGCCCACTGCATGAAATCTGTGCACTTGGGGGGAGGCCCTCAACCTGGCCTGTGCCCTCTTGCAGTCAGGGAGCCCTGGGGGGATATCCGACACATGGCTTAGTGGACCTGAGCCATCAGTCAGACATCCTTAGCATTGCCACAAAACAGGAGAGGCTCCCACCACTGACTCTATGCTCACCAACATGAGCCTGGCTTCTGGCTGAGCAGTGCTCCCCTGTGAGAGCACACTGACCACCAGGGAGCAACTTCTGCATTGAGTGTCTGCCCACTGGTGGTGAGTGTGCATCATAGTGACCGGTCTTTCCACCATTTGGTCATTTGCATATTAGCCTTTTGTTATATAGGATTAACTGATTAGCTTTTTAGCTATACCTCTTTGTATTTAAAAATAAGGAATACAATGTTTCCTTAACTTGTTATAGTTTACTGAGAATTAATATTGTATTTTAAGTAAAATGTAGGACCTTATAGCAGTATCCTTTCAATTATCCCCAACCCACTCCATGCTCTGTGCTGTTACTGTCAAATATTTTTTTCTACATACATTGTCAACCTCACAATAAAACACACTACTTTTACTGTACATAGTTATCTTGTAAAGAAGTCAAGGAAAGAAAAAAAAATGATGTTATATATTTACCCACATACTTACCATTTCCACTGCTTTTCTATAAATCTGTATTTCTGTCTGCTGTCCTTTGCCTTCAGGATGAATAATTCCTTTGTGTTTTCTTAGTGTGCAGATGTGCAAATGACAAATCCTTTCATCTTGTATCTATCTGAAGATGTCTTCATTTTATTCTTATTTTTTAATAGGTGTTTTCCACAAATGTACTATTCTAGATTGACTCTATTGTTTTGTTTTGTTTTGTTTTGTTTTGAAAGTACCCGAAAGATGTCATTTTATTGTCTTCTGGCTCTCATTCTTTCAGAGGTTAGTTTTCATTTTTGGGGCTGTTCTTGTACATACAGCATGGGCCTTTTTCACTGGCTGCTTTTATGAGAATTTTCAGTTTCAATGAGTTTGATTATGATGATCTTAGGTGTGGTTTCATTTATATTTACCCTCTTCATATAGATTGGTATTCATATGCTAGTAGCTTCTTAGGTTGTAATTTGATCTTTCTTTTAAATTTATTTTGACATTACTTCTTAAATATTTTTCTGCCCTTCTGTTTCTCTTTTTTAGTGACTTTAGTAACATATAACTTAGCTCTCTTGATATTGACTCACAGATTTTAGAGACTGTTGATTTTAAAGTAATTTCGCCTTTCAATTGACCTGTCTTCACATTTTCTTTTTCTTTTTAGTCTCTAAAACACTGTGAAAACCATCGGTTATGTTACTATCATATTTGATTTACCAGTTTCAGGTTCACCTTTTGTTTTGTTTCTCATCCCCTATCTAATCACTCAAGACTAACATTTTTCTTTAATTACTTGAACATGTTTCTAATAGCCATTTCCCCCCACCAGTTTTATTGGGGGATAATTTATAAATAAAACTGTAGATCACTTAATGTATACATGTGATAACTTGATACATGTATACATCATGAAAGGATTCCTCCCATTTAGGTAATCTACATGCCTATTTCCTTATATATTTACCTTTTTTGTGTGTGAGATATTTAAGATCTGCTTCTCCTCTTTTTCATTACTTGAAAACACTGAACTTAAATATTTTGACCAGTTTTGTATACTTTGTGGTAGGTGGGCATGCTCTTAAGATAAATTTAGTCAAATGCTAGAAAGAATGCTTCAATAAGTACTATATAAGGATTTTGTGGGGAGAGAAAGAAGGGGAACAATTTATTGTGAGATTTTTTTTTTTTTTTTGCATAGAATTGAGATGATTCTTCAAGGATGGCTGTTAACATAAAATGTTAAAGACAATGTAGTAATAACTATTCATGTCTGTATGGCTATAAAATTCTAAAAGGTGAAAAAATGGAAAGGGTATGTAGGGCAAGGTGTACAATTATGGCTTTTAGTGATGAGACAATGGTGACAGTACAGAAAGGATACAACAAGACTCAGGAAACCTGGCCCATAGGCCCTGCTGATCTTATAAGTATGGGTAAGACAGCCCACTAAGTCTTGCCCCACATCTCTTAGATTGATATAGGTATATTTAGGGTTTCCCAATAAATGTTTGCACACTTTTAGTAATTATTAATTTCAATGGGTTAACTCTGAAAAGAAACATCAATTGAACTATCAGCTACTAAAGTGTGTATACATTATGTGGAATTGTGGAAGATGGATATGAGGTTAAAAAAATAGCATACTGTGAATTCTGACGTTCAAAAATAAATTCTTAACATTATTATCAATTGTCTCTGCACTTACTGATTTTTTCCCACTGATTTCAGATAGTAATCATTATTCTATGGATTATTAAAGGACTGGAAATAGTTTTTCCAGCAAAGCCAAGGGAACTAGATTCCTTGTTAGAAATAAAAGACTCTTGGAGCTAATTTCTTGAACCTTTTTCTGGATCTATTGATATTTTTAGAGAATATTTTTGAGATTAAATAAAACATAAAGTGTCTTTCAAATATGTTTGTGTTAGAAACCAGCCTAGTATTTCATGTGTCGGAAACATTTTGGAAAATCAGATTTTGTCTGTTCTATACATAGAAAACAATGGAAAACAGAATCTTTAGTCAATTATCTTCCTGCTGTCTAGTGGTTTGATTCTTTATTTTTATTAGACTCCATGTTTGAGGTGGATTAAGTAAATTCTTTATCTCAATTATGTTCGGACAATAGAGAAAAGCAATGAGCTAGCTCTTCAGCTGGTAAAGTGAATTGGCCCACTTGGGGGGTAACCAGTAGAGAACCAGGGTGTGGGTGACACATGCTGGATGTCTGATGATTCATTTTTTTAAAAAATATGTTTTTATTTATTGTCAGAGAGAGGAAGGAGAAGGAGAGAGAAACATCAATGATGAGAGAGAATTATTGATTGGCTGCCTCCTGCACACCTGCTACGAGGGATCAAGCCAGCAACCCATACATATACCCTGAACTAGAATTGAACTGTGGCCTCCTGGTTCACAGATGGATGCTCAACCACTGAAACCACTGAGCAACACTGGCTGTACTGATTCACTTTTTTATCAAGATGTGCAAAGTGTTGAATCCTCATATAAGGTTTATGTACTTAATTAATCTTTGATTTTAAGTAAAGGAAGAGATTTATTTTTGCACATAGGAAAATATGCAAGAATCACTTGCCACTAAATCCTTAGTAAAAAGAGAAAAAAATACTTATTTGAATATGTATAGTCTTATCCATAGTGTATAATTAATGAGTTCTCCTAGCAAAATATTTTGCATACAGCAATGCTCAAAAAATGTTTGATAATTTATATAGCTAAGCGCGAGTTATCTGTAGAAAAATATTTAGAATAAATATTGTTTTTGTTATCCTGGCAGAAACCATTTGGTAGAAAGTAAGTAACCAATGGCTAAATAATAGAATACATGACTTGAACTTATTGTCACATCTCCACAAATGGTATACATTTATTTTCCTATTTATATCACTGTTGTTAAAATCAGATAGGAGAAAGTGAAATTTGGGAATGTGAGGGCAGTTTATACTTGATCCCACACTTCCATCCCTTCCTATTGCAAGTCAAGTTGGAGAGGGGACATTGTTAAAATATTTATAAGGGACATCATGGTCAAGTTTGGAGGAATTGGGGAGTGGCCGGGCAGAGTGGCAGGGAGGCAGGCCTCTCTCAAAAAGACATCATTTTGCCGAAACCGGTTTGGCTCAGTGGTAGAGCCTCAGTCTGCGGACTGAAAGGTCCCAGGTTCGATTCTGGTCAAGGGCATGTACGTTGGTTGCGGGCATATCCCCGGTGGGGGATGTGCAAGAGGCAGCTGGTCGATGTTTCTCTCTCATCGACGTTTCTAGTTCTCTATCTCTCTCCCTTCCTCTCTGTAAAAAATTAATAAAATATATAATGTTCTCACTCTTTAAAAAAAAAAAAAGACATCATCAGTTGTGGCAGTAGAAAGTTAGTCCCTCAAAAGTCTTGGTCAGTGGACCTCAGCAGAAGCTGAGAAAAGACAGATGTACATTTATTCCTACACAACCAGGAGCTGAGGCTCACCCTAGGGCCTCCCAGAAATAACTGAAAGGTGATCAAAGACCTTGGGGTTTGGGCTAGGGAAATGAAAATTAAAACTCTGTATTTATTCAGGGGTGGCTACAGGCCAGAACACTTTTATTATTAATATTAATGTGACCTCATTTTACCCACAGACTGCTGAGACTAGGAAATTTAGGTTACACATCATATAGTTATTTTCAAAGTATTTTTATCTCATTATATGCATATTTGAGCCTTGTATTCAAGGCATTCCCTTGGGTATATGCATCCAAGGCCCAATCTTACTATCTTAGTCCTTTGTCTTCATCATTCTCAAAAGAAAGCTGGTTCTAGTAAATATCAAGAGCATTCTTGAGAAGAATAGAAGCCACAATAGGCATGCTATGGAAGAAATGGGTACTCACTCTATGCCTCACTTTGCTTGGATGCTATCAGTGAGTAGGTATCAAGAACTCAGCCTCAGCATCTAAGCAACTGATCTATCCCACCAGGGCTTAAATAAAAACTTAATTTTTTTTAAGCCCGGGCAGTGTGCTCAGTGGTTGTGGATCAACCTATGATCTAGTGGTCCTGGTTTAGTTCCCCGTCAGGGCACATGCCCGGGTGTGTGCAGGAGGCAGCCAATCAGTGATTCTCTCTAATCATTGATGTTTCTATATCTCTCTCCCTCTCTCTCTCTCTTTGAAATCAATAAAAAATATTTTTAAAAAAGCATACAGTGAGTGTTAGATTCTAAAATAATCATGATGATGCTAGATTCTGAAGCAATCATGATGTTGATGGTGGTGATGGTATCAATGAAGTAAGATCTCTACATTGCTCTTCAATGAAGTAAGATCTCTTCATCTCTACACAGAGCCTCTGAGAACAAAGTAGACTTGATCACTCCATTCCACCATGTCAGCTGCAGGAGGAGGTTGAGCTGAAATGTCCAGTGGTAGCAATTGTGGCCATCTTGCCATCCAATGTCAATATTAGTGTCCGTGTCAGCTCCACAAGCTTTAATCATCTCCAGACATCCCAAAGGAGTCAAACAACTATCTCTCTCTTGAGAAGTTTCCTGAAAGCTCTAAGTCAGGAGCTTAGAGTGAAATGGACCTCCTTCTGGTAATAGACCAACCGTGATTATACAAGGCTATTAGGATGATAGTTGCTTATAGAATTGCTAGAGGATGACATCTTTTCAAATGAGTCTACCTGAGAAATTCAGCTCCAGTACACCTGAAGAGTGACTGAAATAAATTAGGAGATGGGAGAGATTCAGAACTGCATCAAACTTAGACCCGTCAGGGGAAGTGAATCAGATAAATACATTAACACACGCACACAGTGACGGATGAGGCAGATGACATTTTATGCTCCTTTAAACTGACTGATGAAGATCAGACAAATTAGAAATAGCTGTGGACAAGTTCAAGAACGTCTTTCTGGTGTGTACTGAAGAGGAATCTTAAGGAGAAGAGATGTGAAGGAGCCCTGGAAAATGAAAAATGAAGTAATGGAAAGAATATTGCAAGAGTCACATCCCTATGCACATCTGTTATAAACTTTAAGAAGATAGTTTTAAATGTAATGTTATTGAAATATGATATAATATTTTAAAGGATGACAGAGCAAAAAAAAGTAATTTTTAAATATAAGACCATTTTTAGGTAACCTGGGAATTTTAGATACCAAGTAATAGTATATAACCTTATATATTTTAGTTTCGTATGTTTTTCTAATCACAGATCATGAAGTTATTAATTTAAGCCATAATTTGGATAATGAACAGCATTCAATATAGTGACTTTTACTGGTTATTATTGAGTCAGTTTTTAGTGCAGCAAAGAATATTAGATGTCAATATTTGTGGAGAAATAAAAGTATATATTATTAGATTTCAATTATATATATTCAGATCATAGAGGGCTCATTATTCTAAGATGAGCCTGGCTTTCTTTTTCTTTCATGTAGAAATAGCTGATTATTGGTCTTTCTGCTGAATGTTTGTTTCATCTTATCCTAGAAGTTTGAAAAGCTGAGAGAGGAAATGTGATTAACAACAATGAACTAGAACTGAAATATGTGCCTGATGCCGGTCTAGATTTCTAAGGTGTATTAACTTTGGGAAACTAATGGCAAAGTAAATTAACTATAAGTGGAGAAGAAAAAATGAAAAGGTTAGAGGATGTTGGCATTTTCTCTTCCCTGAGTTGTTATGCCATGACTGCTAAGCCCTCCCATTACTAAAGTCATAATGAATCCAACCCTATGGATGGTCAGATACAGTGGAATCACTAGCTAATGAACATGCAGTTGGTACATGCTTAAACCATTGCATGCAGGTGGGAAAGTGGACTTTAAGGTCAAAGCTGGACAAAAATGGAATGACATTCTTGAGTGTAGTGCCTTATTTATATGAAAATATGAGGAGTCATTGTATGAAAACAAGCAAACAAATAGGAAAAAATCACAAATCTCCTTTCCAAACTTGCTATCACTATTTTCCAACCAGAGCACTCATATTAATTAGATGGAATGAAACCCTAAACACATCTCCTCCGGTCACCCCTTCCCTCAGAAAGGCTATCAGGAAGTGCTTCTGAGTTTGTGATGGTGTCTTTCTTTCATCCTGCAATGTCCAAATTCCTCTGTTTCTTCCAGCTTCATTCATTGTTTATACATCACCCATTTGACACTTCATATATGACACTTAATAATGTGGTAATTAATGAGGGTTTTTTATCTTGGCTCAAATGTAAGGTTTTTGAGGGCACAGGCCATGCTTTTGGGTTCTGTGTTCTATGATTTTCTTACTGAAAGACTTTTATTAGATAGAACAAAAAGAATTGTTTGATAATCTTCCATTGGAGTATTTTTAGTTTAGACTTTTAAACAACTGTTTCTAAAATCTGTGATCTGAGAAAACGTATTTGAATTTTATATTCAGGGAACCTTTTACTGAGGATTTACTTCTTGAAATACAGATCTATATGATATAGAAACTTCAACCTTATACACAATACAGCTTTTAGTATTTCTTACTGGGCACTTCCTGACATTATGTTTCAGTTTTCTTTAGTAAGGAACCATAAATCAGAAAATAAAACACACTGTTCCTCTACCGCTACTTCTCCAGAATAAACTTAGAGTGTTCCAGATAGAAAGGAGAGCTCGGCACAGCAAAGGTGTGACAGGTAACATCGTAGTGTAGAAGGTGCTGTAGGGTGTTTAGAGGTGTTAGAGGAGTAGTGGATTATGTGAGTTTGGTGTCACTGCCATACAAAGGTCATGTCAGGGAGCCTTGAGCTATGAGACTGTAGTGGCAGGCGGGCGGCCTTGATGCCCCATTGAACAGCAAATCCATGTAACCTGCAATGAAGGAGGTCAAGGTTAGATTCATATTTTACTAAGACTATATGCCACTCTTGACAGCAGATATTTTTGACTCATTTTCTCATTTGAAGTTTACAGCCAGGACATGGTTAGTCATGAATCCACTTAGGTACAATGTCCCTCTGTTTAGACTATGAGGACTTGTGACTAGTATTGCATATCCTACGGAAAAACTGTTACTCTGTGAAAAAAGGTGGTGTACAGGCGTACCTCATTGCATCGTGCTTTGCTTTATTGTGCTTCACAGATGTTGCATTTTTACAAACTGAAGGCAAGGCCCTCCACCAACAAAAAGATTACCACTTGCCTAATTGTACATTGTGATCCTTGTTTTATTTTGGTGGTCTTGGATTTAATTGCAGTATCTCTAAGGTATGCCTATATTCTCAAATCATCCAAATAGGTTACTAATTACTAAAGATTATCTTGATATTTTCTTTATCACTCATGGGAGAAAAGCAATAGATCTGTCTAGATGGAAAAATGTTAAAGCCATAAAAGAAACTAGTATCCCATGTGCATTTGAAGCTCATATTATAGAGATAAAGACAAGAAAAAGAGAAACCCCTCCTCCTTTTTATCTATTAGCAAATAAATAAGAAAGTAAATAAATCCCCATTGCTTTTCTAATTAAAAGCTCATTTTGATTTCCCTAAATCCTATCATTGCTCTTTAGGGCAGGAGGAATGTATAGGAATTTTAAGATATTGACCAACAAAGGAAGATGTGGCAGCTGGCTTGGAAATAAATCAATTAGAGCTTCCTAATTATCTAGCCAGTGGCACCTGTCCTAAGCCACCTCCATCCTCTGGATGTCAAAGTGGTAGATTGGAAGAATTCGTTGTAGTAACTTGCTATAGGAGTTTTCTTTCATCGGCAGTCCAGGAAATATATGGTGTCACTACGTGTGATACTAATGATTATAAAGTGTTTGGGAAAACAGGAAAGCACAAGAAAGGTTTGAAATCCAATAAACCTGATTCACTGACCCAGGACCTGGAATCGGGGCTTGGGAAAAATCTGCAGCATACAGATGTGACTTTGTTCCAATGTCATATTGAAATTGTTGAGTTTCATCAACTGGGGAGGCCATTATACCTTCTTTTTGTTGGACTGTTCTCATTTAGGCATGCAGCAGATGACCAGATTTACAGAACAGTGGTCTTTGGTCATATTGTTGAAGTGCGGGCCTGGGAACAAGAGCTATCACTTATCTACTGACCCCCCAGACTGGTAATTGCTTCCAGAGGGGCCTGTTCTTCTCCAGTGAGTTGGCAGGCAGAAATACCATTAGTCATCAACCACTTGTGTTTAAATGAGAGAGAAACCGTGGTATCCAAACCAGTGTCCAATATTTTAATGACAGATGAACCCTCTTCTCTGGAAGTGATTTGATGGGTAGGATACAAAGTAAAAATTAAAGCTAGCCCAAAGTCAGATGCCTGCCTGATAATAACCTAAGGGGCCATTTGGTCATCGTAGGGCTACTTGCTGGCTATTGTACAGTATTTCATGACTTCTCAGCCTGGACACTACCAACTGATGTGTTACATGTAGCAGGGATCTCTGTAGAGAAGAATCAGGAAACTTCAGATTTCAAAATCAAATGTCCTGCATTGTCTAGCTGGTATAGACAAAGCAAAGATAAATTTACTTGTGAGGCACTCATTTATTTATTCAGGGGAATTTGAGGAGCAGTGGATTATATGAAGCGGTTCCTTTATTTAGGCAGGTGGCTTTGTTTTACTGGAATTCACACACTGCTGGATTTAAGAAGCCATAATTATAAGTCAACAAAATAATAGAAGTAAAACAACTGACTGTCAACTTCCATTATTCTAGTCATCCTATTTTGCCCTATATTTTCATATTTGAGATCATTTCTATTTAACATGTAAAGATTTATTGTTGGGTGGTAATGCTTTTATTTTTAATCCTCACCAAAGAATATTTTTCCTAAGGATTTTCTTAGAGAAAGTAGAGTGGAGGGAGGAGGAGAGAGAGAGAGAGAGAGAGAGAGAGAGAGAGAGAGAGAGAGAGAGAGAGAGAGACACGTTAATATGAGAGAGACACATCAATTGGTTGCCTCCCACACATGCCCCTGATCTGGACAGAATCGAGCCTGCAACTGAGGTATATGCCCTTGACTGGGAATTAAACCTGTGACCCTTTGCTCTAACCACTAAGAAAAACCAGCCAGGGCAGAGTGGTTATTGGCTACACAACCTTATTGTCTTACTTGTCTCACTATTCTCTTTCTTATTTCTCAAACAGTTAACTTTTTCTGGTAATATGATTGTGAAAGTAAAAGAGGAAAGATGGTTGCCTACCACACTGAAACAGACACATCATTTTTTAGTGTTCTGAGTACCACCATGATATCAAAGACTAAGAATTTGTGCATTGTGGTTGACAATTAAGTTGCTTTTTTTTTCCTTAATAAATTTTCAGAATTTGTTCAAACCTACTGAAGTTACTTCATTACAGGTAGTAGGAGTTCACACTTGTTCCAATGTTGGCCAAAACATATTTTATTTGTAGAAAGAATTCTCCAAGAGGGTACATACATACATACACTTATTAATATGTTATTGCTTGTTCTGAGAAAATAAAAGATGATACATACACTCCACATTCAGATATTCTGTTTTCAGATGCCTTCTTGAGATCTCTCCCTCTCTCTCTCTCTCTCTCTCTCTCTCTCTCTCTCTCTCTCCCCCACCCCCCGTTCTCTCTCTTTCTCCTTTTTTTAAGGGATCCTTATTTTTATATTTCTTTCTCTTCTGTTATTGGTATGTGGTGACTATATAAATTTTTATAGAAATTATGAGTGCCATAAACAACTGAATAATTGTTTGCATCACTGTAGAAATGGGTGCCTGTATACTTTTCTGTCCTATATGTACAATTCCACAGATCTATTCTAGGGAGGCTTTAAATCCCCATTTATTGCATTCTGCATCCATCTTTCACTGAGAAGGGATGACAAATAGAATACAAAACCCCCCAAATGTTTTAACAGAAAAATCAAACAATTATTTATCTTGGGTCAGTATTTTTTCATTTATGGAATATGATATGAACCTCAAGGTCAACTTTTCATTTCAGATCTGTTGTGTTAACTCTTTATGCCATTGTTTCATTTCTCTCTTACTCTCTTTGATCATACATTTTTATTTTTTATTAAATTTACTAGAGGCCCAGTGTGCAATGGACATCATGCGAGGAGGCATCTCACCTGCTGCCTCCTACTGCTGTGAGGAGACACCCTGCCCCCCACTCCCTCCGCATGAAGAGGCACCCTGGGGGGCGGGCCAGAGAAGTGCTCTGTGCACCTCATGGTGACCGGTCATTTGGTTGTTTTGGTCGTGATGCCTCTTGGCCTTTTATTATTATAATTGGAGTCATAATAGTAAATAAGATTACATAGGTTTCAAGTTACATTTCTATGATACGTGACCTGTATAATGAATTGTGTGCCCACTATCCAAAGCCTTCTGGGTACCTGGCCATATGCTTTTCTGCTTGAATTCAAACTGTTTGTCAAATCTACTAATGACAGAAATATGCAGCATGAGAAGTTTGCCTTCTTGTCTTTTAGCATCTTCCCCTGGGTGTAATTTTCTAGGTATTAATGCAACAGTACATTTGACTCACTAATTCCAAAGCCCTTTAGAAAGGGCAGCTGCATCTTCATCATGAACCCACTGTCTTACTCTTTGGCTCAGGCTTAGTCTGAGATACAGAACAGGAAAAAAAGCCTGGCCACCTCATCCTCCTTATTTCTTAGAGGAGATTCAGTCGCATTCCATTTATGACCTTTGCTGCTAAACCTGGTATGCCCCAGAAGGGGCCTGGACCTAGTCTCAGATGTCTCTGAGGTATCAGGCTGTGTTGCTTTACATCTCTCAAACTATCCCCCTTGGGCATTGTTACATCCTGCACCTCTCTCCCTGGTATTGTCACTACCACCCTCATTCTTTCCTTCCTTTTCCATTTTTTAAAGTCAGACTTTCTTTAAACAGTGTGGATTATCCAGAATTTCAAGGGCAGACCTGGGCTGTGAGAGGCTCCATGCTGGATTCCTGTGTCTGTGGCAGACACTCTCTTTGGCCTTGTGCAGGTCATTCCAGTTTTCTCCACTTCTGCTTTCCCATCTGTTAAACAGTGGATAATAATATTTGTCTCGCTGGGGTGTATTTATGCTTAATTACTATAATTGCTTGTAAACAATTTGCTATCCTGGGATAAAACATATGACTGAAGACCAAAAATTAGAGGAGACAATTTAATATCTCTTTATTTATTTATTTTAAAAATTTATTACATGATTGTCTTTTCCCAGGAAATTTATTTAAACAGTGCGCATACCCGTCTCTGAAGGCAAGGGCTAATCTGATAATGTGGGAAGCACCTTGTTCTGAAAGTCAGGCTCCTTCTCAAGTTCTCACCCTAAATTGCTGGGTGTCTTTAAACTTCTCTGAGCTTCAGAAACTTATTTCAAAAGGGATAGTGAATTTATCATTTATTGTGCAAAGGCATGAAAAGTATTGCATGCATCAACTGATGTGAAGAATGGTTTAGGAAATTAAAAGACCTATAGTAAGCACTTTCACTCAACCATTTAATAGCAAAATGAACCCTAAGACTAATGCATTAGTGAGAAAACAGGTGCTGAGCATATGTCAGATATTTTATACAAAGGTATTGTATATAGTCAAGTGTTGCATAACAATGTTTTGGTCAATGATGCACCACATATATTATGGTGGCTCCATAAGATTATAATGGAGTTGAAAAAGTTTCTATTGCCTAGTGATGTCTTAGCTGCTATAACATCATAGCACAGCACATTACTCACATGCTCGTACTGATTCTTGTGTTAACAAACCTACTGTGCTCCCTGTTATATAAAAAAGATAGCACATACAATTACAGTAGTATGCTATACCATCTAGGTTTGTGTAAATATACTCTATGATGTTCACTCAATGATGAAATAACTTAATGACTAATTTTTAAGAATATATCCCTGTTGTTAAATGGTGCATGACTCTCCAAATCAATATATCTGTCATCTATCTATCATCTACAATATCTATCTATCTATCTATCTATCTATCTATCTATCTATCTATCATCTATCTATTATCTATATATAGGGGATTTATGTATCATCTATCTATTTATCATCTATCTATCTATCATCTATCTATCTATCTATCTATCTATCTATCTATCTATCTATCTATCTATCTATCTATCTTATTATTTCCAGGTCATGCAGAAGACTTCATGCATGCCATTGAATCTCACAGTACCATAAGTTGTAGGGTTTGGATCCTTTGACTCTGTCCCTCCCCCCCACATAGGACTTACTCTACATGGAAAGAGCAACATATATAATGTTAGATGCTGAGTGCCCTATCTCAAAACTTCGATATGCCCCTATTCACTTTGAATGTTTTAGGAACACCCACCAGTAGAGGTTTATGTTTTTACACGTCACAAAGGAAAATTAACTCTAAAAAAGTTCATTGAAGTTACTATTTACTTTCAGATTATTAACTTCAAGAGGCAGGAATGATCTGGAATGTGTGAATCAGAAGTTCTGGGGAAGATAAAGGAATAAAGATCCTGAAAGGGATGGAGATAGGGTAGAATTTGGAGGATATTGTGATGTAAAAGAAATAGAGTATGATAAAGTACATAGGAGAATCCTGCAGAGAGAAAATATTCTAACACTAAAATCTGTGAAGATGACTAACTAGATATATGATAGATATAGAGCTATACATTTTTACTATATATATATATATATATATATATATATATATATATATATATATATATATATATGACTGATTTGAGCAAGAATAGTAGTACTATTCTTGCTCAAATCAGTGGGGTTTAACTCAGCTTGTCAAAATCAGTTTGATTCATAGTCATGTATGAGAAGAGGAGAGGTGGTGGTTTGGGAAACAAATTTCTCCATGCTCATTAAAACTTTTTACTATATAGGGATCCCTTTACCCAGGATTGCCTATAGGTGGAGACTGCACATTGGTAAGTGTATACACATTCTTGATGTTAAAATTTGTCTTTCTCAACTCCAAAAAGGAGGAATTCGCTCATCTTGGGCCAGGAATTCTATAGATATGTTTTACCTACAGCAAGCTTTTGGGCCCAGAATTGGAATAATGTATTGATGTAAGGCTGTTGGCTCCTGGAGATTGCACCTGGCTAAGTGGGTTTCTGCTGAGGAGAACAGAGAATCTTGGTGGTTGATTCTAATAAGGCTTTTTGTCCCTGTGCTTAGCAGAGGAATTCAAATTCTCATGGATTAAAAAAGAAATGTGGGAGACACGTGAACGTGGGTGGTCTGTGCATGCAAAAGGTGTGCAGTGCTTATCTCCAATTTATGGGCATAGGTTAGCATGAAGACAGGGTGAGTGCAGCCTAGGTGAGCTGTGTGAAATCCAGCAGGGTTGAGTTGAGCAAATCAGAGTGGGGTTCATCTCCTATACCTATTGTATGTTTCATTGTATGACTGGAAGCCCCCGGACAGGCCCAGACAAAGACACACATCGATTCCCTGCTCCCTTCATAGCTTTGCATGCTCTTCCCTGAGACCATTATCTAAAACACTGTCTGCAATTAATCTTCAAGGCAGCAGGTAACCAGCCAAAGGCTATAAGACTAGAGTTTCAAACAGTCACAAATGCTGAGATTTGGGACATATGGGAGAGACTTGGTAAAGAGTTACCTAAATGGTCCAGCTTTCTTGGGCAAAGTAGATTATTATGCGTGATGAGTTGGGACATGAAAACATGAGGACACAGGATATGAGGGAATGTATTTCTTTATAACATATCTGTCCCAGGAGGCGGGGGAAGGAGGAGGGGGTAGGAAGGTGAAAGCGTCCAGATGCTGGTGCTCAGTAAAGCATTCCTGGCTGTTAGTTCCAGTAGGTCATTACTGCATTCATTTAGTGTTTAATTAAATGCCTGTGCAACAGACCATTTATTTGTTATCTAATATTAGCTTTGGTTCTTATCAATTAAATGCTATCTGAGGGCTTGATTCACTTACATTTTATGTCCCCTTATACTCTTTTCAGAAACAACAACTAAACCCAACAAGGGCTCACCATGCCTGCAAAGATTTACACACACAGATTTCAGTTTGGGGACTACACTATGCTGGTGCTAGAGGAAGGGAAATAAAAAGAAGATGCCATTTCATTTTGAAAAAGCAATTACCCAAATACTTGGGTTATGGTCTCCCTTTTCCTTCTCTCTCTCCTCTGTGTATAGGAAATATTAAGGGTGAGGGGATGATTGGAAGGGGCATATATTCCCTAACCTGGGTGGACACATTTTTCTCCCACCTTTATTCTGCCTTCCCCTGTGCCAAAGCAAAAGGCCACTGACTTTCCCCTTTTCTCATTCCTTTGCGTACATCTGAGCTTTTAGTGAGACTTGTAGCACTACCACACGCTGCATGAACTCTAGGGGGTTGTGTACTTACTGTCAAGCCAATCAAGGTGCACTTCAGCTGAAATATTATTTTGGGCAGAAGAGAGCGAACAGTCCAGGGAAGATGAGAGAAAGGGATTCTGCTGCACAGTGGAAATGTTGGGAATATGATCCAAGCCAGTGTTCGTTACCAGTCATTTGCATGTCACTGGTGACATTTCCTTCATGTCTACTGCCACATATCACCTGCCTGCCATTTATTGACATTCTCCTTTAAACCTATCTATTTTTTTTTTCATTAGAAGCTTATTTTTAAAAGAAAATGTGGTCTCATTATTTCAAATGCATTACCAGCATTCTTTTTCCCAAGAGGGCAATAAGTACGAAAATAAATGCTAGTCCACTATAAACAATGTTATAATTTATGGGAGCATACCATTACCTATCAAAGACTCTGGGCTTCAAGTATGCACTTCTGTTTTGTTAAAAAAGAGAGAGAGAGAGAGAGAAAGAGAAAGAGAGAGAGAGAGAGAGAGAGAGAGAGAGAGAGAGAGAGAGAGAGAGAGAAAATCAAATGGTAGAGAGGTGTTAAAGATGTAGAACTCCAGACTGAGACTTTATCCTTCATGTCATCAGAAGGATGAAAAGAAATTGAAATAAGAATAACTTTCTCACCATGTAATTCAATTTTATTTGCCAAACTTTTGCATCACCTAACATTATCTGTGGCATCTCACACCCGGGGAAATACTGCTCTAAGTCACCAGAGTTCAGTTCTGAACTTCTCAGGAGAAACTTAAGAATGTTTGGAGATGGAATAGTCAGTGGTGAGAAGTAAGCCAATTTGGAAAGCAGTAGTGCCTTCTATTTCAGGGATCATGCAGAGTCCAGAGTGCAGAGAGGAGCTTTCAGTGGTCATAGTCATCTGAGTGCAAACCTTGGTGGCATTCTCAGTTTCCCTTCCCCCTCTCCTCTTACCCCATCAGGATCACAGCCTCATATGTCCAATTTCTCCTTTATCATGTCTCCATAGTTTTCAGTGCCTTGCACCATGCTCCATCTAAACATCATTCCTTTCAGGGCCTTGTCTCTGAAAACATGTCAAATATCTTTAGTATCAGCAGCGCGTCAAACCACAGTTAACCATAAATGTGGTTTTCGTTTTCAACTGGATGAGAACATGTTTGACAAGAGAACCAGTACGATTTGAAGAAGGAAAGTGTTTGGATAACGATGGGATAATCTGGAGAGTATAGGCAGGGTGGGACATCCCAAGAAGCTCCTTGGAGACCTTTGTCCCAGTTTTACCCATCTGCACCTATATGGTGAGTGTCCCAAAGCGTCATATACATGGATCTCTAATGGGTCTTTTGCCAGGCCTTAATTGTTTCTGAACTGTGGCACATTATCCTAAATGTGAGTTATCTTCTAATCATCTAACAATAGCCTCTCACTTGCATATTATATGATAAAGCTTGAGTTCAGGAGACTAGCAGAACTAGAAGAAGGTAGGGTCAGAAACCATGTCCCTAGGTTCCAGGCAGGTTAAATAAGTGCCAGTGAGAGTGACTCTCCTGTAGGTTTAAGAAGAAAATTAGATACTAAAGAAATATGACAAAGGTTATAATCGAAGCATGACATCTACTTTGGAGAGATTTAAAACAAATGAAAACAGGCAGAAAACACACACACACACACACACACACACACACACACACACACATAACTGAAGGACAAGCAGACGATATATAAAATTTAGGTGGACATGCAGATTTGTAGGCAGCCAGCATCAGCAAAGTATTACTCAGGAGTTAGGCTGGGGGTTCTTATGTCCACTTCTATGAGTGAGAGACACTATTCAGGGCTGTAGTTCTAAACTTTTCAGAGAAATGGATATATGCTCAAGACAGAAGTTCCAGGATTATACTGAAGAATAAGTTTAGAATTATTGCTGGATCCTGGAGCAGAATGTGTCTATAGAGAGGGGCGGTGATGGGGGAGTGAAGAGAAAAGTATGTCAACACTGAGTCTGGGCAAGATCTGTCTCCCGATTCCTCCTGCTCTTGTGTTAACCTGCATCAGTTATTCTTCTTTGGAGAAGCAATGAGAACCTATATTTAAAACTAGGACCAGGAGAGAGTTAAATTTTAGAGAAGAGAGAGGGAGAATGGCATCTATTAACCTATTATCTTTTTAGTTGAGTACATTTGAAGAAAAGACATCAGGAAAGAATAGGCTGGCCTAGTCCACTGCCATCCTCCTCCTCTCCTTTCCCACAAAGCATGACTCGAATGATTCCCCAGTGGTGTTTTTTGCCTGCCCCTTTCTTATTTCACACTCCTGTTCTTTGCCTTTCTCCACGCTGAAGGTCCCATTACAGCTAGCATAGCCGGTCACTCTTCCATCAGCTTCAAATTGAACAGTCACCTCTCTTTGCACATTTTTGGTGTGAGTATCCCGGCACTGACTCGCTGGCCATTCCTTATACTCAGTTGCTTCATGGCCTGGCCGTGTCTAATTTCAAGGGATGGGAAAGCATACTCTCCACCTGAGTAAACACAGGTGTGGCTGTTCCACTCTGTTGTCCTTCGGGCTGTGCTGAAGGTCCTAGGAATTATAGGCCAGGAAGTGCTCCCCGAAGTTACAAGTGCTTTCACAATTTCAAGACTGTCCCTCCCTTGGCATTAGTTGGTGAATTGTGGAGTGCCTTCCTTTTACTCTTCATATGTAGACCTACCTGTAGACCTGTTTGTTGGGCCTGGAAGTAGGGGTGGGAGGGTGTCCTGGCTGCTCTGGACGCAGCCTGCCTCCTGGAGCGGGTGACAGGGCTCAGCTGCAGTGGTGGTAGCAGGTGGTGCTCTGATAGTGTCGGCTCCAGCTGGGGTTCAGGGAAACAGAGCGGCTGAGATTGAAGTCTGAGCGATAACGGGAAATGGGAAATGAGGCAAAGTTATATCTCCTGTTCCTTCATAAAGGCTTCTGTGACAAATAGAATCACAGGCATCACACAGACTGCCTTGCTGAGCTAGTGAAGGCCAGACCTATCTTGACGGCAAATATCCGTCCTCTGGTTATCGGTGGGAAACTAATAAGCAAATGGTGAGAGAGATAGAGAGAAAGACAGAGGGAGAGGGAAGGGGTGGGAGAGAGAGACTTGTAGTTAATCGCCAAATATAGTATTACATAGCATCTATGTAAATGTAAATGTTTAATTAACAGCTGCGATCTTATTGAAATAGTGTTACTAACACATGGTAACATTTGCTAAGTTGGTTTTTCTGGTTGAAATACAGAATGTGAGAGTGTGGATTCAACCAAAAGTAGCCACATAAACACACTTGTTTTCTGATGTCCATTGACAAGACTGGTGCTCTTAACTAAAGATGCTAGCATTTAACCTTTTGAATAACGGTATGGACATATACTTCATTCATATGTGTAATAATTTACACTATGTTTGAAATTCATCTTTTCTATCCACATGATAAATGTATAAATGCAGAAACATACAGCCAAGAAAAAGAATTTCTTTGACTTTTAATTTATTTGACAGTAAATCAGAATGTAATTGTGTGCTGGACAGATGCTAGCTGTTCAATAAAAATGTATTAAATAAATGACGGAACATACTCTTAGAAGGGCAAGGTACCAAAGTAAATTCAGTAAATTTGTTTACTCTAATCTTCCATAAGGTCTTTGTTTCCATATTTTTATCCAGAAATATCAAGTCAAAATGATTATTTAGAATTTTGAAAGAGAAATAATTTACAGAATGCCATCGTGTACAAACAGGGCTGCTCCTGAGTGAGGTAGAAAGGAAGAAGCCATTTCATGTGTTTGCCAGGGAGTGGGCAGGGTTACCATAGTATCTCTTCAAGGACTATTTAGTAAACTGCTTATCCAGCTGGATGCAAACCCAATTGCCATATAGGAATGTGGGATGGAATACTTCCAAACTAGCCCACATGATGCATTGATTTGCTATACCACATAGGAAGACATATTTAGGTCTCTGCAGGAATAACTTCACCTGAATCCTGCAAAGAAACTGAAATATGTAACTATTCCAATTTATTGTGGTTCATTTTCTCCTCTTTGTGATTGCCTGCATTGGAGCTACTGACAGTAGAACACTGGAGGGGCCAGATAAATAGGCTGTCACAGCTTGGAACACAGAATATTTAGGTTAAGTCAAATTCTGACATCTTTGGGAAGATTTAGCAAATTTGAAGGATCTCCCCTCCATTGTAGTTAGTCCCTAATTTGTCTGAGACTATTAAAAAACACAAACCTGACTGCCTCAATTTATATGTTTTTAATTTTTCAAGCTCCCTTCTTTGCTTTTCAAATACACACACACACACACACACACACACACACACACACACAAATAGACACAATATGTATTAAATATGTTAAATCAATACCTTGCTTTAGATAAAATCATACCTCCATTTTACCTTTTCAGAGAAGAAAATGTTTTTTTTGTTGTTTTTTTTTTTTAGGAAAAAAATATCAGAACAATCTTTCTCATATTTTAGGTAAACCAGTGTAATTTCTTACATAAGCTGTACAAATAGCTTGGTGCATGGTACTCAGTCAAGGTTGTTTAGGATTATCACTGGCAAGGGGATAATTCTTGCAGTGAGATAATTTTGTTGTTGTTGAACAGTATACCACTTTTCTTTTCTTTTTTTATAATATATTTTATTGATTTTTTACAGAGAGGAAGAGAGAGGGATAGAGAGTTAGAAACATCGATGAGAGAGAATCATTGATCAGCTGCCTCCTGCACACCCCCTACTGGGGATGTGCCTGCAACCAAGGAACATACCCTTGACCGGAATCGAACCTGGGACCTTTCAGTCCACAGGCCGACGCCCTATCCACTGAGCCAAACTGGTTTCGGCAGTATATCACTTTTCTTAAGGTCCTATGACCCTGTTTACTGCTGCTTTCTATAGATGTTGAAGGGTGTTCGTTGGGGGGCGGGGAGGGGGGGTTATAGTACAACCCTTATGGTTTCCAAGAAGCCCAGTTATAACTCACAGTGCAACCTTCAAAAGGTGATTCACAAGGGCCATCTGATCAGAAGAGCATCCCAGATGCACTGCCTTAGGCAAATGTAAAGGGGACCTGGTGAGCAGTCTGTAGGGCCATAGGGACAGGCTTGCAGAAAGTTTGGTCAAACACAGAAAATCAATCTTTATGGCCCCTTCACCCCACCATCACACCAGTGGCGATCACACAGGTGCATCTTTGATCAGTGAGGGAATGTTGGAGGTGTATAGGTAGAGACAGCAATAGTTGTGCACAGTCATCATTTTGCCTTTCACTTATTAGAATGAGATTTGACAGGTTGTTCCAGAAATATCCTGTCCAAGCCCTTCTTTCATCATCACTTCCTTGCTTTTCCCTTAATTCTCTGGCTCTCAAATCATGCTCTCTATGTCCAATGAAAGAGACATTTTAAGAAGAGGACCTAATTATTCTGCCCCCACACTCCTTCTTCATTCATTCAGAAGCAATGCATACATAGCTTAAGGTTGAATTTGAGTTTGTCACAGCAGAGAGGAAAGGGAGTGAGTTCTGGGCAGAGAGCAGAGAGATAAACATGGGCATATTTCCTTGTAAAACTGAAGGGCTTTCAGAAGGTGGGGTTTCCACATGGGGCAGGGTGCCATAAAGGTCTAGAGCTAGTCTAAGGTTATGGGCTAGGGATACATTTTACAGGACCTTCTCAACCTCATAGAGATTCCATCAGTTTATTCTAAGGATAAGAGGAAACCCCTTGATTTACCCTATAAATATAACAAGCAAATGTGAGGAAAAATTGTGTTACATTGTTGCTTGATAATTTTTTTAAAGAAAGGCAGCTCAAAATACTGATATCTAATTTCATATTTGACCCATTTGTAAAATTATCCTTCCCTCTCTCCCACCCTTCCCTTTCCTTTCTTTTCTCTCTCCCTCCTCTCTTCTTTCTGCCCTTCCTCCCTTCCTTATTTTCCCCTCTGGCTTTTCCTTTATTTTCTTTCTTTTCTTCTTTCTCCCCATCTCAACACCTCTGCTTTCCATTCACTGCCAGCTACTAAATAAGACACTCTCCTTTTTTAGGGAAATGCGAGAGCAGATGCTCTCTGCCATCCCCATTGACTCGGGGTCCATTCCTTCTTCCCAGCAGACTCAAGTATGTGTTTTATTGGCCCTGCTATTCTTGGCACAGAGGCCACTAAAATGGAGATAATAAGTCCCAAATCCCAGTCTGCAGGGAAACTTCGCCTTGTCAATGAGAGATTTAAAAAATAATGACTGGGGCCTTGGCAACACTAGCTTCAGCCAACTTAAAAAGTCCAGATCAGACCATCTAGGCTTTTCTTTTCTATTTTTAAGGCTTTTATTTTTACTCTAATCTTCCATAAGGCCTTGAATTTCCCTCATTAAGTTTTATGGTTTGGAAATGAAAAGGAAAAAGTAGGTATATGGTTCTTGACTCCTGAATTTAATCATTGAAGAGCACCCTTTGAGGTCATCAGATTATAAGGAGACTGCACTTTGTCAAAAGCAAATAGAGTAGTTATGTCTTTGAGTTCAAAATCTATGAGAGCATCCTGCTCCCCAATTCCCTTCCCAGGGCTTGCCAGAGGAGCCCACACACAGGACCACTTTTCCCAGTGAGTATTTAAATATCTCCAGGGTACCAGGTCTCAGAATTAGTATTTTCTACTCAGCTGCTTACTCCTTGGATGGGTGAATGCCATCTCCTGTTAAAAGTGCCATGTTCCTCCCTATTTTGTAAGTGCTTGGAGGATGGCAAAGCCCAAAACACATTTTCCTCAAACACTTCTCTTTTTTCTGAATTATGAAAGTTACAGACCCTGAAAAGAGATGGTTGCATTCTTTATAGGCTGTGTGTTAGCCAAACTCCCAACTCCGGAAGTGTCCTCCTTCCTTTACCATTGTCTTCATTCCATCCAGAATTCCATCTCAATGTAGTGCTTACACATTCCAAAGCCTGAAAGGATGCGTTCCCTGTGGTATAACTGATTACCCCAGGGAGCCAAATTCAAGGGTCAGAAGGATTCACACACCAAGATTAGATGACCTGAGTTCAGTGGCTGATAATCAGAAGGAGAGATTCAGAGAAGAAATGCCCCTGGTAAAACATCCAATCAAAGAAATAAAATATAAGATCTGATAAAGACACAGGTCAAGTTTGGGGGGCAGGTCAAACTGAAGTGACGCTTATCAAGCCATGTCACAGGTCAGGCTCCTGTGGAGGAGCTATGTGGACCTAGCATCTTTCATGTAACCCCTATGGCCCTCCTCTGTTGGACCACCCTGGGATGTCTCAGAGGGGTCACCCACCAGGTCAACTAGTCCCAGAGAAGCCTACCTGGATGGTGGAGTCCTGTTCAGTGACTATTAACTGCTCAGCTAATGGCCTCAGAAGTTAAGCATTTCCCTTGCATGTAAAAAAAAAAAAAAGTTTGCATTGCCTCCCATGGAAAGCTCTGCAGATAGGCCCTTTTCCTCTAAAATCCCTCTTCTCAATTACAGATAGCACTCCTGTAGGACGTGTCCCTGCTCAGGTCAGGAGCTCATCAGCCACACTGCTTCCTCAGAGCCTCTCAGGTACTTCTCTCTGCTGGAACGCACCTCTCCTCCTTATTGCACCTCCGGTCTCTGTGCAAACCTCTAAAGGAAGTTAAAGCCCTAGGTTTAAGTTAAACACCTGCCTCTGCAGAACCATATTCTATTTCAGTATCTTCCATGTGCTCATTAGACAAATTGTACCCTAATTTGTAAATATTTTTTTCACTTGTCTCCCCCCCCCCCCCTGTTTCTACACTGAAATAAAAACCCTACGGTCACAGGTATAGGATCTATCTGTTTCATCAATGTGCCCCCAGAGTCTAGCCTGGCTCTGCATGCTCATTTTTAGTAAAATAATAAATGAATGAATAATTTGCTTTTCTTTTAGCAAGAGCCCAGAAATGTAGGCACTATGTCACTGGGAAGGTACAGAGGCACCATTCTGTTCTTATAACTTAACTGCTTTGCTTATGCTTCTTGCTAGCCCATTTATGATGCACAAAGACAGTTAGCTAAAGATATTGCTTTGCTTAAGGACTACATCCAAGCAAGGAAGAATTTAAAGAGTATTTTTCTTAAAAAAAAAAAAAAAAAAAGTCAGCCTAATAATAAAATAAATATTTC
The DNA here is from genome assembly GCF_964339955.1 of Pipistrellus hanaki. NCBI lineage: Eukaryota > Metazoa > Chordata > Mammalia > Chiroptera > Vespertilionidae > Pipistrellus > Pipistrellus hanaki. Next base: position 77,286,733 of record NC_140508.1, read on the forward strand.
AGAGGAAGTGGCAGCAAATTATCTAGTTTCAACTTAAACTCTCAAGTTCCCTGAAGATCTTTTCCCCTCTGCTAATGGATTAACTCTAATGGCCCACCATAATGCAATCGCAGCAAACTTGTTGGGTGGTAAATATCCAACCTTCTTTTCTAAAGACACCGGGGGAAGGAAATCATGCTCTGAGATGGAGGCAGCAGTCACACTTGCCAGGCTAAGAGCTAACAGGGCCGTCAGGCCTTCTGCTTCAGGGCAGACATTGGTCACCAGCTGGGCTCAGAAGAGATTGAACTGAGCCCCCTGCCCTGACATTGCACAATTAGGTGCATTTCAGTAAGGACTTTTGCCCGTTTTTCATACCATTCCACACTAGCTAGTCTCAGAGGCAAGATCCTGGGCTAGATGGACCATTGGTCTGGCTCCACTGGGGCATTTCTGTACTTTGATGGTCTTAAACAACCTTGCTGAGAGATAAATGGGAATCTAAGCGGATTTTGAGATAAATTCCCACAGCTCTAAAGACAAAAAACATTTGAGTCCAGTTTTGATGTAAGCGGCTACTCCAAATATTTAAAATTGTTTGCTTCATTTATTTTCTCAACACTCTCTGCATGAGCTAAAGGATGCAACTTGCTTGAAAAGTAATTTCTCCACCTGGTTCAGAAATTCTTCATCAGGGCCCCTGCAAGCTGATTCATCTGTAGAAGGGGCCATAGGTGACTTTTTTCTTTTGGATGCTTATTCTATCCATGGTTCTGCTTCCTTCTCCAAATTGTATTGTGCATTTAAGTTCAAATATCTCTTTCAACACATAATTTTCAGTATGTGCAATTTAATATGAAAACTTTCAGGGCCCTGACAGGGTTGTTCAGTAGGTTGGAGCATCGTTCCATATACCAAAATCTTGCAGGTATAACATCAGGTCAGAGCACATGCCTGGGTTGTGGTTTGATCCCTGGCTGGGGTGCATAGCTGGGACATGTACAGGTGGCAACTGATCAATGTTTCTCACATCGCTTCTCCCTCTCTCTCTCTCTCTCTCTCTCTCTCTCTCCCTCTCCCTCTACTCCTCTCTCTTTTTCTCTCATCAATAAACAAATCCTCCAGTGAGGATTTAAAATATATAGTATGTTTAAATATTAAAAACAAGCTTTTTATTGAGTAATTTTTGTTAGGCAGTTGAGGCCTAAGTGACATTAAATTTTTAAATAAAACTATGCAAGGTAATCAGTTCTGGTTAATCTTGCTTTGAGATCCTAGGCTAATTCATTCAACTTCAAAATGGGTGGGATACCCATTATGTGCTGGTGCTGGTAGTGTCTTCTTTCACAGAGATGAGATGACATTCTTTTATTAGAAGGTGATCACTCACTCCTAGGTCTATACTCAAGATTAATGAAATGTACATCCATGCAAAAATGTTTACATACATGTTCATAGCAACGTTTTGTAGATTAGCTCCCTCCAAAGAAAGAAAACAACCCAAATGTTCATCTATTGATGAGTGGACAGATACCATTAGATATATCCACACTGCGGAATATTATTTGACAAGGAAGAGGAATCCTGTGTTGATCCACACCACAATCTGATTAATCTTGAAAACATTATGCTAAGTGAAATAAATTAGGGGTAATAGGCACATAGGGTATGGTTCTATTTATATGAAATGTCAAGAATCGTCAAACCTATGAATCTGTGGTAGAGACAGAAAGCTGGTTAATAGTTGCTGGTACTGTGGGGAGGAAGAATGGGAAATACTGCTCTGGGATACAGAGTTTCTTTTTGGGGGGAGGGGCTTTCCTGAAATTCATAGTGGTGATGCTTGCATAACTTTGTGAACATACTAAAAATCACTGAATTGTACACTTTAAAAGGTGAAGTTTATAGTATGTGAATTATATCTCAATAAAACTGTTCAAAACAATAACTTAGTCAGTAAGCCAGGAAATAGAAAATAGAAATGTTAGGTAGTGGAATGAGCTCCAGTTTAACCAGTCGGAAAATGACCTAGAGGGGAGTGCTATTTTAGATCAGGGTGTCAGAAGGGCCTCTCTGAGATGGCATTGATACGAGAAATGTCAAAAAGGATCCTGTGATGTGAAAATTCTTGGGGAGGTGCATTATAGGAAGAAGGAACATGCTTAGCATATTTAAAACATGTGAGAAGACCAGTGTGGCTGGAACAGAGTGAACAGTGGAGAGAATAATTCAAAATCAGTCCCGAGATGTTGTGGAGGCCCGTTCTGATAGGGCCGTGGAGACCATGGTATAGAGTGTTTATTTTATTTCAATGGGAAACCAGTGGTGGGTTATAATCTTATTTACATTTTATAAAGACAACCCTTTCTACTGTGTAGAGCTCGAATTATAAATGCAAAAGCTGGTTGGGAATTATTGCAGTGTTTTGCATCAGAGATGAGGTAGCTTAGAGCAAGCTGGGAACAGAGAAGTCAGAGGCAGGTGGGTTCAGAAATGTCTAGAGGTGGAGCTGAAGGATTGAAATAGACTCATGATTCAAAAAACTTTTATTGGTCGTAACAGAAAGCTAAACATACATCCACAAAGATATGCACAAGATTTCATAACAGTGTTATTACTAATTGCCCCCAAAGAGAAACTACCCAAATGTTTATCAGCAGTAGCATGGCTAAATTTATTGTGAGATATTCACACAGTGGAATACTAGATCAGCAATGAGAAAGAACAAATGTTAAGGGGAAGAAACAAGACATGGAAGTTAATTCAGTATTACTCCATATGTGCAAAGTTTGAAAACTGGCTCAAATGATGTATAGTATTAAAAGTCAGAAGAGTGGTTGGTTATGCTGGCTGGTGTGGTGACAGGAGGAGGGCACCAACGGTAGCTTCTGAGGACATTACTAGTGTTCTTTTTTCTTATCTGGGTGCTAATTACATGGGTTATTCTGTTGTTGAAAATCCATCAGCTGCACACTTGATTTCTCAATTTTGTGTGGGCATATTTTACATCAGTATAAAGTTAAATAATGGGCCCAAATTGGCATCTCAATAATTATTAGAATTTATGGACATTTCTGCTTCTAGATTCAAAAACATACCTGGAGTTAGACTGATGTGGAATATATTTGAGAGTTCTCATTGACTGTGACTTGGTCTGATAATATGATGTGACTGCCAAGAACAATTGTATGAATTTTGGCTCCATTAATAATGGAATTTGTGCATTGTGGTTCTTCCTACACCTCACTAGCTATCCTTATCATTTTTCTTGGGACGTACATTTTGAGGCATAAGCCCCTATTTGTGAATATTTTATAAAGGATTCTTGATTTAAGATTGGAACGTTGAATGGTTTAATACCTTTATTTAGTAATCTATTCATTCACTTGTTTATTTCCTTCTTTTATTCACCTAATAAATGATTAATAAAAAATCATTCTCTTGAATATGTTGATCTATGGATAAAAGTATTATTAAGATATGTCTGCAGTCTCAAGACAGTCCTCTTTTTAATAGGAGTAAGACAGGTAACTATCTGGTGTTCATGACAATTTGAGATCACAGAGTAATGGTATCTAATGTCTTTCTATGATTCTAATGCTTTACATTCAACCTATTACTGTGTTGTAGGGTGGGGTGAATGATCATCTTTCCCAGTTTACAGATGGGAAACTTTTGGACAAAAAGTAAGGGACCAAGGTCATCAAGCTCAGGCCATTGTTGTTCTCAAGGCTTTGTCTTGCTGTCCTAGCCTTTCCCAGGAGACTAGCAGGCCACCTCAGTAACCCTGAGCAGGTTCATATCTCCTTGGAAACAAATACACAAAAACTCCCTATTGATTGTTTTATCAGTTTCAAGCAGCTAAGAATTTGTGCTCACAGTCATTCCAACTATTAGCTAGTTGTAAGGCAATTGTGTTTGTGACCAGAGACCCAGTGGGTTTTATTGTAAATGCTTGACATCAAAGCAGTATCTTATTCTTGATTGGAGATAGATTAAGGCTTTGAGCATGACAAACTACTGAGCTTACTTTAAGCATGTTTTGAGATCCAAATTCCAATCATTAATAAGCAAAACAGGGAAGAAATGGTAAGATTGATAATAATTCTGGACTTTTAGGCCATTTGGCCCAGGAGACTACCTTTCTTACCAGAGTCCCAGTGACATTTTTATTTTCAAGAGCAATATTTCTCAGACACTAAGTTGAGAAACTCTCTAAAAAAGTTCAGGTGGAGTAAGAAATTAGAGGCTTGTCTCCTTGAGCTTCACCTTCCCCCAATAGACAGTAGGTGGTAAGACTGGGGGTTCAAAAGAATTATTAGGTTTTATGGAGCTCAAATCATAAACCATTGTAAACCCAATAGTTAAACAGCAATTTAGAATTTTCTTAGAACCACAGTCTTCTGTCTATTAATTCTATTTATTACATTTTGCTCAGTGTTCTAGACTCAAAACACTTTTATCTACTTGGTGTCATTAGGTACCATTCAAATTAGCATCTTGATTAAGTGCTTGATATGCATCATCTCATATAATCCATCACTGGCCTTTGCTAGTAGGGTGGGGAGAATGCCTTAAACAAGGCTAGGCTCAAGGCAGGCCACTGCTTCCAACTCAGTTGCAAACTTTGTCTCCCCACTCATGCGGGGAGGAATATCAGGGCTCTATTCCACAAGCTTCCCTCTGACTGACCCTATCATATCACTGAGTATATCTTATTATGGTCCCTATAGGTTGTGCCAGAAATGTTAGGGGGTCTCCCTCAACAGCCTCAAAATGTGGGGCAGGCAGGAACTGCCTAACCACAGTATCATTCTCTGGGATCATGAAGCTCGTTTCTTCCCTGAGATTGATTCCAGAAAGCTGAGCACAGAGTCTACTTTGTAGCTCTTCCTCCTGCCTTCTCTTTATAATCCCTGTCTACAAAGACACAGCCTGCTCTGGCCCCTCACCCATCTCATCTCACCTTTCACAGGGCTCTATCCCTAGACTCCTGGGCCTGCTCTGTTAAATGAAAACCAAAATAATGTAGGAATTCCCATCAGGAGATCTGACTGAGGCCATTGCACTGTGGCTGTTGTAGCCTCCTCTGTCCCTCTCCTTTCTGCTCCAGATAGACCCCTCACTATCTGCTGCCTCAGGAACCTGGTCAGTGGTTCTCAAACTTTCATATGGAACAGTGACTTCTGGATTCCATTGTAGATGCTGTCAACAGGGTTTCTCCATAGAGTTTAACTCAGTAAGTCTGTGGTGGAGCCCAGGTATTTGCATCCCGAATAAAGATACACCAGCATCCCTCCCACCACTTTTCCAATCAGGCGCTTCTTCTGTTTGATTTTAGAGTGAGACTCTGAGAGACACAGTTAGTTTCAAAGAGCCCCTGCCATTAAATCTATAAGGAGCTCTCCCTGTTTTTTTTTTAATTTTATTAAATATAATGTTATTGATCTATAAATACAAACATTTTAGTTCATTCAAGCAAAAGTGAATGTACATAGTGCCACGAGACTCACCATTTCAAATTTAGGGAATCAAGATAAATTAATAAAAATAATTAAATAATTCCCAATCTTGCTTCCCTTTGATGCTATGAAAACAAATTCCACATTTTGGACAATATCAGGTCATTTTATAGTGAATCTCTCTAGTATAGACTTAACAGTTTGTGGTTTACCTATCCAAAGAAGTCTTTGCTCTGTATTGCAGGGACAGTTTCAGCATCACTCTATACATCAGAGTAAAGAACAGGGGGTTACCCTGCTTACCTGGAAAAAGCTCCCATCAGGACCTAAACCTTATCCTTTGACCATTTCTTCAAGTAGGACATAGACCGAGATCAGCACCTCACCTAGCAATTTGGTTGAATCTGTTGACTTGATATTTTAAATTAAAAATATTTATATGATTCTAATTAAGCTTTCTTTTCTTCAATTAAATAAGTGTGCTGGATAATGTACACCTTTATGAAAAATTACCATCATTAAGAAAATGACATTTCTTAATTTTGTTGACATGGCTTTGCTTTGTCAAAATAATAATGACTTTGGAGTAAAACTCTAAAAGCTGAGTGTGCTGGGAGAGGGGGGAGATGGCATCTTATTTCTTCATTGTCACCTTCAAAGACATTTTCAGAAAATAGTGTTCTCTCTAACTCTTGGTAAGAGTGACTCACTCTGCTAATAACATAGAAGGATCAAACCTACAACCTTAGATTGGAATTTACCCTGTGCTCACACTGTATGTTCTATTGCAAGGATTTGGAAAGGCTAAAATTACCATAAGCTTAATGGGGATCATTTAATCCATTTCATTTCTGGAAGATAGAATGTCATCTTTCAGAGATACATAAGAAATTTCCATTTCAAAGGAAAGTTCTTTAAGTAAGGAACCAGTGGTTGTTAAAAGTTTGGATACAGGACTAAGTGTATCATATCATTCTGTTCCTTAGCCAAATTGTGGCATTTCAGTAAATATCAGGGTGGTGTGGAAAGTGCATTTAATGAGGAGTTAAATCTAGAAGTACTTCCTTCCACTTAGAAAAGTATGGCCTTGAGAAAAAAGCTCCCACACTTTTAACTCTTGTTTAGAATAGCAGCATTTAAGAGTATTACATTTTGATTCAATAGAACTAGATGCAAGACACAATTTCTGCCACTTACTTCCTATGTGATCTTGTGAAAAATATCAAAAATAGCTCACATTTTTAAAGCTGAAATTTTCTTGTCCATAAAATAGGGATAATAATAGTAGGTACCTGGTAATGCTGTTGAAATAACTAAATTAGCTATGAGTAAGTGCTCAGAAGAGTGCCCAACATAGGGTAATTTTCAGCAAAAAGTTAGGTAGTTGCTGTTCCAGAGGTTATGCCTCCTTTGTAAACCTGGAATAATAAATCTCCTTGCTTCATTTTCTTTTAGGTTTATATAAATAAGCAATTATATAAGTAAAAGAGTTTTTGGAAACTGTAAAGAGCTGCATATTGCAAATGTTTTTCTTTTCTTTTTATTATTAGTATGGAGGCTACTTGGCAGAAGAAGCTTTGATACAGATGTTGTGGGGCTCCCAAAAGAGAGATGTATTTACTATTCAGTTATATTGGGGCCCAAGACAAGAATACACAAATACCCAGAAAACAACAGCAAGGGAATGTCTGACATGAGACTGGCATATAGGTTAATGCCTACCTGCAACTATAGCTAACAGAATTCACATAATGATGGTCTTGGGATGGAGAAGAAGGAGGAGGGGAAGGGTCAAGGAAAACAAGGGTCACAGTAAATGACTTAGTTTCTGTGGAGATTGCTGGTATGAATCTTCATGACCGATCCTGAAGTCATACCAATAAAATAGTGGCAACACCATAGTCTAGTTTTGCTTCTTCCCAGTTACTATGCTCATTCCCTCTTTTTAAAGACTTTCCCCTTTCGCCTAAACAGTTTTCCCAAATCCTCTTATTCTGAGGTTAAGAGGATATTACCTTAGTGGGAATGAGTTTAGTATTTCTGGGAGTATTTGCAATTTACAAGCTTCTCTCTGGGTAAAAATTTCCAGACAGAATTGATTATAGTTAAGATTTTAGGAGACAATGACACTGGTCTCAAGTACTTTACCAATGCTGCTCAAATCATAGGTATTCAGAGAGGTATGTGCTATTTATGGCAAGACCCAGCTTTTCATAGAGTGGAAGGAAAATGAGAACAGAGGCTTTAGCACTAAGTAGGATTTTGCTTTGGGGGCCTTTTCTTATTACTGAGCAATAAAGAAGGTCAAAGTTACTTGGTTATACAAAGAAAGCTATCATGTAAATTTTGGTAAGCTTTGGCCATGTGACTCATTGCATTCTCCCTCATTCAGAATTCATTTTCTTCAATACATATATTTGATTTCAATTAAAAAAAGGACAGCTTGCTTAATCTTTGCCACAAACTGATATGTGTATACTTGAGTGAACGGTACAATTTTCCTTATAAATTATGCATAAAATCCTCAACTGCCACCTCTCTCTTAGAAACTGAAAAGAAAATTCAATTTCTCTTAGCTTATTTTTTCATGGTTCTTGGGATATTCATTTCAGATTTTCCACTCATTTTTATAAATGTCTTATTTATTCAAGCTCTTCATAGACGAAAGCAGTGCTGTGCATTGCTGATTTTATTACTCTGGACAGGTTACAATATCTTCTCCAAAGTCAGCACACTAATTGATTTTAAAGTTTCTGTAAATGTTGGGAAGTCTTCTTGTCACACGCTTAGGGGAATGTATAGCACAGTGGGAGGATCCTGCTCCTACTGAGCAATGAGTCACTCTGATTCTATCTATCCTCCATCCTTTCCTCTAGGAATGTCTATGGGCTTTAGCTACCTTCATGTACAACATGGCATTGGAGCAAAAGATCCCCATGGTTCTTTCAGTCTTAGAGTGTAAGGACTATTCTAGAAAGTTTTTCAGTGTTTCCTTTGGAACTCATTTAGGTATCTGTCATGATTTGGTTCATAGCTTCCTGTGACAGTGAGTACCTTCAGCCATAAAAGAGATGAGAAAGATAGCCAAGAGGTATATTTTGCCTTGGTAGCCAAATGTCTTTCAATCATAGTTCCAGATCATGGGAGACTCTGGAGGAAGGAATCAGGGTGGTGGGAAGGAGTCTGTGATGGATGTGAGGAGCCAGAAGTCACTATTTACTGAGCTGCCTTCACCTTTGTGTGTGGCCAAAGCTGACTTCGCTTCCATTTCATTCATTGAAATGCCTAGCTATTTTCTATTTTTCTCATTGACAAGTGTCTTCACACACACACACACACACACACACACACACACACACACACACCATAAAAACAAAATCTTATAATATGGTCCTTTTTCTGACTTTGCAATCTCTATGTTGTTGTTTTTTTTTAAATTTATGAGGTAGATTTTTATATGCTGCTGTTATCTAGTTTTCCAGTTCCTCTGAAAAACATTTCCAGACCCAAATATTTGTCTTAGGAAACCCCTGTTACTTGATTCAGGCCCTTTCATGCTCTTAACTGCATGGCTGCTTGGACCCACACTCACTGGAGATGCTGGGCTTCCTTCCTCCTTATGCTTCCTTGGTCTAGAGGTTCCAGAAAACCTGGCTGATAACCTCACCAGGCTATGAAAACTATGAACCCTCTTACTATACCTCCACCTTCCCACAAAACAGATATAGAGTAGTAGGCAAAGTATAACTATGAAAGTTATGAGTAATGGGCCCAGTGCTATTTTAATTAGTTGAGGCCAGTAGGAAATAAGTTGCATCTCTGCAGGGAGAATCTAGGAAACTTGGGACCACAGAAACTTGTCAAGTTAATATCCTGACTCACAAGCATCATAAATGGAGAAATTAAGTTGGGAATTTAAGAGCCAATAAGAAAAAAAAGAGAAGAAGACAGGTTTCAAATTCATCTAAATAAACTTGAATTTTAGTCTCAAAGAAAGTTAAAACTCTGAGCAGTGTGACATTGACAGCATTGTTTCACTCCATGATTGTTTTTTACCTTTCCATGCTAGACAGCTCCAAATACCTTACCTTCTGGGCAAGGGTCTTTTGTAAAGTGTGCAAAATAGAAGAGTAAAGGAACCCATTTTAGAGTCTGTGGGCTAACCTTTCTCCATAGCCAGAATGCTGTAATGGAGAGAGAACACACCACTATGCAGTGGCCCTAAATTCTTGGGGTACAGTCCCTACACAGGCAGCAGGAGAACATTGAATGGGGAGGGAACCCATCTCTGCAGACCTTTGAATTCTGATGGTCTCTCATTCTTTTACTTTCTGTGCCCACTGTGTGGAGAAATTCTGTCCTTGTGTTCCTTAGATTTAGAAGTACTTTTCTAGTTTCAAGTCTGCAAATATAAACAGAGCCATAAAAAGGAAATGGTTATTCTCTTTCCTATGAATCAAGGATGAGAAGAAACAATTTGCAGTTGAGTATAGAGGCAGTTAAGCCATATTTTCGGGAGATTTTTCTGACAGGACTCCATGGTATGAAATAGGGTTTTAGAAGCACAGCTGGAAAATAACAATATAGGGTTCATTTGTGTGGGATGTTTGAGATGCAGACCTACTGGAGGTAGAAGTTGGTGCAGGAGATGGACATGCAGGTGAAGGGTTAATTATTCACTAGCCCAAGCAAAACTGACAGCCAGCTTCTGCAATAGTTTATTTTAAAGATGGGACCCTGACTTCTATTTTGAAGTTCTATGACTTTTTTCTCAGGTGTTTATGTGTGCATAGTAAGTATTTTTAAATGATCTGTTGGATTTGAATTTATTACCAGAAACAGCCAGTGATGAATGGCATCACATTAGACAGAACATGAGCCCAGTGAGACATGTCACTGATACTTGAGGCTGTCTAAGGGCCCACCTTTCACTGGCAGGGCCTTTTCTATAGGGCCCCTGGGGAAGACTCTCAGCTTTAACTTCCTCGGGCCATTTCCTCAAGGTTCAGATTCCATAGCATCTCAGATTAATGCATTTTGACTGGGGCAGGAGGCTTAACAGCAGAATGGCGCTAACATTTCTCTGCCGCCGTTGAAGTCATAGCTCGGTGGTCTCGCCCTTTCCTATTTCATGGATTTGCTTTCTCCATTTGTTCTTAGTTGATTAGGAAATTGCTGAACATAGAACTTCCCCCCATCCATAAATATCACCCAAGTTACACAGCATGGGGAGAGAGCTGCTATTTGTTTGGTTCACTGACTTTGGGACTTTTTGCAAATTAAAGGATTTAAAAGGGTCTAATATGGCCATATCATTAGATAAATCTTTAGGGTCATGTGTTCCCCTTGGGGTTTTCATTTAAGTTAGTGTAATAGAAGGTGTACTCGGGCATTCAAGGGCAGGAATTAGTCCTCTGTTAGTAACCAGATGCCACCACATGGGGGAAGAGCCTCATTTCTGACTTGCACAGCTCTGCTTTGTATGTGAGGATTTCAAATTGTTATGCTCTACTGTGCAACATGGTCTCACTTCCTACAGGAGTTTCAGAAGGAAATTTCTGTTTTTATTGGCACTCTGTCACATGATTCCTTACTGAGAGATAGTAGGCTTTTGAGATGTAGTTGGATTTCGCAGTGATATTTGGAATTTTAGTAAGTCTAATGAAAAATTTGTTGCTGGTTCTCTGTGTAGTCTTATGTCTATATTGGGTTTTTTGAAGATGGAAAAAGTGTTTTTGTGAAAGGAAGTTAAAACATAGTTAGAAACAAAATCATACTCATAGGAAATCATAAAGAAGGCCGACATATCTGCAGAAGTGCTTATCTATGTGGTCACAGACGGGAGAGATCACAGAAACCCAGGAAGCGCTATGAATAGGCTGGATAAGTGGTGGTTGAGGAATTCGTTATAGTTTACACATTTCCAGCTGATTGATAGAACATATATTATAGAAAAATAACATTATCCCAAACTTGGCAAGCTGTTTTTAGGTGCAACTAGAACTATTTGAAGTTCTTCAGAAATTTTATCTCCTCTCCAAAGCCTTTGTCTGGAAAAATCCAAACAGCTCAGCTCTCTTCTCTCATTCTTAAGAGTACCTTATTGTTTGTTTTAATGCATTTAGACTTTCATTTCAGCATGGGCCTGGCCAGTGGCCATGACAATGGGGGTGGGGGGGTGGGGGCATATGTAGGGAGGGGTTTGGGATGGGATTGGGGGGATGAGGACAGTTATGTGATACCATAACCAATAAAAAAAAGAAGGAAAAAAGTATTAATCTGTAAAAAGTATTTTAGTAGAGTGTTCAACTCATACCAAAGTTTTATAGTCTTCACAGCTATAATTTGCTAACTTCTACTTGGTGCACTATGATCATAATATTGACCAATACCCATTGATTGTGCAATTTCTACATGTAAGGAAGAACACAAAAATGGCAAAAAAAAAAAAAAAATGTACCCTCTGTTGTCAAGGAGCTTCATGAAGGAAGAAAAATAATGGCTGTGAGTAACTAGAGTGTAAAGGGCTCCTGGGGACCACAGAAAATAACTAAAGCTAGAGGTGATTAGAGGATTAAGGGATTAGGACTTGGCTGGATTTTTAAATCTTGGTAGAATTTAGAGAGGCAGGCCATCTGGAGTGGCTCAGTGGACTGAACATCATCCTATAGGCTAAGAGGTCTTGGGTTTGATTCCCAGTCAAGGCACATGCCCAGGTTGCAAGCTCAACCCCCAGTAGGGGATGTGCAGAACCCAGCAGAAAGGCAGAAGAGAAGTGGTAGGTGGCTCTTAACTGTAGAAGAGCAGTCAGACCTGCCAATAATATTTGTTAGCATCCAGAAAGCACATTGATGGGAATCCTGAAAAGAAAGAAAGCAGGGAGAGCAAGAAAAGAACAAACATTTACTATTAACTTTTTAATTTTTGCAATTAGAAGTTGGGTGGAATTATTCCTATTTTATAGAAGAAGCAACTGTGGCTCAGAAAGAATAATGGCTGAGTTGGTTTCAAGCCTGAAACAAAACCCTGTTTATTTTGTCCCCACATGCTGCCTCCCAAGACATTTTGCCACATCCCATGGGCAATAAAAATAAACTGTGGTTTCAGATTCAGAGAACCCTGCATTCCATTTGACTTTGGGAGAAAAGATGTAGATAGGGAAAATTACCACACAAGCCTCCCTCCAATGCCCCGTTATGGTCAGAGTAGGAGGTTAGAGAGATTCATGGGCTCAGAGCCATGAAAAAAGGTGGGAATTGGGTTGGATACTGAGAAGGATGGAGCTCAGAGGATGACTTAGGACCAGACCACATTTTGACAGATTTTATATCATCCTGAAATGATGGCCTACACAGGGATTTATGAGTTTCTGTAATCCACATGTCCTGTACAAAAGAGCAGGTCTCATCTGCTGCTCTTGGACTTTTAGGTATGCGCCTCAGATAAAACTGAACCAGTAAGTTTTGATAGTGTGGGAGTGGGTAGGAAAAATGCATGCGCCCAAAAAACAGAAGCTCGAGAGCCTGTTTATCTGCCCTAAACAGGTCTGGGAGAGGGAGGGGATTGCTGTAATGGAAATAAGTAGAACAGGCAGTTTTATGCCCTAAGTATTTATATCATCTATTAAAGATATTGCTGTAGTCCCTTTTCAGTGATTTGCTGGGCAGTTAAATTCAGACTTCAGTTCTGTTTAACACCCTGAAGTGGTTGTTTTACATAATTTATGTCACCAGGATTCTTTCTGAACTCCAGACTGACCTTCACGGGGTGATAAAGAGGCTGCAATCTAAGGCACACGTTGGTCCATTCTGCGGGACCTCTACAAGAGCATCCCAGGCCTGGTTTCTTCACAGTGAAGTGCCAACCCCAGGGCTAGGGGCTGTGTTATAAAGGCAGATTTATTTTGGAGTAATGGACTTGGTTATGTGTTAATCTGTTAGCATCCATCATTAGACGGCTTTCTATGTGTATATGTCTTGTATCTACAATTAGGCGATGCACTTCACAAAAGTGGGTACCACGTCTTATGCCAAATCAATGAGTTCAGCTTTTGTGCTCATTATGCCTTCAACAAAGGTTTGCTTTGTTCAAGGAGAAAGAGGAACAAGAGGAAATGCTGCAATATCCATGCTCAGACTTTCTTTGATAATTCGTCTCTTTCCCACTCACTATACCACACCTTCTTTCCCTCCCCAAATACATATACCATACTCATGTCCCCGTTTATAACTTTTTTATTCCATTTGAGCTGCTATTATATCATACTATAGACTAGGTGGCTTAAAAACAACAGAAATTTATCTCTTACAGTTCTGGGAGCTTGAAGTCCAAGGTGAAGGTGCCAGCAGATTCAGCCTCTGGTGAGGCTTCTTAGTTTATGGATGGCTATTTTCCTGCTGTACCCTCACATGGTGGGTGGGCAAGCGAGTTCTCCAGGTTCTCTTTCATAGGGCATTTATTTCATCCACGAGAGCTCCACCCTCGTGACCTAATCACCTCCCGAATGTCCCACATGCAAACACCATTACATTGGGGATTAGGTTTCAACATGAATTGGGGGGAGCACAAACATTCAGTCTAGGGCATACATTTATTTATATATTATTTATGTTGTTTTCTCGCTTTCAACCCATTCTCCCTGCCTATTCAAATTCCTTTCAGTTGCTTGAGCAGCATACCAGTAAATATGCATTGTTTGTATCTGCCCAGCATACCTCTTTCTATGAGGTAATTGCCTCTTCCCCAGTTTATGGGTTTTGAAGAGACTGTCAGTCATATTGCCTCAACTAACTGCTGGCCTTAGTGATGAGCATTCAGCCAGGCTGTGACATCCCAGCTCTCTGTTCATGGTTCTCTACCCACAAGGTGAACTCACAGCAACCAGAGACAATAGGCATCACTCCAAGGTACTAGATAGGTGAAAACTGGAAATAGAAGGTGACTTTCCTTCTGGGGTCAAAAATAATAAGAAATGTGTTGCTCAGAGTGCAGAATAGGTCTCTTTTGACAATATGAAGAGAGCTGCCAGAGAAAGAAAACAAACTGAGGATTTTAGTGCTGAGACAGGATAGAGATGGAGAGTGTGAGATTGTGATTTAAAAAAAAAATGAGGACATTATTTAAATACCTGGATCCAAACATGCTTGAAATCAATACTATTTGTGGAGTTTTGGTCAACCTTCAAATTCTTACTCTCAATTGGATTTCTATCATCTGTGACTAAAAGATTTCTGACCATTTTAAAGGACAGTGTCACATTTCATCTGCCTCCTCCTTGCAGCCTTTCTTCACTTATTGGACAGTTTATAAGGTTCCCTTTCTTCTCTGCCTTATTGTTTCATTGTAATCATCTCTGTTTGTATTGAATGTGCTGAACTTTTCTACAAAATCATTGAGTTCTGGGACCATGTTTTCTTTACTGTTCGTCTCTAGCCTGATGCCTAGCATGGGACAGGGATATACAACATGTGTTCAATAAAGATCTGGCTGATTCCTGAAAGGAGGCTTAGAGAAGTAAATGCTTGTTCTACAGAGTATGATTTTGACATTCTTTTCATAACCTGAGAATGTCAAAATATACCCCTTCAAGCTCTGCAACATGGGCTATGTGAGGTTTGTATGGTGATGATCATGACTGTCCCTTACTCTGAATCCTTCATGATTATATTTATTTCTCTCTCTCTCTCTTACATTTGCTAATGGGGTTTGATCTTGACACTCGATGGTATGTCTAGATCAGATTAGAACACTGCACACTACCTTACCCTGCTTTACCCACGTCATATCAAAGCAAGCCTCCCACATGACTTTTCTGGATCTAAGTTCAGGTTTCACACTCAAATGAGGTGATCCTAAAATTCAAACATGAATAAAATGAAAACCTGATCCTGTGAAGTTATTTGTTTATATTTTAAGGAAAACAATTTTCAATAGACAAATATCTAGGAGACTGTTATACTCTCTATTTGGAGGAGAACAGAAGGCTATAACAAATAAAAACAGCAGCAAGAAGCTCTATTATAGTACAATCTGAAGTGTATAATTTATTTCTGGATCACACATCATCTGCTGTGTGCCTTGATCCATTTCTGTGTGGCCACAGCTTTAAGTAGGTGGTGATCTGCAGAGATTGAAGGCCAAATTTAAGGTGCTTTTGTTCACCTTAAATCCCCCTGTCCCAGTAAACACACTGCCTAAGAGGCACAGAGCTATGCACACATTGGAGGGATGAGCAAACTTTTATTTTTTTAATTTGCATTTTAATTTTTTAAAAAGATGGTTTGAGCCAAAATAACATGACTGATCTTTCGACCTCATCTACCCATCTGTACCTCTGTTTCATCTTCCCCTTCTGAAGTAATAGGAGACACTGTGGGAAATATGGACTTCCGATCACAGATGGATCCCAGATACCAGCAACTCTTTTAGCCTAGGTCTCAGGATTCCTCCAAGATGCTCAGCAATCCACACCAATCTCCAGAGCCACACTTTCCCAGTGAATGACTGAGTTACACCTGGATGCTTCTGGGTGCAATGCTGATTCTGTGGCATTCAAAGCAACACTAAGAATCAGGGTGACATTCATTTCCTCCTGTGTTACAGTCCAGAAACAGCCTAAGAACTAAAAGCCTGCCCTTTACTCCTTTAAACCTTGATGTTTGATATTTCTTTAAGTGCCAGATTTTACAGGATGGAAATATCTCCAAGGCAGAGTTGTCCAACATGGATCTGTGGGTTGATAAGCAAGTAGATCTTTTAATTCTCTTTTTCCCAGGAGGCTCTTAGAAAATGACTTATTTAAATGGTGGATTGAAGTGTATTTTTCTTTTAGCTACATCACTGATATGCAGTGAACAAGAAGTCAGGGTGTTGCAGTGCTTTGAAAGCATTTAAGTGCCCCAGAAATGTAGACAAGACTCTTCCTGTACCTCATAGGGAAAATTTTCAGTATCTTGTAGATTAATTTTTAGGTAACACATTTTTTACTTTTTGATGCATTTTATTTACAGGACCACCCCTCACTCCTTTGTGTAGTTACATGTTTCAGTGATTTGTCTGAAAACGTACTATTTCAGAGAACCTTTGGATATCTATGTGAATTATTAGTAGTTAGAAATTCATTAAGTCATGTGCTGTTGAATAAAGCAAAAATAAGGAAGTAAGTCAGTAAGAAAATATTGCATAGTAATTTCAAAATAGGGCTATAAGGGGAAGCAACCAGACACAAAAGACCATATTTTATAGGATTTAATTTTTATGAAATATCCAGAATAGACAACTCTCAATAGAGAAAGAAAGTACATTGGTTTCTGCTAGGGCCTGTGGGTGGGGAGTAACAGCTAATGGGCATGAGGATATTTGAGAGGTAATAAAATATTTTAAAAGGTCTTATGATGATGGTTGCACAACTCTGTGGTTATACTAGAAAGCACTGAAGTGTATACATTAAGTAGGCAAAGTGGTTATGTATCTTAGGTTGCTAGTAACAAAGTATCACAGCCCAGTAGCTTACATTTATTTTCTCAGTTTGAGAGCCTACAAAGTCCAAGATCAAGGTGTCAGCAGGGTTTGTTTCTTTTGAGGTCCATGAAGGAAGGATCTATTCTAGGTCATTCTCCTTGACTTATTTATGGCTTTCTTACCCTTCTCTGTTTTCATATCATCCTCTCTCTGTACTTACCTGTGTCCAAATTTTCTCCTCTGATAAGAACAGTAGTCATATTGGATTAGGGGCACCCTAATGACTTCATTTTAACTCAATCACCTCTATACAGATTCTATCTCCAAGTATAATCATATTCTAAATTACTGGGATTTAGGACTTGAATATATGAATTTTAGAAGAGCTTATAATATTATGCGAATTATATTTCAATAAAGCTCAATAGGATGGAGGAAGGAAGGAAGGAAGGAAGGAAGGAAGGAAGGAAGGAAGGAAGGAAGGAAGAAAGAAAGGAAGAAAGAAAGAAAGGAAGGAAACTGTGGAATCAGGGTACAAATCCTGATTCCTTTAATGATTAGTGACTTTGAGCATGTTACTAAGACTCTCTATGCCTTATTTTTAACATTTGAAAAATAATGATAACACTTACATCATAGGGTTATTAAGAAGATTAAAGAAGTTATTACATACATGAAACTTAGAGCATTTCTCAGTACATAGAAAGTACATTTAATATAAGCTAGCTGCAATTATTACACGTAAGGATAAAGGTTAATTGACATTATTCTATGGAGAGCAATGTGAAAAAGGAAATATGGTGGCTGTGACATAGATACCTGTGCCTCTTTTCCGATGCTTATAAATTGCTTTACAGGGATTCTACTTTTCTAAACCTACTCATGAAGTTTTGAAAACAGTATTTTCCAAGATTAATCTAGGGGTGGCATGCTTTGGGACTATCCATTAATTTATCCAGCCCATATTTGTCATGCACTTATTGCTAAAGATTGCATTTGTGACATTTTACATGTGTTCATTTATAAGAAAAGGCTGGATACCATTAGTTTTATCTTCTCTCACTGACTAATATCTATTCATGATTTATTTTCTTAATTTCTTAATATGAAATGCTTAAAATGTTTTCTGGGTTAATTTTAATGGAGAATAAGCGTGGGAGGAACAGTTTGTAATTTTATGCTAAAATATATTTCTCAGTCAAAATTTTAAAATTCTTTTTGGACCCTGACCCATTAGCTCAGTTGGTTAGAGCATCAGGCCCAATACCAAGGTTGTAGGTTCAATCCCGTTTAGGGTACATACAAGAATCAACAATGAATGCATAAATAAGTGGAACAAAAACATTGATTGTTTCCCTTCCTTTCTCTCTCTTTCTCCCTCCTTCCCTCTCTCTAAATAAATTTTAAAAATCTTTTCTGACTCATGGTCAATAGTTATGCTCTCAAGTCTGCCAGGCTCTACTCTTTCCTGGAGCTATGAGGATCACAGGAATGCTTGAAATATATAAATCCTCAGGTAGCCTACTCAATTCCTTTCCCTGACAGCAAAGGTTATATAGTCCTCACCTTGTTCTAGAGCATATTACATCATGGGCCCTTTTACAGATTCACTGGGTTCTTCTCATAGAAATCAGTCAAGTCTAGCTTAAAGGCTGGATGTTATTTCTCCCCATTTGTTTTCATATGTCTTCCACAAGCTTACTACAAAAATCTGCCCCCTCTTCCTACTCCCTCCTTTTACCTCCTATTTTTGTTTCAAACACAGTAATTTATTTATTTTTAAATGATCCTCAAGACATTTCTCACACATTAAAAACAATGATTTTAAATTCTGAAAATGTATATGGTAAGGCTACATGAACCTTAATATTTGCCTTAAAGAGAACTTCTAGCTAGTTTTGGTTACTTCAGACCATTTTGGTTATCTGTGTTATATTTTAATTCATTAGGAAATATTAACTGAATGCCTAGTAGAGGAAGTAATGATGTATAAAATACTGCCTCATTCCTTAGGGAGCTTACAATCTAGTAGGAAAAATAAGAATATGTATAATATAAGGCACATAGGAGAGGTACCATAAATGAGATAAACACACTCTTCTTTGGAACAAAAGAGAAATCCTCATTTTGTACATAAGAATAAACACTTATTACGACTGATCCATCTAATTGTACTCCTCAAAAAATCATTCCTACATCTTTTCTAATGTCCTATTATCTGGAGCATCGTAATGGAAGTAATAGGGATGTTAAACCAAACTGTAGGTCTAATGAGAATAGAGATGAAATTATTCTTTGGAGTGAAATAAATAAACTAAAATAAACCCGTCTCCTAACAGAGAAAGCCCCAGCAGGTAGCTTACTAATGAAAACAATGATTTCCAAGGGGTTGTGCTTTCGAAAAGTTTTGGCAAAGTGCTAGCTTTTCAGAGGCTTTTCATTCCAAGAAGCAAACAATCTGGTTAGGTGACTTCAGCCTTGCCTTCCCCATCTGAAATGGAAGGAAATGATGAGGACAATTACCCACCCCCACAGCACTCCTCCCCAAAAGTGAAAACTTGGTTGGCCTGAGTGTGGCACAATCTTGACATAACTAATTGGGGCAAATATTCAGCACAAGGCATGGGAAATTAACCACCAAAGTCTCATTAGCATTAATGGGAATTACACAGCTAATTCCCTCCCCATTGTGTGCAATATTTACTTCATAATGTTTACCCTGACAGTCTACAACTTCCAGCAGGACTCCATGATGTAGGAGCCTGGGTCATAAACTTCAGTGGGGCCCCTTGTCAGAAGCTTCTCCCCTGGCCCATGGACTCTGAGGATGACCTCTGGGTACCCTCATTGGCTTGGTGTCTTGCCAACCTCTTGCTCCCCATAACCATTTCCTCCCCTACCCTGCAGATAGACATGGCAGGAATACATATAAAACTTACCTTGGTATTTTTTTCTAGAAATCAAGAAATTCCAAACTCAAGATATGAGCAGTGTGGAAGGGTTGGTTTGGCTGGGATACGTGAAAAGGCACCTGCTAGTATCACTTCTGCCCCCATCTCTCCATTTTTCATGATCCCTCTCCTCCATGGTTAGAATCCTCATGGCCACAACTTCCCTAGCCAGTGTCAAGTTCTCTGTCGTTTTTCATTGCAAAGTGGTTAAGTGGGCCTGTGGAGCAATTTTCTCTAAATGTTTCCATTTGTAATATACTTTTTCTGGAAGTTGGAAGAATTTAGATTTTTTAAACCTCCGTTACCTGCCCCTGCCTAAGAGCATCTGTATGCATGAAGCTAACAACAACATTGAGATGTATTGTAGACACTAATTTTGATGTGCCTGAGACTTTGGGCTGTACTGACTCAGATTGAGCTCTGCTGGGGCTGGAGACTAAGTCGGTAAGGTCAATTGCGTGGGCACTCCATGCTCACATGACTAACCCTAATGAAAATCCTGGACTCTATGAGTAAAGAAGCCAGAAAAAGAGGAGTACATACAGTATAATTCCAGTTACATACATTTCAAAATACACATGAAACCAAACTGTAGTATTCAGAGAAGCTTGTATGGAGAAAAACCACAAATTAATACAAAAATGTGAGTATATTTGAACCAGGATACTGGGTACTGGAGGTGTAGGGCAGTGACCAAGAGGGATTGAAAGGGGTTTCTGGATCTAAATTGTTGTTACATATTCATTTTGTAATAAATCATTGATAAATGCCAAGCTCGTGCACTTATTTGTATGTTTATTTCATAGTAAAACACTTAAAATGTATGCTGTGAAATGCATGGGCACATAGACCCTTCTCTTTCTAGTTATTTTCTGATGACAATTTTACAAAAAACGGTTATTATCACCATATTAATTTTTCAAACCAGGTGCATGCCATGTAGAGTAAACCTCACCATCTTTCTCCATGTCTCTTTGTTCATCCTACATAAACATTAATTTATGTCTACCCCTGGTCCAACAGGGGTAGACATAAATTAATGTTAAAAAATATACCTTGATAAGTCATAACTAACTGGTTCAGTATTGGGAAAATGAGTAACGTTGCCAGGAGGGTGTGTGAGGAACCTCTGACTCCTCGCCCTGCCTTGACGGAAGGAGCCCTGCCTCTGTGACCATGTGCTACTTACCCGATTCCTCTGAAAGATTAGTAGAGGGAAATGCAGTGGCGAGAGCTCTGCCAGGAGCATTTATTCTGAAATGGCAATATAAGTAACTATGTCAACACACTGAAAACTTGGGCTGGAAAAGGCTCTTCTTATTAAAAACTCAGGCTTCCAAACCTTGCTCGGGGGTTATCTAATGAAAAGTGTGGCCTTTCACCTGATGGTCCCTTGCTGAAATCTCCAGAAGGGCTTTGCTGATAGAACAGCCATGGGCAAGGCTGCCTTATTCGGCAGGCATCAGAATAATAAGAATAATAATATTTATTATGCCCTGGCCTCATAAACTGTCTTTTCTTAAAAAACACTCTCATCATCCTCCTCTAGGCCCTCTAAGGCAAAATGACTTGTTTACCTCATATTTACATATAAGCAATGAGAGAGTGTCCCAGAGGCCTGTGTAACAGTTTTGACCTTCACTTACTGGTCTGTCTTGCACAGTATCCTCAAATAACTGGTAGCTTATCTCTGAACTATTCTTGAATGTAAAAGTGTTACTAAATCTTTTTTAAAAATAGGGCCACCTTTGGTATTTGGAATGAAAAAAATATTAAATAAATTAAGATGATTGAGAACAACACACACACACACACACACACACACACACACACACACACACACACATTTTTTTTTCTCTAAATCGTTTTCCAAATTGGTGAGGGCCATGTATATTCCCTTGTCAGCCCCTTGTGGTGACAATAATTAGGTTTCTGACCTTAGGCTGAGAATCTTTCGGGGGGCAGGCAATTAAGCTTCACTCAACCCAATTTGATTTGATCAGGACACCACTGAACATTAGATATTATGCCCACAACCTATAGATAGCAACAGAGAAGGATCAGAAGATGAGTTCAGTTTATAAAAATTCCACTCTCATTGTCTTTCTCTTCCTAACCGAGTTTAGAAACATCTAGTCTCAGTGTTGGAGGAATCTAAGACTCAGTGCATTCCTGACCTCCCTCAGAGGCCCCCCACAGCTCCTTTCTCAACCATGGAGTGCCTGCTGCTCCCTTAGTTGCATGAGAATACATATTGTTTTATGAGCCACTAAAAGGATCAAAGTGACCTGGGTTCGCAGAAAATCTGGGATCCTTCAGTCCGCAGGCTGATGCTCTATCCACAGAACCAAACCAGTTAGGGCTAAACTTTGTTTTCTTAATCTGACAAACTGTCTTTTAATTTGAGTGCTTAGATCATTTATATTTCATGTAATTACCTGTATATTGGGATTTAAATCTATAAACTTACTATTCTTTGCTTTCTATTTTCTTGCCTATTATTTTTTCCTTGCTTTTTTTTTCTTTTAGTCTTTCTTAAAAATGACTAAAGTCCACGTATTGCCTTATTAAATTCTAGTGTAAATTAGCATTTTATTCATTCCCAAGACAATTCAAAGACTTTAGAATAATCGTATTCCAATTATGCCCATCTCAGTTTTTTGCTAGTATTATAATATAATTTAAAAATCCCCAAAGTATAGTTACATATATTTATTTACCTTGTCTAAATGTTCTTCTAAGTTGAACCATTTTTCTCTGCTTTTAAAATTTCATGTATGATGAGTATGCTAGTAACAAACTATCAGGTATTGATTCTTTAAAAATATATTTACTCGACTTTCACTTATGAAGCATTACTTTTTCCTCACTGGATAGTGTTAATTTTTTTTTTCCACCACCTTGATGATATCACTTTATTATCTTCTGGTTTTTTTCTTTTTCTTTGTCTTTTTCTTTCTTTCTTTCTTCTTCTTCTTCTTTTTTTTTTTTTTTTTTTTTAAGATTAGCTGTTGTTTGTTTGAAGGTAATATGTTCCATTTCCATTTGTCTATATGCTTTTAAGATATTTTCCTCTTTCTGTTCGGTTTTTATCAGTGTAATATAATTATTTTTTTTATCTGCTGTTTTATTTATGTGTCATTATCTTCCTTGAGGTATATAGTAATTCATGAACTTGACTGATGCCTTTTAATTTTAGTTTTGGAAAATTCTCTGCTATTATCTCTTTATGTATTGGTTCTTGTCCATTTATCTCACTTTTCTTTCTGAGACTTCAATTGCAAACATGTGGACCCATCACTTTTTACTCTATTCTATATTTTTTCATCTCTCTTTACTGTGGTCAGAATATTTTATTCTGAGATATCTTCCAGTTCTCTAAATCTCTATTCAGCTAAGCCTAATCCTCTTTCACACCGACTTTCTGAGTTATTGATTTCAGTCTTTTGTATTTCTTTTTATTTTTAGCATTGCAATTTAATTCTATATTAAAGCTTTAGTTCTTGGTCAACATTATCAATTTTGTCTTTTAAGTTCTGGACGATAGCAAAAGTTTCTTTTTGGTGAGTCTATCATTTTGATCTCCTGTAAATTTATTCCTATTTTCTATATTTTTCTGTTGGTTTGTGGTTATGTCATTATCTTCTAAATAACTGGCTATTTTTTTTTTGTTGTTGTTGAGTGCCAAAAATTACATATGAATAAGTGTCATTTAATGCATGGCTCTGGTTTATGTTCTATTATTTGGGGTAGTAGTAGTAGAGGTGGTGACAGGAGCTATGATATTCCCAGATCAATATAAATGCCAATCACAGGTTAAACCATGTTAAGTTCTCCCTTAATGTTCTTGATAAGTTCTTGGAAACTGCAACTTTAAACAAAACAATGTATAGCAAAATAAATTTTACCACCAGTGAATTGATATAAATAAGATTTCAGTTTCTATGACATATTTCTGGTCACAAAAACATCACCGAACTTGTAAATAAAGATGCAAAATATTTATAATGTTAACCATTGAAATAAATATAAGCTATACATCTATTTAAGGAAGATGAATAGAAACAAGTAAGATCATTAGTTTCCAACCTGCTTATGACCAGAGTTTACCCCAACAGCTTAGGGCTCAAAGCCAGAATCCACCTTGTAACTCACACGCTAACCCACACTCACTCAGAGTGGGATAATTTAGACGTGCTAACTAACCTACTGTGTACATCTTTGGAATGTGAGAGGAAATTGACACAGACATGGGAGAACCTGTAAACTCTGCATAGATATAGAGAGAACTGGTTACAAAATAACCATGGGGAAGTAAGTAAAGCACAGGGTACATAGTCAATAGTATTACAATACTAGAGGCCTGGTACACAAATTTGTGCAAGAGGCGGGGGTGGGTCCCCTCAGCCCAGCCTGAACCTTCTCCAATTCAGGACCCCTTGGAGGGTGTCTGACTGCTGGTTTAGGCCCAATCCCAGCCTAAACCAGCAATCCAACATCCCTCTTACAATCCTGGAGCACTGGCTCCTAATCACTCACCTGTCTGCCTGCCTGCCTGCCTGCCTGTTCACATCTAACTGCTCCGCCTGCCAGCCTGATCACCCCTCACTGCCTCTGCATGCCAGTCTGGTTGCTCCTCTCTGCCCCCGCTCTCGCTGGCTTGGTCACCTCTTGCTGTCCCCCCTGAAAGCCTGGTTACCCCCAACTGTCCCCCTTTGATGGCCTGGTCACCACTAACTGTCCCCCTTGCCCACCTGGTTGCCCCCAACTGCACCCCTGAATTGGCCTGGTCATCCCTAACTGGTGCCCCCCACTGACCTGGTCACCTCTTATTGCTACCCCTGTCAGCCTGGTCACCCTTTACTGCCATGCCCACTGGCCTGGTAGCCCCACCCAGCCTGCTCAGTCATTTGGTCATCCCTCACAAACCCCCCTGCCAGCCTGGTCATAGGTAGCCATCTTGTAAGGACATGAGGGTAAATTTGCATATTATCTCTTTATTATATAGGATTATGTATAGTGCCAGTTGGGGTGCTGGAAATATCAAGGGGAGCACTATATAAAGTGTATGACTATCTAACCACTAAGCATACACCTAACGCTAATACGAAATCCAAAAACAAACAAAAAAACAGGCTAGTCACAATTTCTTTTACTTTGTAACAAAATACCCTGGTTTCCAAATGGATACAGGGCCCATTAGTGCAGGCTTTGCCCATGTGTCTCCCCAGTGTCTCCCAGCAGCAAATCCGTTTTCCTAGGGCTCCAGTCAGGTCACGGTGGTCCAGCCCTTTGTGAACACAGCACACAGTGCAGGGAAAGGACTGCCCTGAGATCTGGACAGGAGCCCACTAGGCAGGACTAGAAAGTTTGATGGTGGTGAACATGCCACATGTTTTCTCCATTCCTTCTTTCTCTCTTTCTTTGTAAACTGGAAAGACTTTAGCTAATGCTCCATAAAAACCGGCTTAATATACAATTATTACAAAGCTTCAGCTTTCTGACAGATTAAGTGCTATTAAATCACCTTCTGTGAAGGCACTAAAAGGTCACAAGATGAATTAGTTCAGGCCATCTTCCCTCAGTCTCCAGCAACTGGCTCCTCTCAGACCTGCCTTTTCCCACCCAGAAAAAGGAAGAAGAATAAAATGAAGAGGAACTAGAAATTATGACCCTCTAAATGTCCCCAGGATGGGAGCCAGTGAAGAATGGCACTGCCTTGTCATGGGAGGCAGATGGGTTTTTATCAGCTTGGAGGGCAATTTTCTACTTTACTTTTTCCCCCTTTGGTTGACTGTGATCCATAATGCTGCATTCTGCCCTTTAGGAGGAATTTTCCAGTTGACAGACTCGATAGCCCTTGCCTTCCCCATGCTTGGGAAGGGCAGCAGAGAGGACTTCAGCTGAATTCAGTGTTTTTAACAATTCAGTCACAACTTTTTAGAATTTCTTTTCTTTCCGTGGTTATTGCTAAGAGAAATAAACCTCAAATTTATAGAGCAGATTGCTGCTCTCATAAATGCAGTTTTGAAGGTTCTGATAAAAAAAAAATACAGGCAGTGTATCCCATACATTAAAGATTACTGGTAGGAAGGAAGTGCATGGAACACTGTTAGTGGAGCGTGGCAGGGCCGATCAAGGATTACTAACAGCCGGAGTAGTTGTTGTAATTTGAAAACAGTAGCAGTGTTTATTTTTCCACCTTTTTACTTGCCTGAATAACCAATTTACAGAAAAACTTCAGACAGGAAAAAATAAAAGCCAGTTTGAGAAAATGGGAACATTATTTTTTGCAATGGCAAATCTGAAAGTTGTTGTGTGTTTTCTTCCACGTAGGTAAAAGTTATACAGAATTCTCGATTGTATCTTTGTCCTTATGTAACCCAGCCCCAGCTTTCAGTCAACCTGAGTAGTTCTGGGCAGATCTCTGTGAATACCTAGGTCCTTGGCTTTGGTCTAATAGCTTAGTTACAGTTGTACTGAAAGGGTTTAGGGTCCTTCAGCACATTCCAATCACACACACACACACACACACACACACACACACATACACACACACACACATCTATATCTGTATATCTGTATTTATATTATTTCATGTTGATCTGCTCTCTTCAGCTAATTTTAAAAAAATAAACATCTTTCTAGAGAAATCACACACTCAAGCACACATACACATTAGCACTTGCTTTTTTGTCTCCTTGTTCTTTCTTTCACCTTACAGCTTTTGAAGCTGTGGTTTTCTAACTTGGTGGAGTTTCAACAGAAGACCCATTTGAAGTAGGGTGAACAATAATCATATATGATTTGGATGTAGATTTCTGGAAAACTACATCAGAGAGAAAGTAGTAGGTCCTGGAGGTAAGGTGTTTTGAAGCAAAAAAGAAAGGAAATAAACATTTTATTCCCTCCTTTTATCCTGTTGCTAGGCCTGTCCTAGGTTCTCTCATTTAATGAAATCCAGAAAATTTCCCTGATCATCCATCGTCATACAATACCAGCATTCATCCAGTTTCTGAACCCAAATTTCTCTGACTGGAAGGCCACTGTCTTTGCACAGCACCACCCTGCATCTTCAGACACATGTTACATGATCAGTTTTACTTGTTTATAATGTGCCACTGAAGGTGATCTCACTGAATCTTCACAAGCACACAATGCCTCTCCCCATCCCCCCACCTCCCACTCAGTGCAAACTGCAAACTGCAGGGCTCAGGTAGGAGTTGGTCAGGTCTACAATTTACAGGTGAAAGAGCTATGATTCTATGAGGGTTACAGTTAGGAAGTGGTGGATCTAGGCCCAGGATCACATATTCTTTAAAAAACATATTTATTGTTGCAAGTATTACAGATATCCTCTTACCCCTCTCTTCCCATTGACTCCCTCCACATTGCTCCCATCCTTCCCTAGGCCTTCACCAACTATTATCTGTGCCCCTGGGTTATGCAAATATACATATAAGTTCTTTGGTTAATCTCTTCCTGTTCCTCTGAGAATCATCAGTCTATTCCATGCTTCCATGTTTCACACCTGATTCTCAACATAGGATGTCTTTACTTACTCTTGGCTGAAGCGTTAGTTCAGACTTCCCTTAAATTTCTTGCTCTTAGTAACCATGTGGTAACTCTGTTTTTCTAACATGACAGCAGGGTAAAATAAAATACCATATTTTATTTACATGCTTTCTTTTTTTATTTTGGGTATCTTATCAATGAAATAAGCGATGAGATTGCCGGAGGATTTTTGGATGTTTTTGTGTTTTATTTCAAAGTCAGTTCCAGTGAACAACTGTCCCAGATGGTTATCAAAGCTTATCAGGGAAAGTCCAGCTCAGGGGACATATAGGGCCCTTGAAATCATTTGGTCTGGCCCTGCCAAGGCATTAGGGATGAGTTAATTAAATGTTGGACCAAATATAGCAGGCTAATTTTTAAGTTGATAATTTTGTATGGCCCACAAATGATGTTATAAATGTCCAAATGGCCCTTTACAGAGAAAAGGTTCCCCACCCCTGCTTTAGATGGTTCATTAAGAGAAGTTCAAGAGGCATGATTGTAATGAACTCTTTCACTTAATTTGAACAAAAATGATTAGATGAAACTTAATACACTCACCCTTAATAGTTCTTACTAAACCTTCAGATAATCAAGAGCCATCAAAGGAAAGTAGAGAGAGGACTGACCTTGGGTAGAATCTGAGCAGTAGCAGCATCTGCAGAACCAGCTAAGTCCTCAGGCTCACCCTATGGCTGGGCTAAGAGAAGACCTGCGCTTGAACTTTCTCTGCTCATACTGACGCTTCTATCCCAACTCCTGAGTGCTCACTGTTGGAGGGTATCCATGAGTCTCTTCTTCTCTTACCATCCCACCAAGGCCCTCACTCAGGAAAAAAGAGATGAGGGCTCTGCTGGGTTCTATGGACTGGATAATACTTGCTACCAGCAAGAAAATGGCCTGTCGTACATATGTCAGCCTTTCTTCACCCATTTCTTCTATTTCTTAGATCAGAAATGCCCTTCTTCCGGGTCTCCTCTTGCTAAACTCTTATCAATGCTCTAAATAAAATCAGATGCCTTCTCCAGGAACTTCATCTAGATATTTCCTGCTTCCTACATTTTTCATTGGACTGTCTTGTCTGCCCTCAGTCTTCTGGTTTCATCTCAAATACTTGATCCCTATTTATTGGACGGGTGACAGATCATGTTGGTATTTGAAGGCAGCATTTTGCAGTTGGGGAAGTTGTAATGCATCTGAGTTCTAGTTGGTTGGCTTTTGTAACTCTTGAGACTTTACATTATTCCCCAGGTGAAGAATAAGCCCTTATGTGAGAAAACAACATATTTACACATTCCCACATGCACAGGCTCACCTATGCTTTCCTATATCACCTTTCCCTTAAATAGTAGGCTGCATCCAACTTTTTCTACAAACTTTATTGTCTTCCTTCTTCCAAACTCTCATATTCTGGGTCACTCATTGGGCATTTACATGTAATATTATATTTATAGTAATTTAAAAAAAAATGTTTTGTCTTCTCATTTGTACTTTTAACAACTGTGGGCATTTAGTTCAAAGACATAAGCCAAACAAAACAAAACAGAACAAAACAAAGTTTCATGATGATAACAGCCACATGATAAATGAAACTTTGTCTTTTTTTTCTTTCCTTTTTGTTGAAATTATTGGGGTGACACTGGCTATTGAAATTATATAGGTTTCAGGTGCACAATTCTACCACACATGATCTGTACACTGTACTGTGTGTTCACCAGCCCAAGTCAAGTGCCCTTTCATCACCATTTATCTTCCCCAACTCTCTGAAAAAAACTCATCGATATGACCATGTGGTAATAAATAATTGTTCTTGTTGTTAACTTTTACTTTTGTCTTTGATATCCACCCTATACTCCTTCCATTACAGTTTCCCTTAAGGAGTTAATAATACGTTCTGTTTCTCCAGCTGGGGGCTGGTCTCTGTCTCTCCTAGTACACAGTTTGGTGTCCTATCTGCAGTAAATACTCAAAAAATACTTGCTAATGAATTAATCTCCATGGTTTTTTTTTTTTTTTTTTGAGCATCAAACAACATAATGCTTATGAAAGCGATTTGCAACCAAAAAAAAAAAAAAAAAAAAAAAAAAAAAGTACAATGTAAATGTAAGGGATTAATGCTGTGATCCAATGAACCCAGGCACAGGCCTGCCTGTGATTTAATGGTGATGATTTAAATCCCATAGGTCAATATGCAACAAATCCTTCTCTGACTCACTTCCCTTTAAAAGGCACAATATTATCCTGCTTTATAATCTCAAGTTTCCTGGTTTAAAAAAAAAAAGTGCATTTCTAGCTGAGTGTGTGTCACGCTCTGGGGCCCTACACATCTAAATATTTAACAGGATTGCTTTATATGCTCCTATGCCGATGCTGCCGATATGAGATTTGGCTTTTGCCCAGTGGGTCCCAGGGCTTTTCATCATCCGGAGCGTATATTGGCTGCCGAGTGCCTGGGCAGCAAGAATAGTGGGGTTGCTGAGGCATCGAATGCAATCAGAATGTTATTTAGAAAAGCTGGCTTTGGCAGCCGAGCCTTGCACACATCTTTTATTACACTGTATCTTTGTGACATATTATTTCTGCTTCACAAGGTCACCTGACCCTGAATGGGACCTGTGGTCCATTGATAACAGGGCCGGATGACTGCTGTGGCATGAGTTAGGACTGGACACAGAGAAGGATGAGACTCCAAAAGTCCCAGCCCGACTTGGATGAGTTCTCACATCTCTACGCTGCTTCTTTGCTCTCCCTTTTTCTCCCTTAGCGGTGTGGGAGGAGGGTTAGATGGGCGGACAATGATTTCATCAAGAGCTTTTTTCCGTGACGGGGGAGGTGGGAAGCATAAGGAGTAGGTAAAATTCAAACAGAAAGAAAAAATGTTATACAATGTCAGTAATGATAAAAGCTATGATGGAGGCAATAAGGTGAACTGATCTAATTTAAATAGAAGGTGTGTGTGTGGGGTGGGGAGGGGGGGACCACTCTGAGACAGATCTAAGTGACAATATGTCAGCCCACGGTCTGAGCAAGAGTGTCACAGGGAAGGTCTGGAAACACCATCAGCCCACTGTGTTCTTCCACTTAGTGTCTGCGGAAGTCAGGAGTCACGGGAGGTCAAGCCAGAGACATGGGCACCATCAGATCTGCACACACTTGAAGGTTAGATAAAAAAAGGGCTTATTTTATATCCAATGACATGTTTTGGTTTACATTATTTAAATATCACTCTACTCACTTTTCTTTTTTTAAAAAAAATATTTTTTATTGATTTCAGAGAGGAAGGGGGAGAAAGAGAAGAATATCAATGATGATAGAGAATCACTGATCAGCTGCCTCCTGCATGCCCCTACTGGGGATTGAGCACACCACCGGTGCACCCTGACTGAATTGAACTGTGAATTCCTGGTTCATAGGTTGATGCTCAACCATGAGCAACACCGGCCAGGCCTTGTTTTTCTTAATAGTTTTGCCACACATGTATATATTCCGGATAATGGTTTTCTTTCTTGAGAAAGCAAAGGGTCACCTGGGAGCTTTTGAGATGCTAAAAGCCTTATTTTCTAAACCTGTGCAGTGGTTGCACTGGTGTTTGTTTCATATAAAGGTATGAAATTGTACAGCTCAGTATATGAATATGTCTAAACGTGCATTTCAAATAAAAATTCTAAAAAGAACCATTGTTTAGCACCACATTTAGGAAGTTTTTCCATCAAAGTTGAAACATAGAGTTGAAAATAATTTTCTGAGAAAGACTAATCGTCCTTCTTTCCCAGTGGACTCCCAGAGAAGCAAAGAGGAAAGTCAGACACAGGAAGGTTTGTTACTGCAGGGAACATGTGCAGAAAGTTCAGGAGCTGCAGGAGAGAGAACTTATCCCAGGGATGGGCATGCCTGGAAGTCAGAAAAACTTCCACTCAGCCCTAGCTTGCTCACCAGCTGGCCTTGAGCCTTTTAATATCACATCTGCCCTCTAAACTTAGTTCTGGCATCTCTGACTGCAGAGATGATCCAGTACATTGCTTGGCACATGATAGTTACTTTTTACACATTTGTCTATTTGGATACCTTGAGTGCAATAGACCCTAGCACTAAGCGTCTCTTGATATCCTCTAGAATGCTTAGTCTGCAGCCTCAGCTGGACTACCTCCTTCATAGAGCACAGTAGTTATCACAGTGTGACTTGACAGCCAATGGTGGACACGTGGCTGGAATCCTAAGAAATCAGCTCAGCTTGAGCTCATGCTCAGCAAATGATTTTTAATGCAAGGCTCCTCCTTTTTAAGAGGGGAGTTCAAGGGAAAAAAGGTCAATATCATTAATATATGCTTATGCTAATATACAGATTCAACATGATTTAGAATCACAACTGAGTTCAAATCCTGGCTCTGGTGGGTAGTTGAGCCACTTGGGTCAAGTTCACCTCTCTGATGACCCAGTGGTGATGGTTGAAATCCTGTAGGTCAACATGCAACAAATTCTTCTCAGATTCTTCCCTTTAAGAGGAACAACACTGTACTGGTTGATAGTCTCACATTATAATCAGAGCACTGGTAGCCACCTTAAAGCTTGGTGATGGGTAATGGGTGCAGCACAGTGCAGGATACATGGTGGGCCCTCAGCCCACCTTGGCCTCCTCCCTGATCTACCTCACAGGTCTCCCAAAATCAAATTGGGAGTCACAAGGTGAACAGGCCAAACATCTCGATGGTCTGATCATTTTCCTCATCAATATCACGTTGAAAAACAAGCGTGCCATCTGCACCTTGGGATGGGGTGCTCATAGAGTGTCCATGCATGAAACAATAGTGTGCATTTCCTCTCAGAAAGCAGTGTGTTGTTTCACGCGCAGACAATGCCCTGTTTCCCCTGTGGCACTAGGCTAATGTGTCATGGTATTTTTTCCCCAAAAAATTATTTTTTTCCTGACCAAGTGGGTACATTCTATCAGGTTGGGCAGCTTCTGACAGCCAGGCAGGGAAAAGAGAGGAATTATGCAGACATTTGGCAGTGTAAATGTTAGAACAACTCAGCTGTGTGTGTGCACAGGAGAGTTCAGTTGCTTAGGTGACTGCAACTCCAAGAAATAAAATGACAGCTTCCCTTAACCATTATGCTAATGGATGGGGTGGGACGGGTGTTTCTGTGAGAGCAGGTGCTTGGTAGACAAGACTTCTGGGCTCAGATCCCACTCCCAACATCATCTCCCACTGTGATCTCGGGCAAGTTGCTGAACTTCACTGTATTTTAGTGCAGTTTCTCCATCTACAAACCCAAGCTAATAATAGTTACCTCCGCGGCAGGGATGGTACAAAGATTAATGAATTAATGAGCAGAACGTGCTGTGGAGAGAAAGCAGCCTGTAGAAATGTGATCATTTTCACAAATCTCTGATTTGCACAGGGCCTGCCACAGCAGCTTTTCTGAATGCTATGCTCATTCTCCCCTTCCTCACTGATAATGAGCCCGTGCATCCCATTTCTGCTCCTGCAAGATATGGATGCTCTTGTCCTGGAAGGGGTGAGCTCTTCCGTGGCCCCCAAGCCTGGGTGCATATGGAAAAGATAGGGAGACAGAGCCTGAGTCACAGAATGATAGAAATTGAGAAAGATATGAGAGATGAAAGAGCCTTAGCTTTAAAATAAATAACTTAACCACCTTCAAATTTTGCAGTCTATCCAAAAGAACAATAAGCAGTGATGAGTGGGAATGTTTTTTAAAATGAGTGTCACAATGCAGAGAATATGAACAAACTGAAATTGAATCTTATTTTCAAATTTATTCATTATATGTTATACCAAGAAGCAGTATGTTGTATACGTGTTAGAGTGTGGGATAAGACAGTTCCCCTACTATATAATGCTTTGTGTGGCTTCCTGCCCTCAGCAGAGGTCAGAGTTAACACACACACACACACACACAAAAAAAAAAAAAAAAAAAAAACACAAAAAAAACAAAAAAACAAAACACGACAACTAATATCAGGTGTAGATAAAAGCATCAGCATTCTGAAACAATCTTAGACCCGGGGAAACAAAATCAAAGCCACAGAACCTAGGTATGGAAAAACTCAAAGCCAACCAGGTATGGAAAAACTCAAACAGTCTATAAATGAAAAGTAAATAATCTATCTATCTATCTATCTATCTATCTATCTATCTATATATATATATATATATATATATATATAAATCTAAGCAACCAAATGACCAAACAGCTGGTCAAACAGTTGCTATGATGCACACTGACAATGGGGGTGGGGAAGTAGGAGTGGGGGGGGGGGGCAGCAGACACTCAATGCAGGAGCTGCCCTCTGGTGGTCAGTGCGCTCCTACAGCCAACCTTCATGGCTGGCCAACCTCCTGGGGTTCCTAACCCCAGGCAGACTGTTCCCCATCCTCCTCATTGGCCCAGATCTTCAGCCAGGCCAAGGGACCCCATCCATGCACAAATTCATGCACTGGGCCCTAGTTATATTATAGACACTATTTAGTCTTTATCTTGGGAAGTAAACTTTGATACATTTTAAAGAATCTTTTAAAGACAGAGAAACTGAAGTTCATAGATTAAATGATCTTGCTTAGAGTTACAAAGCTAGAGTGGTGAGCTGGAGTTCGAACCCAAATCTCTGTGATGTCAGTATCTATGTTTCAACTGCCTTTTCCCAGCTTGCTTCAGAGAACAGGGCTTGTGGCTTCAGGCAGAAGGAATATATTTATTATATGTATCTGTTGCAAAAGCATCCAAACATCATCCACTTATCTACCTGTCTTCCAAGTATTTGACAAGCACCAGTGGTATGCTATGATCAGAGTTAATTTATAGAATTATAGGAAAGTAATGAAGAGTATACCCTTTTCCTGAATCTAGCAGGGAGGACTCAGAATTGCAAAGGCAAAAGTATCAGCAGGTGCATCCCAACCAATTGAAATCAGGCCCTTACCCTAGAGTTCCAGTTTCTTAAACTTGTCTGGTGTAGTGTCTCTGGAACCTAAGGCTTTCTTTCTTTGATCCCTGGCAGAAGAGGATTCTGGGATGGAGATGCTAGGATGATATTGGGAGAAAGGTATAAATATATATACTCTAACTGACTCTTTGTTACCATTTCCTCATCAAGAACATGAGCAGAAAAATCAATTGCAGTCTGAGGAAAGAAGAAAAACCAAGGGAACTTAGTTTACTTACACTCCACAAATTCTTTCTGCCTGAAGCCTACCAGTTTGTAACACTCACTTTTCTCTTGAACTCATACCAATTTTTGATTTTTCTATTTCCCCAACACAATCAGTTACTGTCTTTACGATTTGTATTTTTCTTCATTACTATTTTATCTCCAGCTTCTCTAACAAAATACTATAAACTGGATGACTTGAAAGTGACAGAAATGTATTTCTCATAGTTATGGGAAATGAAACTTTGATATCAAGTTGCTGACCTAGCCAGGTTTTGTGAGGACCCATTTCTGGGTTGCAGACTCCTGACTTCTTGTGTCATCACATATTAAATAGATATCTAGCTGGCTTTCTGACATTCTTATTATTCTGGCACTAATTCCATTCATGAGATCTGGACCCTATGACTAATCACTTCTCACAGTCCCCAATTCCAAATACCATCACATTGGGAATTTCATTTCAACATATAAACTTTGAGGGGTATACAAGCATTGTTTCCATAACAATTACTATTTAAATTTTGAATATTTATTCAACTCTTGCACTATTTTACAATTTGTTATACATTTATACCTTAGGTCCCAAAGCAAACTATGTGGACTTTCTGTTAGATACTGAATCTTATGTATCTTTGGTCCCCTTTACTCCCTTATATGTTGTATGCCTTGAATATTTAAGGTTCTTAAAACACTGACTAATTAACTCATAAAACTAATGAAGGTACCTGATGCTGAGCCTGATTTCATGGGAAAGACTGATGCCAGTGAAATTTGTCTTTGGCATTCTTTGATTTTGCCTTCAGGTGCCAATATTTCTTCCATTATTTTTTGAGCACAGTCCTGGCTGCCAAGCAGGCCAGAACTGCATGTTCTGATCACCATCTCAGCATCATTTTTACCAAAAGTTAAAATTAGTAGTCTAATCCTTCATTTATTCATCCATTCATCCATCCATCCATCCATTCATTAAATTGTTTATTTGTTCATTTAATGGCTACTACTATGTGCTGGACTAGTGCTAATTAGCTAGTCTAGATAGATACTGGGAGTTCAGTAGTTTGTAAAAAATGATAATAATTGCTGCCCTAATGGAGTTTATGTTCTAGTGGCAGAGGCTGGTACCAAGCATGCAAAATTCCCATAAGACTATTCCAGATGGGTGAGCACCATGAGCCAGATAGGAAGATAGAGAGTAGGGGAGTCTCAGAAGTTACCTCCAGTGATCCAAGGAAAAAGCATCACCTAAATTTCAGATTTAGAAGAAAATAAATGAGGCAGGTGTGGCCAAAGTAAAATTGATAAAAATGTCTTACAATGGAGAAGGGTTTGTCTAAGTCAACAGGAATCAGGGTGTTTATAATGTAGTTCATAGAGGGATAGGTTTAAGCAAAGGGATGAGATGATTGGTGTATAGCTTTAAAAAATGTCTCCCCATAGGATCATTTTTCCCCCTAAGCTGTGCTATAAGACTAATAGCTAAATACAAATTTTACTTTATAGAAATTGCTTTAAGTCCAGATTTGCAAAAAAGTCAGAGAACCTTGTCAAAAAAAATATTTAGCTGGCTCACAATAGCCTGTATTGCAGACATACGTGCCTAGCTCATACGTTTGTATTCTGTGCATGTCCCTAACTTTTTGTTTGCTATTTGACTTTGAGAATCTCTCAAATTCTGTGGGCCCTAAAAACAAGAAAGTTTGAATGAGATGATTTCTAAAATGTCTTTCAGCTCTAATATTTTATAACCATGAAATTAGTGCATTAGAAACTGATTAAAATCTAAGAAGCTGTAACATATCCTTTCTCTTTAATCTTTTGAGTGAAATGAATCAGAGATATTACCACTTCATCATGAACCAACATGTGTGCAGTGTCATTTTATAGTCTGCTCAGGATATATCCGCCGTACCTTTGGAAATCACATAATACCAAGAAGTAGGTATTACTATTATTTCTATTTTACAAGTGAGAAAATTGATGTGCAGAGGAACTGTTTATTGTAAAGATAAACAACAAGCTAGTGAAAGAACAAAGCCAGAAACTCACCGAATAGACAAATCAAGAAAAGTGTGCTTTATGTTCCCATTACAGATTTTGATGGCTGTATAGGCTTATCTAAAAATTAACTTTCAACTCCTTTAGTACGTAATTATACCTGGCTTATTTCTCTGCTTACTTATCAACAGTGATTTAGAGGGACATTGAGGTTAGAAACTCTGCCTTTTCTTAGACTTCAAAACATAAGAAAGCATAAAATAAGGATTGCTTTATTAAACCCACACAGTTGGTTAAGGTTCTAATGTGCATGTTATCTATCATTAAAGTCATTGATGAAAAGAGAAAATTGCCAAGTTTTTACTGTTTTTTTTCCCCTGTAGAAATATCATTTTTGAATGTATTAAACATGCATATGTATATTTTTAGAACTCTTTTTGCTTGGGGTTCCTTCTGGCTCTACCTCCCTCATGTACATTGATAAGTGCACACAGACTCACCCCTCCACCACCAGTGGGTCAGACTCTGTAAGCCCAAGCAATAATGGAGGCCTGGCACTCTCTTCTTTATGACAGTCACTGCTAGTTGAGATGGTAGAGGACATTTTTTAAAAAACATATTTTCCCTATCACCCCTTCTTCCTTCCAGGTATGCTTTTAAAAACATTTTGACTGCATTTCTTTGCTGTTTTTTGTTTTAAACAAAAATACATTTTTATTGATTTCAGAGAGGGAGAGATTGATAAAACCATCAATGATGAGAGAGAATCATTGATCAGTTGCCTCCTGCATGCCCCACACTGGGGATCGAGCCCACAACCTCGTCATCTGCTCTGACCAGGAGTTGAACCGTGACTTCCTGGTTCATAGGTTGATACTTAACCACTGAGCAATGCCAACTGGGCTCTTAGCTTTTGACTACTAAAGTGTTGTGTGTAAATTGCTTCCTATATACCCATGTTTTAGTCATATAGATTGCATGTGTCATTGTATCTGATGGACCCTTTCTATCAGAAATCAGGTGATCAGGAAGCCACATATAAAACCATGCTGGATTGGGTCCAAAGTATATTAGAAGCACTGAGAAGAGTTTGGCAGTAGAAACATTTCAAAGATAAACCTGTTGAAATGGCTTATTTTTGACAGGCCTTTTTGGAAGTTCAGCAGTTTCTTCCACACACACACTCTCTCCCTTTCCTTCCTTCATGTCAGACTGGCCCATGTTTGAAATTCCTGAGCCCACAGCACTCCTGCGGTCTTAATATATACACTCATCTCTCCTGAGGAAAGATTTCAACTTCATGGCCAAACTGAAGAAAGCATGTCAGGAGGCTGTCGGAGAGAGAACCCGCTTTTCTACAACTGTTTTTGGATGCCAGCCAACACTTCCTTTTCTGGCTTTTACTCTTGACAGTGCCTCCCCACAGAGTAGAAGGGATATTTCAGCAACTGGCAGGTTTTAACAGGGCCCCTCAATGCCAGCATGGGCAGCCCAGAATTCAGAGCCCTGACTCTGTCTTCATGTCGCTATTAAATAAGCATACCGTTTAAAGACAAGGCCATGCAACTTTTCTTTTGAGGCTATCTGGGGAGATTTTCAAATTTTATTTTATAAAGGGTTTTATATAAGACATCAAATAGTTATGAGGAACGTGGCTGTTCTTTTTATAACACAAGAAAGGTGAAGAGCAGAAATTTTTATAGACCCTGTAAGAACTTTCAAGGGACTGAAAGGCTCAGTGGATTCGGGAGAAGGATTTCACCTTCAGGAAGAGCACTCAAGTTCATATGAGGAATCAGAAAGTTACAAGGGTGGGACCCCTGGCTACATCCCTGCTGTTGGTTGTGCTCTCCCTCTGATGTGCTTTGTGATTAATGGAAAGAAGATTGTTTCACATGAAAAGGTTTGGGAACAACACAGCATCCAGGGTGCTGGTGCCTGGGAATGGTCAGACAGTACAATTTGGGCCCTCAAGTTGCTATAAAGCAAAGCATAATCTTATTTGATGGTTCTAGGTGCCCCAAAGCAAAGGCAACTGCTTTAGAAAATACTTTTCTACTTACTGTGGACTGAAGAATCCAGTGTCTCCCTGAGGCCACATATTGATGATGCATAATAGGTAGGGGAAATTCCTCGCAGAAGGCAAAAGAGCTAGGTGCAGAGAAGACAATCCCCAAAGGAAAGAAGGGCTGTGCATGAAGGTGGAATAAACATGAAAGATAGAGAGGGGATGGAAACTAAGAAATGCCATAGGTTGAGAATAGAGGTTGAGATCATTAATGACACACAGTTAACTGGAATGTCTACTTCAAAGAGACATTCTTAGAAGTTACACGCTAATCATCTACTCAAACTCAGCCATCTGTGTAACAAGAAGTCTATTATCAGGCATGTTTAGCCTGAGCCTTTGGTCAAATGAGTAGCCTGTACCTGTGGCCAAGACACAAAGCAAAGAATGATTTAAACGAATTAAACTGAAATTATTGCTTCTTCTAACTTTGGAATTCTCATTCTAGAAGAGGACCCATTTAGTGAGAGCTACCAGCACCTCTAAACTGGAAGCCCAGGAGGCTGATACAATTTTTCTTTCACTATCTTTCCTACGTCCACAAGACATCCAAACTGAAAGCCAGATGGTTAGATTGTTTACTGGAAGAAAGAGAACTTGTGAATAAGAGATATTTCCTGCACATGGATAAAAGATGGTTATCCTTTTACCCAAATTTAAAAAGTGTCTAGTCATAGTTAGGATTTTTTTTAAGTTAATGATAAAAAATAATATGTGATTATTTTAATACACTTGAGAAATACGAAACAAACTACATAAAAATAACAATAATTCAACACTATATTTTCCAGAGGTAAATATGTTAAAACTTTAATATACTTATTTCAAGTTTATTTTCCTATAAATATGTTTGTCTAGCTATTTAGATAAAATTATATATGTATATTGTTTATAAAATCTAGTATACATAATACAACTTGTTCTTAAAATATAAACATATATTTTAACAAAAATAAATTTGTGAATTTTTATTTAGAATTATATCAAATAAATATTCGTAGCCTACAGTTTACTCCTGTTCACTAAACATCAAAAGTATGTCATTAAATATTATTCTGTAAGTGTGCATTTTTATTTTCCTCTCATTGGCATATAGGATCCTCCCATTTTAGTCATGAATCTTATAGATAGATTTGACATGCATGGTAGATTTGAATTAAATTCCATTTTATTATTGCTGGTAAGGTGGAATATTGTAATCCAGTTTTCTATTTATTTGGATTCTGCAAGGTTATTGTCTATTCTTGCCTTTTCTTTTGTTTTCTTTTTTAAAAAATGTCTGTACATGTCTCTAAATCATTATTTTTTATTTTTGCTATTGATTTGTAAAAACACAGTTATATAAAACATTTTTCTTGTTTATCATTTGTTTTTAATTCGGCTTATAATGTTTGTTGAATTTCAAAACTGTCCTGTTTTTTATATAAACGCATTGATTGTTTCTCACCACCCTCCAACCCCCCCCCCCCCCCCCCCGCACCACCACCACCAATGGCTTTCTTCCATAAATTTTATACTTAGAAAAATATTTTTTATCTTGGGAAAATATTGACATTCTCTGATACTTTCTTCTAGCTTTCTATTCTTTTATTAAAGAGAAAGGTTTAACACTTTCATATATCTACATCTTCTTGTACACATTCTCAATGGCAGTTATAAAAAAACAATCTGCCCTTTTGCCATTGATTTTTGATACTGTGTTTATTTTTCTTCAGCATTGCTATTATTGTTTCTGTGTTGTTGTTTTGTTTGTTTTTTACTTCTGGGAGAAATCTTTCTCCACCCAAATACTTGGCAACCAAAGGCATGACTATATAGCCACCAGTCCCACTCTATCACCTTGAGCAGCGGCAACTCTTAGAATCTATAGCTAGGCTTCAGATGTTGTCCCCAGCTCCTGCTCTGTAGGGCAGATTGTCATCCAAAGCTCTTTGACCTTCCCCACAGCATGTCTCAAACTCTGAGGTATATGAAAATGTACACATTACAGAAAGTCTTGCTTCCAAGATTTCTCATTTTATTTACTTAGCTCATCCACCCATTTCACTGCTCTACATGTAAATGGACAAGTCTGTCCCTTAGGATGCCAGTTGCCCCTGCCTATATTTATCCTTAACACCTTTCTCTAGCCTTTTCAGTCCTCGTTCACTCCCCAGTTTTCTGATTAGTCTGGATCCTTTATTTGTGAACCAAAAGGACCAATAAGGTGATGTAAAGAAACATCCATTTTAGCTCTTTTACAAGGGACATGGTATAGAGCAGGTGCTCAGCACTGTGCATATGTTTGTGTGTGTTTTTGTATATGCACATCCATGCATTATTTCAGTATAATTTAGCAGTGGAGATAGGGGTATCTTTTAAATCCTTTTCAATTGAATGCCATCGTGTAAAAATGAAGATTCCTTGACATGACATTTATGTGAATTGTATTTTCTGCATCTGAATCATTAAGATGTGGACATAATATAGTCTTTGAAACCAGAGATTTCTGTTACCAAATATGACACATGGATCTTTGTGGTCATTGCATAAATTATTTGCTTTCTCTTAGCCTCAGTTAACCCACCTGTAACAAAGGGTAATCGTTATTTTTATTGAAGGGCTTTATTACTCCCATTGCACCTGGCCAAGACCTCTCTCCTCTTTTTCTTTCTCTAATTTCATGCATG
Source organism: Pipistrellus hanaki (assembly GCF_964339955.1). Taxonomy (NCBI): domain Eukaryota; kingdom Metazoa; phylum Chordata; class Mammalia; order Chiroptera; family Vespertilionidae; genus Pipistrellus; species Pipistrellus hanaki. The sequence continues at coordinate 77,328,042 of NC_140508.1, forward strand.
TAAACGGACTTGGCACCAGATGAGTTGTCAGCAAACATCTCTTCAGTATGTGAAGCTGATGGTGGGGGTCTGAGTTGAGGAGAAGGAGTGCCCTTCCAGCTATTAGATTAGGGCCTAATTCCAAATGCAACTGTTAGAATTTTACATATTTCCATGCAATGGATTATAGAAAATAACAATCTAGCATGCCAACCTTGGCATCTGGAATGCCCACAGCCCCAGGGTAATGCCAAGCCCTGTAGGAGATATGAGGAATGAATTTGCCTTAAGCTTCTTTCTTGAAAGAGGCCAAGAAATTTCAAGTCTTTTCATTTTCATCAAGTAGAGCAAATACAGTTTGAGTCTCTTATATACCCTCATAAAAAATAGAATTTTAGGAAGACATTTGATAAATTATCATAAATGTGAGACTTGTAATTGCCTTAAACAAGACTGGCAGTCTCTCTGCCAAAGGTGCAATGTGTATGGGCACGATTGCGGGGCGGTGTGTGTAAGGCTGTCATGGCAACAGGCCATTTTGGAATGAGAAAATAAGTAATGACAGATGAGTGGTAAAATGTTCTGACTGGGTGGATAATACCCCAGAAGGTCTAATATTCTTCTTGCCCATCTGAAGCCCAGTACTCTGAGTTCTGCCAAGTTTGTCTGGAAATCTCTGAGTTGACCATTTTGGGTTATTTTTTAATGTGCATCAAGTTATAGAAAGTCAGCAAAATGAAAAGAGTGTGGCTTAAAATGAAGTCTGTTCTTTATCTTGGATTAAGAAGAAAAATAAATTGTTGATTTTTGAGGTCTAAAATCTTCTTATTGATTAATACTTTAAAAGAGACAGCTTTCAGTATTAAATGGTGCTAGTGCACCAGCCACTCTTGCTGCTTTCCAGTTTCAGTATATTTATGTGGGGTTATTTTTTAGTTACTATTGTTTATGGTAACTGCTTCTCTCTGTTTCAGCTCTAAACTATCAGGATTAAGTATTGTACAATATCCAAAGTCTAAGGTATTTATATGAATCTATAACCAATATAGGTAGCCCAAGGTGTGTGCATACACAAGATTCTCACAGTGTGAAAACAATAGAATGTTAGGAAAAGGGAGGGCACTTTTTTTTTGGGTAAGGGTTTAAATATGCTATGAAACAGCCCAACATTATTTTGCATTAGATAAATTCTGGTGTTCATATATGTCATACACTCAAGGATTTGCAATATTTATAAGCATCTACATGTACATACTAGTATGTATATACACTTGCTTCACCAGGGCCAGTCTTTCACATAACTAGCTGGGCAACCTTGGAGCTCAGCCACCTGCCTCTCCAATAGAAGGGAAAAGTAACTGCCTTGGCAAGGTTTTAGTTTACATAATTCATTGGATGTACCATATTTCAGTAGCTAAAAAACAACAACTAGTTAATAGTACTGTCCACACTAATAAACTGTAAGCATCTTAGGACAGGGTCCCTTGAGCCCTGCCAGCCATGCAGCATCTGTGGACAGTGGGTAGATGTATTTATTGCCTTTAGTCTTCCATGTTCCTGAGCCTGCATTTGGCCACTAGCAAAGGAGGATAAAGAAAGGGCATCAGCATGAATGTCCTTCCTGGACCAAACCTAAAAATGTCATCACAGAGTTGGACACAATCAGTATGCATGTCATCCGGTAACTTGATTTCTGCATGTGCTCCTACCCTTTTTCAGAAACCGCCTTCCCTTTACTTGTGGCTGCTCTGGGACCAGGCTGCAAAGAAGATGATGGTCAGTGTATTCAACCTTCTCTCATAGCTCCCCCCCCCACACACACCCCTATCTACCTCAACCTAGTCACCTGAAACCTTTATATATTTATTTCCTTTCCACCAGTCACATCTCCTTTAGTAAAGTCTGGGACCTCTATTTCTTCCTTATGAGATGTAAAAAAAACTTGCAATTTACATAGAAGACACTTTGTCTGGGTGTGGAATTTCAGACATGTTGGACATATAGACCTTTTGGTTGCAGAGTCTTTTTAACATCTTCCTCCACTGACATCTTCTAACCCAAGTAGTTTATGCATGACACTATCTTTATTAGAGATAAAATTTCAACAGGTAATATTGTTATCCAGATATTTCATAGACATTTTGAATGACAGTTTTGAGCTGGCAAGAAGGATGTAAATAAATGCAGAAATGTGCCTCATTTTATAGGAAGACCAGGCATTATAAAGATAACTGCAACATTGAGAAATAGCACTTATTAGGGGTATATTTTATTGTACTGAAACAGGATGAAAGTATGAATTAAATAATATATATGGTAAGAGTATATTTTAAGAGGTCTTATGTGTAACCAAGAATATTTGAAGAAAAATATTATATTATGTTTTGTGTCTCTATAGAATTAGAGGATCATGTTTAAAGTAACAAATTTCTTTTATTATATATAAGTAGTATAAAAAGTATAAAAGGAAAGAGTTTTTGTTTTACCAATTTTTTATTGTCTAAAGTTTTTTTAAAAATATATTTTATTGATTTTTTACAGAGAGGAAGAGAGAGGGATAGAGAGTTAGAAACATCGATGAGAGAGAAACACACCCTTGCACACCCCCTACCAGGGATGTGCCCGCAACCAAGGTACATGCCCTTGACCAGAATTGAACCCGGGATCTTTTAGTCCACAGGCTGACACTCTACCCATTGAGCCAAACCGGTTTCGGCTATTGTCTAAAGTTTTACATATGTCTCCTTTTTCCCCAATTGACACCCCCTCCACCATCCATTTCACCCTGGGTAAACCCCTACCACTCCAGTATCTGTGTCCATTGGTTATGTTAATATGCATGCATACAAGTCCTTTGATTGCTCTCTAACAGCTCAGCTCCTCCCCTGCCATGTGTCTCTGGATCTATTCTTGTTCATCACATTATATTGATCATTATATCCCACATATGAGTGAGATCATGTGATATTTATCTTTCTCCGACTGGCTTATTTTGCTTAGCATAATGCTCTTCAGTTCTATCCATGCTACTGCAAATGGTAAAAAGTCCTTCTTTTTTATAGCAGCACAGTAGTCCATTGTGTAGATGTACCATGGTTTTTTAATCCACTCATCTGCTGATGGGCACTTAGGCTGTTTCCAAATCTTAGCTGTTGTAAATAGTGCTGCTATGAACATAGGGGTACATAGACACTTTCTTTTTTTCTATTTCTTTATTGATTAAGGTGTTACACATTTGTCGTTATTCCCCACCCCCCCTAATCACACACACACATATATATACTTTCTGATTGGTGTTTCTGGTTTCTGGGGATATAGTCCCAGAAGCGGGATTACTGGGTCAAATGGGAGTTTCATTTTTAAGTTTTTTGAGGAAACTCCATACTGTCTTCCACAATACCAGTTCTGCATTCCCACCAGCAGTGTAGGAAGGTTTCTTTTTCTCCACATCTTCACCAGCACATGTTGTTTGTTGATTTGTTGATGATAGCCATTCTGACAGGTGTGAGATGGCATCTCATTGTTGTATTGATATACATCTCTCAGATGATTAGTGACTTTGAGCATGTTTTCATATGTGTCTGGGCCTTCTGTATGTCCTCTTTAGAAAAGTGTCCATTTAGATACTTTGCCCATTTTTTTATCTGATCATTTATCTTTCTTTTGTTTAGTTGTATGTGTTCTCTGTAAATTTTGGAGATTAAACCCTTATCGGAAATATCATTGGCAAATATGTTCTCCCGTGCAGTGGGATTTCTTGTTGTTTTGTTGATGGTTTCTTTTGCTGTGCAGAAGCTTTTTATTTTGATGTAGTCCCATTTGTTTATTTTCTCCTTTGTCTCCATTACCCTAGGAGTTGTGTCTATAATGGTATTCCTACGACAAATGTCTGCTAGTTTGCTACATATGGAGTCTTATAGGATATTTATGGTTTCCCGTCTTACATTCAAGACCTTTAGCCATTTTGAGTTTATTTTTGTATATGGTGTGAGTTGGTGATCTAGTTTCATTTTTTGCATGTATCTATCCAAATTTTCTAGCACCATGTATTAAAGAGACTGTTTTGACTTCATTGTATGCTCTTGCCTCTTTTGTCAAACATTAATTGAACATAGTGAGTTGGTCAATTAATGGGTTCTCTGTTCTGTTCAGTTGGTCTATATGTCTGTTCTTGTGCCAGTACTAGGCAGTTTTGAGCACCATGGCTTGGTAATATAGCTTGATATCTGGTGTTGTGATCCCTCCAACTTTATTGTTTTTTCTCAGGATTTCTGTGGCTATTTGGGGTCTTTTTTTATTCCAGATTAAGTTTTGGAGAGTTTGTTTTAGATCTTTGAAATATGCAGTTGGTATTTTAATGGATATTGCATTGAATCTGTAGATTGCTTTGGGTAGTATGGACATTTTAATGATGTTGATTCTACCAATCCATGAACATGGTATGTTCTTCCACTTGTTTATGTCTTCCTATATCTCTTTTTTCAATGTCCTGTAGCTTTTTGAATACAGGTCTTTTAGGTCCTTAGTTAAGTTTATTCCTAGGTATCTTAATTTTGTTGGTGCAATGGTAAACGGGATTGTTTTTTTTTTTTCTTTTTCTTTTCTCTTTCTGTAAGTTCATTATTGATATATAAAAAGGCCATAGATTTCTGGGTATCAATTTTGTATCCTGCTACATTGCCAAATTCATTTATTAGTTCTAGTAGTTTTTTTGATGGAGTCTTTGGAGTTTTCTATGTATAATATCATGTCATCTGTGAACAAGAAGAGTTTTACTTATTTTTTTTTCAATTTGTATGCCTTTTATTTCTTCTTCTTATCTGATCACTATGGCTAGGACTTCCAGTTCTATATTATAAAGTAGTGGTGATAGTGACCATTCCTGTCTTGTTCTTGTTCTTAGGGGCAATGAGTTTAGGAATCTACTAGGATCTCAGAGAAGCTTCAAAGGTGTAGTATTTTTTATTTTTAGGAGAAAAAATTAAATGATAAATTTATTTTATTAGCATCTGATAATCAATTAAAGTTATAGGTTCTACATGTTAATGGTGTTTTTAGGTATCAAAGAGCTTTTAATTATTCTCTCTTTGCAAATTTTTCAATTTGTAGACAAATATTACTCCCTCTCCCTGATTTCTTCTCTTATCCTTTTGTCCATTGAGTATGATGTTGGCTGTAGGTTTGTCATATAAGGCTTTTATTATGTTGAGGCATGATCTCTCTATTCCCACTTTGCTTAGAGGTGTTTTTTGTTTGTTTGTTTGTTTGTTTTGTTTTTAAGAAAGTGTGTTGGATTTTGTAAAATGCCTTTTCTGCATTGGTTGATATAAATATGAGATTTTTGTCTCTCAATTTGTTTATGTAATGTATCATATTTATTGATTTGAGGATATTGTACCATCCATGCATCCCTGGAATAAATCCCACTTGGTCATCGTGTATGATCTTTCAAATATAATGCTGAATCCAATGCTAGATTTTGTTGAGGATTTTTGTATCTATGTTCATCAAGGATATTGGCCTGTAGTTCTCTTTTTTTTGTGGTGTCTTTATCTGGTTTGGGGATTAGGGTAATGCTGGCTTCATATAAAGAGCTTGGAATTGTGCCTTCCGCTTGAATTTTTTGTAACAGTCTGAGGATGATAGGTTTCAGTTCTTATTTGAATTCCTAGAATAACTCCCCTGTAAAACTGTCTGGACCAGGGCTTTTGTTTGCTGAAAGATTTTTTATTGCTGCTTCAAGTTTTTGGGTAGTTATTGGCCTATTCAGGATTTTTTGATTCATCTTGATTGAGTTTTGGGAGCTTGTATTTTTCTAGGAATATGGCCATTTCATCTAGGTTGTCCATTTTGTTGGAATAGAGTTGTTCATAGTATTTTTTTCATAATTGTTTGTATTTCTGTGAGATCAGTTGTTATTTCACCTCTTACATTTCTTTTTAAAAAATATATATTTTATTGATTTTGTACAGAGAGGAAGGGAGAGAGATAGAGAGCTAGAAACATCTATAAGATAGAGTCAACGATCAGCTGTCTCTTGCACACTCCCCACTGGGGATATGCCCACAATCAAGGTACATAACCTTGACCAGAATCGAACCTGGGACCCTTCAGTCCGCAGGCTGATGCTCTAACCATTGAGCCAAACCGGTTTCGGCTCACTTCTTACATTTCTGATTTTGTTTATTTGGGTCCTCTCTCTTTGCTTCTTGGCAAACCTGGATAGCAGTTCATCAATGGGTCGGACCTGCATTGCTTCCATCTGTCCATCATCCAGATATCATTGTTGGCATGTACATATAAAGAACTATTTGACATTAAAACTGGGTCTCAGAACTGTTGGACACTGAAATTTAGACTCAAATGTTTTTTGTTATTATTTGTTTATTTTTAGTCTGCAGTTGCAATATTTTTCAAAAAAAAAAAAGAAAGAAAGAAATGGGGCCGGGACCGGTTTGGCTCAATGGATAGAGCGTCGGCTTGGGGACTGAAGAGTCCCGGGTTCGATTCCGGGACATGCACCTTGGTTGCGGGCATATCCCCAGTAGGGGGTGTGCAAGAGGCAGCTGATCGAAGACTCTCTCTCATCGATGTTTCTAACTCTCTATCTCTCTCCCTTCCTCTCTGTACAAAATCAATAAAATATATTTAAAAAAAAAAGAAATGGGGAAAAATAGTTATAGAGATAAAGAACAATTGAACAGACTGTCAAACTATAGCAGGAAGGCAAGGGAGATTGGGGGCAGGGTGGGGCTGTAAGAGATCAACCAAAGGACTTGTATGCATGCATATAAGCATAACCAATGGATACAAGACATGGAGGGGGAGGGGAGAGGTGAAGGCATATGTCGGGGGGTAGGGGAGGTTCGGGGAAGGTCAAGGGGGAAAAAAGGAGACATATGTACTACTATTTGAATAAATATCATTAGCTCTTTCAGCTATATCTTTTTTTAAATTCATTTTTATGGTTACAGATACCATTTTTATTCATTTATATTTTCCAGAAAAATATAGTATCTTCTTATTTTCCCTTTTGAAAATAAAATTTAGGTCTACATATACACACCATCCCACACTAATCCCCTTCTTCACTTTCCCAAGATTAATAAGCCATAATTTTGAGATTACTGTGCAATATTTACTTTGTTATAACCATGTAAACATTATTTATAGCTGAGCCATATGGTATAGCTTTCCTTCAACATTTAAAAAAATATATATTTTATTAATTTTTTACAGAGAGGAAGGGAGAGGGATAGTTAGAAACATTGATGAGAGAGAAACACCTATCAGCTGCCTCCTGTACACTCTCCATTGGATATGTGCCCACAACCAAGGTATCTAACCCTTGACTGGAATCTAACCTGGAACCCTTGAGTCTGCAGGCCGGTGTTCTATCTATGAGCCAAATCAGTTAGGGCTCCTTCAGCACTTTTTTTGTTTTTATTTAATAACTAAAGGCCTGGTGCATGAAATTTGTGCATGGGGGTGGGAGGGTCCCCTCAGCTCACTCTGTATCCTTTCCAATCTAGGAACCCTCAGGGAATGTCTTACTGCCAGTTTAGGTCCCATCCTGGTGATTAGGTATAAACTGGCAGTCGGCTATCCCTCTCACAATCCTGGACCTCTGACTCCTAATCACTCACCTGCCTGCAGCCTGTTGACCCGTAACTGCCCCCCCTCCTGGCCTGATTGCCCCTCACTGCCTCTGTGTGCTGGCTTGATCACCCTTAACTGCCCCCCCTTGCCAGACTAGTTGCCTCCAACTGCCCCCTCCCTACCAGCCTGGTTACTCCTAACTTCCCCCCCTTCGGCCCAGTCACCCCCAACTGCCCTCCTTTGCAGGACTGGTCCCTCCCAACTGCCCTTTTCTGCCGGCCATCTTCTGGCAGCCATCTTGTGTCCACGTGGAGCAGCCAATTTTGTCCACATGGGGGGAGCCATCTTTTGTGTTGGAGTGATGGTCAATTTGCATATTACCTCTTTATTATATATAATTACTATTATTGATTTTTGGAGATAAAGGAAGGGAGAAACATCAATGTGAGAGCAAAACATCTACCCACTGCCTCCTACCAATGCTCAGGATGGGGATCAAACCAGTAACCTTTCTGTGCAGGGGATGACACCCAACTAACTGAGTGCATTGACTAGGGCTCAGCGGGCTTTCTTAAGTGCTTCTAGAAACCTCTATTCTTTATTTCTGGGACATTTTTATTTTTTACATTTTAGTATAATTATTTATCTTTGACAGATTTAAAAAAAATATTTGTGCTCCTGGAATGACATCCTGAATTTTTCTGTGTTAGGATCATTTTAATTTTTTAGATCTCTTTTATGACCACTACCTCTGATTCTTTCTAATAATCCTTCCTTTGTGTTTTATGATATGCAGTATATATTCAATCAACACTCACTTTTTTTGCATTCCATGCAATCAGGGAACTATTCATGGGGAAGTTGAATGTTAAGCAAAACCTTGATAGAATTGAGGGAATAAGCAAATACCTAGGGGAAAGAAATGCTAAAAAATAGATTTAGAAAAGCTCCTGAGATGAGTTTGTGTGAATGATAGGTAAGGCTATTTGGAGTAATTCTCCTTTTACAAATAACCAAATATTCTGAATAAATATATTTTAAATCTTCTTGAAAAGTATCTGTGATCTCAAAATGCCATTTTCTGCTAGAAAGAACCAGAAGACTTTGGAGAACTAAAAGAATCCAGACCTGTGGCTGGAAATGTACAAGATGGGTCTGGAACATCTTGTTAAATCAAAAAGCAAAGATGCTACCAAAGATTTCCAGGAATAAGGTGCCAGCTTGAACAGGTTGTGAACACCAATAAGAACAGAAATTTGTAATAGAGCATAGCAGATCAATGACATAAAAGTGTATGAAATTTATAATGATTTTTAAGAAAAATTTTAATCTTTAGAGGATGCTAGAGAACTAACTTATTCTGAAAAATTAAAAAGGTAAAAGTGAAGTATTTATGCTTTTTCAATCTGTACAAATGTATCACAGGGAAATCAAATATTTGATGAGAGGAAGTTTCACCTTATAGGAGTATTCCACTTAATAAAACTCAGAAATTGTAGAATTAGGATATGTAGCAAACTGTAATGAAATAAAACACTTAGTTCTAGGCAGTGATTTTCAAAGCTTTAAAATGTTACAAAAAGAGAGACAACAAGACACTATGTCTCTCCTGTTGGAAATACATATCAAGTACATATGGAGAATTCTTGCCCAAATATTGAACCTAAGTTTGGCCAAGTCTCTACATCTAATTAGCCATAATAAGGATTATTGGGGATAGAGAAATGTATTCAATAATACCAAAGGGATGCAATTAGCAAAATCCAGACTGTGATATACTATAGGAAAATGAACCAACTTTTCAAAAATAAATTACAAAAGGGATAACAAGGGAGAGAGTGAGAAAGGAAGGGAATTCTATAGATCAAAGGAGGATTAAGCAACCTGGATGACAATCACAGTGTCACAATTTGGATCCTGATTTTAAAAGAACCATGAATAAAGTAAAATACGGAATAAAATAAAATAGTGAGATACCAGAAATTTGTAATCTATGGTGATATAAAGAAGTTAGTTTTTGGAGTGTGCAATAAAGGTTTTGTAGAAATATTATTAAAAGGAATAATTTTGGAGGTATGTCCTGAAATACTTATTGATAACATGTTTAGTTGTCCAGAATTTTCTTCAAAATAATTTTGCGGGGAGCATGGGTGATTTTTTAGAGATAAATTATTAACCATAAGTTAATAATAAGGTATGCAGAGTTCATTATAATATTCTCCCTACATTGATATAAGCCTCAATTTTTTCCATAATTATTGCTGTTACTTATTGCTGTTTTTAAATGGGGTTAAACAATATTTTGTACCACTGAGAACATGAATTATAATGATTTTTTAAAAAGTTTTATTTTCCTGGCAAGATTTATTTATTTTTCTTTCTCCTATTTTCTTTGTTTCTGTTTGAATGTTTGTTTGGGGTCTCATCTTTTCTTTTGGAGGCTGTCATATGCTGTTTGGAGGCTTCAGTCTACCTGCTGATATGCCAGAGCAGAGCTGCAAAGACTCTGTGTATATAGATGGGACTTACTAGTGATGAGTTTCATTACAGGGTCTGCAGCAGACCCAGAGCCCTGCTTGCTAGAATCTACATATAGTTCCTATTGGAGTTGTGGCTTTACACCCAAAGAGTATCTGTCAACCTCTTTCACTGGAGGAAGGAAATGAGGTGGATTAGAGGGAATATGGTTGGGTTGCTATATATTTCTGGAAGCTGGATGTGGGGCTTCAGTATATAGACTTTTCCCTACTTTTTTCTCAAGACTTCCTTTTCAGCATGAATTTATACTCTCAGTGGGATCCATTATTCCTGAATGCAAAGAAACAGCCTCTATCTTTATCAAGATTTTCTGCTTTCTCTTTTTCTGCTGGGAAGGAAGAAGTCTCTGAATATTATTTCTAGCAAAGAAAATGCTCTTAGAATTTTTTAGACATAGGACCAGAAATGCTTTTAAATAAAATGGAACAAATCCTCACATTATCTCTCTAACTATAATCTTGATATATAAAAAGCCAGGGGCTGTCATGACCTAAATGATCAGATGAATGACTGAACAGCAGGCTGAGTGGGATGACTAGGCTGGCGGGGGGTGGGGGGGCACGTGGAGAAGTTGGGGGCAACCAGGCTGGTAGGGGGCAGTTAGGGACTAACAGGCTGGTGGGGGGGGGGCAGTTAGGGGCAACAGGCCAGCAAAGGGGGCAGTTGGAAGTGACCAGTCCGGCGGGGGGCAATTGGGGTTGACCAGGATATCAGGGGGCCAGTTGGGGTGACCAGGATGGCAGGGGGGCAGTAAGTGGCAACCAGGCCAGTGTGGGTGGTACAGTAAGGGGTGCCCAGGCTGGCAGGGAGCAGTTAGGGGCAACTAGACTGGAAAGGGTGGGGGCAGTTGGGGGTGACCAGGCTGGCAGGGGGCAGTTAGAGGCAATTAGGATGGCAGACAAGTGAGCAGTTAGTAGCTAGAGGTCCTGGTTTGTGAAAGGGATGTCCAATTGCCAGTTTAGGCCCAATCCTTGGGATATCCCCTAAGGGGTCCTGGGTTGGAGATGGTACAGGCTAGGCTAAGAAGACCGAAACCCCTGTGCACGATTTCATGCAGCAGGCCTCTAGTACTAACTATAATATAGTACCAAACTAACCAACATATAACCAATATAATAACCAAGTAACCAATTATAATACTTATAGTCAGTGGTCCACAGTGAGCATTTAAGCACTATTATCTATATTTTCATTGTTTTCTTGCTGGCTAGCCTATAAGTGCAGTTTCCTAGCTTTGTCTAATCTTGTCTCCTCCACAATTTAATAAATGAGTGAATACCTACTATGTATACTTTAAGGATTTATTAATGGATAAGTTTTGCTAAAACTGCACTAGCTATTCTCTGAAATTGTTGTTCATATCACTGGCAGATGGGCCTCAGCAAAGGTCTGGTCCTTCATTACTATTCCATGGCTCCCTGTTTTGGATAGAAAGGGGTGCTTGTTCATCATTATCCTTTTAAGTTCATCTTGAAGCTTTGAGTTTGCCATGAACCTCTATCCTCTCTTACATTTTTGTAATGTTAGGTATTTTTTATGCTTGCTAATTTGTGGTGCTCATTATGTAAGACATTAGATTTATTTTCTCAGTACATTTCTGCAATTTACCTGGGTGCACGGTTCACGCCCTATACCCCAACAGCTATTTCTCATCTCACATCTGCGTCTTGGTATCAGGATTGGCTGGTGTCTAAAAAGTAGAATACCAGCTTTTAGAATATCTTTTGAAAGCAGCCCTCCCAATCTGCCTCTTTTATTTTCAAATACATAATTTAATCATATGCTCCTTCTTTTTAAAAATATTTTTTATAGAAATGATACTTTAGAACATAATTAATATCGTGCATTTATAGGGTTCTTGTGTTCATTAAAGCACTAATTCATCTATTACCACATTGCATTTTTTTATAACGCCCCAGTGAGTAGGTGGAACAGGCTATTGTTATTCTCATTCAGAGATGCAAATGTGAACGTAAAGAAATTATCTTTCACATGATTTCCTGATAGCTATGCAGAGGATGAGTGGCAGGCCTGGGACCAAAATTCCACTTATCTGACTCCCTGTGTCACCTTCTTTTATTCATCTGCCAACAGTGTTCACCCTCTGCATGTGGATCTCATTCTGAGGCTGAACAGTACGACCATGGCCACCCCGGGGGCCACTATCTTGTTGCTTTCCCATTGAGTTATTCCTTCATTTATCATCCTGTTGTGGCACCTCCTATGACTCCAGACTCACCTGTGGGAAGAAGACCTTTTAAACCTGCCATAAATCAGATAAATTTTACCATGCTGTTGTCTGTGGTCTTTGAAAAATCTATTTTTTAGTTAAGACATTTTTCTTAGGCAAGTAAAAGTCTCTTCTTACTTTAATGAAAGCATGAAGCTCTGTTCGATGTCATCTGAGTTTTCCTAGGTGATGAGGTCCATCTGCAGAGTGAGTGTTTCTGCCCAATGACCGATAAGGTATATCAGCTTCCATTACTGCCTTCCCTCCCTCCATTCTGACCCCACTCTCCTTTCTCCTAAAGTGTTGCATTTCTAAACATTTATGGAATTATACTGCATCAGCGATAAAACACTGCATAAATTAATCAAAGCTCCCTCTGCATTTTTCTTCATCTATCTCTGTTCCATTTACGTGGAAGGAAAACAAGAGTCAACACACTGATTATGCCACATCAACAAGAGAAAAATAACCATATTTCTCAAGAAAAGGTCAATTTGGCAATAAGTCAAATGCCCAGGATTTTGAGTTTCATCAGATACTCATGTCCATTCTTGGACAGGACATACCACACTCTCTAATGCTACTCAGATTGGGTACTAGTAATATTTAAAAGTTCCCATGTAGTTGTGGAAGTTGTATCTAGATTTTGCAGAGCAGCCTAGGGTGTCAGCAAAAGCTTTCAGAGAATGCAAAGTTAATTTAAGACATGGAGACAATGGTCCAGGTAATTCAGGTCCATATGTTGCTTTGTTGTGAAATGTTTATATAGTCAAAGCATATAAAAGTAATCCATTCTTGGGTTACTTACCTTAATTATTTATTTAAAAAATAATGACAGCCATTAAAGCACTCAGAACATTCAAATTCTGCTTTTGAAGACAACAGGGAATACAGGGAGAAACATTGTGTGCTAAAATACCTCTTGTCTAACTAACTTTGTGGTAAGCAATGTGAGTGCTTTGGTAACAGCGAGTTTCTGCCTTGAAGAGCTTACACACATGTTTCTAGACAAGAGACCTAAGCATAGAGCAGGGCCTGTCTAACTCGGGACTAGTCGGTGCAAGGTCCCAGTGTAGTTAGGTGGCAGAGAATGGAAAGATTGCGCATGGCTGAGTAGACGGGACTGCTTCATAGAGAAAGTGTGGTGATGTTTTCTGTGAAGGATAGTCATATTTGGATAGACAGAGGGCGAGGAGAGGCCAGGTGAATGGCATGATCAAAGGCATGGAAACCGAAAGGACTGTGACATTGCAGGAGGCCAAGGGGAAATGGCTTGTGTGGGGAAGCAGTCAGCTCCTCTGAGACCTTAAAGCCTCTGGAAATGAAGCCTCTCAGGACCTTTTCAAAGATCTTTCTTTTAACTCCCAGTGGATGACAACCAATTTTTAGAGAGCCCTATTTGAGTGTCAAACTTGGAAAATGACATTCAGCTGACATTTTACAATTTGCACTCATTTTGCAAGGGCTTTTTTTTTTTTTTTTTTTTTAATGTGTAAAACCAAACGGCGGGAAGACAAATAAGGTTGTATGCAACACCCAATATGAGAGTAAATCCGAATATTGATTCAGCTATAACAGTCTTCCAATTCAGGTTGTATGGGTGAGGATCACCCAAGACTGCTAGGTATAATTAAAAATAAAACATTAAGATGTCTAGTGTTAGGTAATTACTTAAATGGTATGGATTTACATAGAACCCAAGGGTTTAAGAACCAAAAAATAATTTATATACTGCCCATTTCAGAACCCCAATTATTTGGATAGGGAAGGTCCCATCAATGAAAGTATGTGTTTTTCCAATGTCACAGGTTAGAGCTGCGATCAAGGTTAAGGTTGGCATTCTAACTTATTATTCAGGGTTATTTCTAGTGTGGTGTGTGTGTGTGTGTGTGTGTGTGTACACATACCTACAAATAGACAAACCAAATAACTAAAAAAAAAATTACATCAAAAGAGCAGAACTTTTAAGCCTCTCACTTGTCATGTGCGTATAGAGGCCCACAGGGAATAACTGCTGAGTAAGTTTGATGAAATGTTTCAAACAGTAAAGAGATAGCCAATGTAAATACATTCAGAATGGAAAGATTTCCTTCTGACTTTTAATTACATTAAATTGATGTTCCTTTGGAGACATCATTTGTTGACTGTGATTATTTCTCTTCCACTCTGTCTTATTTTCTTCTTTTATTTAACCTGAAAAAATCATTATATGCCTCCAAATCCATAATAAATACTGATTTGACCACACAAAGGTAGCAGATTATAACTACCAGGCAGTTCTGATCCAGTTTACTGGTAATTGTTAAATAGTGTTTCTCCAATGTAGCTAACTGGCTTGGAGACAACAGTGAGATTACATTTTTTCCAAAGTGTTAAATTATTTTACCTAAGTGACATTTATTTCATTTAACACAATGACTTTTTTCATCATTTTCAAAGATTACACAATGTAAGGTAAGGACAGTCCATTCATGGCATAAATATTGCTTATGCCTGAACTTCTTACAAGGCACTTACTAGACCCTGTTGAAGATCAAGATAAGTGAATTGCAATCCCTTTTCTTATGGAATTCACAACCTGGTGGGAGAGACAGACATGTCCTAAAGAGCTTTATTAACAATATCTTCAAATCTCTTTTGAATAGATTTTTAAAAATCATATCCCATAAATCTGTAACCCAGAGCACAGTTGTGTGGGCACCACAGGAAGGGAATTTGGATGTACTGGGCTCTGGGTGCAGCTTCAAAAAATAGATGCTCTTTTTAATTTTTAAAAAATATATTGTTATTGATTTCAAAGAGGAAGGGAGAGGGAGAGAGATAGACAGGTCAAGGATGAGAGAGAAACATTGATTGGCTGCCTCCTGCATGCTCCACTTTGGGGATCGAGCCCACAACCCAGGCATGTGCCCTAACTGGGAGTCAAACTATTACCTCCTGCTTCAGAAGTGGAAGTTCAACCCCCGAGACACATTAGACAAGCAGAAGAGATGTTCTGTAAGGCAGAATTTTAATAGTTGTAAATGTGGTAGAAGGGCATTTCGAGTGGAGGTGTCCAGAGCAATGACGTAGTAGTGTGCAGGCCATGTTCTGAATATGGCAAGAAGTTCAGTGAGCTGAATAGGTGTGGCTTGTACTGAATGGTGAGGTAGGCTGTTGGAGCCAAGGAGAGCCTTGAATGTAAGTATGTTGACAATGGTTCTTAAATTGAAGGGAGTGGGGAAGAAGCATTGGATGATAAGTGGCTTGAATGATGGAACATTGACATTGAAGTCCAACAAACTCAGACACTCTCTGAGAGGCACATAGCAATTTCCCTAGCTTTATGTTCCCCATGTCTATACTCTTGCTTAGATTCCGATAAAGGACTTTTGTTTCTGGGCCAGATGTGCTTCTTTTGTGTCTGTGTATCCCAGATAGAGCCTTGCTTCTTATTTCTCTTGTCACTGTCTGTCCATGTTACACTAGGAGAAAGAGCATTTTTTAAAGCTTTGCTCTTTGTCCAAAGACTGCAGAATACATTATCTGTTTTCTCCCCTTGCTCAATCAATCCATCCTTCTCTTATTTGATTCCTTTAATACTTATGGAATTCCTTTAATATGTAAAACACTAATTCATCATATAAACTTGGCTAATTCTCTTGATTTTTCTGGGCTAAATTTGCCTATATAAAAATGAAGTATTTCAGTCATATGAATTTAGTTATAATGTTAACAATCTTTGCAAAAGAAATTTTAAGAATAGTAGTTATACATCCTAAAATCATGTATTTCCCCTGGAAACACTCATTGCCTAGAGAGGTGCCCTTGTCCCCATCAATATAATCTCTTTTCTAATATTTTATATACAGTTTCTCAATTGGTCTATAAAGTCTCCTTTTTCTGGCTTCCAGAACACCCCTCTGAGGGTACTAATAGCATTGATAAAACAATGGCAGGTCAGTGGGAATATAGGTGGTGGTTTCTCAGACCCAGACGTAGAAGGACTCAAAAAATAAACATGATTTTCACAGATCTCTGAAGGCCCAAACTAGCTGCTAAATGGTGATGGACAAATATTGCAAGTATGGTCCTATAAATAGGTAGATATAGATAGGTGAATAAAAGAGATACAGGTGAGACCATTGGACATTTCTGTGCATTGGTCTATGTGCTCAACACATCTTTTGTTGTTGTTGATTTATTGAGTAGCTATTTGTGCAGGCATTTCTCAAGAAGACAGTAGCCAAGCTGATAGTACTCTGAAATAAAAGCAAAGTATGGTAAAATAATTTTAAAATGTCTTGGTCATGCTGTAGGGTATTTCTTGACCCTAAATGATTTCCCAGATCCCTCCTACATGCTGTGGAAGAAAGTTCAATTGGAGTATTGCAAGTTTCCATTTGTTTTTCTCTCCTAACTGACATGGCTAGTAAGCTTTAATTTATAATCTGCTACAGTAGCCTTTCTTTTGTATGCATGTTTGTGATACAATTTGAAAAAAAAAGTTCAACTTAAGACTGGGATGGGTAACTGTGTTTTTCCAATTGACCTTCATGGGTTCTGAGTTTTTAGCTAAACCAGAGCCTATGTATTCCAATTCAATTATGCCAGTGACACGTGATTTCATTGTTCAAAATGAAATAGCTTCTTTTTTAAAAAGGCTCTTAGACATCAAATAATTCCTTTAAAAAAATAAACTGCAAATGAGTCAGACCAATGCAAAATTAACTCCATGAAATATATACTTGAGTTCCACAGTTAAAAAGGAAAATAATCTTGAAAAAATTATGCAAAGAACTTAAAGAAGTCAGTAGCATTTATTGACTTCTTAGTGTATACTATATTCTGTCATTGCATTATTGGCAGGGGAAGGGATGAGGGAGAATAGAAGGCTGTAGTCTTTCCCTGACCATCTAATGATTTTTATAGTTAGAATTTTCTTAAAACAAACTCAAGATATCACTATACCTACCCCCAATATTCTTTTATTTTGAGGATTCTATGAGCATAATTCTGAATTAGAGAAAGGGAGCTTTGATATGGATTGCCCAATTCCAAATATAAGGCATACTCTTGGTTTGGAATATTCTGATCTATCTCTGAAATAATCATTGGTATGATAGGAAAACTGGCTTCCAAGGAGGTGAATGGCAGGCTGAATCTCAGGGAGGAAACCAGACAGTGAATGGAAGGTGGGGATTGAATTTACTCTCCAGTCCAATGGGACACAAGGTGCTGGAAAAAACACACACACTGCATTTGTCTAAGGTAATGGCAGAACATAATATGGTCCAAATGTTTCATCTATAAAAGTGTGTTTCTATGGAAGGTGTTCTAGTCCATATGGGCTGCTATAAAAAATTTATATATATATATATATATATATATAAAAAAATTATATATATATATATATAAAAAAATTATATATATATATATATATATATATATATATATATATATATATATCATACATGAGTGACTTATAAGAGCAGAATTTTATTTCTCACATTCTAGAGGTTGGGAATTCTAAGATCAGGATGCTAGTAGATTCAATGTCTGGTGAGGACCTGCTTCCTGGTTCTTAAATGGCCATCTTTTCACTGTATCCTCAGATGATGGAAGGGGTGAGGGATCTCTCTAGGTCTCTTTTATAAGGACACTAATTCCATTTATGAGGTCTCTGCCCTTATGACCTAATCACCTTCCAAAGGCCCCCACCTAAAAATACCATCACATTGGGTATTATATTTCAACATATAAGTTTTGAAAGCAGTATGAATCAAAAGGGCAAGGGAAAGAGAAGGGAAACAGAGAACTCACCAAGGATCATCTTTCTCTTCCCATTTACCTTCCAGGTGAACCTAGACTCAGGCTCACAGACAATGCCAGACTTCTAACTCTCCATCTGAGCTACACTTAAAATAATGGAGGGGCAGAATAAATGAATGAACTGTGGAGCCAGCCTGCCTGCATTTGAACCCTAGATTTTACATCATTCTAATTGCATGTCATTGGGTCATTTACTTAACTGATCTCCAAAAAGTGGAAATAATGGGTTTTGTCTGACATGATATGGTATAATTGAACTGGTTAGTTCCTGGGAAGTGCACTGAAGAGTGCCAGAAACATAGTAGGCACTCAATAATATTATTAGGATTATTATTACTGAGGTGTCCACTGGTTCATATAGTGTGAGAAAATTACAATTATTGACATGTTGGATGACTTTAGAGATAAGAAACAAGTTTTCTCAACAAAGTTTCATCTCTACCAGATCATCATCAATTTAGATCATTAAAATGGAGACAGAACCCATCAAGTCATGACTCATGAATAATTCAAATTTCAAATTGTCTATCATCATAATAGAGTAGAGGCCTGTGCATGGGATTTGTGCACTGGTGGGGCATGGCCTGCAGTGATTGCCCACTGTGGAAGTGCTGCTCAGATGTCAACCGAGCAGATGTGGACCTGTCCTCGGAGTGGCTGCTCCCTGGTCAGGCATCTACTGTGGAGCTGGAACATTCACCTCTCCAGGGGACCTGGTTGGGGCCAGGCTCAGGGACAGTTGCACTGAGGGGTAGAACAGGCCTCAGCCTCTGGGGTCAGCTCTGTGAGCCCAGCAGTAGCACTGCATGGCCTGCAGGCATCTAGAGGAGGTGGCAGGGAGTGAGGAGATGGAACCTGGAGTGAGGAGGCCACAATCGCACCTGGGGTTCCTGCCTGTCAGCCTGGCGTTTGCAGCCAGAGCAGCCACTCATCCCGATCAGCTGAGCAGTGCTCCCACTGTGGTAGTGCACTGACCACCAGAGGGCATCTTTTGCATTGAGTTTCTGCCCCCTGGTGGTACTGTGCATCATAGTTACTGGTCAACCAGTCTTTCTGCCATTCGGTCACTAAGCTTTTATTATATAGATTGTAAGCCATGGGTAATATCTTTGACTCTGGGTCAGATTTTGATCAAGTGAGAGAAGAGACACTAGGAGAATGGGAGATTGGGAATGAGGACTACAGACTGGAGAAAGCAGTTCCATGGAAATGGAGAACCACTGCCAAGGCTTGAGGCTGTAACATAAACCTTGTTGATCTTGCGATTTTGCCAGTGGGTGCTCTGAACCCGGACATGACTATTAATAACATTTACAGTGACACATACAAAGAACTGGGTTTTATGGAATTGAAGGCTGAAAGTGTTAAAATATAAATTGTTTTCCCCATTTTTGTTCTTCCTTAAGTCTTGAGTTTCTAAATGTGTTTGGTAATTTTTCTCTTCATGTGGCTGTTGCTTTACATTTTGCCAGTGGTTAGTGCATGTGCTGAATATTTATAGAAAAACTCAATATACTATAGATCTTGTAAGTGCCTCGAGGGCAGGATCTGGGTTAATAAAGTCATAAAATTATTCATAACCATTCTGGGTGAGAGCCACATAGTATTACAAAACTGCATGGATGTTAATAAAAGACTGAAAAAAAAAACACCTACATCACAGGTCACCAAAGCCAAAATGGTGGCCAGAGGAGGGTTTAGTGTTTGAATCAACCTGAAATCTTGTTTTAGAAAGGAAGTTGGTTTGGGAGTATTTGACATCTTGCTCCCTAGCATATGTCATCAGTGTGGCTCAAATAAACTCATACAAATAATCTAAAAAAAGAAAAAATAATAATACGGTTTTATATACTATTCAGTCTAGATTATTTTGTAGGTAGCAAAAATCCTAGTTGCTTAAAACAAGGTTAACGTTTTGCTGACATTAAATATCCACCTGAGATCAGCCAAGAGCTTTGCCTCATACCATATCTGTTCTGGGACACAGACTACCAACAGTCCCCATCTGAAGCATGGCCAGTTGCCAGGACAGAGCAAAATAAATTGCCAGGAGTCCTGCACTGCTCTTTTATTGTTGTTAATTCTTACCTGAAGATATTTTTTCTTTGATTTTTTTAGAAGTGAGGAAGGGAGAGGGAGAGAAAGAGATAGAAACATTGATTGGTTGCCTTCTGTACTTGGCCAGCAAGGACCAGGGATCAGGGCCAGAGATCAAGCTTATAACTGAGGTACACGCCCTTAACCAGAATGGAACAAGAGACCCTTCAGTCTGAGGGCCAATTCTCTAACCACTGATCAAAACCACTGATCCAAACCAGTGATTTTGCCTTTAAAGTTTCAAC
Organism: Pipistrellus hanaki; assembly: GCF_964339955.1. NCBI lineage: Eukaryota > Metazoa > Chordata > Mammalia > Chiroptera > Vespertilionidae > Pipistrellus > Pipistrellus hanaki. The sequence continues at coordinate 77,348,541 of NC_140508.1, forward strand.
CAGGAAGTGATACATATTGCTTCAACCAGGAAGTGACATTCACCACTTCCATTCATATTTCCTGAAGCAAGTGCTATATCTTGCTCTACTTGAAATATGGTTGAAAAGAACTATTCTATTCTTGTGCACAAATGAAAGAGCTTGGCAATATTTGGGGAATTTTATTATTGGCTGCTACAAGGAGCTCATAAATAAATATAGCATTGCCAGATTATCTGTGTTTACTCAGGGTACATAAACTTACATAGGTCAGATGTTAACAGCTTCATAAAGAACATACCAAAAAATAAAGAACATTAACATTTATCTACTGAGTGTCTACTACATATAAGAAGAAAAAAAATCCTAACTACAATTGGTAAGCAAATCCATAAAATGCTTTATATAATGAACTCTCTGAGTATATTGTCAGTTGGGCATATTCTCACTACAGTGGCTGAAACCAGTAAAACAAGTTTCTTCACATAATAAGATGTCTGAAAATCAGCATTTGCTTTGAGTCATGCCATCAAGGACTCATGCACTTATAGTGTTTTTTGTTTTAGTTTTTTTTCTCTGTCATTGTTAGCATGTTAGCCATTGGTTATCACATTTGATACTTTGGGTCATAAGGTAGCCATTGCAGGCCAAGTTGCCCTCTACTAAAAGCCGGGGGCAGAGAGAATGTGCTAGTATTAGCTATGGTTGAAGATTATATGGAAAAGCAGCTTCTTGCACCATTTTTAGCTTCTAGTGATTCCATGATTCACAGAAGCATCATCCATCTCTGCCTTCTTTTCACATGGCTTCTTCGTGTGTTCATCTTTGTCTCCAACTTTTCCCTTTTTATAAACACACCGGCTATATTGAATTAAGGTCCACATTAATGACTTCATTTTAATTTTCTTACCTTTGCAAAGACCCTTGATCTCCAACACAATTACATTATGAGGTACTGGGGACTATAATTTAAACATATGAATTTGGGGAGAAGACATTTCAACCTATAACAAGAGGGAACAACATAAATACTTTACAAAAAACAAAAACTAATTTCTGTAAAACTACCATCTCTGTGATATTAAAAAACATAAGGTGAATAGGAAAGGCAAGGATAGCCTGGCTGGTGTGGCTCAGTGATTGTGCATCAACCTATTAACCAGGAAGTCAAGGTACTATTCCCAGGCAGGGCACATGCCCAGGTTTTTAGCTCAAACCCGAGTAGGGAGTATGCAGGAGGCAGCCTATCAATTATTTTCTCTCATCATTGATGTTTCTATCTCTCTCTCCTTTCCTCTCTGAAATCAATAAAAAATATAGAAAAAAAGGAAGGAAGAAAAGGAAGAAAAGCATGGATAGAGTCTTAAAAACAGAATAGATTGATTTACCTACTGGATGCAGTAGGCAATAGAAACATACATAGAGAAATAGTGGGAGTGGGGAGGGGAGAAGGGAGAGAGATCAGGTATTAGGCGGTTGTTTAGGTTAATGTGAGACCAAGAGCATTAATAATAGAAGGCAAATTAAGGTCCAGCAACAGACATGAGATGCATTTGCAAAGCACAAAAGCTAGGATTATGTGATAGATACCATACATTGGAAAAATGAAAGATAAGAGTCAACAGTGTCATTGAGGAAACATACCTGACTGTAGCATGCTTAGCATGGGAATTTTGGAAAGAAGTGGGAGAAGAGAGATTTTTCACTTGAAATTTCACAACTTCTTTATCATTGCTTTAAAAAAAACCAATGAGTATCAAAATCTGTTATACTTTCAGGTCAGTTGCAGATTAATTTTTTAAAGCTGATGATGTTTTGGACTGCACAAAGTGAACTGAGATAATTCTGAGGCATCTGAGTAGAGATGTCTGATTGGAGATAAAAAGACTTGAGGTCACATAAGAATTATTCACATAGAAGTGATTGATAAAGTAAGAAATTAACAGCAGGGTAATGATAATTATTTAGATGCTTGAATAATAATAGTAATTATTTCTTGCCTACCAGATTCCAGAAGCTTTATGTATATTGTCTCATCTAATCCTGGCAATTACTCCATAAGATAGCTATATTATTTCTGCTTTACAGATGAGAAACCTGGAGCTTTGAGACATTAAGTAATTTGCTAGGGATCATATAGCATGTAAGGGTTGGGGGAGCCAGCCTTTGAACCCACCCCTGTCAAACTTAAAAGTTTATGTTCTTCAACTCCACTCTACCTGAGGATAATTACTTCATCAGATGATAATGAATTTCTTTCATGGTGCAGTGTAGTAGGAATCACATAGGAAATAAAACTTAGTGGTTTTCTACAGGTGGCGGGAAATTACATTCCCTCCTCTTTATGTGACATAGGCCAGATGAAGGGCATGCAGAATATGAGATGTCTGACAGGGGGAAATTATAACCCATTAAGCTACAAAAGTTCTGTTCAAGCCTAAAATGAAATTGCTCTGGAATAGTGAAGGGGACTTCCCTGACAGACAGAGACAAGTTCCTGGACACAACCCTAAATTCTCCACACTGGATCTGTAGATTCAGCATTTCCTTTCAAGGAGAAATCTCACATAATTCTATGCTAAAACAATTTTGAACAGGAATTAGCACTATGAAATGGGCATGTAAGTTTCTCATCAATAAAAATATCATTGTTCTATAGACAGAAATGGAGAGCTAGGTTAAATTTGCTCCACTTCTGGAAGGGACACAGTAGAAAGAAACTAAAGGATCATTCTGTTTTGTAGTCTCTACAAAATGAATGAAGTAGAAATTAGACATTGTATTAACAAATGTATCAATGTTGACAATAAAATTGGAAAAGAAAATGGGCTTCAAATGCTCTGTAACCATGAGCTTGAGTTTCTCTAATTATGAGCTAAAAACCCTTACAGTAATTATTTTGAAAAAATAATTGTAGTCCATTCTTGTCTACATTGATCAAGTCACCTGACACTTCTTTGTGCTGTACATTCATATCCATTGTGAATTGAAGGAAAAGACCTCATCTATGTATTGTAACATTTGTAGACCTGAAGAAAGAACACAAAAGAAGGACTTCATACCACCTGACTAAATATTCAAAAACTATAAGTCAGTGAAAAAATATTGTTAAAGACTGGGGACATCAAGGTTGAATGTAAAATTCTCAGACTTCTTGGATCCATGAAGAATGTGATGACATAGGGAGACCTGGCCTTGGCCCTCAATGTTTCTCTGACCTAGGTCCTATTCTTCCCATTCCCAGCTCTATTCTGCATTGTAAAGAGCCTCGTGGACTCCTCATCCTGCATATCCAAACTCCATCCTTAGCACTGGACCATCCTGAATCAGGGAGAATATGGGACGTATTCTAGGATTGTGGTTGTCCTTGGGAGGAAAGACCTGAGAAAGAGGCATTTTCAGATTTTGGAAATGAATTTGGCGTAAATTGGACAAAATATTTCTGGGTCCTGGTTACCTGCAGCTAACCTTAGAAGGGAATTTACTACAATGAGAATTAGAAGCCAACTACCTAGTTTTCCCTGATTTTAATGGTCCTTGGCTTATTGCCTTAAATCATTTGTGGAGGAGACACTAAACAGAATTGTTGGTTCCACAAAACTATTGATGCAAAGAAAGTGGAAGAAAATGTTACAGAAATTCACTTGAATATACACAGGAAACAATACTTTGGAAATACGTATGGGAAAGTGAGATTTGTTCCAGGGCCTTTATAGTAGAAAAGAGTCTCAATTATCAATCTTGATTGTAAGGAGACAGTAGAAATGACTTTTCAGTAGTTAGAGCTTTCACAAGAAAAGAGGTGATACAATTTCAATGCTATTCTTTTCAAACTATTTATTTAAATCATGACTTTGTAAAAGAATGTGAATAAAATAAATTATTTATGTTCAGATATGATTGTTTCTAGCCACACTTCTGTCTGAGGTGGGCAACACATTCCTACTCTGCTTTTGCAAACATATACTGTGCTGCTGCTGATATCTAGGGAAGTTCTAAGATGAGCAGGGTTTATTGAGTCAAATATTCCTCATTTCACCTTTATTCTGTCTTTCATTTACTACATGGTTTTTGGAAGATCATTTGCTTCATTGTATCAGTCTTTTCATTAAAAAATGAGCTATTCAGTTTATTTTAAAGTAAGGGGTAGAATGCCAGGTAAGCATTAAACATAGGGGAAAACCTTGGACTGAGTATATGCTACAAAGGTTTGCAGAAGAGGAATGAACCCAGGGAAAGATACCCACAGAGATTTTTCATATTTCCTGGGGAGATGTCATATTTACTCTACTGGTCCCTTTGCTTTTCTTAACAGGTGTGGGCAGAGGCAGAAGATATCTATTTTTTAATATATATATTTATTGATTCCAGAGAGGAAGGGAGAAGTAAAGAGAGAGAGAGAAACATCAATGATGAGAGAATCATTGATTGGCTGCCTCATGCATGTCCCACACTGGGGACTGAGCATGCAACCCGGGCATGTGCCCTAACCAGAAATCGAATTGTGATCTCCTGGTTCATAGGTTAATGTCCATCCACTGAGCAATGCCAGCCAGGCTGTTTTATAACAAATTATGCTGTGAAGCATGAGGGAATGATATTATCAAAAATCTGTTACATGAAACTGAGGGGATTAAAGAATAGATGTTAAGAATCTGGGAAGAAATTTGAAATGACTAAGATGAGAAATCCTCTTGGATGCATGAGTATAGAATAATGATTAAAATGTATTTTAGTTTAGATTATGAGTACTAATAATTTACTATTTCTTATAATATTTAATGTTTATTAGCCAAATGGAAGTCAGTATAGATGATCATTACACACATATTTTAGAAATGTGTTGAGTGGAGGGAAGTGTTGAGAAATTTTGCCTGAAAAATTTTAGGGTTAGGTAGAAGACAATATATTATGTAGTTCCTGACTCTCACAAGTGAGAACAAATACTTGATGCTTCAAAAAATAATGTAGAATTGCTTTTATAAGTCCTGTGATTTTGTTTAGTCTTGATTTGAGTCCTGTTGAATGCAGGACAGATGGGACAAACTGATAAAAACTAAATAGCATATGTTGGTAGATATCCTGGCAGCTGTTTTATATCCAGCCACATGAATTATCAAAATAAAGTTTTATCTTTAGGGATTCTGACAAGAATGGAAATATTTTGGAACAGGGCTACAACAATGGGTTCTGTTGTAAAGAAGGGTTAAAGTTAATGTTTCCTAGAGTAGAGCATATATTTATTTGGTGGGTAATAAAAAAAACAAACAAACACAAAAGGTGAATCTTCAACACTTCAATATAGTACTTAATATAACTACTGCAAGAATTTAAACTGGATTCACTGAAGAAAAAGATAACCTTTCTTTTTAAGAATAATTTTGTATTTCTGGAATTTACTGAAATTTGGGAGTTCTCTATGAGAATATTCTTAGTAATTTATACCTCCAAAAATTTTTCTTTTTTTTAAATCCTTACCTGAGGATATTTTTTAAATTGATTTTTAGATAAAATGGAAGAGAGAGGGAAAGGCAGAGAGAAAACACATTGATTGGTTGCCTCCTGCATGTGCCCTGGCAGCCTGGGCCAGGGAGGAGCCTGCAACCAAGGTATGTGTCCTTGGTTGCAAACCTGGATCCTTCAGTCTGCAGGCTGACACTCTATTCACTGAGACAGACTGACTAGTGCCAAAAAATTCTCAATAATACTGTTATGATCATCAAATTGATTTTTTTAAAAAGAATTTGGTATTTGTTTCTATGTTTACTTGTTCTTTATAGCCACAGAATTATTATGCATATTTTTAGAAAAGCAAACCTATAAGAAACAATTCAAACCATTCAATAATTCTTCCCCACTTTCCCCTCTCCTTTCTAAGTATCTTTCAAATAAATATTCTATGTTAGCAAACTTAATTTTTATTCCTCAAGCCTATCTTAGTCATTGGGGTCCTGGACTATTCTTATATCATCTCTTCTGTCAAGATGGCTATCACATTAATTATCCACCACTCATCTCAGTGTCCTTCAGAGACATGAAATATATTTCTCCATAGAACATACTTGACCAATTTGGCTCCAGAGAACTTTGGTAGATCTGAACATCTACAGGAGTACTGATGTGTTGGAGTAAACACACCAGTACTCCTGTAGATGTTCAACTTGCCAGACCTATTTTGTGCATCTCTTCCAACCCCAGTGCTCAGTGGTCTCATGTTGGTAGGTGAAAATAGCCAGTATGGAAATATTTACACCATTGAAATTGTGCAAATGGTACAAATGTGGTTATTCCCACCCACACCCCCAGAAAGTCAGTTGTTAAATAATTGCCAGAAAACCATAAGACAGTGAATGCACCAGGAATTTGGTGTTTATTATGCATTAACCTTGAGTTGTCAGCTAACAGTTCATCTATATATACTTTCATTCCAAGCAATATTGTTGGCCATTTGAAGGGAAAATCCTTTCCCTATGCTTTTTACACTTCTCAAAATGCCTTATACAGGGTGGGGGAAAGTAGGTTTATGCTTATGAGAATACAAAACAGAGAGTTTATTCTTATATTATTATTTATTAACTAGAAGCCCTATGTGCAGGAAATCATGCATGATTAGGGTCCCTAGGCCATCTTCTGCCCCTATGCCAGTCCTCATTGCCACCACTTGGTTTTCTGTGGTTTCCAGATGGCAGCATGGCTCCAGTTCCCCAGAGCCTGCGTCTGGGGGAAGGGACCAAGAGGTCACCTTTCTGCCTGCTCACCTGTCCTGCCCCACTGCTCTGTTTGCTGTAGTTCTTGTTCACCATGCTGCAATCAGAGACTGTGGGCTGGGGAGGAAGGGACCAAGAGGTGCTCAATGCACCTCATATGACTGGTCAAATGGTCATTTTGGTCATCACAGTCACTGCCTTTTTATATATAGGATTATTGTATTATTTTTCATATAAACAACTGTAATCCTACTTTTTCCCACCCCGTATGTGTGCTTAATAAATACTAGCTGATCAAGAAACTCAAAATTTAAGAAGAAATCAGGACTTTTTCTCAGTAGATCTAGATTAATCTTGCCATATGTTCAGGAGTCATATTTTGATTTCTTAAACAAGCAGTATTTTTACCACTTAACTCTTTAAATATGTATAAATAGATGGGCCAAATAATTAAACAAAAAACAGGTAAACTATATCAAGGACCGATAAATACTGCCCTTAATTCAAAAATTTTACTAAAATAATAGCATTATTCCAAAGATAAAATAATGATGCAGGCACACATAATAGACTTGAACAATAGATCATTTATTCTTAATTATGAATGCTAGAGAGAGATCAATCGCAAGTATTTGGCTGGAAGAGATGCTTGAAATCAACTCTTTCATTTTCTTGAGACTATAGATGCTCAAAGCATAGATGTGTAAAACTGAGACTAATTTTTCTACTTCTATTAACTGAGTTTTCTTCCATTAATTCTACTTTAACTCTTGTATGGTCCTTTTCTTTGCTAACTTTATGAATATGAGGGGAGTAATTTTTTGGCCTACCAAGCTCACTGGAACCTCTTCTTTTCCATTGCATTTTAGTAACACTGCTTAATGATATCATTAGCTGAAAGAACCATAACCTTATTTTCCCTAAATAAAGAACAAATTATGCCAGTGTGATTTCGAATGGAACATCTCAGGTAGAAATTATGTCTTAAGTTCTAGACTCTTCCACTCATAGGTATGAGAATATATATATGCCCACATATATGTATATACCAGTCCTGTTTATGTTTGAGGGTGATTTTGAGGATTAGTCATATTAGATATAAAATTACTTTGGAAAGTAAAAATGTATAGTTCTATCAGAGGGACATTTCTCTGACTTCATAGGAAAAAGTAGTATTTATATTTTAATTTTTATCTGTATGCATCTAAACCCAACCTGTAGATAAGTAATAAACCCAATAATTTTCTTATTAAAAGTATGGCATGTGCCATGTCATATACTTGGTAGAAAGGAATGTAATTGCTCATCGTAATTTGCTTGATTTCTAGTTAAGAAGAGAACCAATGAGGCACAATCAAGGAAAATATAGTTAAATGATAAATTGTATAGTACAAAGTAAAAAAAAAAAAACACGTTAGGAATTTAAGAAAGAGGAGTGAGAATGGATAGCAGTGGGAGTGGGAACAGTCTCTGTGGGTTAGTGTTCTGATGGGATCCTTAGAGATAGTTCACATTGTTGACATGTGAGTGAATGGACATTGCAAAAGAAAGAAATAAGACTTTTTTTCCCCCCTATGGAGATGAATCCTTTATCAAAAGACTTCCACTTAAAACCAAACAGTTTTTTTGAAACATTACAATTGCTATAATGAAAGCACTTTGGTCCTTGAATGATCCTAAATCAGCATCTGAGCCATTTATGGCTTATGCCTTTTATAGCAGGTCTTAGCTCCCGCTGTGTCAGAGAGAAGTAAATAAATAGTGGAAGAAGTAGTCTTCACCTTTAGTTAATTCCTTGGCTAAATGATGCCACTGGAAACTTGGTAAAACAACCTTGTTCATCCTGAAACTGCAGAGGCCGCCAAAGCAAACCAAGATAGACAAAACAAAGGGCACATCTACATAATGTACATATTGTGGGGATTCTTGAAGGTCAGAGCATGATCTTTTACTTTTTAGTGACATATAATGCCAATATTTGTCAGATCTTTCTGAAGACTAAAGCTCAGGAAAAGAAAAAAATGCATTGCATGACATTTGTTTTCTGTCATATAGCATTAAATATTCTATTGTTATAAACAGCCAGCTTTGATGATTAAATGGTCTGGCTTTTTGTTTTTTTCATGAAGCACTATTCAGACACATTTATAATGAGTTACAAGGACACAGACAGATATTCAAAACTATAATGAATCTTCTTTTAAATTCTACCATTAAACAATTAGATAAACATGTATGTTACAGTTTTTTCTCCTTTTATAATACCATAGGGCATATGATTTTAAAAACCCATCGTCTCTCTGGGAAGATGTGTTGTGTTGGTAGTCCACATATATCAATGTAGTGGAATTCTGACACTGGATCCTTGTTCCTAAGTAAGAAAACAGTGTGCCAAGATTATATGTAAGGCTATGGTGGCAGAACTGGAGCCCACAGGACAATACAGTTGTCAAATATCCACATTTTGGAGCTAGTTGAGAACATTTTCCCCCCAGCTTGTGTTGATATTAAACACACACACACACACACACACACACACACACACAGACAAACACACACAAACTTGTGGATAAAATTGGATTAGAAACCTATAGGCAGTGAGCTTATTCAGACAGGTTGTTTTGTGGCTTTGGGTGTCTATGCATCAGCTAACAAAACTTTGGGATGCAGAGGATAAACTCACACTTGCTGGGAGTAGCTGAGAAAATCTGGCCATAGACAGTGAAGACTGTAATCAGTAATGAGGGGGGCATCTAGGCTTGCACCAATAAATAAGGAAGGGCTTCTTAATGCTCTTACTTCTGTGTAGCTTCTAGGCCTGGTGACTCTAGTTAACTATCTAGAACTAAATATCACTTGAAGATTACTGCCACGAGCAGGGTTGTGCTGTTAACATAACCTATTCTCTAGTAGAACAAAGGGTGTTCACATAGAAACAACTCTGCTGCTGATCTGCTGAAGGGGTGAGGCTGGAGGGTATACAACACAAAAGTAAACTTTTCCAATTGCCCCCTAAACAGAGAAGCACATTGCCCTCTGAAACTGTACAAAAGTAAGAGGTCAGCCTAAATATTTTAAGTCTACAATGACACAAATCTTAGTGTAAACTACAAAATCCAGGAAGATATTTTCTGTTTATCATTTGATTTTTTGTACTCACCTCAGTGGTTATCTGTGACTCACTGGATAACCCAGCTTGTAAAAACTGCCCTCATCAGCTGGACTTGATTTTGGTGTAAGAGATTCTCTAGATGCCAATCTAACTATATATTTCTTCTACATGGAAACCCTTTTCCCCGAGCCTGTATTTCAATCAACTACCACTGGTTCCCAATGACAAAATGGTCTATATGTGGGAAAATGCACACTCTTTGTAATAAGACAGTGCTTCCATATTCCTGATGGGGTGAGTAGACAGTGTGCGAATGTTAATATCTCTTTCATTATTTGTTTGTTTGTTTGTTTGTTTGTTTGTTTTTGCTTAAGATCTATTTCATGATCCCCATCATGGTCCATATGTTCTTTAAATGTTAGAAGAACATCTCTTCTTTAAAAAATACATATTTTTATTAATTTCAGAGAGGAAGGGAGAGGGAGAGAGAGAGAGAGAAACATCAATGATGAGAGTGAATCATTGATTGGCTTCCTCCTGAAGGAAGGGATCAAGCCTGCAACTTAGACATGTGCCCTGATGGGGAATAAAATCATGACTTCCTGGTTCATAGGTCAATGCTCAACCACTGAGCAACACCAGCTAGGAACAAGAATGTCTTTTGGAAGCTAGGCAATTTTCTACATGTCTTAAAACAGCCATGACATATGAGAAAAGACAGAGTAAAAACAAATCAAAAAGGATCTTCAAGGAGAGAATGAATCACAAAGAAAAATTTCTAACTTGTTCTATCAAGCATTCTATCAATTAGTCTAAATAGGTAACCTTGACCAGTATCAGAGTTCTTTCTACCAGAAAGTGTAGTTGATATAAGTGACTATTGCACTTAGAGGAAAGAATTTGTGATGGACACATTTTCAACCTGGAAAACAGTTGAAAGGCATTCAAGTACATATCAATAGTCTTTTGCTATAATTTAATAGCTGGTTTAAAACAATATTTAGAGTCTACTTTCTCAGCACAATTCTCCTTCCCTCCTGAGAACAGGCTGCTGGGTGTCACTTCCAAATTCTTATGCGTGAGTAATCTCACTGTACTCAGTAATATATGCCTCTCATGAGAAAGTAATCAAGTACAATATAAATGATGACTTTCCTGATTCAGTAATCAGTAATTTGTGATCAATTTTACCTGATGGTGACAGCCTGCTGTATAAGTTAGTGCTAATGTATATTACTGCATTTCATTTCTGGGGAGCCTGTCAGAGGAGTAAAGGGGGGGTGTGTGGTGGAGAACTCCTCCCCCTCCATCCATAAGTGGCACACCACTGGCCTCCTGGTGTTATTAAAGGAAAATTGGAAAAGTTTCCAGAAGATTAAGCAGAAAGCTTACAACTTGCACAAGACTCTCAATTTTCCAGTGGCTCTGACAGAAGAATAAATCTTGAGCTGTTTTAACTAAAATGTAAGCAAACCCAATGTCTAACTACAGTAAACAAAATTTATTATGATTCGGACGTGGCAGTGGTGTTTACATCTAGGTTGACAAAATTGCCAATGTGTGAGACCCTTAGTTAAGAAAAATGTAGCAGGTTGTTTCATATCTGTCAGGCAAAGAAAATGGGAATTTTTGAGATCTGTGGGCATACAAAGTGACTTTGAACTATACACTTCGGTTATTTGTGCATATGAAACCTGGTCCAGCTTTAAACAAAAGAGAAGTAAATATCTGATCATATAGCAGTGTTGCATCCACCTTTGCTCTAAAATAAAGTATCACCTAAGGTACAACTAATGTATCATTGTTCTCCTTTTTCCTCTTATTGTTCCTGAAATTATTATCAAGGTGTGGTTTATTATTGCCCATAACACCAGGCTTGAAAATAGTTACTCATGCACCCTCTCTCACCAGAAGGAAGGCCTTGAGTGGATGGATCACAGGACAGGTTGAAAATGAAGGTTTTTTAAAAAGCACCCAGATGACCAAGTTGTCTGGACCACGCTGCTCTCCAGTGGGAGGCCTCTGAAAACTCAGAGAGCTCAGCATGGAGAATGATTGAAGTTGATAGGAAGGTTTCCAATCTTCTTCACATTTTGACTGACCCTACCATTAGTATTTGATTATCTAAAAAAACAAAACAAAGCAAAAAAAAAAAAAAAAAACAACAACAACAAAAAAAAAACACATGCCAAGCATATCAACTAGTATCAAGCCTGGTGTGGGATAATATTAATTGAACTTTGCTCTGAACCATGGCAGCATGAATCTTCTAGCCACACAGCCATTCTGTGGTGGGGCTGTGCCTAGGTGAGTGAGGGGTTGAGTGGAGAGTCTTATAGGTCTCCAAGCAGCACAAATATGAAGATTTCATGGACAAGGTAAAGCCTACAGTCTCCCCTTTGAAGTCTCAGCTTTCTCCTGATGCATAAAATCTTTTCATAAGAAAAGTTTTATTCTATAATGAGAAGAAAATGATTAAAGTTCCACTTGAGAGCTATATCACAGTAATTTCAAATAATAAGTATATTTTTGTAACATTAGAAACTTTGCTAAGAAGCCTTGGAGGGAAGACCCCTAGGAGTTTGGAAAGAAAATGAAGAGAAGTGGGTAGAAGAAAGAAAATAGGAAATATATATTTCATTTATCTTCTCAGACCTTGGACTGACACTCTTGGGAAATGGTATATAACTTTTCTAGATTTAGTTTTGTTTGGGTTGGAACCAGGACTCTCACAAATAAAAGTTTCGTTCCCGATGGAACTCTACCCAGGCTTGCCTCCAAGCTCTCATTACTAAAAAATTAGATGAGAAACATTTGTCTTACAGACAATCAAAAGAAGTCCTACCATCCACAATGGAATGCATATTATTATACCAAAGAGAATATAAAAAATGTGTTCAACTTGTGCAATGCAGATAGCACACACCAAACATGTTTCCTTGTTCTAAGAACTCAGCCACAGATTAGAACAGTATTTTCCATTCATTTTATTGTTTCCTGTTAGTTACTTTAGTGTTTATGTTACCATAATTTAACTTGCATATAGTACATCATGCATTACCATATCCTTGTATCTCAGGGTTAGGTAACTTATAACACGTACATGTTTGCCCTAAAGGCTAATAACTTGTCATTCAGGAGCATAATTTCACCAGAATTTATTTAATTCTTAGTAATTTTCCTAAGTGTCCTATTTTTATTTGAAATACATTTCTTCCATCCTGTTCTAGGTTTATTTTTCTAAAATAAATCCTGCTCCAAATATATACATTTCTCCCATTTTTTGCCATAGAGGCATGAATTCAAACAAATGAATTATCAAATCCTGTGCTGTGCGGATTTATGGGTGTGTTTTTTGTTGTTTGTTTTTGTTTTGTTTTGGGGTTTTCTTGGTGGCTTTTATTTTTGCATTAATTTATAGTTGATGTTTTTCTTATTCTGTTTCCTCCCTCCCTCTCTCCCTCATTCCTTTTCTTCCTTCTTCTCTCCCTCTCTCCCTTCCTCCCTTCCTCTCTTCCTTTTTTCTTTCTTTCCATATCCTCTCAACCCTGCTTTTTTTTTTTTTTTTTTTCATATGGAAGTTCTATTTTGGTTGTTTTTCTGTCTAGGCTTGTAATTCATATCCCTTTGCTTATTTCCATAGGCTATGGACTGAGTGTTCTAACTTCTGCAATTTCTCCTCAATATTTTATGTACTAGTTGTTCCAGAGTGGCAATTTTATTTTATTATGGAAATAAAATTTGCCCATTCAAGTACCTTTAAAAAATTAATGATTTTAGCTTACTCCCATTGACTCCTCCTGTCTTTTTCTTCCTCTCAACAACACAGATTATTTTTCTACTTTTATATCCATTATTTATGACACTTAATATCTGACATTTTAGTTAAATTTTCTAAAATTTTTGACTTCACTTTCTAAACTAAAGCAGATCTTTTTTCTTTTTTTTCCATCTTTACCTGCTTGCAATTACCTACATTGCTCATGTTCTTTAACTCTTTACCTAGTTTATTTTACCCATCTGGAGTCTTTGCTTAAATTTATAAGATTTAAAATTGATAATAGCTTAGATACGTGGCCTGATTTCCCTTCACTCTAAGTTACCATTAATCATAAAGTACACATTAATTTGACAACAGCTTTTTTTTTGTAAATATAAATATATATGCCATGTATATTTTCTATGTAAACATATACATATACAAACCATACATATTCATATTCACATATAAAAGAATATATATTTATCTATATAAAGAATTTATTCTTCATTATCCCAATCAAAGTATAAGCCTCCTTCACATTCTAATTCTAAACATTTTCTGACATATTTTTGCCAGCACTGGTTATATATCAATATGACATGTTCATTTTCAAAACCCAAACTTAAAATCTTAATATTATTATCACCTTTCAAGACATATCAAACAATGTAATCCACATTTACTATTTACCATATTTAAATTACTTTCAATTTTCTCTAATTAAAATAATATTACTTAGAGTTAAATAGCTGCTCTTAAATATTACTGGAAAATTATTGGTTGATAGATAGTCGGTGCCTCAGGGATCATTCTTTAAAGTACATTGTCAGTCATACTAACCTTTCCTTAGTCTGAAAAATCTCAGATGTAAGTAAAGTGATTTGGTAATTTCTATTGCCTAGAGTTGAATTGACTGTCATGTGATATGCAGTACTTTTTAGTTTTAGTATTAAATAGCACTGCATATTACATGACAGTCAATTCAACTTTTAGAATTTAATAAAATATATTGTAAACAACTTTATGTAACTCAACTATTATATAATAGCAAGTCACCATTTTTTCAACATTAAAGTAATTTTTACATGTTATATATGTTATAAAAGATGTTAAGTACTTGGGATGTGTTATTAGGCTCTAGGGTAGTTATCTAACTGACCTCAGTTCTAACTTATTTTCTCATATATATGCATAATAGGATGGATAAGGAATATTCTACAGGGAAAAAATGAGAAAATGAAATGTGTTCTCAGTATAGTGCTTGGTATAAAATAATTGCTCACTAAATGATAGATTTGAAAAAATAATCATGCATTAAAATAATACTTCACACTTTTAAGTAATAGACATTCCTATAAACATTTCTATATATAGACACTTATATATACACTAGAGGCCCCATGCATGACATTTGTACACTGGGGATGGGGGGTGTCCCTCAGACTGGCCTGTGCCCTTTTATAGTCCAGGAGCCCTCTGGGGATGTTCTACTGACAGCTTAGACCTGCTCTCTTGTTGGTGAGTGGTGCTCCCCCTGTGGGAGTGCACTGAGCACCAGGGGGCAGTTCCTGCAGTGTGTATCATAACAACCAGTTGTTCTGCCATTCAGTCAATTTGCATATTATTCTTTTATTATATAGGATATGTATACATAAGTATGTATATTTCAAGCTGTGTTTGTTTTCACTGTAAGAACTCATCTCTGTATAGCAGGTTATGCAGGAAGACTTGACGTCATTGAACAAAGCACAAACTGACACTCACACATTAGTAATTTTCCTAGGCTTGATATGTTGAGAATTGGGACTAGATGTCATGTCTCTGGCTGAGCTTTGCTCTGCTCTATTGTCTCTCTGGTTGGAAAATAATATGTGGAAGGAGAATCATCAGGACCCCAATCACATTCATAAGAATCTAGACAATTTCCTTAGGATCTCCTTACTAAAGGGGAAATGTAAGTTGTTTAGAAATATTTTATGCAACTTGAGCTAGAACCCACAAGGATGGCCTAAAACTCGTGTCAATTTTTTGCTGCGTTTAGCTTGAAGGGTCAGGTGAATTTGGTGTTCATATGGAGCTAAACACACCTGGTTAGAAGTCAGAGAAACTCAAGGCAGATCCAGCGGGAAGAGGGAGAAGTTTCAAGGCCCCTCTGCTACTACATGAGGATGGGAGCCAAAATATAAGTGACAACATGTATGAGCACAAAGCAGCTCCTGCATTACTTTGTCCTGCAAAATCAGGGGGGAAAGGTCGCTTTGGTTCAGCCTAACCAAGTTGACAGATTACAAAGCTACAATTAAGGTTATAGAAAAAGGTGGACATTCATAAGTGCTCATTTGGCTACAAATGCAATAACAAGGCAGGAAATTATGTACTCAGAGGTGAGAATGTTGTGCATGCTGAGCTTGAAATATGCTTCTCTGATTCATTCTTTTATTCATTCCATAATACTTCCTTATGCAACTACCTGGTACTTCATGTAAGGGGCTATATTAGGTAAAAATCTCTTTATATGAAGCCCTAATATGCAAATAGAGCAAACAGTGGAACTGAACAACAGGCCTCTATGATGTGTGCTGACCACTAGGGGGCGCACATGGAACATGGCAGGCATAGGCTGCGGATGGATGGTGGAGCAGGTGAGCAGGGACACCAGACCAAGGCGGTACTGGTTGCTGAAGGTGCGAGCCCCACTTGTACCTGCTGCTGATGTCAGCCCCAATCGCTCCGCACTGTCAGCAGGTGAAAGCTGGGCTGGTGCCAGCAGCACCTGGGAGCGGAGGTGGGAACTGGGCTGCTGGCAGACAGGAGACCAGGGTCCCCAGTGGGAGGAGCCGGGCAGGGGTGCAGAGGATGGACCAAGACCCGCCCCTTTGCCCACCGCAGCATGGGGGCCCAAAGTTCCTTTCAAGGTGCACACATTCGTGCACTTGGCCCCTAGATATAAATATATAATGAAGTCATTATTAATTCACTAACAAATATTTGAGTGGTGACTATGTTCCAGCATTGCTCAGTTAATGGGAATAGTGAGACAAGATACAGTTCCTTCTCTTTGCATATGTTACATTAGATAATGTTCACATTAGATATAAGACATCATTACCTCCGTATTCCAGGTTATAAGACTAAAGCCTTAAAATGGTTAAATGATTTGCCTTAGACCATTCAGCTAGTGGTAGTAATGTCAAAATTTGAACCAAGTGCTGTCTGAATCCAAAGCTAGTATAATCAATGTTTATGTGATATGGCCTCCCTTTCATCATTTATGAACATTTCTGTCTTATCCACTAATTTTTAAACTACTCTGAGGCCAATAAATATGAAATATTTATTATGTTATTCTCTTTCTCCAGTACATGGCACAGTACAATATATATTCATCAAACCAGCTTCTTCTTCTATAGGACAACTATGAGACATTAATCTACTACACAACATTTTAAAAACAAATATTTCTTTCTTAAGTCCTGCCTATATTCTGGGTCCTGTTCTACAATAGGTGCTATGGTAGACATCATACAAGAATGAACCTCTCTTCTCAATGAATCTCAGAAATGCTGGAGAGAACAGTTATACCAAGGTTATCTTAGAGTCTTTAATATACAAATAAACATTTGGGGTTCTTTAAAAGGGACATAAGGTACCAGATTTTCTCAAATTATCTGATCAAAGGCCACTTTCCCTTCTTTGATTACACTCTGGATTTCCAAGCCACTCTAAAGATGTGATATCCAGAACATTACACAGAATCCATATCTAAAACAATCTGGCAGAGAACATGGTGGGACTTCTATAAATAGAATAGGTGCTTAAATTGTTTATTAACATTTCCGGTGTTGTTCCTCATGCCTGACTCTGGGAACAGTGTTTGTTCATAAAATGATGTGATGCCTCCTCTTTCCATCCTAACAGCCCAATGATACCTCAGATACTTAGTTTTTCAATTAATTATCAAATCAATCATTTAGTTAATAAAGATAGAGAAGTGTAACACTTCCAACCATCAAAATAAAACATTTTCTGAAATGCAAAACCTGAATAAACATTGTTGAAGCAATTTACAAGTAAGTTCAGTTTCAAATATCACATAGGTAGCTACTCACCAGTTTCCTACAACGCAACCCATTGGACCATAGAACAGGAGACAGCGGGCTATAGATGGTCCAGTACAATGGTTGAAAAAACAATGGGATAAGATTTTTTGCTGCTGATAAGCCAGAAACTTTATCATCAGGAAGAGTATCAAAGCTCATGGCTAAGAGAAGACTCTAGCCATGAGCTTTGATACTAAAACCCTAGCCTCTTACTTAGCAAGATTTATGATGTCTCTTAACTACATTAAATAAGATGCATTTGTAAGGGGTGGAACTTCTCCAATATGAAATCCTGGTGATCACCAAGACCAAATAATAAAAATAGAATCAGCTTCAGTATCTATAACCAGTAGATACTGTGAGAGTGTACTTCATGCAAATTGAGCAACACAAACATATCTTTATTGGCAAACACTGAGATAGAATCATAGTTATCTCAGTAGTTTGCTCCTTTAATCCTCCTGTACATTAGGTAGATAATATATAGATAGGTAAGTAGGTAAATGGGTAGATAGATAGATTTAGATAGGTCTTGATGTATGTGATATACGTATATGTGACCCTATTTGGCCAGTGAAGAGACAGAGGCTAAGAGAGCTGTCCACGATGATACAACTAGTAAATAGAAGAACCAAAATTGAAAACCAGGTTTCTTTCCTTCCAAAGAACTTACTTTATACTGTGCTCCCATTCTTTCCTCATTAGCTAACATTAGTAACTCACTTCTCTTCCTTTATCTCACTTTCTTTTTCTATTAGAGAATGGGCATCAACTTGATTATTTCTACAGTCTCCCTTTCAGTTCTAATTCTCTTGGAAGAGAAATGCAATCCCATTAGTCACAGCATTTCCTGTGAGGCTGAAAAAATATATTTATATCTTCTATCAATTTACTCTCCCCATTTTTATTTATTTTTTTTCCTATATGCCTAGGTCTCCTGGGTCCAGCATCCACATCCCTGTCTAACCTGTCAACTTTTCAAATAAAGTAATGCCTTTCATTACATTTTGGATGCCACACCAGTTTAATCCCATTGATAGAGGGCTATGCAATCAAGTTGACAGTTGGATGATGATTTGAATCGTCCCTGACTCATTACTTTGTGAAGGATTTGGCATGCCAATCAATGGGGAATGAGGTGCTGTGCCTTGAAGAATGACAGTAATCCATTTTCCACCAATTGACGTGATGAGTCCTTGACAGAATCACAAGTTATGGGGCCAAAGCCAAACATGATTTGGCACATGCCTCCTAGCACTGCCATTTTGCAGACCCGTAGGGTATTTATCAAAGCAGTAGCCTTCTTGTCTTCTGCTGTCATCGGCCACACAATCTCAGGAGGCAGTCCAACTTTAATAGGCTTTTGCAGGTGAGTAATGGACAATTTCCTTGACCTCACCTGGTATAGTTATCCAAAATGTTTCTGTAAAGAAATAAATTGGACCTCCTAATTAGCCCCACCCATGCTGACACACCTAAATGTATTCGTCTGAGTGAGAGCTGTCTTTCAAAGTTGTCGTCATTTTGATAGGAAAGGCTGTCAGCATTCAAAACACATTTGGAATTTCTTTAGAAATTTTCTTCAGAACTATTATAGCATTTGAGTCTGACTTTCAAATGACATTGTTGTGGGGTTAGAATTATATCCCCTACTTGATCATTTTCCATGTTAATCTAATTTATCTTTTGTCTATTTCTCCAAACAGTTCATCTTAGAGTGTTTAGAATATTCATAAGTAGTACTTTTAGGTCCAAATAAACAAAAGAAGCTTCAGAATTTTTTCTAATGATATCTGACCATTGGATTAAGAATCTATGTTCTGAAAGTGTTAGTTTGAAAGCTCTGATAAGACATTTTAATGTATACATTCCCATATATTTTTTAAGTATCTCATTTCTGATATGGCATATTAAGTACCATCAAACTACTCAAATGATTATATAAGCTGCACCCTTCCTCTATGCCATTGCCTTATTTGCAGAATGCTTCTGGAACATATTACCCTGTTATGAACTATCAAATCCATAAACACTTTCCCCATATTTTCTAAAAAATAAAAAGATAGTGAATCCCACACAACTATAGAGATATTCTAGTGCTGCCTTGTGGATATATTTACTGGCCCAGGAGAAAATGATTCCCCATAAGAAAAAGTATAGATTTGCTACAAAAAAAAAAATTTAAAAGAATGCAGCATCTATGACCAAATAGTCTAAAGAGAAACTTAAATAGAAGCTCACTCTTTTCCAGCCATGTCCATGTGCACTGGGCTCTCAGTTAGTATTTTAGTTACATACTCTTAAATATGAACAAATGATCAGAGACTATTTGACATTTGAGGAAAATAAATTTTATTAGCTAAAATTGTGTTTAGCAATATCTCTGCAATCCCCCTATCCTTATTAGTCTGTAATATTCTTTTCATGTCATGGCATTGTTGGATTTTGATATCTTCACCAATTCCTATGAAGTCACTTCTTTTATTCCTTATATGTGTAATGTTTTGTTTTCTGTCATTCTCCCTCCTCCCCCACCTGATTATTCTGGCAAGAAGTTACGTGATTTTATTCTTTAAAAAGCATATTGGTTTAATTTATTTCTATGTTCATTTTCTATTTCATTGCTTTTCGCTCTGATCTTTCTTAATTATGCTTAATATGCATTTAATTTGCTCTTTTTTTCTGGTTTCTTAAAGTAAAAGCTGAAGTCATTGAGGTGAGACCTTCCTTCTTTTCTCATATAGATATTTAGTGCTATAAATTTCCCCCTAAGTACTGCTTTAGTGGCATCCCACAAATTCTAATGTCTTTTCATTTTCATTCAATTCAAAATACTTTCTAATTTCCCTGTTAATGTCTTCTTTCACACATGGACTATTTAGTGTATGCTATTTCATTTTCAAATATTTCAAAAAGTTGTCTAGACATCTTTCTGTTATATAATCTTAACTTAATTCCATTTTAGCAAAGAACAGACTTTGTAGGATTTATGGCCTTTTAAAGATATTAATTTATTTTATGACCTAGCTGGAGCAATTGGTCAGGTGGATTCATTACATTGTTCAAGTTTTCTATATACTTACTCGTTTTCTGTTCACTGGTTCTACCAATTACAATAGAAGTGTTTGAAAGTTTTGACTATATGTATGGGTTTTCATATTTCTCCTTGCAATTGTACCCGTATTTTTAAAATCCTCACCCATCACCCTACTCCACCCCCACTTGCTCCCCAACCTGGGATCAAACCCTCAACCCAGGCATGTATCCCAACAGGGAATGAACCAGCAACCCTTCAATGCAAAGGATAATGCCCAACCAATCTTGACACTCAGGCCAGGCTGAATCTCCTTTATCATTATAAAATGGCCTTCAATATCTCTGGTAATATTCTCTACTTTGAAATCCTCTTTTTTAAATATGTTTTATTGATTTTTTTTACAGAGAGGAAGGGAGAGGAAGAGAGAGTTAGAAACATAGATGAGAGAAACATCAATCAGCTGCCTCCTGCAAACCCCCTACTGGGGATGTGCCCTCAACCAAGGTACATGCCCTTGTCCAGAATCGAACCTGGGACCCTTGAGTCCGCAGGCTGATGTTCTATCCACTGAGCCAAACTGTCAGGGCTGAAATCCTCTTTGCTAATAATATAGCCACACCAGTTTTCTGTGGATTAGTACTAGCACTGTATCTCCACCCCCCACCTCTTTACTATTAACCTATGTGTATCCCATCTCTTTAGTATTAACCTATGTGTTCCCCATCTCTTTGCTATTAACCTATGTGTATCCTTTATTTAGAATGAACTTTTATTTGTCTTCCACTGTGGGAATTCAACAAATAACAACAAAAACTGAAAGAAAAAAAAAGCAAGTTATTTAGATGTATTGGGCAGGGGCTCCTAAAAAAATATGAAAGAATGCAAAGTAATTACTTCCAGAAGTTAAGAGTACAAATGGGCGAGGCTAAATTTATTCATTATTCTCATTAATTTTGAATAAATGTTGCCTATTAAATTGTATACATATGGAAATAAAATTTAAGAATGAAACTTACATGTAAGAAAATAACATGAAAGTCTGAATAGATAATTGCTTTTAAAAGGTGAATATCTAAAAATTGTTTTAGCCAATAAAAATAATGAAAACCAAAAAGATTATGACTAACATTTAAATTTAAAAAAAAATAAATTACAGTTAACATCCAATATTATTTTATATTAGTTTCATGTGTATAGCATAGTTAGTGGGTAGATATTTATGTAATTAACCAATTGATGCCTCCGATAAGTCTAGTACTCACCTGGTGCCATACATGGTTACTACAATATTACTGGCTATTTTCTCTATGCTGTACTTTATGTCCTTGTTGCTATTTTAACTAAATTTTTGAGCATAGACTTAGTGCTGAAGACTGCTAAGCACCTTGTTTAAATACCATGCTGTTTATGTAGTTGTTGTTGATGAGTAAACAGAGTCTTAGAGAGGATAAATTTTAAAAGAGCTTTATTGAGGACACTTGGCCAGAAAGAGCAAAGAAAGCATTCCAGCCAGGCCTCTCTGATTCCATACTTGGCACTTCAACCTTTTTTTTAGAAGCATTTATTTCAGTCATTAATCAAAACTGTGCCAGTTTATTAAAAACCAGTGTGTTTTTTTTTTTTTTTTGTCCTTTCCCTATGCTGATAATAGTTCTTTAAAATAATTTCAGTAACTTGACTACATGTTTTCTGTTTAATTTGTGCCACTTTATCGCAATGATATTGCAACTTTCCCCTCCAGTTTGGTTTGAATGTCTTGTTTTTACTTGGAGTTTTCTGAAAGTATATTGGAAGGAAATACAGCTAAATGGTTAAGCAAAGACATTCATTTTCCTTTTCCAGGATAAGAAAAGCTCCTGAAGAAGTGCCTATTGGGTGGGCATGTGGAGAGGGGCATGAATAAAAGTGAGAACCCAATATGAAGACACAGAAAAGGGAAAAGGAGACAAAAATAACAGACATAAAGACAAAGGATAGAGATAGAAGAAGGCAGGTGTCAGAACCAGAGGCAGATAGAAAGAGGGGCCAAGCGGTCACAGAAATTCAGTCTGATGTCCTTTAGATGTGTTAATTGGAAACAGCTCCAAGTATATGCACCATTATTTTAGCAATGTTACTGTTTTATAAAACAATAGGAAATTTTGTGTTTTTTGCTTTCCTGATTTGGAGTTGATTTACCACTTTGTATTTGCCGAGTGGTAGACACAGGACTGCACAGTACACTGTGCCTGCACATCTTGAATTGTTCTGCAAGGCAAATATGGGATTGCCCTCCCTTGTGTCATTTAAATATCATAAAATTCTTATGAGAATGAAGAATTGGGGATGACAGAAGAATCTACTAAAATCTTTGCATAGTCAGTTAACCAGACAAAGATCTGTCACTTGTCAAATTTTAGAGATTTATTAGTTCTTTTTTTTTTTTTTTCATATCTCCCCCCTCCTTCCCAAAGTCTGAATTGTAAAGGCTCATCTGACACTAGAATCTTCAAGGACAGGAGCTGCATACTTCTATCCCTTTATTAAAAAATTCTGGTGTTATATTTCATAGAGTAGGAATAGGACAGTCAAACCCTTTTATTGCTTTGCTCATCTCTTGCATTATAACCCCTGTGCAAAAGGCTCTCGTGGTCTACACTACTGTTTTTTCAACTCCTTAGATCCAACATCAGAGACAACTCAAGATGTTTGATTTTATATAAAAAAGTAGTAAATGGGTACAAATAGATTGCAAGGTTATAAACCAATCAGGATTTTAAGATATATCGGGCATGGGTATCTTACCAAGGTTACATGTAATCAGCATGTGGGTGAAATCATGAAAGATTTAGCCCATATAGGATTCACATATTATGTTATTGTTACCACGGAGGTTTCGAGAGACCACATAATTTTATAGATATACTAGCTGCAGGCTACATAAATATGCCCAGTGTCATCATCCTCATACACGTAATCTGTCCAGGTCTCCAGGTTTGATTCTGTAAACCCACTTTCATCACATGATTCATTTGCTAAAACTTTCCTTGCGTCCTCTTTTTGTTTAAAGAAGTAAATAAAACTTCCAGGCTTCCATCATGTCTTCTGTTACCCACTTGATTCTTCTCTTCTATTAATCTTCCCCTCCAGGTGAACCAGAATGTTTACCACCCAGCCTCTAAATCTAAAACTTTAAAACAGTTCCAACAATAACCACCACCAAAAACAAAACAAAACAAAACAAAACAGAAACAAAGCCTCTCTATGCCTCTTTACAGTGTGTTCAAATTAACCATGTCATTTCTTCTGGTCTGCTGCCCTTGTAATCAGGGGGTTAACGGTTTGGGGGGCTCTATTCAAGAGGAAAGGAGCCATGATTGTTGCGAGCCTGTTTTATGTACTGCAGCAAATAAAGGAGAAGAGATCTTAAGTCATTGTTTATAAACACTATTTGGTCAATTACTGTTGATTTCTTCTTTGCAGTTGGCTATACTTATTAACATGGATTCCTGTCAAGCTCATCCTGTTTACAGCTGGTCTGCAAGATACCGTGCTATGTTTTAACATTTAGCAAGAATAGCGTTTAGTAAGAATGGCCCAGATCTGGAGACCCTTGTCCTGTCTAACACCCTGACCCCCTTTCATCTCCCAGATCAGTTACTTTCAGATCCACTTATTCCATATTAGTCATATATATCAGCCTTCAGCTTGTGACAACTTTTCTACTCCAATATTGGTTGAATGTTTAGTATTCATATTTGCCCTGGGCTTAATTTCAATATTTTAAACTCCTTGAGGTTCTAGGTTATGTTGATTATAGGACATGGTCAAGCATCTGTTTGATTTCAGGTTCTTTTCCATGCACTTAAAAGCAGAGGTTAAATTACAGAGAGGAGGGGTTGATGGTAGAAGGTAGCCTAGGATTGAGATGAGGGATAGTCAATTTTAGAGAAATGAGGGATGGTGGGTGGCAGGGCTTAGGAATCAGATGTGAATCATATATGAAATAGGGATCGTGAGCACATGTCAGTTGCATGATTAAATGGGTATTAGCATGTTTTACTTTATTTATTTGGATGAATGGCATAGAAATGGTACCAGTCACAATGTCCAGCTTTGCTACATGTGTGTAGCTCCTACAAAGAGTAACTAGTTTCTCTAAAACCATGTGGCACATAGAGTATTAACTGACTGACTGTAGGGCCTTCTGGAAGAGGTAATTCTCCTATCGTACCCATAGTTAAGGATTCATTATCTTGAATTACATTTGTATTCTGGTTGAATGGTGCAATTTCTCAGCTGTAGTTAATGCATTTCGGAACCATTCACACATTGCTTTTACACTGCTCTGTGGCTGGGTGTA
Source organism: Pipistrellus hanaki (assembly GCF_964339955.1). Classification (NCBI taxonomy): domain Eukaryota; kingdom Metazoa; phylum Chordata; class Mammalia; order Chiroptera; family Vespertilionidae; genus Pipistrellus; species Pipistrellus hanaki. The sequence continues at coordinate 77,373,581 of NC_140508.1, forward strand.
AAGGTGACAGTGAATGTGGGGATAATCAAGGGAACCCTAATGGAAAAAGACCTAGGGAGCCAGGACCTTAAGACATTTTCTGAGAATGGGGCAGCTATGTGTATGTGATGAGAATGCTGTGTGTCTCCCCTGCACATGCAGGTTGGAGGGCACATGCCTGTCTCCCTCTTGTTCTTCTGACTCATTGTTTTAGAGCATTTCTGCATGGGTCTGTTTTGATCCTGACCTCTACCGCAGGTCAGGCCAAGTAAACGTCTTACTGGTGGATTGAGCCCTAGCTTTATTTGACTTGGTTGCAGTGGGTCTAAGGTCTGGAGAATTTTCCTTTAGGAGATATAAAATTTGTCAGGTTATAGCTGCTGTTGCTTTATAGAAACTAACTGAATTAGAGATCATTTGAGATTCAGCATGCAGGGGGCTCTTAGTGGATTTTTAAAATCACTTGCTTTATTGTGGTGCCTTGTAGACTTATGGCCTCTTTGTGTGACTTAGAAAAACATGCCTTCCTTCTGTGACGTGGGCAGTGCCTTCCTAAATGTAGAAAGCTGTGCCTTCCTTGTGATAGCTGCCTCCTTACATCTGATGCACAGACTGTTGAGCCCCCATCCGCTCTCTTGACTGTACTTTGTGAGACATGTATCCTGCTACAACCACGTGAAGGCACAACTGTCGGGTTAGTCCAATGTTACAGTCACTAGTCACAGAACATGAGTAATCTGTTACTGGATATCAGTGTGAGTTGATTTATATAAACATGTCTATTGTTCAGCCACACAGATGTTTGCCGTTAGTTAATGCACACACCCAATCTTCTAGGAATACTTGTACCAGAGTTATGATTATTAGCTCTAACAAATAGGATAGGACACATGGAACAAAGCAGCCTTCAGTGTTTCTAGGGGGAAATATAACAGTTAGACTGAAGGGAAGCAAAACAATGCAAATTATATTGAAACTAGATTTATAGTGATAGTCAAATGGGAATAGAAATTAAAGGCATGTTACAAACACGTGTCTGCATGGCATCTAATGTCCATTCCCTTCTTTTGAAGAAGGCTCTGCCTCTAGCAAACACAGTTTGCATGGTATGCTCCATAATTTAAGTCAACCAATGGTTTCCCCACATTTTAGCAAACACTTGCCATTAACCAGTGAGTCCCAGAGGATCCTCTGAGGCTTGGTGTTGAAAATAAGAGTATCAAGAAGAAGTAGGGAATGGGTCCCTCTCCTTGAAGAATTTGATCTATGACTGAGCAACACAAGTCTTATTGTAATCACGAGTTAAAATGCACTTTATTTTTTATCTAGTTGCTAGAAATTAATGAGATAACTTTCATGTACTAGGCATCCAAAATGGGCTAAGTTTCTGGATACCCAAGAGAGAATTTGAATGAGTATCTGATTTATTTGTACTACTTCTAGATGCTGAAGAAAATGTCATCCCAGGGTTTCCCTCCTGGAACAGAGCATCAGGAAAGACCAGCTTCCTCAATTCCAACAGTGTGTTCTCTCAGACACCAGTCCAGGTGAGAAGTGGCTGACAGATGCAAAGGTAAGAAGGGTAGTTAACTTTTCTGGGGATGGGGTTGTGGTGGTGGTGGTGGTGTGTATGTGTCTATGTGTGTGTGAGTATGTAAATGCACACATTCACAGGTGTATTTGTAATATTAGACTCTAAGAGCTGGAAGGTGCAGTAAAAACTATCACACCTTATACCATCATTTTAGAGATAAGAGATAAGGACACAAAGACCTTGGAATGGCTAAATGATTTGCCCAAGGTCACACATGTTTAGCCTTCAATTCATGAAATTATTGTTACTTTTGGTAAAGCACAACTCAGCCCTGTTCCAAGGGACCAGAACTCTGTACCAAACTTTTCTCCTTTTCCAGTATCATCAGAATCTGCCACACATTACTGTGGTGCCTCAGGAGGAAGCGAGGGAGTCTTAAAAACCATCCAGCTCTCTAGCTTCAATTGGCAGGTTAATCGAAAACAATTTTTTTATAGCACAATAAAGGACCTGGGAACAGTGGAACATTAATATTTGTTTCCCAAAGAGTGGACCCTCAGAGAATAAAGCTTCGTGCAGTTGAATTACAGTGCCTATAGTGTGGGCAATGCATTTTGCGTTGCTTCATTTTACACTGCTATTAATCAGACAGGAGAGAGCAAAGGCTGCCTCGCCAACGGCCTCCAGGGTACCCCGAGAGAGTTGTCACCCCCCAATCTGGGGGACAGCAGGCAGCTTTCCTAAGTATCTTATGTGATTACAATATACTTTTCATGAGGCATTCTTAATAAAACAAAAGGTGGCCCTCTGACAAAAATGTCATCTGTTTTTTCTAATGTAAAATACAGCAATTTTATCAGCATTAACACTGATTGGCTGCCATTAGCCCCTTGCCTTCTAATAAAATTTATGATACCTTTCAGGAGCCCAATTTGATAGAAAGTGAAGTGATTGCACCCTGCTTAGATATCTCTCTGGCATCTATTCCAACAATAATGCGGTAATTTTATGCATGAAATGGCACAATTGGCATAAATAGTTATAATACTGAGTGCTGTCTAAGGAAACTGGCTGGTGGAAAATTAGAAAGCGCTTCACACTTTTGAAACAGGTAATTAGGATTTCTCTTCGTGCTCATACAAGGCAGACTGGAGTTTCATTTTATATTTCATGTTTCATTAAAATAAAGGTGTTAAAAATAAATGTTGAATTTAAAGCTGCATATATTATGAAATTAAAGGCATAGTACTCGGTAGGGGGTACCAAGAGCAATGGGACATTGGAATATTATATTTAGTTGCAGCAGGAATTTTTTAAATATAGTTTGGACAGGTAATGTCATCTCATTTCAAGTATGTTATTTGGGAAAGAATTGATTTAGAAATAAATTGCATCCCATCTTTAGGTCTTTAGCCCAAGAAGCAGAGTGCTGCCTTGATTTTAAACTCTGAGGATGATCTCTTCCGTTTAACTGGCAGGTGAAGGTAGGCATTGTATCATGGGGGACTCATTGAGCCCTTGTGAACTTTGCATGGGTCTCAACAGTTCCCTGTCCATTCCACATTTCTATCCTGACCTTGGCTGCTCCTTCAGACCTGAGTCAACCCCCAATGGCAACTTTTTTATTCTCCTAGACTGTGTTCTGGTTTGGGGAGGAGGACAAAGAACTGTAATGACACCATTGTATTAACCTTTACTTATGACCCAGCTGAGTGCAGGCTTTTTAAGTTTTCCCAGCTGTGTCATTCAATTTGTTGCTCTGGACCTACTGACATGACACCATCACCATCCCAGCCACAGACTAATGACCATGGTTGTGAAGCCAGCGTGTTTTGGAAGGGAGAGCCCAGGGCTAAGAGTCCACAAACCTGGAATTCTGTCCTGTTTATCCTAATTACCCACTCGGAATTAGGAAAGACATAAAACTTTTGACAGGCGGGGATACTCACCACTATACTAACGAGGACAGGCACTAAGACATTAAACTTTTGTATGCCTCGGGTTCCTCATCTGTAAAATGGTAATTGGGTCCTCATGTCCTTTCTTAGAAGTTTGTTGTGAGGACACAGATAGCAAAACAAGTTGAAAAGAGATAAAGCAAAGCACAGCATTACACTGATGCACAGTGTATTGCTATGTTCCAATGAAGAAGTTCATGCAAAGTGAAGAGAATAGTATTTTTCTATTATACAAATGTTTTTTTCTGCAATGTTTGGAGATAGGAGAGCAAGCTGTGTCACTGATTTAGAAAGATATTACAAAATGCTGTCGTAATTTAAGATGTACAAGCCATAGAAAGAGCAGCAGCATTTATTGTGACTAAGTAAAATTGCAAGGTCCTTGGCAGTTATTCTAGTTTTCAATGAAAGAGCATAAAGTAGGGAAGAAAAGCAGCATTGCTAATAATTTCACTGTAAATTCTGTTTATTATTTCTATCATATTTTCTAGTGATTGTGATGTAAAGCTGTGGCCTGTTACTATAATAATATATTCACATTCTCAAGCAATTCTAGAAAAAGTATATAACCCATCAGTGAGGTGATCATGCAAAAGAAATTGGGGACAAATGCTATTTTCATTAACCTTTATTAATGACACTAAGTTCTACACTAAGTTACTTTATGTTATATTTATTATACATCTATAATTAAGACAACTTGCCCAAAGATTTCTAAGAGGATATTTTACAACAGCCATTGAGACTAACATGTTACTCTTTACTTTATCCTCCATCTACCAGTAGGATAATCTTTCTAATTCATAAGCTGATCATATTAGTTTTTTCCATGTTATAGGAACTTATGCTCCCAGCTAAGGCTGTCATGGGCGACGCATGTCAGCCTTTTCTTCCATATTCTCTCATTTATGCCGCTGATGGAGGAAGGAGAATAGCTCAATGATAGATTAGACTTAGAGAAGAGTCCATTCTCTTTCCCATTTTCTAATCTGACTGACTGAAGGATAGACATAGTCTTATTAGCTTTTATTTTCCAGTAGTGAGAAACTTTGAGTAGACTTATTTTGTCTTGTTTACTATAGCAATTGTGGAATTAAGAACCTGACTCACAGTAGGTACTCAGTCAATATTTATTGGATAAATGAATGAGTAAACACACTGGTGTGTGGGACAGTAAGTGCATCAAACCAGAAGACACAGATTGACACAGATTCTCCTTGGGGTCTGTTGTCTTGAGATCTAGATCAAGAAAGAAAGTATAGGAATCTTAACCATGGCCATTCATCTGGGCCACATCCTTGGATAAGATGTTGTCAGATATGAAGTGGGTTTTTGCTCATCTGCTTGACTACTGTCTTTTTTTTTTCTTCCATTTTTCAATTTGATTCTAACTTGTAGAAGCTGACAACAGTAATATGCTTTCACTTCCAAATACCAACATTCATTCACTGCTTGAAATGAAGAATTTTGATTTATCACATAAATTCCAAGTGTGTTCTATAGGAAGCAGAGCATTATCCTATAGGGTAGATAACTGAGAATCTCAATCAGGGATAACTGAATGAAGAGGAGCTTATGAGAAAGACTAACAAGATATATAGATGGAGTAAAAATAATATATATTGCAACAAAGCACATGATAAAAATGTGTTAATCCAAAGTATTTATGTGACATAGAAAAATAATCATAGATGCTAATCTTATATAGTTTCATAGGCTCTGCACTTTTTAAAATCCATTTTAAATATCATTATATCTGACCTACTTCTGTTTAAAGATGATTCCTTGTAAGTTTAGACATCCAAATCACATGTTCATATTTCTTATGTGAACTTTGGCTTTTATCACAAAGAAACATATTCTTATAATTCCAATAAAATAGTGCAGAATATGCCTTTTAAAGAAACAGACTCTTAGCATTGGAAGTTGCCTTTTATATAGTACCTAATCCAGAAAAGAAGTTATAGCAATATCTCTGAAGTATCAATTAAGGAACATAGTAGTTTATAAAATAGAGCCTATTTTATTCCATCTAAGTGTAGTCACCACACAGATTTGCTTTGAAAATTAGCCATATGCCTTATGCTCTAAAGAAAGAGAAATTGATCAGTAGGCAAAAGAATTTCCACAGACAAGAACCAGAAATTCTTGTTACATAGAGAACTGGCAAAATAGGATTTTGTTTTAGATTCACAATTTGCCAAAGAGTCAAGTTTGCTCTGAGTAGTCTTCTTCACCACATCCCAAATTGGGCATTACTGTTGGCATTAATTGGCACCAATGACCATCTGTAATTCAAAAACAGAATCGCTTATCAATGTGTTAAGTGCTATCCATGTCTAGGATTCTGTTTGAAAATCCAACTCTGCCTGAAGCTTCTGGAGAAAGTTTCATGCAGGAGTTGTCACCAAGGCAATGGCATTTAGGAAGTCACGGGACACATAGAGCATGCTGAAGCCAAGAACCTACAACTGGGCTAATCTAACTAGAGAATATGATATTCATGGAAGATGGAGCTGAGCAGATAGATTGGAACCAAGCCATGCGATGGCCTAGAGTGCCAGGCTAGAAGCTGGGGAATTTTCCTCTCTGGGTCACACGGGCTCATAAAAGCCTTTAAGCAGAGAGGGGTTGGGTCAGTAACATTTTAGAAAGGTCACTCTTGTGACCATGCGAAGTAGAATCAAAATTGATTGGTAATCAACGTAATTTGTTCAGGAATTTTTTTTCACAACAGAAATGCTGATAAGGAAACACAGATTGATATTTAAAAGGTATATGAGAAAGTTATATGGATTTGGAAATGTTATGAGAGGACACACAAAATATACTCTTCCCCAAATAAAAATGTAAGGAATTTTGAGTACTGGATCAAGCTGGTAGAATCCATTGACACTATATTTTAGTGCTCCACCTTCCAAGAATCACCAAAGCCACAGGGAGAACAGGCATACTTCTGTGATGGTTGTCTCTAAAGCTTTGATGTCATTTTTCACAGCTTTATAGGTGACTTCTTTGGGAAATGACATAAAACAAACCATGATAACTTAAATTAGGAGTATAGAGAGAAAGTTTTATGACTGCTTCTTGGCAATATAAGGTGATAACAGATGCAAACATTTGTGTGTTAGAGAGAATGAAGTTTGTACATGCTTTGCTTTCCTCTGCTGATGCACTTTACTGGCATCCAATTTTACTCAGGTCTTCCTTGATAATATCCAGAGGAGTTAGCTGCTTGACACATATATACTTACATAGTGTATGTAAGTGTATATGTGTGACCCCTCTACCTGAATGAGTGGGCCTCCTTCCTCCCAACCTATTCCTCCCTTTCTTGATCTTTCACCCAGAGGTTATCAGACCTCCCTTCCTCCACAGCCCTCTCACTTGGAGAATGATTGGAAAGATGCCCTTAGTAGATCAATATTAGCTATCCAAAACAGATTTTTTTCTCCCCTTTGAACAAGTCCCAGTTGTTATTTTCTATAATCTCCAATGTTAAATCCTTAATATTTTTAACATTAGAATTCAATATCCTGGAAGTACTAATGAATCATGCAAATGCTGTTATTTAATGTTGCACTTCACTTAATCTTCTTTTCTTATCAGAATAATTTTTGTAGCATTGCCTCTTTAGTGCTTTTTATGGCCTCCAGGTGCATAAGCTTTGCCCCAGAACAGAGTAAATGAAAAGCTATTTCAGATAATATTAGAGTGTTTCTAACTCTGGGATCAAAAATAAATTGTAAGAAGTCTTTAATGCTTTAGAAGCACTGTCTTCCTTTAGTTTTAAAGTTCTGAACACGATATAAGGAACTAAATAGATATGGTCTTTGCATTCAAAAGACTTTACTCTTTAGATGGGATGATAAAAAAGCCATATGTATGTATATGTGAACATATAAATAACAACATACACCATTGTATGATCGAATGCCAGATTATGTGTATATACACTAAATAAATTCATGAAAATGAATACCTCCCAAACAATTATATAATAGGATGATGTTAAACTGAACTGAACCTTGAAAAAATAAAACTATTTAGAGACAAAAGGATATCATTAATTTGTTCATTATGAAAACTAATATTTGCTACCACTTCTATGTACTGGTAGTGGTGAGTAAGCTAGAAAAGCTTCTGATCTAATGGTATTTTTACAAAGAAGAAAATAAACAAGGGATTATGTGATATTTGGGGGGACAGTGATGTGAAATAAAGAAGCAAATCGAGAATAATCCTTAGGTTTGACACTGACTGAATTATGGGTCCATTAGTGAAGATGGGGAATGACCAGATTTGGATAGGAGAATGAAATGATAAAGGGAGGGAAGAGAAAGGAGTAAACCTGTAGGATCAAAGACCTTTGAGTATTTTAGGGAGGATAGGATCCAGGGTGCAAAGGAAATATTTGGCTTTCAAGATAATCAAGAAAAGTTCGTTCACTATAAGAGAAGAAAAACATTGTAAAATAACAATTACAGGTATATTGGTGACTTTGGTGATGGGAAATACCCTCTTATAATTTCTGTTTCCACAATGAAATGAAAAGTGAAATCATCAGCAGGGTGAGGAAGAGAAGGAAAGGTTAAAAGTTTTCAGGAAAAAGACAAGTGGTGACAGTGTTCTGGAGGAAATTTCTAAGGGTGAAGGAACCAGGGAAATATGGAAAGACTGAAAGTACATTCTGAGAACCCACAGGAGATGGATCATTGTAAACTTAAAGTGAAATCAATTTGCATTATCATGTTTTCCCCCAATCTTACAATACATTCCATACTTTGAGTGCACATGTGGGATAGGTAAGGAAATATGGTTCACCAAAGGGAGAGAGGAAGGTAAATAAAATGACGGTATGCAAGACAATGAGTGATTGATCCTGAAGTCTAAGCTGGAGAAGAAGTGAAGAGAAGAAGATAAGAATGGTTGTTGAACAGTGGGCTACAGATTGGAGAAAAGTGTTGGTGAGCTTTTTGGCTTGGAGATAGTGGCATAAATGTATTGGGAATTTATGAAGTGGGTTTATAGCTGAAATTTTGGAGGGAATGAAATTACTGGTAGGACAAAGTCTAGGGTGTGATTTGAGAGTGGAAATCTTTGCTGAGATGGGAAACTCATATGGTCAGTATAATCATGTGTAGTTTAAGAATGGTATTATTTAGAAAGGCAGATGAGAATAAACACAGGAACTTGATTAAGACCAGCTACTCATTTGAAGAGAAAATATAAATGGAAATAATTGAATGTGACCTTGATATCTGAGTAATAACATTGGCAAACAAATAATGGTCATTTATATTCTTGGTCTCTTATTAAAATGAACAAAAGCTTCTCATCTGAGGAAAAAATACAAGCCACATGAAATATATCCTAAAGAATTGCTCTGTTTTCTCCTGTGATTTGCTAGTCTCATACCATTTGAATTAGATAGCATTTGGTTTGCTATAATTGTTATAAGTGAATCCATGCTGGTTTCTAGTAATTCTACCTTATCTTTGAAGTCCTATGACCACTTAAAAATTATAAATTAAAATAATTATGTGGAATTTAAGAACATTACAGCTAAGCCTTTCCTGAATTTAAAATAAAAATGTATACAAAGCCATAGTGACTGAAAAGGCTTCAGGAATTAGCAAGAAAGGTATCACTTGCTATACCCAATTTCTTATTTCTTAAAACTATGTTGTTGACATATTGTATAGTTATGAGTATTTCTTACTCAAGAGAGAATTTTCATATAAAACAAGTATCTTTCCCTCTTTATTTATCCTGTTTTAAAACCTGAGATTCCAACCATAGACTCTCCCCTCCTTCACCTGTTGGTGTGGCCGTGGAACTCCCAAATGTCAGGCTTGGGTCTATGAATTATAAAGTGAGGACAGGTAACATCACCCAGGTGTGGAACCTCTACATGTCAGAAGCTTCCAATCACTGTTTGTTTGTTTTTTAAATATATTTTTATTGATTTTTTACAGAGAGGAAGAGAGAGAGATAGAGTTAGAAACATCTATGAGAGAGAAATATCAATCAGCTGCCTCCTGCACACCCTCCACTGGGGATGTGCCCACAACCAAGGTACATGCTCTTGACTGGAATCAAAGCTGGGACCTTTCAGTCTGCAGGCATACTACACTCTGTCCATTGAGTCAAACCAGTCAGGGATAAACACCATCATTAATTGCACTAAATTCATACATATGAATTTATCTATCAAAAGACTAGGTTCTTGTTCATTTACAGAAAAATGCTATTTAAGGAAAAATAAAGAAGAGGTAAATGACTCTCAACATGTGTTGTGTGCTATTCACTTACAGGCAGAGTTGATACATTATCTCATTTGAGACTCTTGCTTCATATTTACTTTGTCCTGGAATTAAACATGATTCTCTTCCGTTCACTGCAGAACTTGTTTTTCAGATAGGATATAAGACAAACAAATTAACTCGAGAACAGCATAATAGAATTAATCAAGTCTAAGACTCCAATATACGCTAAGGGTTAGATATGCATGGTAAATATAAACACCTTGGCTAACTGTAGCTTTCCAATGGGCTGCCCTGAGAAGTAACTCAGAAAAGAGTTTCCTGAAGGGGTCACAAGATTTCCTACCAATATACTCTTTTAGCAATTAGTAGCCATAATGCCCTAACCCTGTGGAATTCTGGAATGCCTCCTGTCCATCAGGCTCTCTGAGGATCTTTGTGGAGTTGTGTGTCTGGTGCTTATTCTTTCAGTCCTAAAGCCAGCATTGCCACACAGTCCAGCAGTCCAGGCTCACACACTACCCTGGGCCTGGGGCTGAGTGGCAGCAGTTTGCTGAGCATCTGAATGGTGCTTGTTCAGTGATTTCCCTACATTGAATCACCAGGCACAGGCTGGCAGGTGACCCGCTCTGCCAGGAGCAGTCGCATCAATGTCTTAGCAGCAGGAACAAAGCTAAAACAAAGCTGATGGTACGGGCATTGTTCAGCGCCACCAGGAATTTCAGTGTATTGTGATTGGGGCAATATGGGCAGAGCAGGTTTATGAGGCCAGCTCTGTTCTTGGTCCCACCAGATAAGTTTTGAATGAACCTGAGACTCCAAAGCATTCTTGCTGTTATCCCTGGATGCTCTGGTCCAGGCAGCAGGATGCTGTTTCCCATTGTAGGCATGTTGGAAATGCAGGAGGTATTCAATGAGAAACTCAAACAAGTCTGAAATATTTATTTAAAAAACCCCACCCACACTAGTATTTCATTTTAAGATCATTTTTTTCAGTATGTTTTCATACTGAAAACATACATAAAAAAAAACATTGTAAAGCTCATAATAATGCTACTAGGGATATCTTATTTTTTTGAGCATAAGACAATATTAAAAATTTAACAATCCTGTTAGGGCTATCATTTTGGATATGAAATTGTGGATGAGTTATTTGGTCTTTTGTGAGTTTGTTTACCTTAAAAAAAAATGCTCAAGCCATATTAATCTGTCCAAATTTCAAGTTAAGTAGGTTCTAGAAAGTCTCCTGGTTTTGATGGGTTTGCAAACAGATTAGAGAGAGAATAACAACAACAAAAAAGACAATTAGAGTACTGAAGAGGAAAATTGTAATCTAGCGCCAATTTGTGTAGCACTGAGGGTAATTAGGCTGAGAGGATTCAGGTGGGAGGGATTAATGTCAATTGAGTAGCCAGGTATGGTTTCACAGAGGGTGAGAAATTAAACAGGGCTTTGCCAGATAGATTGACTATGGATTTGATGTAGAGAACATAAGAGGGCAATAAATTTAGAGGTAACAGCATAAGCAAAGATGCAGGGTTGGGAAGGATCCTGGTAATATTAATAATGTTATTCACACATGCCATTAAGCAATGTGGCCGAGACAATATTCAGAGCAGGAGAATATTTCATTGATCTTAGTTCTCAGTATTCATTATGTGCTTTACAAAATATTTTTTAAAAATGTAAGAAGTTGGTATTGGCCAAAGCAGATGTAAAACTGGAGTCAATAATTCCGGGCTGTAATTTAGCTCTGTCACTTATTAGCTGAGTGATCTTGGCCAAAGTATTTAAATCTCTATTAGTAGACTGATTTCTCAGATGGCAACAATAATGCGCCTACCTCATAGAAACTGTGGAGAGTGAGGGGGAAAAAGAATGTAAGTGAGACATAATGCTTGCTGTGAAGGAAATCTGTGAGTGGTTGCTAGCATTCTGATTGCCATCACTATTATAATTTTTAGTAGTAGCAGTAGTGTTCTGACCTTTACAATATGATTAGATTGATTTTAAGTAGCATGGGATAATGGTTACATGCATACAGAATCAAAGCCAGGTAGGAAATTTATATCTAAGGTGCTCATATGTCCCTGTTTACCCAAAGCAATCTCTATTTACACCTGTGGTCCTGACATTAATATTAAAAGTGTTTTTTTCCACTCTCAATATATCCTGGTTTGGCCAACAAATTATGTGGCCATTCATATCTCTTATAATCAACTCAGAACAATACAGAGCAATGTAGCTTTTTAGGCAGGAGGAATGATGGGATGGGACAGAAGCAATGTTTTAGGAAGATTTCTGTGGTCATGGCATCCAAGAAGCTTAGAGAGAGTGAAAGGCAGGAATTAAAAAGCAAGTAATCTTCTCTCACTCATAGCACCCTAGGTTTAAACAACAAGGAGAGTGACGAGAGAGGAGAGTTCAAGGTATATCCCAGGGATAAAAACAGGGACCAGGAGAAATGGGACCCTTTCTTCTTCCTGAATGGACCCCTGACCCCTCACCTTCCTCACTTAGTTCTCAAACCCTCCTTAGTATAACTCTTGCATAGACTCACAGCCCTTAATTGGTGTAAACCCTATGATCAGAGAGCCAACTCAAGCCTACCCTGAAAAGGAGCGCTGATTCTGACTTCACCTATGACAAGTAGCATCAACTCAGAACTATGTAAGAAATGATTCTTTTGCCTGGCCAGTGTGGTTCAGTGGTTGAGCATTGACCTATGAACCAGAAGGTCAGGGTTTGATTCTTCGTTAGGGCACATGCCTGGGTTGTAGGCTTGATCCCCAGTAGGGGGTGTGCAGGAGGCAGCTGATCAATTATTCTTTCTCATCATTGATGTTTCTCTCTCTCTCTCTCTCTCTCTCTCTCTCTCTCTCTCTCTCTCTCTCTCTCTCTCTCTCATCTCTCCCCCCATCCTTTCTTAAATCAATAACTATATATATATATATATATATATATATATATATATATATATATATATTATAGGAATGATTCTTCAACGATTCTTCAACTTGCAAGGCATATGTTAATTGTCCCCTCTCAGAAGTGCTGTGAACATTTATGTAGAATGATCCAGTGTCATGCTCCAAAGTGGGACCTGTTCTAGTTGATATTTCAGAGCATGCCAGACTCAAAGGTGAAGATGGGGCAGTTTAATTGAGATGCTGAACTCCTTTTATTATGTAAAAGAAAAAAGGCAGAATGTAGGCTGAGGGACTCTAGTGTCTAGAGAGACCTTTCTTAGCTGAGCACAGGGATGCATGATCGTGAGAAGGTAGAAGCTGACATGGGTTGAGTTTGTTCAGATCAGCACCACAGACTTAAAGCAGCACTCATATGCACCAAACTGACATGAAATCTGGCTCAGAAGAAAGTTGGAAGCACAAATGCTGGTTTAGGGATGTTACACTTCAAATGTTTTCTGCACAGACTTTTAACCAATTGAGTTGGAAGGAGGACCATCCTGTCTGAATAAAGTGCTTCTTTGGGAGTATTTTCCTGAAAGATTCAAACTAATTAAGCTTATAAACTTTTAAATGCTGAAGAAGAGCTCTTAATTTAAAGAAAAGCTAAAGGGAACTCTCTGGTAAAGCACAGAATCCTTTTGTAATGCAAATAACCCCTCCCTGGTGCCAACATATTGTCTTGTAAGTTTCTGAGTTGGGAGAAAACGCTGGGCCCACCTGTACTCCATTCACTGCACACAGAGAAAGAGGAGCATAATAGATGGGGAGCCCTATGAATATTTCAACCCGAGCAGCGTGGTTCACTGTTGCCTATGACACGTTGTTAAATTATTGATACCCAGCCAGGCTTTGGGACACAGGCTTTGTTGTTCTGAGCTAACAAAGCCACCTGAGAGAAAGCCATAATGAGAGAGCAGAGACTTAACTGTGGTGGGGTGAGGCTGCTGGGCAGCGAGTTTTGCCCGCAACAGGAGAGGCTACAAATTATTTGGACTGACCACTCTTGCAAAAAGGAAAAGAAAATAGGTGCATTAATGAAATTCTTACAACAGATGGCAAACTGTCCTTCGATACTCTGGTAAGGGAAAAGAAAGAAAAAAAACCCCACAAAACTTTCAAAGAATATTTTATATGAGTGTATCACACAGACTCCATTTACTCCAAGGACTCACAGAGAGCTATCTAAGAGACATTCAGATAAATTATTTAACAGAAAATGACAGAAAAGAATTAGAGAAAGAAATTTTTTCCATCTCAACTTAAAACAACAACCCACTCTGTATCCACGGGTAAATCTCTGAGTCCAGATGGTTGCCCAACAGAATTTTAGCAAACATTTGGAGAGATAATAAGGCCTGTAACAGTAGATAATTACTCACTTATATATGGCTCAGTGCCCCCTCATCTACATTAGTTTCTATAGCAGGTTCTTTGCCAAAAGAAAGGCAGCAGACCCCTGTTCCATTTTCTCACACGTAATATTCTCCCGGTTCACTCTTCACAGATGCCAGCAACCATCCATTTTATATCAGTGTCCTTATAAAGACCTTTAAGCACAATGGGAAGGTGATGAGACATTAAATATTACTGAAATGGGATATGGAAACAGCCACTAGGAAGACCTCCAGGAAAATGGGCAAAGGTCCAGTGGAGTTGTTAACACCATCTGATTACCATGTTTTGGGGAGGGAGCTCTCATGTCCCCTTGTGCCCCAAGACCCCACTCATGTTCCCAAGAGTAGGAGTAAACATTGGCATTTTAGGAGCATGTAGGATTGGAGCAGAGGTCACAGCCATTTTTGACAGTAACTAGTTCATAAGTGTTTTTGTTTGTTTGTTTGTTTGCTTTTTGCCAGGGGCTTAATGGAGGCTGATGTGTGTTTAGCTGCAATCTGTGCTCTAAGGTTGAGAAGCAAGGGTGAGGCTCCACACTGCAGGCTTCACTGACCAAACTGGCTATAAAGGTCTCCATACATTATAGATGCCTGCAGGAGATCATAATCCTTATCTCCTGTATATGTTTGTTCTGTCTGCAGAGCATTTTACAGAGATGAGTTAATTAATTCTCTCACCAACCCAATAATTTCAGAGTGATTTTCCCCATTTTATAGATGGAGAAACTGAGTGCCAAGAGTCTTGCCTTTCAGTCTTGCCTTTCAGTCTTGCCAAGAGTCACCACTCTGACAAAGAAACACATTTGAAATGGGTATGAATTACTGAGTCCGTTCAACCACAGTCAGGCCAGCCTTCCTATCAGTTTTCTAACTAGGTTATGACATATACAAACAGAAAACTCACTACTGTTTATTGATCAATGCAATGATGATAGTAGTATGATAGTAGTCAATGACAGAGTGATTAATGTGGACTATACTGTATATATTTTGGATCGTTCAGTCTTCACCATCCTTTAAGACAGCAGCTCTCATCCTTGACTATGTAGTATACCTAAGGAGGGGAGACTTTAGAAATCCTGATGCCCACTTCCCATAACAATAAAATAATAATTCCTAGAGGATGAGGACCAGACACCAGACACAAATTATTTCAATGTGCAACCAAAGTTAAGAACATTTCTATTAAGAAAGCTAGAAGAGAAGTAGAGAAATGAAAAGATATCCAGAGTTAATAATATGATTTTTTTTTGTGTGTGTGTGAAAGCGACTAGAGTTATATGATGAGTAATAAGGACTAGTGGAGAAGAAACAAAATAAAAAGAGTCAGTAATAGAACACATTCTCAGAAGAAAATAAGCGAATGATGATTATATGTCTTTTGTGTACTTACAGATTTCTATGGTAGCATCTATTACCCTATTTGTTTTGTTTGTTTATATGTCTGTCTTATTTCCAGACTATAAATTGTTTGAGGTGTGGAACACTGGCCTAGTGATTTCTTATACCTAGTACCTTAAGTAATGTCTGTGATATAATATCTTCTCAGATGCAGGGTACATGAAAGAATTAATTTGGGACATTTAAACATCTTTACTTCATGGGACTCTCTAACTCTTAGAGTGCTTCAAGCTCCTACCGTTAATCAGTCTTTTAGAGTAAAGCTCTGATAACCTGAGTTAAGAATTGGTTGCAAGGACATTACAATGCGCCATGCTACCTTTAGTCACTTATGCTTCTGCATAAATTGTTTTAACTGAGTAGTATAAGTCATCAAACAGGAATAACAGGAAATAAGAACCTAGACAGGTTGTCAACATTTGGTAGAGTTAAGCCCAGGACTGTAGATCCTAGAGCAATGTAGTTTGCTTTTAAGCCTTTGAGAGTCAACAAGGGGAAGGTCTGTAAAGCCTACATCCAGAATGACCAACCCATATGTATGTGTAAGTGGATGTGGGGGTAATCATAGAAGTCAACTGCACCCAAACACTGGTGTCTCAAAGGCTATCTCTGGAGCCAGAACTACACATTATGCTATCATGATATCATTTAGCATCATTTATGCTCACCGGTTTTCTATGCAGACTCCTCAGAAAATTAGTGAATAATAGAAGATGCCACTTTTCTTTCAGATGGGTTAATTCATTAATCCCAGAATGCACAATTTTTGTTTGTAAATTATGGGGTATTCTTTGTGTGTACAGAAAAAATATCCCTATGATGTTCTAGTTCAAGATTGAAGCCAGCTCACCCAATGCTCAATTCTGCCATTGGCCAATTCCCAAGGCATAAATCCATCTTGTTCTTATGTCACATTGGAAACTGCACAATCCTGCCAAATATTCTGTATCTCCTTGCCTTGGCTATAACCCAAACCTGTTCTTTTCTCTCTGGAAAGTCTGCTCTATGATCAGCATTGTTTTCACAGCCTCAAATTCTTTCCTAACTATTCTTTTCAACTTCTTACCTTAATCATGAAACAATTTCACTTTGAAAATCACTATTCAGTTATTGATCTCTAGCTTCAACTTTCCTTCTTTCTAATTAGTTGCTTGTACGAGTAGCCCTCCCATGAATCCATAAATATTCAGACCTTTACTTTGACCCCTATTTGTATGTATGTATGTATGTTTGTATGTATGTATGTATGTTTTTTTTTCAATTTACAAGCTTTTAATCTGCTTTCATTCCCCTTCCTATTTAGCTTAGGTTGTTTAACCCATTATTACAATTAAACCTTACACAGATAATGAAGTCTGTTGCTCCTCTGTCCTTTGTTATTCTTATCAGGACAAACTCAAGTCTTAGATGAAACTATTGTGGGGAAATGTCATGTTTTAGTTGAAAAAAATCATATAACAGAACATTGTGTTTCCACTGTGAATTTATAATCATCAACCTCAACTGAGCCCCTGTAATAGTGCTGCCTCATAATTCTGTTATCAGGTTAATTTTCTTTTAAATTTTTAAATTGCCTATTTCAAATCTCTTCCATTTTTGTTAATCTTCTAGCTCCTCTCATCTGTTCCTGTCTATTCTCATCAAATTATTTGATTCTTAACTTAATGGAAAAAAAAATTGAAGACATCAGATGGGAGTACCCTTGTCTTTCCATATCCATGCCCATCTATACCATTTTATTCTCTTTCTGTCAACTCTTTCCTACATATTTAGGGACAGTATATTCTTGGTCAGGTGTTCCCTCCTTCGAAACCTCTGCCAGATCCTTGTGTGGAATTATTCCAATTAGCAGTCAAACAAGCACCAGTCTCTCATAAATAAAATTTTACTTTCAACTCTACTCTCACCTTCCAATACTATCCAATATCTCTCCTTAAGTTAAAATTAAAATTTTCAAGAGATTTTTATGTTTTATTTATTTTTATTTCCAATGTACTGTTGAACTCATTTTGATTAAACTTATATCAAAACCCCTACTACTCCATCGAATGTACTGGCCACCAATGTCTATCATGCCCTAAAATCAGTTTAACACTTTTTGTTTTATTTTGTTCTTGATGTCTCAATAAAATCAAACATTTCTAGCTTATTCCCCTGGAAAATCACTTTCTTTTGTTGGCATCAACATCATACTTTCTATATTTACTTCTTTGAAAATTTCTTCTCAATTTTGCCTTTAAATATCCTAACTCTTTAATGTTTAGTCTTAAGTGTGCCCCCCCCCCTTTTTTTTAAACTTTACTCTCTCTTGTTCTCCCAGGTAATTCTATTCATAGAGCTTTCAGATGTTCACTGATGATGCAAATTTGAATCACTACCCTAGGTTTTATGTTGCTTTTTTAAAACTTTATGCCCATATAACATTCAACTATCTAAGTGACATTTCCAATTGTGTATTTTATAGATGCCTCAAAATCTTGTACAAAACTGAATCTATGATGTTTTGCTTCCAATGTGGTCAATTTTATGACTTTCTCTTTCCTTTTTTCCTTAACCTACTATTTTTTTGTTGTTGTTATTACATTGACTGGAACCTCCAATAGAATGAGTAGAAGCTGTGATCCTGGACTTTCCTGACCTCTCCTGACTTTAATTTGAAGAGCTTCTAAAATATCATATTAAAAATGATGATAGTAATCCAGTAGCTGACACTGCTAGTTACCTGTGCAATATTCATTACCCTCCTTCATCTTAATTGCTTTTTAAAAGGGCACCAATATGTTCAGAATTTTTAAAAGTGCTTTTCAAATTCCATTGCAGATAAAAACACAGTTTGTGATAATTACATGTAAATTGAGGGTTCTGAGAAAAGCTTTTTGCATTCTTGACATAGGTACTGCCCTTTACCCTTTCTACTTTCTGCCAAAGTGCAGATGTGATGCCTATGACTAGCAGCCTTTTCCCACCAAAGATTGTGTGGCAGGAAAGTAGAAAGATTCTTATATTTCCATACTGCCCTGGACTTCTATGTTTTGGACTTTGTATATTATATAACAAAGGAAAACTTTTTGATAGGATTCTGGTTATTGTCAGCTAAAAGCAAATCTAATTTATCTGAACTTGTGGTAGACAGAATAATGGCCTATTCTTCTGTGTCTTACAATGCATGGCTCTGGGTAGTATGGCTCATTGAGCATCATCCCATGTACTGAGAAATCACTGCTCCACCCAGGTTGCAGGCTTGATCCACAGTAAGGGGCATGCAGGATGTAGCCAATCAATGTTTCTCTCTCTCCTTCCCTTTCTCTATCTCCAAAAAAAATCAATAAAATCATATATATTTTTTTAAAGTTGCATATGAATTAAGATTTCTAACTTTAAACAAAATCAAATAAAGAAAAATTCTCTCAGATTAAGCAGATGGGCCCTTTAAAGTTGCAAGGGTCCTTAAAAATTGAAGAGGAAGCTAAAAGAGAAGGTCAGAGAGATGAAGTTTGAGAAGGACTTCACCATTCGTTACTGTCTTTAAAGATGCTAAAAGACCACAAGCTCAAGAATGTGGGTGGTTCTAGGCACAGAAATAAGTCATTCTCTACAGCTCCAGAAGAAAGCAGCCCTGTTGACATGTTGATTTTAGCCCAGTGAGACCTGGGTCAAGACTCTAACATATAGAAATGTAAGATAATAAAGGTGTATGGTCTCAAGCCATTATAATCATGATACTTTATTACAGCTGCTCTAGAAAACTAATATAGTACTTTTTATGAAGTTTAGGAAGCTTCTTGCTATATTTGTTGGCTAAAAGTTTTAAAAACAAACTCTAAAATTTAGTTAATTGCTTTTCTTATTCTCCTGAGAAAAAGTTATAATATTATCATATTTATTTTTAAACATTATTAATATGCAGAATAACATTGGGATTATGTTAATAATGTTTTAATTCAAATGATCAGTGTATTTCTAAGATAAACAATACATGAGCATGATGCTGAAATTGGTTTGTTGACATTTAATTTAGGAATTTATCATTATGCTAATAATAGTATGATTGGCCTATAGTTATCTTTTTTTTAATTTAAGATAAATAAGGATTTAGGATTAAGGTTATAATAGCCTTGAAATATGGCTTAATGGCATTTAAATTGAGTCATACTTTTTTTTTAATGTCTCTGAGAGATTCTGAATATCAGATTATTTTTCCAGAGTTTGGCAAAACTTGGTGGTATGTTCATCTGAGATTAGTTTCTTTTTGAAAAAGTTTTATTATGATTTATATTTTTTATTTTTATTGAGTTTTTATTGAGTTACTTTGGTAATTTATATATTATTTTAGAAAAATATTTTATCTAAATTGTGCATTAACATGTTTTTTCATATTACTCTGTGATTATTAAAATAAATATATAAATATATATTTAAGGAAAGAGAAATAGGAGAAGAGAACAAGAAACATTGATGTAAGCAAAAAACCATCGATTGGTTGCCTTCTGTGTGCCCCTGAGAGGAATTGAAGCCAAAACCCAGGTGTATGATCTGACCAGAAATCGAACCTGTAGCCTTTTGGTGTACAGGAGGATGGTCCAGCCCACTGTGCCACCTGGCTGAGGTTTTTCTCCTCTTTAAATTTGTTGCTCTTATCTTTATTATTTTCTTCCCTTTTTTCTAAATTATTTATCTAATGCTAAATGTACCACTAGTCCTATATTAGTTATAACTCCCAAATTGGAGATTGCATCATGGTTTATTATCATTTCATTCTAAATATTTTACAGTTCCCATTGTAACAATCTTTTCTTTGACACATAAGTTATTTTGTAGTGCACCTTTAAACACACACACACACACACACACACACAACACATAGACTCCTACACACATAAATGTATATGAAATTGATTATATAGTATAAGGTGGGAAATTCAAAAGCATTTTCCCATCAACTTTTATATTCAATTCTTTTAAAATACATTTTTATTGATTTCAGAAAGGAAGGAAGAGGAAGAGAGGGATACAAACATCAATGATGAGAGAGAATCATTGATCCAATACCTCCTGCAGGGCCTCCACTGGGGAATGAGAGCAAACCCAGGCATGTGCCCTTGACTAGAATCAAGTCTGAGATTCTTCAGTCTGCAGGATGACACTCTATCCACTGAGCCAAACCAGTTAGAGCTATAGTCAATTTTAAAATTCCAGTTAATATATATTACCACATATGTCCACTGGTATAATATAAGGCCAACTTTGTGATGTATACATGAGTTTATTTTGCGTTGTTTTTCTATTCCTTTTGTCATTCTAATATATATATATATATATATATATATATATATATATATATATATATATGCCTTTGTAAAGGACACCATCACCAATCGACCTGAGCAAATCAGACAACCAAGTGTTATTCTTAATATCTCCATTGTCCTCAGCTTCCGTTTATAATTAAGGACACAATTTTATTGGTTCTCACCTTGTAATGGCCTCTCAAATCTTTACACTCCTTTCCATCTCCTGCATCTACTCTGGTCCAAGTTCCTGTCATCTCTCACCAGGCTCTGCTGCAGCTCCTAAATGCCCTTCCCATTTACCTTCTCCTCTTCCACTTACCCCTTCCTCACAGTGACTATCCTTTTACAGGTGTACACATATCATCAAATTGCTCTTTGTGTTAAGTATTCTGTGGCTTCCATTGGCCTTAGTTTATAAAGAAATAGATCCTGAGGGGGCTCTGTATGTTGCCTACCTGGTAAACTTTGTTGCTCCCCTTCACTAACAGTGTGTTCTAATCAGACCAATCACCTCTCAGTCAGTGTCTCATAGATGACACACATCTCACATAGGACCTTCATGTGTTATTCTTTTTGCTTCAGTGTTTTTTCAAACTTGCTTTCATATATAATTTCTTCTACAACTTAGTAAGAAATCTTCAAGGAAATCTTCCTTGACTCCCCAAACTTCTTCAGGTCCTGATGATCTGTTCTCATTACACTTTGTCCTCACAGCAATTCTTTTATCTATTGTGGAATGCCTACCTTGCTTTCTTTGCTTATCACCATAGCTTTATAACTTGATAATACTAGGTTCTCATAAATACTTCTTATAAATGAATAAGTGGCTACAAAGATGCTTTATCTTTTAGAGGAGTCATTTAAGTGATATGATCTGATGCATGCCAAGTGCTTTCCTATCTTTAACTTTCTCACCTACAGATCTCTGAAAGTATATATCAATCTTCACTGGTTTGATTAACCATAGAGCTGTCCAGACTTCTCTTTTAAAAGGTAACGCCTTCTAATAAAGCTAATACACAATGTTCTTAACACCGTAGTGCAATGTGATTATTAGATTGCTTTTATTCCTGAGGGACAGGCTGTCAGGTAGCATAGATAGCATGACAGAGAATTTTCCAGGTTAAGCTCTTACAAAATTGAGGTGGTCAGGTGATACTGAAACTCTACTGGCTTTAAACTCTACTGGCTCATGTATTAAGTTCTTTCCCTAATACATGAGGTACTTTTAATTGTGGTGGCTTCATTTGCATATTATAATAGCACAATATAGCCCTGGCAGGGGGGCTCAGTTGGTTGGAGCATTGTTTGGTGTATCAAGTGGTTGTGGGTTTGATTCCCAGTCAGCCAACATACCTAAGCTGTGGGTTCGATCCCCAGTTGGAGTGTGTATGGCAGGAAACCAATAAATGTTTCTCTCTTCTTCTCTCCCTCACTTCTTCTTTCTCTAAAAATAAAAATACAAACATATTTGCAGGTTAGGATGAGCCTGCTGGTTCAGAGTGAGTGAATCTCATTGGGAAAATGTCCTTATAGAGCCTAGAATTGTTTCTTTGTCTTACACTTGGAGTTGGGTCAGATATTTGACATCTATGACCCTGATAATTTTGCTTATACCTTGAAAAGTAATTCTATCCTGCTGGCCAAAGGCCTTCTGAGGTTGTTTCACAACATTTACAATGACTTTTAATTTTAATTTGGTTTTACAGTAAGCAAATACTGGGACAAAGGACTTCTGAAAATGTTCTTCTCAATGCTGAAATCAAATGGGTCTTCTTGTTGAGGGACATGCTGAATCTTGTGATAGGAAAAATGCTAAGTTAAGAAGTGTGGATTTTATTAATACCTAACATTAATTGAGTGTACAATATGTGCTAGGTGCTATAAATAGCTATTTTTATTGTATTACTAGTCTATTTAATTCTCAACTCTATGGGATAGCTGCTATTATTATCTTTACTTCTTCTCTGAGAAAAATAATGATTTATTTCATTGGATCTATTTTAAAGAATGGAAAATTACAATAATCTTTGTGAAGAAGAAAGCAGTATAATTATTCTTGAGAAAAATAAATTTTATTAAGAATAAACTCCAGAATTACTTGTATCCCCATGGGGTATTCTTTATTATATCAAAGATTTCATAATATATCCCAACTTACTCTATATGTCAAGACAAAACTTGATTGTACAAGGTAGTGCCTTGAGGTAAATGAGATTCAGCATTGGGGAGAGTAGAATTTTTGCATCCTTGTGGTCAGCCTTGTCACCTGGACCAGGCCATGCTCCCCATGTGGTGCTCACTTACACAGTCTTAACACTCTGCTGGGGAGAAATGAGATGGTTATAGTGTTTAGTGTTCTGAGCTAGACTTTCAAAGTCATGATCTTCAATTACTTGGTTAGTTTATTGAGATGCTGGTATTTAATGCAATTTTTTTTCAAGAGAGATTTCTGCTTGATTATATAACAATGTACATCAGTACAAGTCATGTTTGGATTTTTTGGGTCAAATCCAAACAGCAAGGTTGGTTTTAACATCCATTATATAAATGTTACAAAACTTTGTACCTACAGCTTGATTAAAAATGGTCTGTGAGAGGCTTTTTGGTTCATAAAAAAGTCATATAATATCATGAGATGGTGAAGAAATGCTTTTGTTAGACTTCTTATGTGTCCAAAGTAGAAGGTTCAGGCTAACACAAAAAAATATTAATTTGGTGAGCCACCTGTGAAAAGCTAGAGAATTCTATCAGCAGGACATATGTGATATGGCATGTTCTCAAGGCACTATTCTATCCTAGAGATGAGGAAATTAAACCCCAGAAAGGTTACATAACTTGTTCAATGTCAAATTGCCAATTCATGATTGAAGCTCCAGAGTGATCTTCCCATAGGGGCAGATCAGAGTTCAAGGGGATTGGTATGTGTCAGTCACAAACAATCTTAATGTGGCTTGCTGCCAGAATCATGCTCACTGGGAAATAAATTGTTGAAGAAAAAAATATTCAACACCACTACAGATATGGGTCAAGTGCATGATTGAGAACAAAGTAAGAAAAGTGGCATGAAAATTTGGAATTAAACATTTTCTGTGACTCTTCCAAACACAACTGCCTGTGCTAGAGAGTGGAGGCAGTAGTCAGGGTTCTGGGGTTGGGCTCCACGTGGAGGAGGAAATGAAGACCTATCTTTCGCTCCTTAGGAAACAATGTCTAGAGGCCTTGAAAATAAGCCTAATTTCTTATTATTCAAGAAAATATGGATTTAAAAATTCAAATTGAACCCTAGCACTAACCTCATCCCTTTGTAGCATGATCTCAGGGATCTTTGCATGCCAACGCGACCCCCTCACCTTTTCCAATGTCATATGCCTAAAAACTTGCTTTTTAAGATTTATTCCTTTAGTTTTATGTTAGAATCCCTTTTAAAATACAAAAAAAAACTCCCACATTTAGAAGCTTCTCTTATTAAACAAGTGATTCTCAGGCTTTTTTATTTTTTAATCCAGCACATTTGAAAAATATGTCACACTCCTAACAGAAATTATCATTCACTATGGCAGTGATTATCAAATATCCCCATAGCTTCTGAGTCCAGGGTGTCTCTGAAATTTAGGGAGAAATTGATGGGAAGGAATAGAAAAACCACACCATTGAGAAGGGAACTAAATGTGGACTTATGAGAAGAAAAGAAGTGTGAGTGTGGCACCAGAAATAGAAGGAAAAGCAAAAAAGTGGAAACCTTATCAACAAGCTCTTCTGGCTTCACAATTTACCAAAGATGGGTTGGCTAGATACAATGAGGGAACAATAATATAAAAGTTTACTCAGCAGCATTTCTTTTTTTTTTTTTCTTTTTTTTTTAAATATATTTTATTGATTTTGTACAGAGAGGAAGGGAGAGAGATAGAGAGTTAGAAACATCGATGAGAGAGAGTCATCGATCAGCTGCCTCTTGCACACCCCCTACTGGGGATATGCCCGCAACCAAGGTACATGCCCTTGACCGGAATCGAACCCGGGTCCCTTCAGTCCCCAAGCCGACGCTCTATCCATTAAGCCAAACCGGTCTCGGCTCAGCAGCATTTCTTGTCATCTACTAGATGTCGAGTCCACTTGAAATATCACTCTAATCTAAGCTAAGCATTGCTCCTATTAAGCAGGCTGGCTAATAGATGAGAAAAAGGATGGAGTTTGAAGAACAGTTTCTAATTATTATCTGTATCACCATGCATTGGTTCAGCAATATGGGGTATATTCCCAAACCTCTCTGAGAATGTCTTTTATAATATATAGTGTATGGATAACAATATGTGGCTGAATTTTTGTGATGATCAAGGTAGGAACACTCCAGAGCAGTGGTCACCAACCGGTGGTCCACAGATCACTTGTGGTCCTTGAAGTTCAAAAGTTTTGTGACTGCTGCTCCAGAGAATGCTTAGCACAGTATCTACTCAGAATTCACATTTCCTAGCTTCCTCCTAGCCCCATGGCCTGCTTCTCTTCTCCTCACATCTCCCCTCTGCTGCACCCTGGTTTTCTGAGAACATCCCATTAAGAGAACCACACATCTGAGATCAGGCTTTACACATTGGCTAAGCTGTCTGTCACCATACTCTCTTATCTTAAGGAAGGTCCTGGGTACATAAATGACATCAACAAATTAATAACTGAAACCTAGTTTATGTTACTCTCTGAAATATAGCTGAATTTTCATAAAAGGCAGCAAATTAAAAATTGGAGTTTTAAGAGCAAAAGAAAAAAAATATGAGTCAATGGTTGACTGATTGGAAGTATAGGCTGTATATCTCCCAAATTTTGACCCCAATGTTTTAGACCAGAAGGCTGATTTCAGCTTGGACTGTAGAATTCTGAGGGAGAAATTTTACAAACAGTGAACTGAGAATTAAGTGCAGAATGGTAGACAGTCAGACATTTAAAATTCAGGAGATGGTGAAGGTGCCTGAGAAGGAGAACCAAGCAAGGTGGAAGGAAAAGCAAGATATTGATCTACAGGGTCACTCCATATACATGTTACTATCGCTCAGCCAGAAACTGCCCTCAGGCTTGCTCAAAGTTATTATATGTTCTTATTCTTCTGTCTTCATCACAATAAAAAAAAATCTCTTCCATGGAAAATATGGCTCAGCTGGTTAGAGTGTTGTCTTGTGGACTGAAGGGTTGTCAGTCAGGGCACATGCCCACGCTATGGGTTTGATCCCCAGTGAGGGCACATATGAAAGGTGAACTTTCAATATTTCTATCTCTCTTTCTAGAATCAATGAAAAACATATCTCTGGATGAGGATTAAATTAAAACACACACACACACACACACACACACACACACACACGTTCATCTCTTAACTATGAATCACCTGCTTAATCCTTCCTTAGTCTTTCAGTTTGAACTAGAATGATTTTATTTACTTAGTTTAAGCTGGAGTCAGAGATATTGCTATACTACTTTCAAATTTATTTTCATGTTCCATTATGAGCATCTCATCCCTCTTCATTAGTTTAAAGGTTGGGGTTTGGAGTCAGACATGTATGAGGTTTAATTCCACTTTCATCATTAACTAGCTATTTATGATTTCACTCAAAGATGAGATTACCATTTTTACAAATTCCCAGAGATACCTCCTTATATAGCTCTTTTTTTCTAAGTTGTCAGCAGAGAAGCCAAGAGGTTGGTCTCCCATACAGTCCTACCCGGAGTCTAGAGCAAGTATGTGGATTGGGGAGAAACAGAGGTCCCAGGAATTCAGAGATTCAATAGCATTGATTGATGGAAGTTCTTAGTACTTTTAATCTCATCAGGAAAAATATATAATTCTTTGGAAGGAAAAATAATGTTACATAAAAAGCAAAGCAGTCTATAGGTTATAATTATAAGCTTTCTGTAAAGAAGGTCCAGTCCCAAAGCCAAAGTATATTTTAATGGCTATATCAAAGCTATTCAAGATGCAAATACAAAGTGTTAAGACCAAGTCATGTACAGTGCTGAGGAAAATAATTAGCTGGGGGAACATGTAACTTCAGGGAAGGTGGAAACTACCCCCAAGCACTTGAGGAATTGCTGCATGAGGAGGAAGAAGGGAGAGCAGCATAGTTTGTATCAATTGGTAGAAAGTGAGTGAACTTTGGCTCAATGAAAAAAAAAAAACCCACAAAAAACTTTCTCTTATACTATACGTTATTCAGCAATGGAAGAGACTACCTTCTGAAGTAAAATTGTAGAATTTTATTGCCAGGAGAAATTCTGAAATCTGTTAGTTTCTCTTCTTAATTGACCCGTGAGACATCGTAGGCCAGGTTGGGGTTAGTGACTTTCACAAAGTCACACAGGGGGAATAGAGATAGGAAACCCTGCCTGGAGCCCATGCTCCACTCTTCTCCCATGATAAAAATCTTATGTCCCTTATTCTGCAAAGGATTTCAAGATATGAGATCTGAGCCTCCTCCCCATCATCAAAGGTGTAGCTGGGAAAGCCTGGAGTTGCAACCAGAGCAGGTGACGCTTTTACTTAACAATATTAGCTTTACTGTTTCACCCATGATTAAAGCAAAGTATGTAAGTAGAAAAATATTATTTTTTCATACATATCACTTCTCAAGTAACTCCTCAACAGTAGTGAAAATTAAGTTTTTATCTTCCTCTTGTCAGAAATTGAGGGAAGAATAACTTTGACATCCATCATGGAGAAAATTATCAGGTGAATAAATAGATTTAGGTCTTAAACATTTCTGTGCTATGCTTTGGGAAGTGGGGAAGGAACCTAAAGAGAGGATGTCCATAGAAGAGGGCTGTGTAATGTGGAGATGAGAGGGTGGCGTTTGGGCTTGGAAAGAATCAACATTGAAGCAAAACTGGCAGGCCTGAGCAGCCATTCAACCCCCTTGATATTTAGCAGTAAAGTCACCCCCTTGTTAATGTTACAGAAAAATAAAGTCACAGCAGCAGGCACACAGTTCTATCACTTGCTTAAGCTCGTGTGGCTTTGGACATAAAAGTTCTGACACCTTCTTTGGCACAAGCACCCAAAGAAACAGGGACAGTCCCTTCTACTTGATTAACAAAGGCCAGAAGATTCAGTGTGGACAGTGAGGACTATTTACCCATGTGCTGGAGGTAATAGAGAAGGAGAAGAGCAGAGTCAAGATGTTTTAATTTTGGACCCTCTTATCCTACCCTTCATTCCAAAGGATAGAGTGAGAGAAACCATGAGGGACAGAAAAGTGGCCATCTCATGAGGAACAGTTGAGAAAGTCACAAAACTGAGGAGCTTAATTTTCCTATTTATGAAGTTAATATCACGTCCATGGGTAATTTTTGGTTGTTATTTTCAGACTTACATTATACAATGTAGACTGACCTCGTGGGTTGTCCACATTGAAAGCAGCCAGAAAATGGACTGGCCATCTGGCAAAAACAGGAATGCTTGCATTGGGTCGGACATGGCAGCCAATTAAATTGTACTAAAAACAGAATATATCACATTTAAAACAGTATCCTAAGGATGTGAGAAGAAAGTATAAAGCTTCATATAAGAATAAGAACCTAGGATTTTGAATTTGATGATCTTTTTGTTTTAATCATTTTCATTGTTATTTGGATGACTGTGGACAAGTCATCCTAAATCCCAGATGATGTTAATGCTTTCACCTGATTAAGGAATACATAAGCTGGTGTTTTGCTAACTATAAAGTGATAACATTACTGGTTTTTTGTTTTTTGTTTTTTAGAGCAAGCAAGGAGACTTAGAAAGCATCTATTAACTTACAATGTTATTATTGTATGAAGTTTTTCCAGGGGATGTCAAAGAGAGATGAATGAAAAGCCACTCATCAATTATCTCAACCTAGACAGACTCAGCCAGGGCTGGATAAAATATGAGATTCATGTTTTAGCTATACAGCTAATGGGTCAGGGAGAGAGTTTTATTTTACTGCTTTTCTTGTCATAATAAGTGACAAAAAAAAAAGTTTGCTAGGTTAGGATCTAGGAGAAGAGATTCAAACAGACTTTGGCTTGGATTTGAAATTGGGGAGGAAAGCTGTGTTAGGGTGAGGTGCCATTTAGGCACTTCACATTTCCAAGGCAGCCCACTGATCCCTCACTCTCGATTCAGTGCACGGCTTTCTGAGATGTTGGCTGTATCCTCTGCTCTTAGCCATGAACCGGTGCATCTCCGAGAGGATCTGCTAAGTGCCTGCTGGGTCTGTAGCATAGAAAACATGTCTGCAAAGTTAATAGAGGGCTTGTGCTCTGGGGACTGAGAGATTTTAATCACTGGTATTGTCAGTGAGTGAGGATGATTGGGGCTGCAGTGCATCCTTTCTGGGAAAAAGAGCAGAAGTTTAAAAACAACAACAAAGAACAACCTTGCTGAGTGGTGGCAGGTCCAGTTGTGAGAGGGTGCAGGTGTGTGAGCTGAGGAGCAGGACTGCTTTTCTCCCACGGAATGTGTGAGCCCTCCTGCAGGGCCCTGGCTCACCCCTGTTCCACTGCGCAGAAACAGGAGGCTAATTAGCCCAGTGCTTAATGAGAGCGTCTGGAAGAACTGTTGAGAAAATACTAAAAAATAAATGAGATGGAGGAATGGTGGAGAAAGGACAGGGGCTGCAATGCGCTCTGAGATGGCTGGCGAGAGAAATAATACAGCTGAGATAAATCGAGAAAGACCTGTGGGTAAGGCCAAGCCTAAGTGCCACTGGAAGGGTGCTCTTCTAATAAAACCAAACAAGCAAACAAAAAAGTAGTGCAGATTTGGATGGACATGTGGAATAACTCACCCGATTGAGAAAGACATAAGATGTAGTAACTCAACTTAAGTCACATTGTTAGGAAGTGGTACAGTGTGGGTTCACTGACATCTGTGGAAGGTGATGTGAGTATGTGTCTGTGTGTGCTTAGGGGGCAGTGTGGAGAGGGCAAAAAGCTTTGTTTTCATTTGAAGACTTGAGAATCATAAGACTTCTAAGGCAAATATATAATTATATTTAATTCCTAGGATCATTGTCATTGACTTCCTATCAAGCTTGGCACTTAGTTATTGACAGTAAATATTTGTGGACTAAGTGAATGGATAGAAAAATAAATGAATTTCATTAAGTCAATGCCATGGTTTCATGGCAGTGGTTTTTAAACAATGTTCTGAAGGGTCTAAAACTTTCATAGAGATATGTCAGGAAATGCCATAAAATTCTTGGCCAAATTGCTTGGATGAGTGCATGGCTCTTTGGAGAAGTGCTTGAAAGACCAGACGCTCAGCAGGGTTTAATTTAGTATTAAAGGTCTAACTAACTGAGCCAAACTGGAGCATGACTGTCGTAGCCCAAGGTCATAGGGAGAGCTAGTAGCAGAGTGAAGGATTAAGTTAAGAACTTCTGACTTCAACACCAGTGCTCTTTCCAATTCACCATGCTTGAGGCTGCATAAATATCAAAAGAATGAACCCGAAGTACATTTCATGTTCATAAAACATTGTCGGTTTCTTGAAAATGCAGCAAGACTTGAGAGGGCAAAGTGAGAATTTAGCCAAATTCTCAGGCAAAACAGTGTCTAGAAATGAGGACTTAGACAAACCTCAGAGGTGTAAGGACAGAAAGCATAGTAAAAATGCACATACAGAGTATTGACACAAAGAGATCTTAAGACTGTGAAATCCTGCTCTCTAAATTTGAGCTACTGTTCTATGAGGCCAGTATTCATGTTTTGAAGATAAACAAGCTGAGGCTCAGAGAGATGAAGTAACTCAACCTAAGTCACATTGTTAGGAATAGGTACAGTGTGGATTCAAACTCAACCCTGCCAAGTGCCAATGTCCTCATTGTCACTAAGTGGAATAAATGACCATGATCTAGAGGTAATTAATAAAGTTCCAAAGCAAATATATAAAATAATCATAAAACTGAAGAGTTACCTTACTACAGATACTATAGTGAAAAATGAGAACTGAATCTCCACATATAGCCTGGGCACTGAGAATGAAACCCACACAGTATCTTCTATGCTTACATGACTGTGCCATTGATCTGTCTTTGTTAACCTGTCTTTGCTATTACTCAGTCTTCATTAGCATGACCTAATTCTTCAAAAAGTGTCCTGCCTTGGCAAGTGTTTTTATTGTTTGTTACAAGATTTCCCTGAAAAATTCATCTTTTCAATGAAAATAATCAATCTATATTTCTAAAATTAATTTAAACTCTTGACTCAGAATACTCACTTTCCTGTTTCCATCTATCCTTAACTATCCTTAACTATTATTTTATAATCCTTACCCAATCTATCCTTTACTATTGTTTTATAATCCTTACACAATCCCAATCCAATCCCAACTTTAAAAGACGTGCCTGAACTCAATAAATTTTTTCCATTATCTCCTCCCTCAAGACACTGCCAAAGCTTTTAGGTGATGTTCCTAATAGTAAGCAATTGATTCAAATTTGTCTTATCAAAAGATTTTGTTGGTATTATTTGTGGATCTAGCTTTTGGCATATAATTAGCTTTGAAAGGCATTCAAATCCAAAACTTTGCCCTAACTTTTTAAATAAAAAGTGAAGTGAGATATATCCAGAAAACAAAGCTTCCAAAAACAAACAAACAAACAAACAAAACAAAACAAAAACAAAACAAAAACACTACTGCTCTACAAAGAAATTTAAGCTAGAATAAAGGAAAGGCCAAGTTTTATGTCTTCTTTAATACCTCTTGTCCTAAATATGATATATCCCAAAGTTGAAACTAATGCTATTGGGAGACTGATACCTTGTCTGATTAAAAATATATATATATATATATATATATATATATATATATATATATATATATATATATATATATATATTTTTTTTTTTTTTTTCTTAGTGGATGCCTTATCAACGTATCATGAATACCTTGAGTTCTCCATGTGGGCCTTGTCAGGATTCAGCAAAATAGTAGATACTCAATAACTCATTAATCAAAGGAATATTAAACTCCTGACGCAAATCAGAAAAGTTGAGCAAAACTTTTACTCCTATGTGTTTATGTCTATTCACGTAAATTCACATATAAACATTAAACCAACAGTATTAAAAAATAAATCTGAGATTGAACAAAACTTTTTCTCTTCCTGATGCTAGAGAGAGAAAAAAAATCCAAAATTCTTCTAGTTGTAAAATGAAGGGCATTCTTTTTTATTTTAGTTGTTAAACAATGACATCAGCTTTACTGGAAATGCTTTCTTTAGTTGATCTTATAAGGCCAACAAGAAATCCAGGTGTGGTAGAGAAAAAGAAGCTCCCATGCCATTGTCTCAGCGCCTAGCAGCACACTCCTTTCACTGAGATGCCTGCAGAGTGGCCGGTCCTGGCCTCATGAGGGCTACTGTGTGCACTCAGGCTTGGGAAACAAAGCCCCTGCCTACTTCTTTCCCCCATCCTCCCAGCAGTGCTCATCACTAGCATATGTTCTGGCTGAATGACCTGGCTTCATTCACAACTGAATCGGTACTAAAGCAGTTTGAATGATAGATAGCAGCTTATCAATAATTGAAAAGAACGGCTCAGAGATGTCCCATTATCTGAATAATTAATGCTCCACTTGGGCTTTGTAATTCCTTAATAAAACTGACTGATTGATTTGCTTAATTAATTCCTCCTTTGACAGGCTTATTGCTTTCTTTGAAGACAGGGATGGGCGAAAAGGAAAAAAAAAAAGAAAAAAAAAAGAAAGATAATTCAAGCCAAGAGAAAAGATTTAAAATCTTCATAAACTTGAATCCTCTTGGAGTATTATGAAAACAGTTTTTTCATCAAACTTTCTTCCCCAATCTCTGCTTTGCCATAAAGACCCCCATATCCCTGTCAGCAAACACCAAGAGTGTATTTGGTGTTGCAACTGATGAAACATTATGCTCAATTGTAAGGGCCCCACCACGTCTGTGGCAATAAACTCAGCTCAAGCTTAAGCACTTTTGAACAAATCAATCTGAATGAATGTTTAAGCTGACGTCCATGCAAAGCAATGAGTTCTGAGCAAGGCCATGACAGATCATCCCTCTGGCTCCAGTGCACCTGCTTTGACTGGAGAACAGTACTTGTCACTAGAATTGGGTCTAATCCCCACCCTGCCTCCATCCTTCCTGTGATGGACTAGAGAAGGATCAAATCATTCCAGAAAATTAAATAAAGAAACAGAAAGAAACAGGTTATATGGGGTGAGGGTGGGAGGGTGGAGGCTGTGAAAAAGAAAATTGTGAGTTCAGTAAGTGGATGTGAAGTAAAACTTGGCAGAGGAAATATAATTAAGACCTATTTCTTTTAATTCTGGAACTGGGACAATTTGCAGTTAGAAAAATGATACAATCATTCTTGGAAAAGGTTACAAAGAATAAAAAAATAGGTGATAAATTATTCAATTGGAAGAAGAAACCAAGGCTTATTAGCAGATATTCCAAAGATTGTGTCAAATTAAATAACCAGGATACACAGTAAAAGATTTAGTGCTGGCTTCTACTTCAGTCATCTGTAGTCCCTTGGCATTGATGCCTGTGGTTTTCTTAAAAACTGTGTCTTAGCTTGGCCTGCTATTACAAAATACGAGAGACTGGGTGGATTTAATAATAGACATTTATTTCTCACAGACCCTCTTCCTGGTCTTCAGATGGCCCATTGCCTTCTTTCTGTATTCTCTTTTGAAAGTAGAGTGTAATAAAAGAAAGTTTTGTGCTTTCTTCTAATAAAGGTACTAATCCCACCAATTACCCTAAACCCCATCATCTTCCTCCTGATACCATCACATTGAAGTGCGGGGTTGGGGGGGGTAGGATCAAGGCTTCAACATTTAAATTTTGGGGGGAATGCAAACACTCAATTGATAGCAAACTTAGTTAAGGAAACTTAGTGGTAAAGGTATGTCAGGTGTCCTGACTGGGGCATTTTGTACAAGAACTCTGGGTAATAGCACTGTCTGTGGAATAGTGAGAACAGGTTTCTTTTTATCAAATTTCATGAAAAGAGTAGGCACATAAATAAATGAAATAGATTATATGGAATGGCATCACCCAATCTCACAATGGGGGAACTCATTAACAAAGGGTATAAATGGTTCACCTCACATGGCAAGATATAAATGACATCTGACACAAAATGCACCTCTTGATAAATGTTGGATATGAGTATTGTAGCAAATATTAAGGTGCTAGGGAATTTGCTTGTGAGGAAAATAAGAATGCCCACTAAGAGTTAAATGGCAAAATCTATGCATGTGGACTAGATCAGGCTAGATCAGGGATATTATGTGATCCTGAAGGAGACAGACTCTTTCCTAGGTTTGCAACTATTGCCCAGGACCTGAAAGAACATAGAAATTGTGAAGAATTAGGTCAGCCATGGAGTAATACAGTGCTAAAATAAGAATAACATGGACAAATATTGGTAGTGCTCTTCAAGACCCTGCTCAGAGGAAAAGGAACTTTGGATAAAGGGTTTTGGGTTTTCTGATCCTTTTGGCAAGTTGGTCCTGTGGAAATAAATCTCAAAGATGATACTCAATAGACTCCATGAGCTCTTGTCCTATTGACAAGCCTATTATGACATCAGTCTGCAATTAATTCCATTTTTCTGCATTGAATATTCACCAATTCTGATTATTATCTGGTTTTCCACATATGCCTCCCTCCAATTAAGGAAAGAATTGGTCCTATAAACTTTGCATGTTTCATTTCCTATGAGATAGAATTTATTATCCCAATAGAAATATATTGTTTACAGTAACCAAATAGGCTGGAATCCTGGGTTTATTCCTCAGTGCAAGTTTGATTAAAGTGAATATGTTTGAGAAAGATGGGTGTGTCACAATGTGCTGACCAAGCCAGGTTACTGAGGCTACAAGGATAAGGGCCACAATCTGAGCCATTGTGGAAAACTTACAAAGAAAATAAATGCTGCCCTGTGAGGTGTCATGGAAGAGACACCCTCCAAAAGGCCACAAGCTTGCATCCTCAATATCCTCCGGGGATATCTTGTTTGAATTACTATTAATACTAATTCCACGCAGTTCACTTGAGTCTCTACCATCTTCCTAACATTTTGTTAGAGAGAATAGATGATGTCTTAGGTCTGCCTCTAAAGACTTGTAGACTACTTGTCAGCGAAGACATTCTGGAGATAAATGGCTACTGAAGAGAACTATACATATTCAGAACCATAAAACAAAACAAAACTGTTTTGAGGCAGAAAGTGCATTCTCTGGAAGGCTTGACTTCCCATGAGCTGTTCAAGATCAAATAGTCCAATTATAAGTAGTGGAATTTTTCTCCTTTTGCTTCCCTGAGTTAATACCTACCATATGTCTTAAATATGCTGAACAATTATGATTTCATATGTCTTAAAATTTCTGTATCTTGATTTGAAATAACCAGGTTTCTTATTCCAACAAATTATTAAAATGCCCCAGAAATCATTATACTTCAAAAAATTGTGTCTAATACCTGGGCAGAACAACAAAAACAATAAAATCAGATCATGATTTGATTTTGTGCCTACCACAATGTCAGCTACTTGATAGGTATTCAAACGGAAAATGAGTAGGTTGATTTTTAATATAGCATTATACTTTAAGAGAACGTCTCTCTTAAATACATGGAAGAGTATTGAACTCAATAATATTCATTCTGTGCCTCTTAGCAAGGGCTAGATCAGTTGGGCATTACCATCACAAACCTTACATTACATCTGCATTGATAAGGTAAAGCTAGCAACTACATTTCTCAAAATAACTTTTTCTGTTTAGCTCCAGATTTAGAAATTAAGAGAGAAGAGATTATTTTTGGAAAGTCATAAAACCAAATGTAGTGGCATCTCAAACTCATCTGTAAGCCCACTCTGATGAAGAAGTTTGGGACCATGGTAGAATCTTTCTATAAACTTGGGAATTGAAGCAGTTTCTCAGCCTGAAGTCACCAATGTCAGTTTTGCCTTCATTGGGACTACAGCCATCCTGACCTTCTATTCTTCCTGCTCTTCTTACATGTTATGTCATCCCTAATTCCTATATTAATTTTTTAAATATATTTTATTGATTTTTTTTTTACAGAGAGGAAGGGAGAGGAAAAGAGAGTTAGAAACATTGATAAGAGTGAAACATCAACCAGCTGTCTCCTACACAGCCCCCCAGGGGATGTGCCCACAACCAAGGTTGACCCGAATCGAACCTGGGACATTTCAGTCCACAGGCTGATGTTCCATCCACTGAGCCAAACCAGTTTTGGCTCTATATTAATTTTTAATCCCTTTAATTCTTAGAGAGGTTCTGATTTCATGGCCAAACCTAGACTCATTTACAGGGAATAACCCATATGGCTCACATGCCTTTTCAGCTACTCAAATGAAGACAGCCTGGAAATATAATTCCATTCCCACAGCCAGACAACTTCCTTTAATGAAATCTATCTTTGGAAATCTTAGGAAAAGCTAATACACAAACATATTTTGAACAATTTTCATTGGAGAGGCTCAGGTCTAAGAAAGCGTAGGCAGGTTGGCTGTGAAATACCTATTTCATGGATAACTTAAAATGCTCTAAATATCATTTCCCCCCCAGCACTTCTGAAAGAACTAAACTGCACAGGGAAGAACTTTTTGCAGAATTAAAAATTAACTTAGATGTCAAAATAAAACCCTAGAATTTAATTTATCATAAAAGCTATATTCTCGAACAGAAGCTAATGGACCAAAACAGATAAAGCAATTAAATGAAAAATGCTATGAATTAATCTTATTTAAAGAGGCAGTTGAGATGGAATTCATATTTTTAAAGATACAATAACCATGAAAAAAAAACTTTTCAGCTCAGCTAGTGGTGCTATAATTTAAAATAATAAAGCATTGAAAGTACCCAATTTATTAATTTTCTGCAGGTGCTATTTGTTAGTTTTGACATTCCGCTCAGTTTTGATTGCTGGTGACTTTCCTTTCTTTGGGGACATTTTACTTTTTTTTTCTGTTACAAGCTAAATTTTAGTGATAATTGTGTGTGTGCTATGTAAAGTGGAAGAGTATCAGAACCCTGAAAAATGCTCAAGCTTAAATCCAGAGCTACTAGGATATTCTCTCAAATAACCTCTCTGTGCCTTAGTTTCTCTTGTAAAATGATGAGAACCGTCTATATACATAAAAGGCTAATATGCAAAGTGTCCCCTGGAGAATTCAGACTGGGAAACCGGGAGTTCGATCACTTGCTATGATGTGCACTGACCACCAGGGGGTGGTGCAGAATGAAGGAAGGCCCCGGCTGGCAGCTGGTAGGCCCCAATGGATCCTGATCACCCTCCAGGCCTAGGGACCCTACCTGTGCATGAATTTTGTACACCAGGCCTTTAGTATAAAATAATATAGTGGTAAAAGCAGTTCTTAAAGATTCCATAGCATCCTGATTATCATGGTTATTGATATTGATTAATAGATTAACTATGTTTTTTTACCTTCCCTTTTACAGAAATTGTATACAATTAAGGTGTTAAACTTGATGTTTTAATGTAAGTATACATTGTGAAATAATGAGTACACCCAAACTAATGAACATATCCATCACCCCATTCCCTCACATAGTGACCTTTTTTGTTTTTGTTTTAGTGGTGAGAACATTTAAAATCTACCCTCTCAGCCCTCCTGGTTTTGCTCAGTGTTTTGGGTGCCAGCCCACAGACCAAAGGGTCAGTCTGATTCCTGGTCAAAGGCATGTACTGGTTGTTGACCTAATCCCAGCCTGAGTCAGAGCATGTACAGGAGACAATCGATAGAAGTGTCTCTTTCACCCCTCTCTTTCTCTCTTTTTCTCTCTCTCCCCTCTTCCCCTTTCACTCTTTCTAAAAATAAATGGGAAAAAAATAAATCTTCAAGTGAGGATTAACTAAAAGCTACCCTCTTAGCAAATTTCAACTACACAACACAGCATTGTTAACTAGTATTAGAGTCTGACATATGTGCAGCAGAGTTACTATGTTTTGAGGTTTAGTGTTCAATTTCTTTGATTATTGTGGTTTTTTTTTGCCACATTCCCTGGTGGTTACCAGCATGAGCTCAGAAGAAGACTGCCCAGGTTCTCATCCTGATTCTATAAGGTTCTAGCTCTGAGGTTTTCTACAAAGTTATTCTCTATGTTACTTTTTCTTTTTTCATCTATAGTACCAGTTTTATGGAGATTTTTGTGCGGATTAAAATCAACACAGAGTAGAACTTAGAATATTAGCTAGTATATAGTAAACATTTACTAAAGATTAACTATTAAGTTATTATTGTTTTTACATAATGTTTCTTTGACTTAATCATAAATATGTATTATACTTTCAAAGAATTATTTGTAATGTTTGTTATTTTCTTTCATGCTTATAAAGAGCAAACTAACAAAAATAAATAAGAAAAACTCAAAACATTATCTTATCAGTGATTCTTAAAATTTTATATATGTGTTATAAATCAAATATTATTTATTTCAGAGAGGAAGGCAGAGGGATAGAAAGATAGAAACAGTGATGAGAGAGAATTATTGTTTGGCTGCCTCCTGCATGCCCCCCACTGGAGATCAAGCCTGAAACCCAGGCATGTGCCCTTGGCCTGAGTCAACCCTGGGGCCCTTCAGTCTGCAGCCCGATGCTCTATCCATTGGGAGGATCTTAACCTTTTTAGAAAATCCCCCATATTCTTGGATGGTGTGGCTCAGCAGCTGAAGGGTTGACCCAGGAAACAGATCACCGGTTCAATTCTTGGTCAGGGCACATAGAAGTATGTTGTAAAATGGAAAATTTAGAATTAAAAATTAACCTGGATGTCAAAATAAAACCCTAGAATTTAATTTGTCATAAAAGCTATATTCTCAAATAGAAGCTAATGGACCAACATTAGCTGGTCCATGATAAAGCAATTGAATGAGAAATTTAAGCAATAAAATAGAAAATTTACATCTTAATGCTGACTCTATTTCCAGTGGCGTGTGTGCAGGAGGCAACCAATCAATGATGTTTCTCTCCCATTGATGTTTCTATCTCTTTATTCCTCTCTCTAAAAATCAATTAAATGCTTATAAAACCTCACATCCCCACAGCAGGAAGTTGATATGCCCTCCTTAACCTATCTTACCTTACTGGAAAGTCGTGGTCATGAGGATACAATCTGTCTTCATTATTAGTTTTATTTTTTCTCTCTTTTCTTCCCTATGGTCTCTCTTCTTCCAGAACATTTTGCATGTTGTTATCAGACTTGTCTTCTTAAAATGCTCCTTCCACAGCGAGGCCTCCACTGTTTACATACAGACTGGTCTTCAAAGCCATCCAGGAGCTGCCTGCACAGCCAATTGACTATATCCGAGTTACTCTATTCAGTATCAACTCAGTCCTTCCTAATAGCTCAGTATTCTAGTCACTTTCAGTCCATATGCCACTGGGTTGTAGCTCTCCCTATTTCTTGGACTTTCTATCCCTCACACTTATCCAATCTTAGCCACCTTCCATGATGGCACCCAAGTATTTAACACCTTGGCAAAGCCTCTCCTATTCCTAATCTCACAGGTTGCTCTTGGGAACCCCATAGTAACTATGAAGGGTGGACCTCTGGTTCACATTATTTTATCTTCCCACTATGATTCAAGAGCTTTCAGGGTCAATTCTATGAATCATAGCCTTAATAACACAAACTTACTGACTGATTTTTTGCTGCTTTGTTTAATTCATTAGGGCTGATTTTTTTTTTTTTAACTTGAACTTTTTCTCCTTTCTTCCTCTCCATGTCCCCTCTTACTTTATGTATCTTTGGCTGATGATAACGGGGTCTCCTGTCACAATAAAACTTTTTGTTTATTGAAATTAGCTCTAACACATATTTACTAGCAGCATATATTTTCTTAATAGTTACTCCTTAGAGTCATATTAAGTTAATGGGATTTCAAAATTAACACTATGGATAAATAGCAGTATAGCTAAAGTCAAATTTGTTTATGAAACAAGTTTGGCTTTATAATTAGTTTTGCTAATGCTATAAGATTTAAAATAGTATTTAACAATGGAAAATAAAATAACTACATTGAATATGATAAGAAAGCCTTGACCCCATTTTCCCCCTCCACCAGAAAATGGACAGAATTAGATGAAGAGGGAAGAACCATTAGCCAGTCATTGAAGAGACATCCCTGAGGTAAGGAGAAAATAGTAGAGCTATCTAGAATGATGAATGCTACCTGAGAATGACTGATAGATGTTTACTTGAGAAACAAAGAAACAGGTAACATAAAGTTGTTGGTCAGATTGTTAGGCAATGTAATCTGAAGAGACTTGTCTGTGTTGAGTCATGGAAGACCCAACTCTGGATTAATTAGACAATTACAGAAAAGAAGGCTGTTGGAATAAAAATAATTGATTACAAAAAAACTCAAGGCTGACTATAAGCCGTGAGATAAGATTAAAATGAGGAAGTATAGTAAAATCTATAAAAGGTTGATCAAATGAAGCAGAAATATCTATTTTATGAAGTAACAGTGGTACAGAAAGGGTCTAATTTCCTTTGTAACATACTCAGATTCCTAATTAGGATAAAAGTCTGATTGGTTTGTGTGTGTATCATTTAGCCACTCTGCTAAAACTGGGCATTTTGCAGTGTGTGGTTAGGAGGCAGTAGAGTTCTAAGCAGCAGCATAGAAGAGACAGTTATTAGAGGTTGCCTAGTGAGCACATTTAAAGAAAGAGATGGACAGATTAAAAGACAAATTTTACTGTGTGGAAACCTAAAAAAAACTCAAATACAAATGGATGTTTCCTATAAAATAATTCTGAACAAAACCAATAAGAAATAAACAAAAAGGTATATCAAATTTAGACCTATAGATTCTCTAAAACAAAAATGTTTTAAAAAGGAAATATTTTCTTTTATATTGTGGTAAAATATACATAGCATAAAAATCACTGTTTTAACCACTTTAAGTGTACAAGTCCATGGCATTTAGTATGTTTATAATGTTGTGCCATCATCACAACTATTCATTTCCAGAATGTTTTAGCATACCAAACTTAAACCCATTAAATAATAATTCTTCATTCCCTCATTCTCCAACCCGTACTAACCTTTATTCTGCTTTCTCTCTATAGAAGTTTGGCTATGCTAGCTACTTCACATAAGGGAAATAATAAAATAGTAGCCCCTTTATGCCTGCTTATTTCTTTTATTGTATTTTTAAGATTCAACCACTTTATAGCATATGTTAGAATTTTATTAATTTTTAATGCTCATTGTTATTCCATTGCACATATATACCACACTTTTTTTATTCACTAGTCTGCTGGTGGATACTTGGGCTGCTTCCACCTTCTGGCTCTGATGAATAATCTGATGTACTTGTCTATATCAGTGTAGTCACTGCTATAGCCACACTTGAGGAGGGGTCATCAATTCCTATAATGAATTCCTCTAGTGGTCAAGGACAATAGGGGGTTGGAGGCATGAGTTGGGGGGATGAGAGATTGGAATGGGGGTTGAGGACAAATGTGTGATACCTTAATCAATAAAGAAATTAATTTTAAAAAGTAATCAGTTAATCTATTTATCAATAAGTGCTTGCCATATGCCTCTTTCTGTAGGTAATTCAAAAGAAGTGTACTATCTGTGCATGGGTTTAACTCACAGTCTGTAAAAGCAAAGTTGACATAGCATAATGTGACAACATATAATTAGGTGTGGGAATAATATAGTACAAAAATATGATTGCTGCAGAAAATAACATGAAAGAAGACAGATAAAGATGTGAGGAATGCTTCAAAACAGAGATAAGAATGGAGCAGAATGCAGAACGTTGAATGATAGGAGGGATTTCTTTAAGTGAAGGAGGAAAAGACAAGCTTTCTGGCTATTATATAACACGTGGACAAAGACATGGAAATGGTGATATGTGAAGGGAGTGCTTGCAGACTTAGAAGATAAGTTTAACAGAATGGAAATAGATATACTAGGAATCTATGAACAATACATAATAGGAAATAAGTTATGAAGATCCTTGGTTATTTAAAATGACAGCAGCAAATAGGACATTTTAGCTGGTGGGACATTGGGATATAATACATATCCTGTTTGCCTAGAATAATACTATTCAAAAGGTCAGACACCTGTCTACTTGGTTCATTGTAGGTTGAGTCAATAAAACCAATTGTCGTTTATCTGCAAGTAAAAAAATGTCTGATGAGAAAAATGGGTGGGCTACTTTTGGCACTGTGCTGTTTTTTGAATAGAGGGGACTGGCCTAAGAGTGGAGGTGGGAGTTGCCCATTCTGAGAGGCTGACAGTTCATATTCTGAGCATAAAGCTTTGTTCCATTCTCATCCAGTCACTTAAGAATTTTTTTTTTAATTTTCATTCATTTATTTATTTTTAAATTTCTTTATTGATTAAGGTAATCACATATTTGTCCTCATCCCCCCATCCCCATCCCAAACCCCTCCCTGCATATGCCCCCACAACCCTGTTGTCTGGGACCATTAGTTAGGCTTATATGCATGCATACAAGTCTTTTGGTTGATCTCTCTCCCTTTCCCCCACCCTCCCCTACATTCCCTCTGAGGTTTGACAGTCTGATGGATGCTTCTTTGTCTCCAGATCTGTTTTTGTTCATCAGTTTATGTTGTTCATTATTTCCCCTAGATGTGTGAGATCATGTGATACAAGAAATACACTTATAAGAACTGAAAATGAGGCAAGCCATAACTGTTATGCTAAGAGGCAAATGAATCAGTCTGTAGTGAGTTTCTTTCTGGGTCAACAGTTCTTTTGAGTCCCAATTTCAATGTCAAACAGTTCCTTATGTGTACATGTCAGCCATGATATTTCAGTTCTGAATGGTGGACAAATGGTGGTGATGCAGGTCTGACCATCTCTGGTTTGTTCCTGGGCATCCTTCAGCAACAGACAGCTGCTGTCTGCTGGTATAGCAAGGCGTCGTTAAGAATGTTTTGAATGTACATTGCCATTAAGCAGTAAATGAAATCTTACTCCACAACCCAAAAGGGAATCACAAATGTATACAAAAACGTTCTGCTTTTTCTCTTCATGAAAGAACAAGTACTTTAAACACAGATTTAGAGAAAGATGAGTTTTCCAGAATTTCAGAAATACATCTTATTCACTCAAGAGGGGAATGATGAAATCAAGTCATGGGGGTGAGTGCTAGACATAAAAGTCATGTGGGCTGTTGTGCTTTTTTCCTAAAGTCATTTTATG
Organism: Pipistrellus hanaki; assembly: GCF_964339955.1. Taxonomy (NCBI): domain Eukaryota; kingdom Metazoa; phylum Chordata; class Mammalia; order Chiroptera; family Vespertilionidae; genus Pipistrellus; species Pipistrellus hanaki. Next base: position 77,416,615 of record NC_140508.1, read on the forward strand.
TGATGATAACAATGTACTTTGAGGAGTGCTCTAATAAAACTCAGTTACAGAAAAACTGATTCTTGGGAGAAGAAAGAGCATAGTGCATGCAGACTTTCCACATACTAACATGCCTTCCTTCCCCCACACCACAGGTTGGTGGGAGGTGAACTGACAATGAGAAATGCACATGGGTCAGTCCTTCGCCTCAGAACCTGAGAGGAGAATTCTGATAGCAGGCAGTACCCATATATGGAAATAATAGCAATAATCCCCAATATGAAAGAGAAAGCTTCTAAGTGTATTTGTGATAGCACATGGTGGTGTTAGATTCCCAGGCTCCCCCACCCATAAATTCATGTCTACATAAAGTTGGACAGAAATATAAATAAATAAATAAAATTTATTTTTATTTTATACATAAATATGCAGCATTGCATGTGCATTCATGTATAAGAAAAATAAGTTATATTTTAAATAACAATTGATTATACTATGCTCTTTCTGTAATGTTTCCCACTTAAAATTACATTGTATACAATTATTTTAAATAAAGCAAGCAAAGCAACACCAATGACAAATGTATTGTGGGAAGATTTCCAGGTCAGTAAATTAGAAGATCTCTGATTATTTTAACAGCTGCCTTGTATTTTGTCATGTGGTTTGTATTATGACGTTTGTCTTCATCATTTGCTATTACACACGCTGCAGCCAATATATTTTTGCTTATTTGTGTGAATTTTTCTGTCAGATAAATGTTAGAAGAGGAACTACTGGGTACAGAGATACATTTCCATAATTTGATGGATACAGCTATCACTCTCCAAATAGATTTTTATCAACCTAAAGTCTAGATGAGAATACATTTGCAAACCTAGATAGCTATTAAATAAAAGTCGCCAATTTGTCTTAAAAATAATTGCCCTTATTTTAATCTGATTTTAACCTTTTTTCTCCATTTATAGTGATGATAGCCTGCTGTGTCCATTTCTATCCCAGTGCCTGTACAGTTGCTAAGCCCTTGACCTAAAATGAGCTTCCCTGAATTTTACTGGTCCTATTCCTGGATATTTCTCCTTGAAAAGTTTTTTGCATTATTCTATTAAAGTTCCCCACCATTTCTACCCTGCAAAACACTCTCCACCCTGTTAGTTTCCTTTATTTTCTTAAAAGACCTGAAATGACCTTATTTGTCAGTTTGTCTTTTCCCATTAAGATATATGCTGCTAGAATAGGGCCTAGACTTAACTTTACATTTTCTAGATATATAATTATCTTCCTCCACATCATTCATTGAATAATCCATCATTTTCCCTCCTACTTGAGATGCTAACTTTTTCATCTACTGAATTTTCTTGAATTCCTGAGGCAGTTTCTTAATTTATTCCCCTTTCCCACTGGTCAGATTTATATTCTGCAACAGAACTGCATTTTTCAATTTATTGCACTTTTTTTTTAAATATATATTTTATTGATTTTGTAGAGAGGAAGGGAGAGAGATAGAGAGTTAGAAACGTCGATGAGAGAGAGTCATCGATCAGCTGCCTCTTGCACACCCCCTACTGGGGATATGCCCGCAACCAAGGTACATGCCCTTGACCGGAATCGAACCCGAGACCCTTCAGTCCCCAAGCCGATGCTCTATCCATTGAGCCAAACCGGTCCCGGCTTATTGCACTTTTTAATAACTTTTGATATCTGATGGGGAAAGCCTTCCTTCATGTTTTTTTCTTTTCCAAAAAAAATCTTTGGCAAACCTCGGGCATCTATATGTTTAAATAAATGTTAATAATCATTATCAAAAAGACAAAATGGTAATAGAGAAAACCACACATTATTTTTTTTAAAACATAAAATTGCAATAAGTAGGATTTAAAATTAAATAGTTACTTTTCAAATATGAAAGAGAGTTGGGGTATGGAAGGTAAGAACATTTCACCAAAGATAGAAAATCAAGACCATCTCAAGGATGAGTTTCTCCCTGTCTACTCTGTATAAAGTAGGTATCCTCATTACTTTCCTTCATGATGTCTTATTTTTTATTTACTTATTACATTCTGTAATTTTTTTCTTGTTCATATGTCTCATCTGTTTCATCTATATGAGATATAGGTACTGAGAAGGAACCAGCAAAGTCTTGTGGCAAAGGCAGGCTTTACTCTTGATCACTTCTGCTGGAGATGCTGCTGGATGTGGGTAGACAGCCATGGAGGGACATCCCACCTCACCTGGGGGCTGCCAGAAATAACTCAATTCCTCCTCTGCTCCAGGGGGGTTCCCAAGGGACCTCCCTCAAATTAGAAGTGATGGGGGTCAGACCCATTTTCTGTGGAAAACTGTTCCACAACTCCCTTCTTCTACCATTCCCTGGCCACTGTCTTTCAGGTACTTCCTTTCTTCTCACAGTGTTGAATTTTACTTGAGTTGTGTGATCCTAGAAACAGAAATGGTTAAGAAATCCCCACCCCCACCCCACTCTTATTGTCTGGAAAGAGCTTACTGCAAAGAACCAACCTTCCAATAGGACAGTGATTATATGACTCTCAGATGGCCCCCTCATGTAGTTATGACAACGCCCGACACAGACTTTCCAAATTCCCATTCCATTTGCTTCATAAGTGATTATCTAAACTGTTTTGTCCTTGCAGATCAATTGCAATAAAATGTTTGTCAACCAAATTTCTGTTAAAAGTCTCTTCATCTCTCCAAATTCCTGAACTTCAACCCAACTGAGAATAGACTCATCTGGAGACAAAATATCTTGTGATTCTCTGACCTATCACATCACATTCTTTCATCCAAGTTTCCCTCACATGGTTCTTTTTAGCTTTATTTACTCCTCCCTATAAAATAAAGACTCTCCTGTCCTCACCCTAGAGATTTTTGCAGATTTTAAGGAGAGAGAATTCTCTCTGTTACAGAGTCGCACTCTCCTTGCCAGGATAGCATCCTTCCTGACCTGGTGATAATTTTTCAAATAAAGCCTCTTTACAAAGTCTGGATTTCTGTTCTATGGACACCACCCACTTCTTCCCTCAGGAAAATTGCTTTCTTTGGCTCTTTCTCTTTAAAGCTTTTTCTTTTCTTATTTGTTCACCATAGATTTCAATGTTCCTTAGAACCTAGATCCCAAATCATTAGCAATTCCTATAGTGGAGAAACAATTGCATCATTTTGTATCCCTGCATGTGAAGGAAAATATTTAGTCCATTCTTCAGGAACAGCAATAAGAGAGAAAAAAAAAAAGTGTTCTTTTTTTCATTTTGTTTTTATTTTTATTAAAATATGATTCTGTATATTTCCACTAGCTCACTATATGTATCAAAACTTTCAAAATATACATTCCCTTTAATCTAATGATTCTGTTTATGGAAATTGTTCTAAGGAAATAATATGATATACCCCAAATTGGTTTAAAATATGCATAAACTTGTAATGTTATTTACATCTAGAAAAACACTGAGGAAAAGGAACAAACAAAACTAAAACCCAACCAAAAAAAAAGGCACATTCATAGAATGAAACAAACTTTAATGATTTATTTGAAAAGAAAATTTCATTACATGAAAAATGTCTGTGATAGACCAATAATATATAAATACATTTGAAAGACAAATAGTAAAATCTTATTTTAAGAAAAATCATCACATATACAATTTTTATTTTAAATATGTACCCATATTTTTCACATTTAAAAAATAAACATGTCTTTTTTCTATATTTAAAAACTCTTTTGTTTGTTTAGCAAAACTCCCTATATCATCTACCCACAAAAAATATCCATCTGCCTCTCGTTCACATAGAGCTTTTAGCCTTGTCCCACATAGAGGAAAAGTCATTTTCTCTCTCCTTGCTTCACTCTGAGTTATCACCAGGAAGCCCCTAGGAGCTGGGAGAGCATAGTTAGAAACAAGGCAGTGGGTAATAAGGAGCCATTAAAGAGTCTTAAATGATGTGAGGAAGGTTTTAGTTTGCTTGTCACATGGATAGAAAAGGTAGAGGCACAAAAGACCTAACTGGTCACATTTGGATTTATACAAATTTAAATCCATTTGGCTGATCCTGGAGTTGTTAAATCGCTTTCTCCAAAGAAGAGAAGGTGAGTCTCTGATATCTTTACTTTTCAGAAAAAGCTACCTAAGCAGTTTTGCCTTCTTCGCATAGTAGATCCAGAGTAGATAAAAATCTGTTCTTATCTACTAGAAACACAGCATGGCATTAATATATTAAAAATGTGGCATTGCAGTACTAGACAACCAAACAAATGAAAACGAAACAAAACGAAAAAAAAAAACAAAACAAAAAGATGACTTACTCCTTTCCCTACTGAGGTTTGTAATCTACTGGGGAAGCTGACACACTAATTGTAAGATCAGAGTAAGAAAATCCAATATAAAATATCAGTTGTTCTGTAATAATGTTACCCAATAGAAACTTAATGTAGGTCACATGTATAATTTTAATTTTTCTAGTAGTCACAATAAAAAGTAAAAATAAAAAGTGAGGCTTATTCTAATAATATATTTTATTTAACACAATATTTTTTAAAGTTGTCTAAAATGTTATTTTGATGTAATCTACCCTATATAAACATTATTGAGGCATTTCACACTTTTAATAAAAGTCTTACGTGTATTTTACACGTGTAGCACATCCTCGCCTTAGATTTGTCATTAGAAAAGTGCTCCATAGAAACATGTGACTAGTGGTTACTGTACTAGACAGAGCAGGCTTATAGACTCATTACAACTAAAGCATAACAGAATTAAAGGCATGGAAAGGGTTTTTTGTTTTGTTTTTTAACTTGGGGACCTGGAAAATTCTCTTGGAGGGCATGGTAGGATTAAAATAGTAGGAAAGGCATTGAAAGGAGTGGGGAGAGCATTGAAAAACATACCAGAAAATAGTTAGAAATGCAGGATGTCCACTGTGACTGAAGTGGGCAGTTTGTGGGGCCTAGGGAGGAACGTAGATGGAGAAAAAGATTGTAGAACTTCAATGATAAACTGATGGTTCCCGATTGTATCCATATACATTTTTAATTTGCTGAGAGTGTTTTTGAATTAGACCTTTGACTGAAGTGCATAATGAGTGACATTCTCAGCAGTGCCTGCCAGTGAAAATGAGGGCCTTGGCACAGACATTCCCATGAGAATGGAAGCAGCAGGTATAGGAGCATCACAGACATGGACTTGGCAGGATGTGCTTCATAACTGGGTAGAATGGGAAGAAGTCCAAGGTGTCCCTAGGTCAGGAACTGTGCTACAGAGCTGAAGGCTCCTTCCTTCCTTCTTCTTTCCTCCCTCCCTTCCTTCCTTCCTTCCTTCCTTCCTTCCTTCCTTCCTTCCTTCCTTCCTTCCTTCCTTCCTTCCTTCCTTCCTTCTTTCCTTCTCTGTCTCCTTCCTCCTTTCTTCCTCCCTCACCTCTTCCCTTTCTTCGCTTTCTCAGTCTTGTTGGCCTTTATTCTAGCTTCTTCCAATCCTTCCTCCTTACCTAAAGAACAAACTTTTTCTCTAAAGAGAGCCAGTCCCTGGCAGACTCATTCCCTTTAGTGTTTTCACCAGCTGACAATTAAGGGCTGATTTCTCAGGGAGGGTTTGGTGAAAGTCTCGCGGGTCCTCAGAGGGAAGCTCACCATCAGTTTGTGGTGTCTAAGGAGCTGTGAGGAGGCCCCCAGAGTCTCAGTGTCCATCCGCTTCAGCAAGGGTAAGTCATGAGTTCCAGGGAGTCAGCCAGAAGTGGAGAGACCCCTGACAGGGGGCCCTGAAAATGGGCCCTTTCAGTTCCTGGCAGGAACCACTGGTGAGAAGTTCCCTGGGTCAGACTTCTTATGTTCTTTTCTTTTCAAATCTTTATTGTGAAAGTATTACCTATGTTCCCCCTCCCCCATTGAACTCTCCCAGCCTACTCCTGCCCCCACCCCAGGCTTTCACCTGCCTATTGTCTGTGTTCCTGTGTTATGCATATATTCATATAACATTATTGGTTGATCTCTTCCCACCATTCCACCCTCCCCTGCCTTTGCTCTGAGGTTTGACTGTCCGTTCAGAGCTTCTACGTCTTTGTTTATCGGTTTATATTGTTTATTAGATTCCACTTGTGAGTGAGATCATGTGATACTTGTCTTATTCTGCCTGGCTTATTTCACTTATGTCCCTTTCAAAAGGCTAAGTGGGACAAACTAAGAAAGAGAATAAGTGGAAAGAGTCCCCACTTTAGGGAGAGACTGTCTTTGGCTTCACCCAGCTACATGAGCGTTTCCTGACTACAGGGAGCCCTGCAGCTGATCCAGGCCTTTCTTTTGCGCAAGCTGAAAGAGTGGACACATTTTCCGCTGTAAAGAGGGGAGTCAGACCAAATTGATTTAGATTCAGGTGTATCTGGTTTCTGAGTTCAGCTATTTGGAGCTCACATGCAACATGGGGCAGCTCAGAAAGGTTCAACTCCATCTGCAGCAGGGGGTCCCTTTGAGGAGCCATACCTAAGAATACTCATGTCACCATAGGGAACTTCATGAGGAGGTGGCAGAAACTGAAATAGGACTAATAACACATTGCAGCTGTGTGCCCTGCCCTGCCTGCACCAGCATCTTGAGGTAAGACAATGAAAACCGTCTTTACCATAACTGCAGGGCTGACTGCCATTTTCTTGCCTACCTTAGAGCAACACTCCATAATCTACTCATGAGTTTTATTTGACCCAGTTTTACCCACAGGAAAATGATGCCAACTGGGGCAGGTGAAGTGTGGGTGAATGTTTTTTTTTGGAATGATTCATGCAGTTTGCTCCTTGGAAGTGGCCTTTGGATCAGGGAACCACTGAAGGAGTCGTTTCGGTAGAAACCAAAGGCTTACTGTACTAGCAACCTCTCTCAGAGTATGAAACAGAGAATTCAAAGAGAGATACAATTGTGGGTATGACATGAGGTGAACTTCCTTCAAAGGCTTTTAGCCTATATTGGCCAAAAGGTATTGGAGAGCTATATTTATTGGAGTTATAAGGCATACTCAGATTAAAAATTGATTTGGGCCAGAAGGTAAGTCCCTCTACAGAAGGGATCAATTATTTTCTTTCTGATGGTATCATGACAAAACAAGGCAGGATGCAGTGCTGCTACTGAGTCAGGAGCTATTATATGTGCACATAATTCTGAAATTATCTCTTAACTTTGCCTGACATTATTATTATCATATATTATTTTTTAAACCCTTTTTGTTTCTGAATTAATGTATTTACAACAAAGTTGAAAATACTACTAAAAAGTATAATACTTGACTTTGTGTAACTATAGTGTGCTGAGCACAGTGCTAACAATTTAATATCCACCTTTACCCATAAAAACCCTAAGACCAATAGGTATTTAATTTTGGCATGCCATCTGAAAGAATGTTTATAAATGTGTGTGAAAAGCCTTGATTTCTTGGCTCAAGCTTTAACTTACTTAAGCAGCTGTGTGACTCTGGGCTGGCCACTTCGTATTTCTAGGTCTTCACTGGGTTGAAAACTCGAGCTCCTCTTCTACTTGGGCTTGTGGGGAGCATTCAATCTGAGGCCTTACCTCAGTGTCCCACATTATTAGAGCACTTATTAGTTCCTATTCTTTTTAAAATATATATATATTTTATTGATTTTTTTACAGAGAGGAAGGGAGAGGGAGAGAGAGTTAGAAACATCATGAGAGAGAAACATCAATCAGCTGCCTCATGCACACCTCCTACTGGGGAAGTGCCCTTGACCAGAATCGAACCTTGGACCCTTCAGTCTGCAGGCCAGAGCTCTATCTGCTGAGCCGAACCGGTTTTGGCAAGTTACTATTTTTATGACACAGAGAAGGGCCCTAGCTACCTAGCCACATGGAGCCTGCTTGCTTTGTGGGTGTGACCCAACACTCACTTAAGGCCACAGAAAAGATCCAGGGATGTTCCACTGGAGGAAAAATCCATCCTTCCTTCTGGAATCTACTTCTTTCTCTCCCCTAACTAAACACCCTTGCTCTGGAATGCATACTTTATAGCCCAGCTGATGGGTTACCATCAGAAGATCAAGATATTAGTCATATTAAATTAAATTATTTTGTTGCAGTAGTAAGAACATTAGAAAGAAAGAAAGAAGAAAGAAAGAAAGAAAGAAAGAAAGAAAGAAAGAAAGAAAGAAAGAAAGAAAGAAAGAAAATTCCTCTAATTGCATTACTTCATGCCATTAGAGAAACTGCCAAAATGTCCATAAGGTAGTCTGGCTGTGGGCTTATGTAGCATTCATGTATTGATTGTTTTCTCCTAAATTATTGACTGGGTGTCTCCATCACATTGTAAAATGTCTGCTGATGTGCAGTGACACAGTGGGGGTCATTCTTTAAATCACTGGTCACATTCTGCCTGTCTTTGTACTTCCAGAGCTGTAATTTTAATAACAGTAAGAAGGAAGAAGGAGCAACAATAAAATTTTTAAAAAGGCCAAACACAGCCCAAGATCAAGATTCTCTTCTCTTGTAATCTCCTTTGGAATTTCTCAAAGTCCAAAATGCAATTAATCACTCCTGTGAGAAAATTTGGAATCAATAAATACATTTTATCATTGCTTTAATTATCCTTAAAGTTGTTTGAGGAACAAAGTTTTATGCTTTGGGAAAATAAATGAATAAACGATCTTCATTAAGACCCCACTGAACAAAGACACAATATAGATGGGGAATTATTTTTCTTGTTTATTCCTCTCCCTCTTTTCCAACCCTCCTTCTTCCCTCCTCTCTCTCTCTCTCTCTCTCTCTCTCTCTCTCTCTCTCTCTCTCTCTCTCTCTCTCTCTCTCTCTCTCTCTCTCCCCCCTCTCTCTCGTCTTTTTAGGAAAGTAGGTGTTGTTGGGGGGTTTTTTGGTGTGTTTTTTTAAGGCTCCTTATGTAGTAAGTGACAGGGAACTGAGCATATAGAATAATTCTTGAATTCATGGATGAGTAGAAAGTGAAGCAGAGGGGAATGTGATGGAAGTGATAAGGCAGTGGGATGAAATTCCAGAATTTATGAAATTCATAATTCACTACATTCATGGGAAGTTTCAAGACAAACACACAAGGCAGATATCACAGCAGATGATGCAGCAGGGTGACCTGACATTTTAAAGTGTGGATGCTCTACTTGGGAGCCAAGCCTTTTTTGTTTTCTCATTTTATGGCAAAATAGAACAGCAATCCATACATACAAAAAATGCATGACTTGGTTACTTACTATAAGGCAATAATCCGATTCACCACCCCTGTTAAGACATGGAGCTTTGTGCCTAACCAGCATGGCTCAGTGTTTGAGCCTCAACCTATGAATCAGGAGGTCATGGTTAGATTCCAGGTCAAGAGTACATACCCAGGTTACAGGCTCTATTCCCAGAGTGGGGCTTGCAGGAGGTAGCTGATCAATGATTCTTTCTCAGCAATGATATTTTTATCTCCCTCTTGCTCTTCCTTCCTCTCTGAAATAAAATAATATCTATATAAAATATAGATATTATTATTATAGATCTACCTATATATTATATTATTATTATTATTATTATTATTATTATTATTATTATTATTTAATGGAGCATTTTGTCATCCATCCCAGAAGCCCTTCTGTGGGTTTTGGCCCAATTGAGCCCTTCTTTCCTCTAAAAGTGACAGCTTTCATGTCATTTTTTAGTAATTACTTATATGCATTGCTTTATGGTTTTATTACCCAAATGTGTATCATGTATCTTCAAGTTACTTTAGTTAATTTTGCCTATTTTTTAATTAAATGTGTCTCTTTTGATCTAGAAATTCTCTCCCCATGCCTTTTTGTCTTTATAATTTGTCTGTTGAAAATCTAGCTTATTTGATGTGTAGTTTCCCACAGCCTTTATGTTAGTGATGCTGAGGGCACACACATGGGTGTAATTCAACCTATTCTTCTGTCCTTAGAATCTCTACTATTTGGCAGCTGGATCCAATGGATTAAAATCTTGTGTGTGTGTGTGTGTGTGTGTGTGTGTGTGTGTGTGTGTCTGTTGTTGTTGTTTTTTGCATGTACTAAGACTGAGGTAAACACATCTACACTATAATATATGGCTTTGCTTTATAGTTTGTATTTTAAATTACCTTGATTTTGATATAATGATGTTTTCTGTGTTCTCTGCAATTTACATCCTGCCAAAACCAAAAATTAACCACTAAATAATTGACTCCTTTATTCAATCAAAATATATTTATTAAGATTCTATTAAAGATTGTTCACACCTCTAAGAGTAACACAGATTCCACGTTCATACAGATTTTATTTTTAGTTGGGGAGAGGCAGACAGTAAACAGGTAAATGAATGAATAAAATGTTAGGTGCTAAGTAGATAAAAAACAAAGCAGGCTCAGAACTTTTGAGAGGGACAGTGGGAAGGGACTATTATTTTATATAAGACTAGTGGTTCAGTGTATGAATTTGTGTACATTGAAAGGAAATTAATTTTAAAAAATTATATCACTAACTGCCCTTTCTCTATAATAGAAGTGTCAACAAATTCATGATCTACAATGACATATGGAAATACAAACGTGCAATTGGCACCAGTGAGAGCTTTTGTGTCATACATGTGCGAGTCAACTTAGCCTTTTATAGAAATAGAATTAACTTGCTTAATTAAATCTGCTTACTGATTTAGCTAAACTTTTTACAGCCCAATGAAGCACCCCAACTTCTCTTTCATGTTATTGTGAGCAACACAGCAGTAAATATCAACACAAAGCAGATTATTATTGTAGATCATACAAGGGGAACAAAGAATAAAATATTTAACTACAAGTGAGAAAACCTGAAGTCATTTTCAAAGTCCACCATTTCTTTTCAGTCAGGTCAAATTTCTAAGATTTCTAAATCTCTATTTTCTGGCTAATGAAAAGAAAATGGGATTCTACTGATTCTCCTATCTATGTACTCCAGGACTTCTGTGAGGGTCAAATGAGATGAAGCACAGGACAATGCTTCACAGACATTTGGTAAATGTGTAAATGTTTCCACCTGTGTTCCTGGAACTCCAAGGAGGCTAATTGTCAAGGAGAGGAAGCCAAGCATTGCTATGTGATGTCATCACAGCAACCAATCCTGAGCTGGGCTGGGCTGGACTATGGGCTGCATTTTGCACTATGGGGTTTTGGCAGCATTGGCTGTGATTTTTTGGGCTGTCATTCCAGGGTGGTGGCAGAGCTTGTGTCCCATTTGGGGGAAGCTGAGTCTTTCTTTCTGGGTGCCAGATCCATGGTACCATTTCTCTGTGTGTGTCATGGCAGCTTCTGCATTGAGGATCTGCTCCCTGGTTGTCAGTGAGCATCATAGCAACTGGTCAGAATGTAGGAATGACACTTAGCATATTAGCCTTTTATATAGATAGACTAGAGACCCGGTGCATGCACAAAATTTGTGCACAGGAGTGGGGGGTTGTCCCTCAGCCCAGCCTACACCCTCTCTAATCTGGGATCCCTCTCACAATCCAGGTATGCTGGCTCCCAACTGCTTGCCTGCCTGCCTTCCTGATTGCCTCTAAGAGATTCTGCCTGCCAGCCTGATCACCCCCTAACCACTCCCCTGCCAGCCTGATTGATGCCTAATTGCTCCCCTGCCAGCCTGTTTGCCCCTAACTGCCCTCCCCTGTAGGCCTGGTCACCACTAAATGCCCTTACCTGCAGGCCTGATCACCCATAACTGCCTTCCTCTGCTGGCCAGTCACCCCAATTTCCTTCCTCTGCTAAGTCTCAATTTTCTCAGTCTGTAAAGTGGAATAATTATATTAATTGTATTTTTCTGTATTGAGGACTACTTCAGGTTAATATATGAAGACATTTAAAACTGAGATTGGCAGAGCAAGCATCCAATCAACATGAGCAGTTTTTGGTTATACAAACTGATAAGAACAAATACTACACTTGATCTTAGCCAAAAGGCCGAGAAGCGATTATCCTTTTATTAAGTCTCTCTCTTCATTAAAAAAAAAAAAAAAATAGTATGCTTTACACCAGAAGCACACTTGGATCCTATGAAAAGCTGCTTTCTAGGTGTGGCTCTCAGTCTCCTAAAACTTGTAATTCACTATGCTAGATGCACAGAATTAACTTCAATAGCGATCTTTGATTAAACCACCAATCTACTCCAGCCACTGGGAAGGCCATCAGTGGCTCACCTAAGGGCAGTTATGGGTGAAAGATCAGTGGACTGCTGCCAAGTTCTGGTTTTGTTATTAACAAAGTAGGCAACAGTGGACCAGACGTTTCACCGACCCTATACTTCAGGCTTTCCATCAGTGAAATGAGAAAGTTAGGTAAAACACTTGCTAGAAATCCTTTCAGATCTGCCTCTCTGCGTTTTTATCGTTTTCTTCTTTAGATTAAATGTGGGGGATACAGGGGGAAATCTAGCAAAGTGAGTTGTTTGTCGAATGCCTTCCTTCAATGGAAGTAGAAGTGCACACACATGCATGCCGTGGACGGTGTTCTCTTTATCACATTCCTTGTCGCAGGAAATTGAAGTTGTTTCCTGTTCTTTCTGTGTTACTGTCAGGTGGCACTGATTGTACACATTTTGGTACATAGACTTTCTGATCTCTTTGGCTTTTCACTTTAAATTAATGCAAGTTGGCATGAGAGTGGATTGCATTTGTCATATTTCTTCTTGTATATATTCCAGGTTTGGAGGAACAACTGTAAGACAAGAAAAATGCAGGGTATTTTTCTGTCCCTCAGGAACATTGCTGAGAGAGCTGTGAGGTAGGACATACACGGCGCTTTTATAAATAGGATAAGCATACATGAAACCTAAAACCAATAATAGATAAAAACCAAACTGAGAATTTATCCCAAACATTATCTAAATAACTGCAGGAGGGAACAAATACCACCCCTTCTGTCTCTGATATCACAAAGACTTATGTGCTTCAGGTAATTGAGTCCTCCAAGCATTTATTCCCACCTGAGACATTCATTCAGACCTGGAATTCAACAAATGCTATCTCTACTTAACAGTAGGATGCGTTACATCAGTGGGGGGGGGGGGCTTCTCATTTGGAGCTGTGTCTTTAAGAATCTTGATATTAAACTGAAATCATGATGTAGTCATTGACCTTCAGATAAAGAGGGAGTGATTGCCACTGGCAACTTTTTAAACCACTCCAGCCCTATGTGTTCTATTTCTTTGCTGGTCTTTTAAGCTCTGTTTCAGACTTTAACATATCTCATTTTATATAACCCAGAGCTGCTTTTTAGAAAGTTTTTCTTCATACTTGGCTGAACTAAAACCCCATGTCACTTTCACTGATCATTATTTCATATACCAGAACTCAACAAAGCTGGTCAGTTTTTTCTTCCATATGATAGGATCTCATATGTTTGAAGCAGATGGACCTGGAATTGTTGACTTGATGCCAACTTTGAGGAATCCTGGTGGGCAGGGTTAAAGAGAGCTTTTGCCATGTGGAGGCAGCATAGGAGTTGCCAGGACTGACCTGCAGACCTTGAACGACGGATGAATGATTACTCTGACAAGTTTCTGTAAAAGAGAGGACTAAGGAACTACTTGTCTTTCACTACCAAGTAGCCTCTTTCACCTGCCTCCTTAGGCTTTTATTGTAACAACAGCTTGGACTAGAATTAACTATTAGATATTAGCAGCACGGTAAGCATCCTTGAGAAAACACATGCGTCCTTTAAGCAAGGACATTTTGAAATGTAAACATAAAAATTCCAGTAAAACACTCAGACTTGTCTGGAAAAGTCAAGGCAGGGGCTGCCACCTTCGGCAAGGTCCCCTAGAGGCCTTTCAGAGAATCCTCCTTACAGACTTGCCAACCAAGTCCTAATGCTTCCCTACAAGGAGTTAGCAAGGTGACCAAATCTAGAATGGGCTGGACACAACAATGAATAGGCCATATCATGAAATGGACCACTCAATTCTTGAAAACATCTGTTTGCTTGCTATTCCTTATTGCAGATTCTTTATCTATGTGTTAATTCAGTAATTTTGCCTTCTCCCAATTTTGGTACAGAAAACTAAAGGAGGGTGATATGCCATTTTAGGGGATAGAACATTACAGAGAGAAGAACAAATGTTAGATGATATTGATTTTGCCATAATTCTCTGGGCACCCTAAGAGGAAAGGTAATATCAGTGGCCATTTTGGGGGAGGCTCAAGTCATGTGCCTTTGAAGTACTGCTTCTTGTGCTAGTATCTTAGGCTATGAATTTTCTTTCTTTATACTTAGACAGTATTTTTTTCACAAGGGATTCTGGGGGGAGGTATACAGTATTTGGAGCTAAAAATCTCCATCTGCCCAAAGAATTAGCCAAATAAAACACTTCTGGGCACTCACCATGGCAAGATTTTCAAGCAGGGATGTTAAAACACACACACACACACACACACACACACGCACACGCACACGCACACGCACACGCACACACAGTAGAGAAATGAGAGAATCTTTACATCATTCAGTATCCAACTTACCCATTAAAAGGCTAAGTTCACATATATTATATTTCTCCTTTAAGTGAAAATCTCCCTCACAATTTCTTGTCTAGAATTATAGCCACAATCAGGGATAACCCAAAAGATATAGAACAGATGAATTTATGGGAGCTTGACAAGATAAATGCTGAATTATATTTCTTTTTATTTTTTATAATTGATTTTTTCTTTATCTTTATTGTTGAAAGTATTACAGATATCCTTCCACTCCCCCCCCCACCTCATTGGCCCCAGGCCTTCACTAGCACTGTTGTCTGTGTTCATGGGTTATTCACATATGCATATAAATTTTTTGGTTATCCATTCCCATCATCCCCCCCTCCCTCTGAGATTCACCATCATATATTATCTTTTGAAGGATCCAGAGCCAGTCCTGTCTATTGTAAAAAATAAAGTGCCTCCTATGCTTTGGATTTTTGAAATTGTCTGCATTGTTTTCAATCTCATTACATTTATTCACTGCCCAATTAAAGATTGACTTATAATAAGGTCATATTTTCAATGTATAGAATTCGAGGATATGTAAATTGATATAAATTGTGTACTTTTTTCCTATCATTTCATTGAAATAAAAGGAACAGAGGGTAAAAGAGATATGAGATGCTTCTTGGAAGAAAAGCTATAGTGCCACAGGGAGAGGATCATGGTAGCTGATGGAAGGCTCTAGGGATGTGGCAAGAGGGGGTCTCAGGTGTGCTCAGGTGAAGGCCTGGCTCTGGCCCTTGCAGAGTGCCTCATAGTCCAAGGGAAGAGGCAGAACAAGAGCCCTGCCATGATTCCTGTTGTACTGCCTCCTACCAGCCAGAGAGCACAGGGAATCCAGGGCTCTGACAGGTGATTGAAAGGAAGAGACAATTTTTTAAGCGTTTTACTTTAAAACATACATTTCCTTCTGTTTACATCTGCATATATCTTCCCACTGATGTGGCAGCTTAAATGCTTTATTTACTTTTTAAAGCTCTACAATTGGCTTTTAAGTTGTGGTTACAGCTCCTGTCCTTTTCCAGATGCGATCCAATCGTACACAAGCGCATAAACAATTAAAATGGCAAGATGAGGTGGGGAAAAGGGCAATAAAAATGGTCAGAGTCAATTAAACCAGTGAAATAAAAGAAATTAAAGCACAGAATGGTGTACACAGTAACCCATATTTTATTATTTTCCCCTTACAACATTGTAAAAAATACATAAGCCCTTGATGTATGTATGTTTCCTTGAGAAAGGTGCTCTGTGGCTCAGAGGCAGATCGGCGGCATGTGATGTGGGCAGCTGTAAGGTAACAACATGTTTTCCCATAAAAAGCAGAGGAAATAGGCACATAAATTCCATATAAACTGTCAGTGTGTCAGCTATGCTAACACTAGGGAAGCCGGTGCCCTGGAGCTATGCTAACTTATGCACCTTCATTTTTCAAACACACACTTCTTGAATTCACAAAGCTAAGCTGCATTCAGACTAGTATTTTTTTTATTCTTCTTCTCCCATCTAGCAGTTGCCCTTACCCCCACTCCTTCAGCTATATCTGACTTTAAGAAAGCAAAGGCAGAGAACAGCAATAAGGTATCAAGAAGAGATCCTTACACGTGGTTGCCATCTTGAGGGTCCTTTGTGCTAACTCCCAAACCCCACTGAACTGAATCTGAAGAGCATCATGGTGCCAAATCTGTGCTGAAAGACAGCTACAGAGGGCACAATGGGAGGTGTTCTCCCTCCTTCCCTTCTGCTGCCGCCGCCTCCTCCTTTTTTGTGTTTCTGTTTCTTGGTTTTGGGGGGATGACTTCTAGGATATAACATAAACATAGTTTACTTGAAAATAGCACCCAGGAAATAAAAACACTTTTCTCTTGCTGGTAACTCTATGTATAAAGGCATTTACAGTTAACATCACAAATCTGTATTCAGGTTCATAGGTCAAAGTGAAGCCAGTGCTCTGCTTCCTCCCTGTTGTGGTCCAGGTTTGCTTGTGTGTGTGTGTGTGTGTGTGTGTGTGTGTGTGTGTGTGTGTGTATTTTGAGGGTGTGCTATAGTAGTACATTTTTTAATCCTATTTTCATATTTCTCTGTGTTAAATATTTGATAGCTGTGTTGTGATAATATAACACATACTAATTACCTAAACTCAAAATTCTCCTTACATCATGACAGCTGACTGTGTTTAATTCAACCATGCAGGGCCTCAGTGTTCAAGACCCGCACTTTCTATGTAAATAAGTTTCCTGAGTAACCCAGGCTTTAATTTTTTTGTCAGCTCACAGGGACTTGGCATCTGTAGCCTACAGAATCATAAGGCTATTGTGATTAGTAAGTGAAGTACTAAATGTGAATAGTGCAGAAGGAACAGTTTCATGTGATTTCCAGGTGTGAGGAATTTATTGAGTCTGACAGATTTTGAACTCAGAATTTTGAGGGCATAATGTAGACTAACTTGAATAAAAATATACTGTTCTTAAACAGAAACAGACTCATAGATACAGAGAATAGACTGATTGTTGCCAAACAAGAGAGGGTTCAGGGGACTGTATGAAAAGGTGAAGGGATTGATAAGTACAGATTAACAGTTACCAAATATTCATGGGGATATAAAATATAGCATAAGGAATATAGTCAATAATATTGTAATAACCATGTCTGATGTCAGGTGGGTACTAAAATATCGGGGGGAACACTTAGCAAAGTACATGATTGTCTAACCACTATGCTGTACACCTAAAACTAATGCAAAATAATATTGAATGTAAGCTATAATTGAAAATTAAAAATTCTTTCAAATGAAGTGCAATAGCCCCTTCTGATTTTAATGACCTTTATACCTTAAAGGAGAAGCTAGATCTTAAATAGTTACTAATTTTTCTTTGAGGAATAAATGGTATTTATCTATTTGTTTTTATTTCCTTAACTATGGAGTTCTAGGTTTCCACAATGTGAAATGTGTCCAGTATAGTCTGTATCTCATCTAGGATTAGGCAAGGTTAAAATGAAAGAAAGTAAAAAAACAAAGCCAAGATTAAAGATGAATAAAAATCACTTCAAAAGAACAAATAGAATAAAATAAACAGGATGATCCCAAAGTCATTATTTTGCACATTAGCAATGCAGTGGTTTCCAACCGTCTTTTACATTAATATCTAAACATTTGTGATCATATTCTGAGCATTGAATTAGCCCATATTCATTCCTATTATGGTTTAGTCATTAAAACCCTATAGTTCTTTTCTTCTTCTTTTATAGTAGTTGTCAGAACCAATCTCAAACATCAGTGGACTTCGAAGAAAGATATCTAAGACTGCCAACAAAATCATTTAGATATGATAAGACCTAATCACTTATTAATTAATCACTCTGCATCACAAGATCATGATTAACATTTGCTTCATTATCATGCAGATTGACAAACTGAGACACAAAGATGTTATTGGACTCTGCATGGATTTCTGGAAGAAAAACTGCACCAGGATATTTTAAACGTTAATTTCAACTATGGATAATTCTATCGATAGCTCATTCTCCAAAGTCTTTTATAAATTTACGTTGTTTGTTCATAATTCTAAAACAGATTAAATTAAGAGGGAGGTAATGTGTTTCCCATCATAACTTAGAATTAAAATGATAATATCATCTTTGAAGTTAAAGAAAAATAAAGCAGAGAAAGGATGATTAGTGATTGGCTACTCTTCTCAATTATTGCTCAACTTTCTATTTCAATCTATTGATGTAACTGGGAAGCCAACTGCTTACTCGCAGTGTCAGCTTTGCATATGGGGCCTCTCCTGTTCCCAGCAGGCGTATCTTGCACTGCTGTTGGACCAAAATGGCTTAAGTTTAATTATCTAGATACATTGCTCTCTGCAGTAACCTCACTATTGTTCTCACTGTAATCTACCACATTATTAATGCCAGATTTTTCCTATTAGCTTTTAAACTGTTCTTTTACACTGAACATTTTGCTACCAAATGGTTACCAATAAAAATTCCCAAATGCCTAACGGTTATTTTAAACCCAGTGTGAGCACGGCTGGTTTCATTTCACCATTTATTTTGTTGAGTCATTATCAGTATGCATTGTGTGAACTTATTATATGCATTTTTTATGCTGCTGGAATGGCAGTATATTTTTTAACGACCACTTTTTAATACAACCGTCCTAAAAGAAAATCATTAAACCCAGGGTTTAACAAGGACTGTGCATACTTCACCTATGGTCTCTCCTTGTGCCAAATATTGTTGAGTGATAACTTTGGAAAACTAATATATTTGGAAATCTTGGCTTCCATTTCTTTTAGAGCTATAATGCATACTAAAGGATGCTATAAAAGTATTTCCTTTTGGTAACTGTTCTCTGTATCATATTCTCTAGTAGTCAGATAGCTAAAGAGCTCAGGCATAGAATAACCTTCTTTATAAATGTAAAGAAAGTTTAGGCACATGGTAAACATTTTAAGAAAACTTTTAAGTCATTGAAATTCTGATTTAAAACCCATTGTAAAAATCCATAGTCATATTCTTAGTAATAGTTTCTTATGGATATACACTCCAGCCCCTAAGCATGCCACTTTTAGCTAAAACCTCATCAGATTTTTAAAACTAAAATTGAACTGAAATGATATGGATGAGGACTTTTAATAGGAAAGCAAATGCAAAACAATTAGAACCAGGATAAAAACACACACACACACAAAAAAAGAACCTGGTAGTTGAATGTCAACTAGCTAAATACAGGCAGTCCTCTGGTTATGTAGGACTCGATGGACATCATTTTGTGGTTATGTTGCCATCTCCCATTTATTTATTAAAAATAAAAAAAGTTCTGTCATTTCGATGTGTGTACATATGTGCTATATGTTTTTTCATTATTTACCACAAGTAAAGGTCAGGAATTGTTATTTTTCTTTCTTTTTTTTTTTTACTGTTTCACTTCATTATTGCTGTGTATGTGCTTCATGAGTGATGTAGGTGGGTTCCGACTTACAGTGAAAATCGCGTTAATTCGCGCCTTATGAACAGATCTCCAGTGTAACCCGAGGACCTACTGTATGTTAAATTGCACATAAACTCACTTTCCAAGAAGATATTGGTGAGCTATAGAAGGACTTGATATTTCACCCAAGTTGACTAAACCACTCCTACTTCATATATCTACCTATAGGTTTCTGGGAAATAGACTGGTTTGATGTGATTTAACAAAACCCTAATGCTAAAGGGCAGTTTACATTTGTTATCCTTATCTTTGTGGAGAAAAGAACAGGGTAATCCAGCCAACAAGCATGTCACTCATTCATTCATCCATTCAGCCTTCTAAACATTGATAAAAATCAAATATTTATTAAGCACTTCCTATGTGCCATGTCCCATAAGTAGCTTTCAAATTATACCAGTAAATAATACAGATGGGCTCTATCCACAGGAAACATAGTTTTGCAAAATATTTTTTTCTACTTGATGGGTAATATAGTCAGACATTAACATGTCAAGTTTATAAGAATTTTTTCATTCATGACATAATATCTTAATTTTATTGCTAGAAGTATGAGAATTAGAAACTCATAAGATTAAGCTCTCAAATTTTAAAAGGTCATCAGAAAATTGCAACTCAACCAGTCAGAATGGGAAGGGTTTGAGATAGGCAGTAAAGCAGGATGCAGCAGTTTTCCCTGGTAGTTTTGATGGGCTGTGTGAGAAGAACTGCTCTATTTGGAGGAGCCAGTGAACATTATGAAGACATGTTTATCCTAGCAATACTGGCTAAAGTTTCTGTCAGGACCCCAATAAGAGAGGAAGAGGAGTAAACTGGAAGAGTGATAAAATGGGATCTAGTTTAACTAGATTAAGGTACTGGGGATGGAGAGAATTATAAAGGGTTGATAGTGAAGGAAAGACTACAGCTGAATGTTCTTCCAAAGAAATGTCTATTTGTAGGAAGAAGCTATTAAATCTCACTTTTTGGGCTGTGATTGCGGCCAATTCCTCTTTCCCAATAGCTTGGAAAACTGGGTGGGTTGGGTCTTCCTAAGGTGCTCATGTGTTGATATGGTTGATATAGGTCATGTGTAAAACAAACCAAGGAATGAAGAGGCTTCAGCAGACTTCTCATCACATTATCTTTATCATTTGAGAGACTGCTGTGGAGTCTGTTTAGAGAGTTTGAACTATTGCAGTGGTAAGAGCACTGGTTAGAAGGCAACTAACTATACGGGAGTGTCCAGTGCTGCCTTTAGGGCCACAGACCTGACTTGAATTCCAACTCCAATGCTATGTAATCATGTGGCTTTTGTGAAAGTTACTTAATTTCAGTAAGCCCCAGTCCTCTTATTAAAAAAAAAGAAAGAAAGTAAGAAATCTAGGATAATTTTCATTTTATATGGCTGCTGAGATTCTTAAAAGAATTTTTTTAAAGTGCTTGGAACAAAGTAAATGCTGACTATTACAAGCCTCTCTCCCTTCCATTAACAATGAATTGCATTCTGTAGGTCAGTGCTGTGCAAAAAGTAGTGCAATAAATTACTTGTGAATTAAATGATTAGGCAAACCTTTTTGTTTTTACATACTTTTTCCAGCATATGCATATATAGTCATTCTTCTTATTGGCTGGCAAGTAATAGAGACATGTAATTCAGCCACATTGAAAGTAGCTGTATTTTGATGATATCTGGGAAAAAAGTGTCCTCTGGCAAAGTAGGTGTCATCAGTTTGTAAATAAATCATCAAAGGATGAAACAGGATAAAAATTTTTATGGGATTTTCATGGCATTATCAAAAAGATTATAACAAAAAGGAGTTTGACTATATCTGAAGCAGTGTTTCAGGATTTACATAATGAATTAAAATAAAAACGTTGACTTACATCTGAATCCTTTAACCAACATTCATCCTTGACAAAATCAATGGTTTTCACTGTGTTCTGTCTTCATTGAAGAGACCTGTTGTATCTTGTATCTTGTTAATGGTGTCAATGGTAGCAGAATATTCAAAATCCAGAAATCTAAATATATATATATATATTTACACACAGTATTTTCTGGTGTATAAGACGACCCATAATTTTACAGTTAAAACATAGGTTTAGGCCTATATTCGCTGTATAAGTCTACCCCCCACTTCCGAAGCAACACCAGTTCTCTTTTTAATAGACCGCCTCTCTGACTCTGGCCAATTTGAGCATGCTTTTTACTAGTTTCAAAAGTTGTCTTATACGCCGGAAAATACGTTATATATCATCTTAACTTTTAGAATGGTAGGTAAAAGGAAGGGCCTCAGCTACTCAACTATCTTCAAGTGCCATAAAACATCTCGGACATCTCAAATAAACTGTATGGGCAGGTGATTGGCCAGAGTGTGGAATTAAACAAACAAAAAAGTTGAGTTATTACAGTCCTAAACACTTTCTTTTCTAAAATGTCTCGCTTTGGAAATACCCCTATGCTGGTCATGGAAACTTTCTTCACTGTAGGTCTCCCAAGTAAGCTTTTTCCTAATCCTTAATCTTTTTTTAAATTTCTCTAATTTATGGAACAAATCTATAGGTTTTATCTCACCAATAATTGAAGTTGCTGATGTACATAGATGTCATTCCAAGGTAGAGCATTTGAACTTGAATGTGTGCCTTATGCAGGGGTGACTAATTCAGGCACTTCTGATTGCAGAGAACTACATTTTTGCAGATCATTTTAGGATGTGGGTATGCTTTTCATTTCTCACATAGTATGCAGCCACCTTCTTCTCATCCAATATGTAGAGATATTTGAGATAGGGCATGAGTTGGTAGGGATATCTTTCTATCATCTGCATATCTATCTATCTATCATCTATCCATCCATATGACACAGGTGGCCAGGCCTCTTCATTTCTTCACTGGTGAGATGCTTTTTTTGGTAAAGTTGTTTCTTCACCATGAGAACAGAAATGACTTTTCTGCCTGGATACAGAACAAGCTGGTTTGCATAGGCACATGTAATGGATACACTTGTTGACATAAGAAATGTCAAAATCTGGAGATAATTCATATATATTGGGGGGGGGAGAACATTTATGTGAAAGAAAAACACTGATTAGCTACCTCCTGCAGGCCCCTTACTGGGTATTGAGCCTGAAACCTGGGAATGTGCCCTGACTGGGAATAGAACTTTTGGTGCAAAGGATGACACCCAACCAACTGATAACAATGTATTTGAGCAAGACTCACCAAATACACAGGGGATCAAGAACCCAAATGTTCTAGAAAATAATAGTTTTGCAGTTTCTTTCATGAACTTGAAATTAAGAAGGGAACATAAGGAAGATTATATGGAGATGGGAGGAAGCACTGTAGGGATTGGATTGAAAGAGAGCTAACTAGATTATGTGTTTTTTTGAGGCTTAGGATGTGATTCCCAAGTCACAGAGGTATAACAAGGTCACCTCTTTTACTTCCATTAATTGTTTCCTTTGTGATCTGATGGTTATAGTCAGTGTCTAAATGAAAATTTAATACTTTCTCCACTTGGAGCTTACCAAGTAGATATATAATTTTTCAGATTTGGTTTTATGCAATTGGAATATATTGGTAAGAAACACTCTAAGTATCCCATTCACAACTAAATTTGCATAGCTTATACATTTAACATTTTGACATTACTAACAGGTATATAGAAATTTGCTTTTACACTTGGGAGGTAATTTGTTAAAGGGGTTGAATTATTTAATATTATCTGAGCCATTACTTGCTGCATACTCATGTATTTCCTATATTTTTACTAGTGAACTGTTATTGCTCTTTTATTATTAATACAGCTTTCAAATGATTAAGTCTAATCTCTGTAGAAAGATTTTAAGTGTTTTGAATGGAAGTTTTATTGCAAACTTCTGGTTCTATAAAGCACCAGATATTGGTTCATTTTATAGCATGTGTTCCATATATATTTTCTGTGAATAGCCAGTGTTCAATAGATATTTGTTGCAAATAACCATTATGTTACTTAACACATGTAATTGTTCAATGAGTGTTCAGAAAGATAGGAACTTGAGTTCAAATTTTTCCTCTAGCATAAAAAGTGATCAATGAAGTCTAATCCATAAATAAAACTGATCGTGGCTCCTGATTTAATTTTTAATTAGTTCAGTGAATTGATTCAAAACTGAATTCTATTTGGTTTTTCATAAAAACTTTATTGAACAGTACCCATTATATTACTGATTCTATGTAGGAGACTATATACAGAAAAAGTTACAATGGAAATATTTATATTCTTTATGATGTCAGGAGCTTTCATCCCTTTTCCTTTCTTCAATGATTCTCTGTGGCTTTCAAAATACAGTTTAGTCTTCACTTCCAGTGTTTTGAGCTGGGCCCTAATTAACCCAAATCAATCTATTCAAATTTAACTCATTGCCCTACAAATATGTTCAAACTAGCCACATTGGAGTCCTTAGCATTCTTTAAACACAGTATTTTCTCCCATTGCCATATTACTGATCATATAGAAGCAGTGTGCTGCATTGGAATAACACTGATTTTAAGCAAGATGAATCAGTTCCTAGGTGTGTCACATGTTTGGTAACCTAGGTTGAAGAATATTGACTCTCAGGATTGTGATGAAGATGAGAGATAAGATACAGTATGTAGAGCATAGCATCTGAACAATACATAGCCTGATAAATACAAATCTATGAGGAGAGCAGGTAAGAAGTAAGGTCATAATTTAGGTGTGTGGCTACCTAAGTTTTTTAAAAGAAAAGACTGTACACACAGACTCCCCTTCCTTTGTTTCTCACACCAGTTCAGCTCAAATCTCAAGTTTCTTTCCAGTTCAGCTCAAGTCTCAAGTCTTCTCAACCCAATGGCTTGCATTGTAAATGATTGTATTATTGATTTACATTGTCCTAACTACTAAAGTTAAATAAGATCTCAAAAACAATTATAGGTAGCACATAAATATTTTTATTTGAATATTGGCAGGAAAGATGATCTTGGAACACTTTGGCTGTTCTAGGAATCTAACTCACATATTTATTAATAAAAACTGAATTTGTCAAATGGCATATATCAAGGAAACAAAACAAAAAAGGAACAAAAGGGTTTATTTTGAGACATTGGTAATCTTAATTCTGGTATTTACTAGATTTCCCTTCATTTCCTCCTGCTTAGTTTCAGACCTTTTTTTTTTTTTTCTTCTTAAAAAAAAAAAAAAAATTAGGAAGATTGTGATCTCATCAATTATAGCAAAGCAGAATGGAGCCCTAAGGTAATTTTAGGTAAGTTTCAGCAAGAAATAAAAAGCAAAACTCTCTAAAGTATATAGAACCCTCTAAATAAATCATTTTTAGGGTCTAAAATCTCTAGGTGATGCCCCCAATTCCCAACTAGACTGAGAGCAGAGACCCATCCTGAGCACAAGAATTCTAAAGAAGAAAATGATACTGTGTAACTCCTGACCTTCATCCTCTTCCCTTCCCTTTTAGAGATGGTGCTGAGACTCCTCAAATAGACTCTGGCCCATGATGAGAAAGAACAATCAATGTCCCAGCTACAAGAGCTTTCTCTGAGGTTAATCTTACTAGTTATTGAAAGCCACCCAGGACAATTGCCATTCACTCTTTTCTTAAGGGACAGAGAAATCCCCATCTTGCCATCGCCTGGAAAACAAACTTGCCATTTCCCTACCATCTCACTTTTGGGAGTTGGCAAACAGAAAAGGAGCAAGCAAGCAAACAAAATATGCAAGGACATCAAGGTCTCACATTAAAACACTTTGTAGTGAAAACGATGATAGATCCTGTTATCCAGATCTCTCATTTGCCTTACTGTTATCCTATTCATCTCCCTTTTAGATGCATCTTTCAATGTTTAAATAAATACTGAAAACCTGTAAACTCATAAACTGTTTTAATCATTCATCTGCAATCTAGATTTTTATCTAGATAGACTAATTAACAGCCAAGACAGGGCTACAAATGTCTACATAATGTACATCATACGTTTTATTATTTTTATTTTAATAGTGTCTTGCATTTGGGGACTAGATTTTTGAAAAGGAAAAGAGAACCCAGGCAGATATATGTCTGTAATCAGAGGCATGGAGGATGAGCATCATTCCAACCCCATGCTTTAAGGGTAACACATACTGTCCTACTCGCCAGCCAGGGCATTTGGCTGTGAAGTCAAAGACAGAAATATTTAATTACTCTCAGCAAACAGAAATCCAGTGAAGAGCATTTGTGTCAGTTAGATGCCAATGAAACTAAGCCTTTCTGAGATGGAGGGAATCGATTTAATTTTTTTCACTTCTCCAGTTTTTCGCTATGACAGAATGACACACTCTTCATTCAGTCACTCAAGCAAAAGAATGACTGATGATCCAATGAAGGTCAAATACTTTTCCAGCCACTGCCGCTGTTTCAGACAGGCTTAACCTTCTTCAACAAAATGGCCTGACCGAGGGTTGGCTCTGAAGACTCTATGAGCTACCTTTCCAGGGACAACCTCCCCTTACTTCCTCTATCCCCAGAATGAATACTTAAAGAGAACTTGGCTGTGGGTGGTTTTACTTCTTCCCTTCTTTACTTCTTCGCCCTTTCCTTTGTGTGCAGTTGAAACATCGGGTGACTTTTGTCCTACATTGCTGGGTTTTCCTGGTCTCACAGCATTATTGGACTCTGGCTTTATTTCTCATCAATGTAGTGCGCCCCAGGGAATTTGTTTTTCTCCTTCCCTTAATCAACAAATGCTTTCCCCAAACGAAATCTGGAAATATATGGCCTTTCTAACAAAGTCATAAGGGAGGATTCTCCAGGAGATGGGAACATTTACATCAGACAAAATCTCACAGGTGCCAGCCAGTCCTTTAGTTCAGTGCTCTATGAGCGGGACAGAAGAGATTTTTGCCTCTTACCTCTGATTCTTTAGATTGAGGTTTGTTTTTTGTTGTTGTTGTTTTAGTTGTTGTTGTTGTTGTTGTTGTTGTTTTTTATGATAACTTCATATTCTAGATAGCTACACTGATGGAAGAAAGTCAGGGAGGATTTTACCAAAGATTATCTAATGTGCAAAAATGTGACAAAGGCCAATAGACAGCTTAGTATAATGAATTTTCGTATTTTGGGTTATATAATCCCAGGCATAAACATTTGAAGTTAGTGGGTTCTCAAAGCTTTATTTTTGTTGTCTTCGAAAGCCAGTGCTTGACACAGCCAGTGGCCTCAGTATAAATCCCACTTCATTATTTGGCTCCTAGGCCTCTCTCTGGTTTCTAATCCCTCTACCAGCCTCTTGGAAAATATGTCTTCTATTTTCACCCTCCTATTTCCTGATTTTCCCACTTTAAAAATGTGAAGAATTAGTGGACTCTTTTCAAATGTCTGTCAAGGTAAAGCATAGCAATGTATTTTGTATTTAGTGAAACCCCTTGCAGGGGCATTAGCTCTTTTAAGCCTTTGCTCTGTACTTCAGGGATTAGAACCTGTATTATAATTGATAGATGAGGAAAGAGAAGCCCTGAGTGATTGCCTTGTTTGCAGAGTTTCAGCTTATAAATCACTGATCAGCAAACAATGTGGGTAGAGCTTCTTAACTTCTTGGATGGGATTTATTCTATATGGAGGTTTTGCCTCTCTGTTTTCAAGTCTAGTTAAGTATTACTGATTGAAGAAGTCACTCTTTATGCCAGTGGCAATTAAGTCCAGTTATACCTGCACTTAAGGAGAAAAAGACTCAGGAAGGTAAAAACAGGTCTACTGGACAAAAGCTACCAAGGGCAGAAATTCTATAATTAGCAAATTATAATTCTACTCCTTTAAAAAACAATGTCGCATTTAATAACTGAGCCTACTAAATAACCTCAATTTCCCTACTAAGTTGGAATTTGATTGAATATCAATAATACAATATATCCTTAAAGTGAAGGAAATGTTGAGTTTGAAAGGAGGTAATGATGTTGGTTGATTTGGGTTTTGGTGAGTGTGCTACATATGTCAATAAACTGGAGTGTTCTGCTTCTGGTTGTAGCTACCAGTCTGGGTCAGTAACCTCATGCTTTTCCAGATAGACCTGATCTAGAGATGCAGATGGAGAGTTTACTTTCATCTGTGCCATTTTCTATCATTGTAACTCTAGATAAATTTCTTTCTTTCTTTTTTTAATATATTTTATTGATTTTTTACAGAGAGGAAGAGGGAGGGATAGAGAGTTAGAAACATCGATGAGAGAATTATCGATCAGCTGCCTCTTGCACGCTCCCTACTGGGGATGTGCCCACAACCAAGGTACATGCCCTTGACGGGAATCGAACTTGGGACCTTTCAGTCAGCAGACAGATGCTCTACCACTGAGCCAAACCGGTTTTGGCTAGATAAATTTCTTAATTGCTCTCAGCTTGTTTTCACATTTCTAAAGTAAGGGGGGAAAAAAAAAAAAACAACAACAACAACAAAAAAAACCTGTATCAGTGAAAAGATGAAGTAAAATAACGTATAGTACTTAGTTTTCTTAAATACATGGTAGAATAATATTATTTTATTTTCTTCTTTTCCACAAAGACATAGCAGATAAAGCAGCTAAAACAATGGCACCATTAATATGAGAGAATAGTCTCTATCTAGACTCATCTTTGGATTAAGTGCTCCTTTCTTAAATTTGACTCAAATCATAGGCTATTCAGTTTATTAGTTACAAACCCATCATACCATGATGCAAAATAGCTGAAAATGTGAAGATCAATACAATTCCAAGTAATATGTTGAGTTGAGGGGAGGGGGGGAATGTACTGTAATTGGGTGAAATCATTTTAAACTAATTTTTATTTTTTAAAAATTAAATCTCAAAAAAAAAATGAAACCTTGTTTGTCAGAAATGCCACGTGCATAGGATTTAAGCAGGTACTAAGAATAAAAACATGGCATAATTTTTGACTCTGTGAAAAGCCTAATACTCATTTATATACAAAAATTCTAAATTTTGTCTCTGTCCCAAATCTCTGCAATATATATTCATTGTATTGTTTTGCATTGTTTCTATTCAAATCTTCCCTTTTTTTTGGAAATTGCCATATCCCACGAATCCCATGACTACCATTGGAACTGCTACATGTGTGTAACTATTGTGCAACTACAAGTGACACCTTCTATATTTCCTTTATATAGTTTATAATGCGAATGGCACACCCTTATAATCATTCAAGTGGTGACCCTGGTACAATATGACCCTACCCATGACCACAAAAGATCCAGGGTTTTACAGATGATCCAAAATTTAAAAGATACAAAGAGAAGAGCTACTAAGACCCATTATCAGACAGCTTTTTCCTTCTTGAGCTTTGGATATCCAGTACCTGTTTATATATTCTGAGAAATCCTCTTATCTTTCTTGTAGATTCTCCATTGTTGAATAAGGTAGCAAGATTTAGTAATTCAACTTGGAGGAAGCAATGCCGCAGGCTCTTGCTACCAGGGATAGGGAGTGTGCTGGAGGCAGCTGATTGATGTTCTGCTCTAACAGCAATATTTCTGTTTGTCCCTCTACCTTCCACTCTCTCTAAAAAAACAATAAAAATATATTTTTTAAACAAAAACCTTGATTTATAAAATCACTCTAACCTCATAATGAACATCCTCATGCATATCAGACAAATGGAGCAGATAAAATGCTTATTTTTCAAGACTAAATCACTCTAATTGATGATGTAGGGTCAGGGTTCAAATTTTCTGTACCTGAATTCTGATCTTATTAACTGTGATGGCCATGTGCAAAATACTTCATATTAGCAGCTCAGTTTCTTAATATGTAGAATAGGAATAATAATAGTATCTTTAGGGTTGTTGAGAGAGGATTAAAGATTTGAACATAGCCTAATTTGCTCTTTATAGAGTCAGTTATCATTACTACTCTGTGAAGGTATCTGAAATTCCTCTGAGAAATTTTCCAAACCTCCATCTGATATGATTGCTTTTTTTCTTTGTGTTATCACTCTCTTCTAAACTCTCCTCCATTAGATTGCTTAATACATTGCTTTACAATTATTTATGTATATGAATAGTATGTACTTATATAAATATTCTATTTCCCTTTCCTATTTATAATTTATTTTAGGGCAAGATCTGTGCTAATTCCAGGTTTACCTATGAAGCTCAGCTTGAACAATGTCTGTCAAATGATCGTGCTCCATAATTATATTTGAAAAAAATTAGCAAGATTACTGAAAAAACTACCATACAAAAATACAGTCTACTCTTTGTCATTATGAGGGTTTTTTTTTCCTCTCATCAATCCAAACATGTCTCCATTTCTCCATTTATTCATGGACTTATTTGGCAAATATGTGGGTAGAAAACTATAGTGTGGTGTGTTCTGTGGAAATATAGAATGAATAACAATCTCTGTCCTCTAAAGCATTTTGCAATCTAAGAGGGGATAAAACAGGTACCCAAATTGCTGTAATATAAAGTGGAAGGTGATGGGTTTTATAATAGAGGCACTAGGAAGGAAATTGCCATAAGATGTAGAGATCATTTCAGGCTGCAAGGCTTAAAAAAGACTTCAAGCAGGAAGTGCATGTGAGGTTGTTTTTAGAGAAATGAATATGCTTTCAATAGACTAATAAATATTTTCTCACATGGAAATGGTCTGCATGTTAATGAATTTCTTCTAAGTATGACTGTTATTGACAGTTTTGATCCACCAAATGGACTTTGAGGGATGCATCTACAGTCTTTGGCTTGGGTTTGATCAAGGTAGAGGTCAGGCTGAGAGATCTGTGTTTGCTTAGCTTCTATTGGGTCGGCAACTAAGTAATTGCGGATCTCACACATATATGGCTTCAGTTGAATTTTTAGGTTTGCAGACGTAGTACAAATGTAAAACACATTTTGTTATTTGATAGTTGGCTATTCAGCTGTTAATCAGTAAAAAAAGTTTTTTGATCTGTTTTGTAGTTTTTGTTTGGCGTTCGTTGAAAAATGGAAAATCAAAAGGAACATTTTCGTCATATTTTGCTTTTTTATTTCCGCAAAGGGAAAAACGCATCGCAAGCTCATAAAAAGTTATGTGCTGTTTATGGTGACAAAGCCTTAAAAGAACGACAGTGTCAAAATTGGTTTGCCAAATTTCGTTCTGGTGATTTTTCACTCAAAGATAAAAGACACTCTGGTCGTCCAGTTGAAGTTGATGACGCCCTAATCAAAGCAATAATCAATTCGGACTGTCACAGTACAACAGGTGAGATTGCAGAGAAGCTTCATGTATCACATACATGCATTGAAAATCACTTAAAACAACTTGGCTATGTTCAAAAACTCGATACATGGGTTCCTCACGAACTGAAAGAATCACAGTTAACGCAACGCATTAGCAGCTGCGATTTGCTAAAGAAACGTAATGAAAATGATCCATTTTTAAAACGACTGATAACTGGCAATGAAAAATGGGTTGTTTACAACAATATCAAGCAGAAAAGATCGTGGAGCAGGCCAGGTGAACCAACTCAAACAACATCAAAAGCTGATATTCATCAAAAGATGGTTTTGTTATCAGTTTGGTGGGATTACAAAGGAATTGTCTACTTTGAACTCTTACCACCCAACCGAACGATCAATTCTGATGTCTACATTGAACAACTAACAAAATTAAACAATGCAGTTGAAGAAAAGTGGCCCGAATTGACAAATCGAAAAGGTGTTGTATTCCATCATGACAATGCAAGGCCACACACATCTTTGGTCACTCGGCAAAAATTAATGGAGCTTGGTTGGGATGTTTTGCCACATCCACCATATAGTCCTGACCTTGCACCATCTGATTACTTTTTGTTTCGATCTTTACAAAACTCCTTGAATGGTAAAAATTTCAATAATGATGATGATGTCAAATCGTACCTGATTCAGTTTTTTGCTAATAAAAACCAGAAGTTTTTTGAACGTGGGATTATGATGCTGCCTGAAAGATGGCAAAAGGTCATTGATCAAAATGGGCAATACATTACAGAATAAAGTTATTTAGTTCCATGAAAAAATTGTCTTTGATTTTCTTTAAAAAATCCGCAATTACTTAGCTGCCGACCCAATACTTTGCCAATGAGCCACTTTACTACTACCTAAAACTCTCACAGTTTGAACAAATCAGCCTTTTTTAATTTCTCTAGAGACAAATCAATATTGCAAAAATAAGTTTGATATCCACTATGAACAAATATGATGCAACTAACATTGTCTTTGAGTTGTCTCCCCAATATTGATTGTACTTCTTTTTTAAAAAATATATACCTATATATTTTATTGATTTTTTTACAGTGAAGAAGGTAGAGGGATAGAGAGTTAGAAACATCGATTCTGCCTCCTGCACACCGCCCCCCCACCACCACCACCACTGGGGATGTGCCTGAAACCAAGGTATACGTGCCCTTGATTGGAATTGAAGCTGGGACCCTTCAGTCTGCAGGCTGATGCTCTAACCACTGAACCAAACCAGTTAGGGCTGTTTGTACTACTTTACAGGAAAAAAAAATCACTATCTGGAATTCTTTCTGGAAATAACATTATCCAGTACATATTTATTGAGTGCCTACTATGTACCAGACATCACGCTCTCCACTGGCTTGTTTTGGTCAAGAATATTTGGTTGAGTCAAAACTGGTTTTGCTCAGTGGATAGAGCATTGGCCTGCGGACTAAAAGGTCCCAGGATTCAATTCCTGCCAAGGGCATGTACCTTGGTTGCAGGCACATCCCCAGTAGGGGGTGTGCAAGAGGCAGGTGATTGATGTTTCTCTATCATCGATGTTTCTAACTCTCTGTCCCTCTCCCTTCCTCCCTGTAAAAAATCAATAAATTATATTTTTTAAAAAGATTATTTGGTTGAGATATGATTTATATACAATGAAATGCACAGATTTAAAGAGTGCAGTTTCATAAGTTTTGACAAGTGCGTGCACCTGGATATACAATGCCTCTATCAGGTTATAGATCATTCTTATCATTCCAGAAAATTTTCCTTCCCCATCACACGTCACATACAACTACTCATTTGATTTCTTTTACCAGAGTCATCTTACCAATTTTAATATTTCTTGGCAATGGACTCACACTGTACTCTTTTATGTCTTATTTCTTTCAATCAATATATTTTCTCTGAGATTCATTCATATTGCTTCATATATTAGCAGTTTCTTTTTATTGCTACATATTAGTGCCTTATGTGAATAAAATAATATACTTTTAATCTGTTTTTCTACTGATGGGATTTTGGATTCTTTTTTCACTTTTAGCTGTTGTACTAAAGACCATATGCACATTCTTGTACAAGGTTTTGGTGTATAAATCATTTCTTTGGGGTAAATATGTAAGAGTGGTACTTTCTATCATAGAACATATGCATTTTTACCTTTATGAGACATTTCCAGGCCTGTTTTCAAAGTGTTTGAACAATTTTACATTTTCACCAGCAATATTTGAGAGATCTGGATGCTCAACATTTTTACTGACACCTGATGTTGTAGTATTTTTAATTTTAGCCATTTTTATGAGTGTATAGTCTCATTTTACATTTTACATATCCATGATAAATAATCTGGAGTGATTTTCCATGCTATCCTATTTAATAAAAGAGTAATATGCAAATTGACCATCACTCCAACTCACAAGATGGCTGCCCACATGTGAACACAAAATGGCTGCCACAAGATGGCCAGCAGGGGAGGGCAGTTGGGAGGGACCAGGCCTGCAAGGGGGGGGGGGGGC
The DNA here is from genome assembly GCF_964339955.1 of Pipistrellus hanaki. Lineage (NCBI taxonomy): Eukaryota > Metazoa > Chordata > Mammalia > Chiroptera > Vespertilionidae > Pipistrellus > Pipistrellus hanaki. The sequence goes on from NC_140508.1 coordinate 77,449,795, forward strand.
AATTAGGGTCAAGCCTGCAGGGGAGGGGAGTTAGGGGTGACAGGCCAGCAGATAAAGGAAGTTGGGGGCGACCAGGCCTGCAGGGAAGGGCAGTTTGGGGGGACTCAGGCCAGCAGAGGTGAGTAGTTGGGGGGGCCATGCCTGCAGGGGAGGGCAGTTAGGGTGACCAGGGCTGCAGGGAAGGGCAGTTAGGGACAAACAGGCTGTCAGGGGAGCAGTTAGGCATCAATCAGGCTGGCAGGGGATGATCAGGCTGGCAGGAAGAAGTGGTAAGGGGCAACCAGGAAGGCAAGCAGGCAAGCAGTTGGGAGCCAGAAGTCCTGGATTGTGAAAGAAATTTCCGACTGCCCCTTTAGGTCCAATCCTACTAGGATCAGGCCTAAACAGGCAATCGGTCATCCTTCAAGGGCTCCCAGATTGGAAGGAGTCCAGGCTGGGCTGAGGGACATACACCCCTTCGTGCATGAATTTCATGTACCTTGTTCTTATATATTTATATATCTTCTTTGTAGAACCTTAACAGGAGTGCCTGTTAAGGTTTTTTACACATTTAAAAATAGAATATTTTTATATTTACTTTTCTAAGTTGTTTAGTGTGAACAAATCCTATGTTACTTATATGTAAGACAAATATATTTCCCAATATGTGTTTACCTGTCATTTTCTTAACACTATTTCTTAATGAACGGTTTTTACTTTTGATATTTATGTTTTCTTTTATTATGATTAACGCTTGCTAGGTTCTAAGAAATTATTGTCTGCCCTATAATCTACTGTATACTTCTAGAACTTTATAGATTTAACTTTAAAACTAGGACTATAAGCCATCTAGAATTTAATGTTTGTACAGTATGCAATAAAGGATGAGGTTCTATCTGTCTCTGTGTTTCTCTCTGTCCCTCTCTTTTTCTCTGTCTCCCACATAGCTAAACATTTGTTTCTGAGTATGTTTGGAATGTTTCTTTTTCTCCATTTGAACAAATATTAGAAGGCCTGTTTTTAAAATCACCATTCTCTTCTGTTAAACTATTTGTGTTTCTTTGAATACCACATTGACTAGATGGTTGCAGATTTATAATTAATCTAAAACATCATAACAAATCCTTCTAATTTGTTCTTTCTCAAGATTACTTTGTTCACATTAGGTCCCTTGCACTTTCGTATACATCAGTGGTTCTCAACCTTTCTAATGCTGTGACCCTGTTTAGGAATATTCTTTCTACCTTAGAAATCAATTTGCAAGAAAATATCATTAAAAATAACTTTTCTTAGCCTTTTGTATGTGTAGAGGAATAGCAATGAGAAGGGGACAATTCTGAGGTGTAAAGCTCAGAAAAGAGCAGGCTGAATTAAAATCATGAACACCAAACGATTGCTTTTCTCTGAGGGTATGTCTGAGAAGGTATTGAGACTGACATTGGAATCCATAGACAGAATAAAGCTGATTGTCTTCCCTAATGTTGGTAGACCTCATCCAGTCATTGAAGACCTGAGTAGAACAAAAAGGCCAAAAAAAAAAAAAAAAAGAGGGAACTCCTCTTGATTGACTGACTAAGGTCAAACACCAGTCATTTTCTGCCTTTATACTTGAACTTAATGTATTCCTGGGTCTGGAGCTGCTGGATTTCAAAGTAGAACTACACATATGCTCTCCTGAGTGTTCAACTACCTGACTGCAGGCATTGGGAGTTCTCAGCCTCCTAACTTCATGAGTCAATTCCTGATAAAATATCTCTCTCTCTCTCTCTCTCTCTCTCTCTCTCTCTCTCTCTCTCTCTCTCTCTTTCTCTCTCTCTCTCTCTCTCGTTTTTCTTTCTCTCTCTCTCTTATTTCTGGAGAATCCTGACTAATATGCCAAGCCTCTGTAACTTTGGCCAAATTCTCATAGATCACAGGGCAAGACAGATTTTCTGCATTTCCAGTTACCAAAGATCCCCAATATTTAGGCCCATATCCTCATGTTTGCTGCAATTCTTACCTTACTGATGCAACTCTGAAATTATAAAGGAAAATGACATTTATTTACATGTTCTGAACAGTTATAAAGTAAATAGCTCGGGGGTGGTGGTGGATAAAAGTGCACCAAGAAATAATTGTGTTTCTATTCCAAATACCTACAAGATGAACTTATCATGTGAACAGTAGGGGGCCAGCCCATCTCTGTCTTAAAATGTATTTGCCTTGGATATTTATTCAGCCCTTTATGATATCAAACTGTCTCAGTCACCTTTAAAAACAAAGCAGGTATTTTAAAAACATTGAGGTTAAAGGCCAGGTACAATTATTCCTCAGACACATTTAAACTGCCCCATCAACATGCAGTTAGCACTTACTAGAGTGGCACAAGTTACCAGAGAAACTGTGCCTACTGAATATGATGCTGAAAAATAGAACTTGAAAGCAATCATGAAATGCCATGATAATAAATGATAACTTCTCCTTTTAAAAGACATTTTAGTGGGGGGGATACACTTTTCTGATGAAGGATAAGATAAATGTAGTTGTCTGATATATTTTTCATATCATCTAATGGCCTGGGTTCTGTATCTGAGCCCCAAACCTGAAAATAAGGTATGTTTTGCCCTAACTTAGCATTCATCTTTTAGAATTTAGCTCGTGCATTTTCTGCTTATTGTAAAGAAACAAATAGTCATCGAGTTCCATCTATTTACAAAGTGTTGTTTTAAGTATTCTAAGGATGTAAATGTGATCAAGATATAATCCTTTCTCAAAGCACCTTACAATTCACTGGAACATTTTAACGAACATTTATTGATCACCCTCACGTGCCAGGCTGTGTTCTAGGTAAAATGGATACACAGATATATAGGACACCATTTCTTGCTCTTGATAAATACTTATTGAGGAAGAGGCATGCAAATAATTTGTGTAAAGTAGAGATAGGTACAAGGAGTTAGAATAAGGAGTGACATGGCTTATTCAGTCTGGAAGAGGAGATAGTCTTGGTTACAAATAAAATATGAAGATGAGAAAGTGTGGTGATGTGTTTGCATTTCTCTAGAATTCACATTAAAAAAACAAAACAAAACAAAAAACAACAACAACAACAAACAACCACATGCAATATATAAGAAAAGAGCCATGCTGATTAAATCCAATCCAAGCATGGAGAATATTGGCAATCCCCATGGGTTTGGCATGCCCTTTCTTATTACAGATATGGAAGGTGTTCTCCTTTGAGCTCCTTCAACAAAGATGGTTTTTTGCATACAATTTACCTCTAACAAACCACTTTTCTCCATATATGCTTAGTCTTAAGGTTCTATAGCCTTGCTCAGAGTCTGTGGGCAGTGTCTCTGATTGATATTTCTTCAGCAATCATCAGATGTTTTGAACAAAATGAGCAGGGTAGGTACCAGTTGACTGATGGGGACAGCTTTTCCTCCATGACACAAATATTCAAAGCTGCTTTCCTCAGAGAAGATGAAAAGGCCCCTTGGAATAACAAAGGAAGCACCATCCATGCTATGCAATACCCTCAGAGCATTATCCATCTTGATGCAAAGGTTCTGCAGTCCATTGTGATCATGTGTGTAACCAAAAGAAACATTAAAAATAAAACCTACTTATGCAATAATTCACTGTCCAGTAGCTTAGGAAAGAACATTGTCTTAGAACATAAGGAAACATAGAATGCCTTCTAAACAGATAATATATAAACAGTGATTTTTGAGTACCCATTAATCTTTAACTAAATTAAAAAAAAAAAATAACAAAACCTGGATATGCCTAACAGGGAGACACAGGTATCTATTGCATACATTCCTGGCCTGAGTGATTGTTTGGAGCTAAGAGTTTTTGGAGCTTAGTTTGCTTCCAGTAAAATAGGATATATGGAGAATTATGTATAAAGAAAGAAGACTTCTATTTCCTGGTTTCAGCTTATGTAAGATTTATACATACTTAAAATAAATACAAAATGCATATAAATATAGCTGGAAGGTGTTAAGACAAGAAATAATATAAAGATTCTACCTAATTCTGCAATAGGGACTGGCTAAATATTAAATAGTATAGATTTAAAAGTGAAAGTACCTGCTTTTCTGCAGATCAGACTTATTCCATCACTGTCTCCTTAAACTATCAAAATAGATGCTAGTCAGATATATTTGAGTACAAAAAAGAACATTCATTTTACTATCAATGCAACCAAATGATAATTTGTTTTTAATTCAGCACCCCATATATACAAAGCACTATTTTGTCACAAGGAGATTCAAAAAAGCATAAAATATACCGTCAAAAAGGTTATAACCCAATTGTGATGAAAATATGAGGAAAGTTGTTTTCCTGTATAAAGTATGCACCCTTATTATTTACACAATCACTACAGATTTACAAGGTAGTAGATGCTTTAATGAATGGGCGTGTCAGGGATCACTCTGCAAGACGTAAGACTGCAGGTGGATCTTAAGGGAGAATGCTGTGGAAATAAAACTCAGAGTGGTCTTGGGGATGAGGCATCAGATGCCTGCTCTGACTGGAAAGGATGGTCCGTAGAAGGGGTTACTGGGAGAAGGATTTAAGAGCAGATCTGCAAAAATTTTGGCACAAGGGCTGAGACATGGATTTCAACCTGTGAGCAGTGTGACAAGCTTGAAGGATTCTGAGCAGGGAGTATTTATTAAAGGAGGCACTTTTGGATTTGGTATCTGAGTGAACTATGCATGCTGATTATCTGAGAAGAGATAGTAACTAGTTAAGATGATGGGAACTTGAATGAAAGGCTCCAAAGCCGAGTGCATAGACTTGCCTGAATCCTGGAGTTAATCTGAGGCATGAGGGTATCTTTTCCATTCTACTTGAAATACTTTTCTTTCTTATAAAGTATGCACCCTCATCAATTTTATTATAAATATATACAATTTTAAAGGATACAGAATTTGTGCATACTTTTTTTGTTCTGTTTGTTTCATACTAAAAGACCAATTTCCCTAGACAAAGATTTGCTTAGGTCTACAACCCTGCGGAATGAGCTATGGATGGTATATTCACAGGACACTTCCCTAACTAAATCTCACACATCTAGAGATTTAGTGGACAGTGGAATTCAAGGATTCCACTGTGTCCATCACCCACACCCTGTTTGGCCAAGGTCAGCCTTCCTGGGAGTGAGGCTATATCTGTCTAGAAAGAATCCAAGATGAACATTCAGAAAGAAATAGTAAGAACCTTACTAAAGTACACACATTGTATTTAATTCTCATTTTAAAAAGAATGGGTTTACCCAGGAAAGAATGAGCTTCCTCAATTGTTGAAAGGCGACTTATTAACAGGAGGTCATAGTTTGATTCCCTGTCAGGCCACATCCCTGGGTTGCAGGCTCAATCCTCAGTGGGGAGTGTGAGGGTGTTGACGGATCAATGATTTTCTTTCATCATTGATGTTTCTTTCTCCCTCTCCCTCTCCTTTTTTCTTTGAAATAAATGAAAATATATATTTTTTAAAAGAATGGGTTAACAGAAATCCAAATCATCTCTTAGCCTCTCATTCATGAAGCTAGGGCTATAGTTTATAAACAAGCTGTAGGAAAACAGCTGGCTGAAGAAGTCTGAAACAGGACCCAGGACCCTTTCAGAAGGCTGTCGTCCAGGCAGGAAAGCACCCAAGAACAATTCCATCAGTGGCTGCATCTTCCTCTGCTCAAAACAGCCTTTCCCTTGTCCTGCCTGTTGTTTCTCTTTTCTCTTTCCCTCTGTCCTCTCTCCCATTATCCTGCTTTTCTCCTTCCATTCTTCTCTTTTGTCTTTGTGTCTCTTTTTGAGGGGATTCGTTTTATTTTTTTTTTCATTTCACTGAACAAAAGGTTTAGGGGACGGAGGGCATATTTCCAGTTGTTGCCGGTTTTCCTATTCTTTAGCAGAAAAAGACGTTTCCCTTTGGAAGCCCAAAGGTGGAGCTGTTGCAAAAGGAGAAAGCCTAGCAGCCAGCCACCCTGGCAGGGCCACCGGCACACACAAGGCCAACACATACATGCTGGCTTTGCACCGAGACGCAGATCTTGGAAGCTTTGCTTCCAAAACATAAACATTTCCTTTTTGTCCCAAAGAGAAATAAAAATCCTGATTACAGCAGATGCATTACTACCGAATTGTGTAAAATAGAACAAGTATTAAGTGTCTGCTTAGCCCCCTTTAATTGTTAATTCTGTGCACTTTAGTAGATTCCAGCATTATCAAAATAACTGCAGGGCGAAGGGATTGAAATGCATTTGGGTTCATTAATACCACCATTTATCAGCGGAATGTCCCATAGATAATGATGGGAGGGTCATTCTGTTTTTCTCCTTTCTTCACTCAGTACCGAGTGCTGAAATGCTATCAGGATGGCTGTGTTTCTGTGGGAAAGAGCTAGACAAATGCTTTTCTCGGCCGCTGAAAAGTGGCTTCTGCCTCTGCATTTGGGGACCTCTCAGAACATCTTCCACGAAGAAAGCATTTATCTTTCAGGATCTTAACATACTTTGCTTTCATCATCCCGAGAAGCAACAGATTTTTTTTTTTAAACACTGTTATGGAGAGAAACAAGCACAGTGCTTACTGAATTGGAACTGGAACTGAGATGGGATGAATTATTACTATATAATATATAGTATATATGAACACATAGTCTTAGCTCCTGGATTTGTCTAATAGTTTTGACATTTCTGCTAAACACACACACACACACACACACACACACACATACACACACACACACACACACACACACACACACCAAAAAGCCCTCCCCTGTGACTTGTTTACCTCTTCCTTTGTCTCTATCCCTTCTTCAGATTGATGTCTGGAAAGCTATTGAAGCAAACATTTCAGCTAATTTCAAAATGCCCTCGCTTCCTCTCAAAAGATGATTTCACCCTCATCACTTTCATGTTTACTTTCAACCCCAGTTGCTGAAATAAACAGGGACAAAGTAACCTGAGATGTTTTATGCCACAGAGACAAAAAGGTATTGATCCTTTTTGCCTCTGGAAAAAGGGTTTCTAATAATTTCCAGATATATTGCAGATTGCATTGCTATCTTTAATTAAAACATGACACCAAGACATAAACCAATTATTTACTTAAAAAAAAAAAAAAGAACCCACAGGGCCACCTTTGTCCTAATGAATGCTGATATCCCATCTGCAAATTGGCAAGTTTGTTTTTAGTGCCACTGTGTGTGTGTGTGTGTGTGTGTGTGTGTGTGTGTGTGTCTGCAAGCATGCACACTTATGCTACGGTGCTCCAGTGCAAGCATGCCTATGAATTTATTCTTGGCTTAGCTACTGGTGACATTTAAATGTGGGTTTATGTCAAGTAGTTAAAAATATATGAAAGGATGAGTTAAACCAACACTGCCTATCATTTGTGCCCCTAAGACTACTGAGGACTGGCTTCATTGATGCCGTTTTGGTGCACTATGAAACAGGACTTAGGAATCAAAGTGGAGTAAAAAGAAACTTGCTGAAAGGGAACTGATTTAAGATCTAGAAATAAAGCAACCTCATCCTCTGACACGAATACTTGAACTGGCTCCGTCCCTCCCTAATTTCTTATTCTCCCCGGGTTGTTTCAAAAAGCGCATCTCATCACTAGTCTCTGGGGCTTTTCCTGTGATCCCAACGAGGCCCCGGTTCTGTTCTCCCCTTTCAGACACTGCTGGTCGCCAAGACATCTCCTTGGCCGCCTCTGCCATCTGGAGCTGTCTGCCTTCAGCTCTGCTGTGCAGACCCAGGCTCCTTGAAACTGTCATCTCCAAACATATTTATTACTTCCCTCTGCCTGGACTCCGTGCTGCCAGGTTCCTTCTGCTCTTTGACGATGCAGGGCAGAGGCAGTGTGATTTTACCACCTGCATTCGTGCTAAGGGTGCTGTTAGTGTGAAGAGCATGGCCCCTGAAGTAGAGCAAGGTGTACCCCGAGGCTGCCTCCTGGCAGCCCAGGCTGTCCCTGTTAGGTGGGACCCCCTGCAGCTCAGAGGCTGCAGGCACAGCCACCTTTTCTTCACATTGCTGCTGGTGTCCATGCTGTGAACTACAACAGATGTGGAATGAATTGAATGTGACTGCTTCTCCCTCTGGCTAGTCTGATACTGTACCCAGATACCTCAGGTGACTGTGCTTTTTAGGTCATTGCCCGCATCGGCTCCTTCATGTCAAGAAGAGACTCACAGAGCAGAGGGGAAGTTGTTGTAGAGACCAGAGAACATGGATGTGCTGCAAAGCCCTTGCCCACACCATGGCAGACTTAACAGAAGAGGCTGATCGAAGCCACTACAGATAGGAAAACCCATTTGTGCATTTGTATTTGCAACATTATCCTTGGGGTGCACACCTTATGACCTATTTACAGTTTATCCCATGGTATTGCATGTTCTCTCAGTATTTACTTCTAGTAATTAAATCACATTCCAGGGACTCATGATAAATACACTGGACCATACATTTGCATGCATCCTCTAATGCTGAGTCTTTCTCACAGACATTGAATAGTGATCAAAATAGATTTTACTTAAAAAAATTTTTAAACTTCACTTGGCTCAATATCTTTAATTATACCACTGCTTCTTTGATTATGATTGCCCCTTAATTGATAACATTCAATGAATGAGGGGGAAAGTGACTGCTAAATGTGTCCCACTGCCATTTTTGACAGATGCTGTGTTATTAGCTGCTGAAACAATGGAAAAGGAAGGAGACAGCTCCAGAAGGATTTTAGAGTTCAGCTTTGGCTCAAGAGGTGAAGAATATTAACAGTTTCTTTTAATTCCAATGAATTTCCCAAATTTACATGGATTTTCATAGCTACTTTTATGTGGGAAATGCAATGGGGCCTGATGAAGGGAAGAGACTGATGTTTTTGAGGGTTTAATAAATGTCAGGATCAATGTTAGGTTTTGTTTCTACCAAGCTCATGAAATCCTCAGAACAACCACGTGGGGCAAGTATTATCACCATTTTACATATGAAGAAACTGAGACTCAGAGGACCAAGGTCAAGATGGGCTCCTTACAAAATGGACTCTTAGGGGTTTAATTTATCAGTAGAGCAGCTTTGCTGGACAAAACACAATGCCCACATCACTAAAATCCTAAGGGATCCCAGCTCACTTGGCTCAGTGGTTGAGCGTGGGCCTATGAATCAGAAGGTCAGGACACATGCCTGGGTTGTGAGATCAATCCCCAGTGTGAGGCATGATCTACAATTCTTTCTCATCATGGATGTTTCCATCTCTCTCTCCTTCTCTGTTCTCTCTGAAATCAATAAAAATATACATATTTTTAAAATCCCAATGGAGCAAAGGATAAGAGGTAGGAAAAGTGAAAGACAATGAAGCAAAACTAGGATACACTTGGTGAATTCTCCTCAGCCTGCAGGGTTGCAAGAAAAAAGAAAAGTATTGCAAGCCTTTGGATCTATCTACTTGCTCATATTTCCCTACCAAGGATCAGGCAGAGGACCAGAGTAGTCTGGAGGAGAGTTCTCCAAGAGCATTCTCCAGGGCCCATTTCTGAAATGGAATAAAATTGTTTTGCCTGGTTCTTGGCTAATATTTTCTTAGTAAAGAAAGAATTTGTATTGGATGGGGAAATAAAAGGGCAAGTTACTAACACTTTCCTGACATGAAGGACAGAATCAGGTTTCACATGTTATTAAAATTTCACCGAAAACTGAAAGTGAGGGGCCTAATCTTGAGTTATTATTATTTTTTAATCTCTATTCTCATTCTTTATGCTCTTAAAAAAGAGATGGGTCAAATCCCTAAAAGTAAAGGAAATAGAAAAGAGTGCAATGGGACACTCAGACAAATAAATAAAACATAGGGGAGATATAAATGGTGCTTTCTGAGTAATGGAAAACCCAAATGACCTTTGTTGTCTTGGGATTTATAAACCCGCATATCACTGATGCCCTGTTGCTTTATTCATACTGTTAGGGAGAAAGGAAGCCCCTAACCATCAGAATCCATCATGAAATCATCACAAAACACTAGTGTTAAAGAGACAGGGCTTTTAAAAAGGTACACACACAACATTGAGCAGTTTTATTTTATTAGAATTCGGAATATTTAGATACTCTTTGTATTGCCTGAGCAACACATAGGGCCTTCCAAACCACTGTTGTAGAGAAATAAATATGTTCAAATCAATTTCTTTCTTTGTTTCTTTTTCCAGGCAGACCATTGGATCAAGGACAGATTTAAAATGGGTTGAAAAGAGATAGACACACAGATTGAAATAAGGTGCATTTATTTTATACCAATGCTATATTTAAGAATGTTAAACTGACCACTGCATCTGTTCCTCTGGACTATACCAATGCCATCTTCCTTGAGTGCTGACACCAGTTCTGAGGTTTCTTCTCTGCTAGTTAGATTATTTATTTATTAGTATATTTTTATTTACTTTTAGAGAGAGAGGGGAGGGAGAGGGATAGAGAGTTAGTAGCACCGATGAGAAAGGAACATCATCGATCTGCTGCTGCCTACTGCACATTCCCTACTGGGGATTGAGCCTGAAACCTGGGCATGTGCTCTGAACAGAAATTGAACCAGCCACCTCTTGGTTCCTGGGTCTGTGCTCAACCACTGAGCAACACTGGCCAAGCTATATTACATATTTAAAATTTCCTGGAAAGGCCATTATAATCAGCACTGATTTCTCCCAACTTTTCAACATTTCTCCTAAAACAAGGCAAAGATAGGTGTAAAAGTATAATCTGCTTTCAGTGTTGTCTTATGTCTTATTTTAGAAAGCAAATACTGTACTCTTGTTGGTAAACATGATGGTCACATATAAAATTCCTGGGTTTCTTGACCCTTGTATTAAGGAACATATTTTAGCAGTAATAATTTACCATTTTTAATAGTGGGTATGTATAAATTACTTTGGTTTACAGCAAATTATACATATTCATCGAAGAGTAACTCAAACTTCAGTTCCTGGGGAATTGCTTGCCCAATCACAATCCCCAGAACTCTTTATATATATATATATATATATATATATATATATATATATATATATATATATATAATTGATTTTCCACAGAGAGGAAGGAAGAGGGATAGGGAGCTAGAAATGTTGATGAGAGAGAAACATCAACCAGCTGCCTCCTGCCTGCCGGGGATGTGCCCACAACCAATGTACATGCCCCTGACCGGAATCGAACCTGGGACCTTTCAGTTCGCAGACCGATGTTCTATCCACTGAGCCAAACTGGTTTCAGCCCCAGAACTCTTAATATTTCCACCGTGGATTCTATAGCATCATTACTTCTACTGTCTACTATCTATTTGGACCTTGGCATAAACCTAGATCTTAATTGAACTGTACATAGTTTTGAAACCTCAATTAAATGTTCAACTCCTCAATGATTGAGACTAGGTCTTAAATTTTCTTTCAGTAAACTGCTGCTCCTACAGATTTCTAGTACAGCATTTCACAGCCACATTTACTTTTTTGTTCATTCACTTAATTGGCCATCAAACATACATTGAGTGGCCAGATATTCTATATAATAAAAGACTAAAATGCAGATTGCCCCCTTGACCAGGAGTTTGACTAGCAGGCAGGCTGGCCAACTGCCCATGCCCCCTCCCCCTGGCCAGGCTGGCTGGACCCCACCCATGCACTATTCATGCACCGGGCCTCTAAAATACACACACACACACACACACACACACACACACACACACACACACACACACTCTGAGTGGCCAGATTATTATGCATTCAAAGATCATAATAATATGGCCACTCAGTGTGAGTGAGTACCTATTCTCATTGTTCATTGAAAGTGGAGTAAGTTCCTACATTCACATTAATGAGATATAAATCATTACTACTATTATAAAAACAAAAGGAATATTAACAGAATGAATCCTAGAAACCCCCCCCCCTCCCCAATTAGGATAGAACAAGGAGAAACTTTGATAAATAGTTTTGTTATCATCCTGGCAGATAGTAGCAGAATCCTCCAAACACTACAAGAAGTTCCATATGAATTTATAACTGTTTGAAAATATATGCCATTGGTTGAAATTTGTAGAAAGCCCAGGAGGCTTGCATTGTTTACTAGATGAAATCTTTTTTATTTGCTGGTTATTCCACTATTTTATTGGATTTCAAAAACAAATTTAAAAAGAAAAAAATTTCAGTGTTACGTTTGTTTTCTTTTGGAGGGGCGGGGGATGTTACTACAGGAGAGACAACTTAGTTAAAAATTGAAGTACATTTTAGGTAACTTTGATCAAAAGAAGAAATGGGTGAAAGATATAATATGACATTTTGTATCATTTCACCCAGTTTAGAGCTACTCTTGGCCAGGAAGGGAGGGTGGTAGGAGGAGGAATGTCGAGCTGAGGTGCTAATGATTTTTTGATGAACGATGGGACTTGCTGAGAAGGGACCTCAGGTGCCAGGTGGCCATGCTGCACAACCTGGAGGTGTCATTCATATCAGAGTCCATATGAATGTGCTTCCTGGAGCTGTGCAGTGGAGCTGTGTCACACACAAACTGCAAGGTCACCCTGCTTAATAGCCTGGGTCTGATCTCAGGGTTGATACCTGGGTGTCAGCACGTAGGACTATTTTTGAAGTCCCATGTGTGAAAGTTTCTATCCTGGGCAGTGATGTCATTAATGCTTTGAGAGAATATCTGTAGAAAAATTCATTCACCTATCATTGCTCTGGAAAACTATGCTTCTTCTTTGAAAAATGTCACTGTTCATGTGCATATTCTTTGCTTTCCTATCCCTTGGGTACTGCATACTTAATGTGAGGCTTTTTTCCCTTCCTTTTTGGCAATTAGAGTGCAAAGGTGCCCAAGAGGACTGAGGGTTTGGCAGAATTTTACTAATGAACACAGGGGTGCCTAGTGCTGGCAGACAGAACCACAACTTATTTTGAAAACATTCATTTGGGCTAAAAATGATAAATCTTATTTATCTTCTTAAAATGCTCCCAAAGGGAAAGAAAATGGAAAAGAGAAGCCTGGATTTGTAAAGCTTAGAGACCAGAGAAAAAGAAGAAGGCAAAATCTGTTATTTCCAATAATTTATCTTCTTTGATACTTCCCATTGGGCATTGGGTACACTTCCAGTCTGTATTTTGAAAGATAAAATACACATTTGATTTAACCAGCTGTATTCTAGAATCTGTAACTACCCAAAGCCTCATTATGAAGGGCCAGAGAGGCTGCTTTACTTATCAAAAGCAAAGCCAGAAGAAAGGGTTCTTTAAGTAAGAAATGATGGAGAACATTCCTGGGCGTTGTGATAGCTCGCACTTTTGATAGCTCTGCAATAGTTTCCAACAACTCTTTCTGATGAAGTTAGTCATGGTTTCCAAGATGTTATACATATTTCCTGGGGCCATTTCTCCCCAATGTTTATATTGTTTTGTAAGCAAGAACTAATTAAATATGTTGAAAGGTAAATTAGAATGAAGGAAGGAATCTTGGATGTTCATAAGAGAACCAACAGCTTAATTGTCCCCAAATGGAAAATTAGTTCAATTATAATACAATCATATTATAACATGGTACTAAGTATATCAATGATTTTTTTTTATAAAACCTAAATAAAATAGTTTGGTTTGTGCTTATCCAACATTAATATGCATATGAATCAACTGGAGATATTGTGTTAAAATGCATTCTGATGTGGGAGCTCCTTACAGGGGCCAGTGATGTTTGGCTACAGATCACATTTATATGAAGGTTTCCATTCTACAACTATGGATATAGTTCGGCACCCTCCTCTTCTCAGAAACTCCGTACTGTTTTCCACAGTGGCTGCACCCATCTGCATTCCCACTAACACTAGGGTTCCCTTTTCTCCACATCCTCCCCAGCAGTTGTTATTTGTTGATTTATTGATGGTAGCCATTTTTTAATGCAATCTATGTTGGTGTTTGTTTGTTTGTTTGTTTGTTTGTTTTTTAAACTCTGACCCCACTATTTCTAGTTCCAGAACCTGGGTGATGTAAATCAATCAGTACATTCTATTCTCCTGGCTAACCTCATTAAATATTTGTTTTAATCAATCTAAGCAGAGTCCATTTCAGGATTTAGAGAAAAAATAAGTTCTCTTTCTTTCCTTAAGATTGGAGATTGTGTGTAAACAAAAGGCCTGTGACTGCATGAACAAATGTGTCCTCATTGAGAAATCCAGTCATAGGATGAGGATGGTTCTATAAAAGCAGGTAGGGAAGTAGATAGAACTGAGTCAGGTCTGAATCAGTCCAGTCCTACAGGTTTATCTCTTGATCCCACTTACATGAGGCAAGTTGAAAGATGCCTTCTGAGATATTTATTTATAATTTCACTTTTTGTTTTACTATTTATTGCCAATCATCTTGGACCTAAAGATATTAAAGGAAAAAAATCTAAGCAGATTACCTTTCTTTATACCTCTAAAAGAATGTGGTTCCCTCAAGAGTTTCTCTTTGGTTGTTACCTCCCATCTTCCATTGAGTTTAGTTTTGGGTGAAAAATGCTCATTAAGTGCTCAGATATGGAGGGCCCAGTGCCAAATCTCATTTTAATTTCATGTTCTTTTATCCCCTTTGGAGGAGAGGCACCCCCTCTCTCATCGTTGGCACTTACACATCATAGCTTTGTCACAGTGAGGCTCGTGACTCAAGTTTGAGCCCAAGCCAAAGGGAAAACTTCCTTTGTATCCAAGGGATTCAGATGATGATGCTAATGAAATAAAATTTAGAAAGTCTGCAAACGGAACTTGGCTTCTGAGTCATCATAGAGCCATCCCATATCTTCCTGGGTTTGTCTAATGAATGTTATGGAAAGAATTATTAACATCCAGGGAACAAGATGACACTTCAGATACAAAACAAATAAATATGCTCTGTTAGAAAATAACATCTCGATTTTTTATATGGGTGTGGTTCAGGCCTGTCACTGCTCAGGCAAGGCCAATGCATCCCATAAGCACCAATGATTGTCCAGGTGTTGGTGGATGAAACTTGGCCCAGGAGGTAGAATCTGAAGGCCAGGAAGTATTCATCTGTTATAGTATTATACCACATAGCAGTGGTTTGTCCCTGGCTGCTCTGCAGGGTGCACCTCTGTGTAGGGCTGAACTTAGTGTGCCTGTCATTTTTCTCTTCCTTTTCCTGCAAACTTTTCTCATCAAAAATGTGTTTTCAGTCACAATCCAGGGGCACCATAAACCCAAGGATAAAGTGTAGCTAAACTTTAGAACATAATATGGCACAAACTCTGCAATATGAAGCATCTGTACTTGTTTACAAGCCAGGAGATGATTTTCAGGTGCCTGAAAAAACAATCTCCTTAGATATTTTTTTAAAAATTTATCAACCTCTCTCAATATATGATTTTAGCTTATTAGCTGTGGCAGCCAGACTCTGAAGTGGCCCCAATCATCCTCATCTCCTAGTAATAGCACACTGGTGTAGTGCCCTTCCACACGGTTTGTGGGTGGGTGGGGGACCTAACTGTTGACAATTGACTTTCGGTTTTTCTAGAGGTGGGGAGCCATGAGAGCACATATTCATAACCAAGAGAGGAAGTCCTGAGCCTCTAGAGATGAGATAATGGAGGGGAGATGTGATCCTTTTACTAAGGCCACACCTAAAGAAAATATCTAGTTCCTTGCAAGGTTCAGGACATGCAGTAGAAGCCTAGAAAGCTGAGAGATGGACACAAAATGAATTATATCCCAAGGTGTTATTTTTAGCTCAACAAAAGGAATAAAGTCAGGAAGAAGGTAGAATGGCTTTTGTGATTGAGGTTTGTTGGTTTTTCTGTTTGTATATGCATGCAATCTATTCACACAATGGGTGTTACCTATAGCATATCCCTTATGTAGATGTAACATCTTCAAAGAGATTTGCAGAGGGAATACATGCTTCTTTATAATTTTCTTTAAATATGTTTTTAATGATTTTAGAGCAAGGAAGGAGAGGGGATAGAGAGTTAGAAACATTGATGAGAAACATTGATCAGCTGCTTCCTGCACAGTGGGGATCCAGTGGGGATCCAGTCTGAAACATGGCATGTGCCTTGACCAGGAATTGAACCCATGACCTCTTGATTTATGGTAGATGCTCAATCTCTGACCCACATCAGCCAGGCTTCATTATTTCTTGACATTTCTAGTAAGGACAGGAAAAGGTAATGTATGCCATATTGCAAGATTCAATGGTTTAAATTACTTGTAAAAATTTATTAAAAATTTCAGAGATTGTGATGGTACTCATATTATTGGTTGAAGGGTTGTCTCTTGTACTGTAGAAAGGATACTTTAACCAGGCATTGGGACTGTAGAAAGGATGCTTTAACCAGGCATTGGCTTTAGTGCTTATTTTGACAATCATGGAAGGGTGACTTTTGGTATACCCTTGAATTTATTTGAGATGAATTTTATATAAGCAAAATAAGACTCTTAAAATAAATGCTTTGAAAGTTCTTGACAAGTTTTAATATCCTGAGGTTCTGTTTTTGTTATGCCAAGGATTTTTCAGCCATAGAGCCTCTGTACACAGTCACAAGAGAAATACCCACTCAGCCCTTACCCATTATACCTTCAGCACATGGGACCTAACAGAGTGAAAACAGCCTGGTGCAAGGAAGGTTCCAGGGTGATCAAAGGGTCAGGAAATAGAATATTTTTCCCCTTAAGTCCATAGTACAAGCTTGTGTCAAGAGTTCCTGTGTTACTAAGGACAGTTGGAAATTTTAAGTGACTTGCCCTAAAAGCATGCATAGCTGTTTCATCCAAGTAAGTGAAATGGATCCAAAGATGAAAGTGCCATTTTTTTAATAGTCACAAATCCAAATTAAGGAGAGGTATCTGCAAAAGCCTTTGATTGTAGATCATAAAATCTCCAGCTTATATCAGACACTGTAAAATTGTGCAGTGACAAATGAAATGCGGAGGCACTAAATATATCTCTTAAGCACCTTGCAGTTTGGGTACATCTCTGAGATACAATAGTACTTCTGCAGGTCACAGGTCCAAGGTCAGAAATGCTGGCTCTGCTGGTTTTGAATGTATCACGTAATGGCCCATTATTTGAGGACCTAGGCAGAGGCTTCAAGCAAATACACAGGCTATATTTCAAGTGGAAACTTCAGAAGCCAATAGACCAGCCATATTTAGAAATAATGATAGACCAGACCCAGCATGGGCATGTATGGCTCAAAAACCACAGGGACCCAACAGGATTCAGCTTTATAACAATAGCTTGCATCTGTGTGGTGTTTTGTAGTGTTTCAAAGAACTTTCACATATAGTACCTCATTTGATCCTCACAGCAACATTGTGAAGTTGGCAAGGCAGGAATTATTATCCTCATTTTATAGAATAGGAAACTAGACTCGGACAGGTTAAGTGACTTAGTCAAGGTCACCCAGATGGCATGCAACAGAATCACAGGATTCGAATATAAACCTTCTGACTTCAAGTTCCATATTTGTTTCATAACAGCAAGAAAACAGAAGTTGGTAATGTCTGTTCAGCTACACTGTTGACAATCCTGGTTCTAAAAATGTATACAGGCAAGAAAATGTAGTAGCATTTGACAAAATTGTTTTTCTCTTCCTTTGCCATTCCCAAATGCCTAGAGGTGAAACTGGCATGCTTTGACAATGACAGTAATAAAATATCTCAGTTAGATGGCCAATCTGAGAGATTTCCACAAGAACAGATTTAGATATACAAAAAGGAGAGAAAGCAGAGAACCACTGGACACTGAAATTTGAGGATGATAGCAAGTGAAAAAAGAGAGCAAGTTAATAGTAAATGGAAACTGAAATATTGAAAACATACTTCTCGGGTATATTCTAAATCAGTGAATACCTGCCTCACCCTCCTCCAATCCTTTCTCCAATCATTTGTCATTAAGTGATGTTTTTATGTGCCTTCTTGCTGTTACTTGGCTTTTCTGGAGCCCAAAGATCTATTTCTGTTAATGAGTTAAATTTTGCTCCAGCTCGCTCCCCTTTGAAGTGGCCAATCACATCTCTTACTCCCTCAAAAAGCCCTCTGCACTCTGCTTGATAAATGAGCCAATCCATGCTAAATGTGATATATGAAGCATAGTCTTCCAGGTCATGTGCTGACATCCTAAGGAAAAATGCCAAGTCTGAATTAACTCGTCTAGATTAACTATAGCTGATCACTACCATGGATGTTGATCCTCCTTGTTCTCAGTCCTATGGCATGCACCATCGATGCATCCAATAACTTTTTCTCTTACTAGGCTCAGTCTGGGTATCAGATTACTTCTCTACCAGGTGTCTTAGACAGCTGCAATAATCAGAAGATGTAACAGAGCTGGGACTTATTTAACACCGTGTTCACATGTGTTCACACAAAATATCTTATGAGTGGGGCAGGTAGGGCATTTTTCTATAATACCTTTCCCACCCAGATCCCAAGTCAAATATTTGACCTAGGAGGCAGCAGCTGTTGTGGGCTTTGTTTTTCTTAGTCTCTTTCTAGTCCTTCTTGGATTAGTATACTTAGAATCACTAAAAGAATACATTGCAACCCAGGAGTGAGAACTCCAAATCTTTCATGTAAACAATGAGAATATATCACTCAAATGAACATTTTGTTATTAGTGGGTTTTTTTTTCCTGTCCAGTGACTCTAACTCCTGCTGCCTAAATCAACATGCTAAGCTGCTAACCAGGGGGGTAAGAGAGATAACTTGCTGTGTTGATTAGTGACTCCAGCCTAATATCTACCATTGTCTCAGAATTTTTCGGAAATTGAGGGTAAAACTCTTCCTTTACATTTTGTTTGTTGGAGACTAAGAAGTCATGGCTGTGAGTGTCTGGTAATTTCCTGCCTTCTCTGTGCAGTGAAAGGCATGCGACCCCTGCTCTGAGTTTGCACAATGAACCTCTGGCATCCATTCTCCTCATTGGGGATGTGCTGAGGCCCGGATGGGAAGGAAGCTTGTTGAGATGATCAATAAAGGATAGCTGATTTCACCTTGCATCCAGGACGGCGATCCGCGTAGGCATTCTCAGAGGGTATTGGAAATAGAATTAGGCCTCCTTACAGGAAGGAGAGATGCCGATTCTGCTGCCAGGACTGCTTGCATTACATCTCCAAAGGGACTCTGCTAGTGGGAGGCTTGCTCCTTCGAGGTGTTTTGTATTAAGACATGAACAGGTACTCAGGGAGGCAAGGAACAGAAATAGGGAAGGAAACACATTTAAGAAAAAAAGAAGTGAATACATTCAATTGGAAAAGCGCCTTACAAGAATTCTGCATTGTGATTTACAATGACTTGCTTGCGGGGAGCAGAGGGAAGGAAGAAGAGTGGCTGGTTTGTCAGGCTGTGCCCTGAAATCAAGGTTTCAATGTAGCAGTGAATAAGCAAGAGGGGGCAGTGTTGGCACATCTAAAGCAAATCGAGGAGGCTTACAGGCTGAACCAGGAGAGGCATTTTTTTGTTGTTGTTGTTCAAAATTTATGAATTCTTATTGTTGTTTGTCTCATCCCCAAACTATACCCCCCATGCACATATTTCTCTTGGAAGTTTTGCCTGTCCCTTCTCAAATAAGAAACCCTAAAGTAGCATCTAGCCAGAACTGTAGCAGAGACTTAACCGTGATGACATAGTTGAGAAGGAAAAAACAAACCAAACCTGGAAAGGAAACGAAAAACATGATAAATTACTTATAACTAAATGGAATCATTTCAATCAAAAGCATATTTTTAAAAAATAAATGAACTTGCTTCTTTGCTTGATTCTAGCTTTAGCGAGAAGATCAAAGAGATTTATGACCTGTGTCTCTTCAAGCCTGATGCCAGAAATGAACATGTTCCCATTAATAGTCATTTTCTCGTCAAAAGGAGGCTTTTATTCAGATAATGTGCGTGGCTTTCATAGCTCACACAGTGGCAACATTTTTCATTGGGAGGTGGATGGCTTGTCTTAGGGGTTGTGTGTGTGTTGGGGGGCTTTTAATTGCTTTTATGTTTTCAATGTTCCAAATGTACTCTCTACCAGGAACTTTCAGAATCCTGGCTGTTTCGTTGAAGGCGGAGGGAGAGTCACTGACATCATACAAGGGTGAACAGACAAAGACAAACCTTTAGTCTGATGATGTGAGGGGGTGTGCATTCCTCGGGAGTTCACATTTTGCACTGTTAGTATGTTCAGCTTTACCCTGGGACTGCGTGGGGTGACTGTCATGGAGATGTTCACAGATATCGGCTGACTTTGAGCAATGCTGTTCGAAAAGCTGAAGAATGAAAAATTAAAACAAAGACGAGTCTTTTCTTCCCCTTTTGGGAACAGGATGTTCTGTTCCCCTTCGCTGAATGGTTTCTGTTTGCTTGTTTGTTGAGTACATCTGCCCCAGTTAGTGTTTTGACTGTATATTTAGACACACAAAGAAACTATCTCGCAGGAATGACTGCAAAGTTCAATTAAGCAACCAGCTTGAATTTCCTTCACAAAATTAACCAACGGACCAATTGTATGGGACATTTTATATCCACAGGCAAAGTAATGATCTCTATTTGGGGACCCTTTTCAGTTTGATGTTAAAGCTAAGAGGATGCCAGTGAATAACATCACATATGGGCCTCAAGTCGCTGCAGACGGGCTTAGAACCCCACTGCACATTAGGGTGGCCTGTGCCTATTGTAATTTTTTTAAAAATTGGTTTTAGAGAGAGAAGGAGAGGGAAAGAAAGAGAGGCACAGATGTGAGGGAGAAACATCAATTGGTTGCTTCCCATATGTATCCCAACCGAGGATCAAACCCGAGACCTTTATATGTGCCCTGACAGGAAATGGAATGGGAAGCTTTTTTGTGTATAGAATGATGCTCTACCCAACTGAACCACACCTGCCAGGACTCATAATTTTTTAAGCTTATGTTACTGGACATAACATTCTCCCAAAATGACTATTCTCTTTTTTCAAAGCATTCTTTATTTATTTATTTATTTATTTATTTATTCATTCATTTATTTATTTTTACTTTTATGGTACTACACACTTCCAGTTTCCTTCCACTTTTCTGGCAAATTTTTGCTCAGCCTCTTTCTGTTCCTGCTTCTTTCTCCTGCATCTAGAAATTATAATTCCATAAGTATTCATCTTGGCTGCTTCTGTTCTAGAATTCTCCCTTGGGGATCTCATTCATCAACAAACTATTAAATGGTTCAGGATATGCTACCCCAAAATATGGTACCTTGGCATACTGAACATTTTAAGTTGAAGGAGTTTGAGAAATGGCAGGTGCAAATAGGACCCCTGAAGCCAGTGAAAGGTGCCTTCCTGGAAAAAAATGAACCTCAATATATAGGAAGATGGACCCTCACTGGTTTGACTCAATGGATAGAGCATTGGCCTAAGGACTGAAGGTCAGGGGCATATGCCTGGATTGTGGCCTCAATTCCCAGTAGGGGGTGTGCAGGAGGCAGCTGATCAATGATTCTCTCTCATCATTGATGTTTCTATCTCTCCCTCTCCCTTCCTCTCTGAAATCATTCTATATTACTAAAAGGCCTGGCCATAAGGCCATCATGACCAAATGAGCTGTATCTCTCAGGACAGGTGGGTAGGGCACAAGCTACTAGTGGCAAGGGCTACGAGTGGTGGAGGGCGGGGTGGCCAGCTGAGGCAAGCGGAAGCAAGCTACTCATGCACAATTTCGTGCATGCTGGCCCTCTAGTAAAAATATATTTAAAAACAAGATGGAGGGATGCCCCGAGGAATCTGAACAGATAGGTCTTGCTAAGTCTCCTCCAGTTTACTACCTGCAGCTCATACTCTTCTCCCCTTTCACATTTGCCCACAACTTTCCACTCTTCATCAAACCTAGTTTTATGCTAGTGTCTAGCAATGCTTACCTAATGTCACGACTTGGATGGCTTATAGGCATCTCAAAATTAAGAGGACCCAAATGACATGCTCGGTGTTTCTTTTCTCCATACTATTTCCCTGTAAACTTTATCCAGAAAGGCTGCCCTCATTCAGCTGTCTGCTGAATTTGATTTCCCTCTCTCACAGTCCAACTCTATTCATCTTATGTTATTGTGTGTCTGCATGTGTGAGTTTCAAATTAACATAATGAATATATTTCACCACCATCATCTCTCACCCAGACTATTTGCAAGTTTCCTAACCATGCTCCCTGTTTACATTCTTTGTGCCTCTAATCCATTCTGTGTCTAACAATCAGAGTCACCTTTTTAAATAGCCGCCTGGTCATTTTGCCTGCTTTAAATTGTTAGGCATTTTACCTTTCAATTTGAATTGTATTTTACCTGCATACCATAGTCCACAAGGCCCTTGCCTTCCTTTCCAGCTCAATCCCAGGCCTCTCTGCTCTGTGTTTACACTGCTACTTGGACTTCCTTTGAACACACTTGCTAAATCCTTTTCTGACTCAGGGTTTCTGCAGATACTGGTCCTCTTTGCTCTTCCCAGGAATAGTTCCTTCTCAATCTTCATGTGAAAGGTCAATGTCAACTCCTCACCACCTCTGACCACCAGACACCACTGTTTCCCTCCTGATCTTCTTTATATCAATGTACACTTCTTTTCTTTCATAACCCAGTATAGGAGAACTGAGAGACAGGTTTGCTTAATCCAATAAGTATTCACTCAGTATCTAAGAGTGTCTGCTACATATTAGTCCCTCAATAAATATGAAGGGAGAGATTTTTTTAAAAAAGAGGGAGCCCTAACTGGTTTGGCTCAATGGATAGAGCATCAGCCTGAGGACTGAAAGGTCCCAAGTTTGATTCTGGTCAAGGGCATGTACCTTGGTTGCATGCACATCCCAATAGGAGGTGTGCAGGAGGCAGCTGATCGATGTTTCTCTCTCCTTGGTGTTTCTAACTCACTATCCCTCTCTCTTCCTCTCTGAAAAAATCATTAAAATATATTTTTTTAAAAAGGAGGGAATGGGTAAAACTTTCATAATTAGTGAAATGGCCACTTTTGAAGATGGGCTTAAAAAGGGTAAAATTAATAAATTTAAAATACTTCTCTTCTAGCCATATACATAGCTTTATGTAAAGAATATAGTGACTTTTGTGGTTTATAGGTGCTTTAACATAAACTGGTCTCTCTTTGTCAGGTCTGAGACTAATCGCATGTGTTACGGGAAAAGCAAAAGTCATTCGAGGATATTACCCATCCCCAAGATCATGGCAATTTTTCTTCTAATGCATTGAAAATCGCTGCCTGAAAACATTTAATGTGTTAGTGCAAATAGTATATTTAGTTAATTCTGAAATGAAGATTCTGATTTAAAACCAGCTGTCTAATGTAACAGGAATGGTCATTTTAAAATCTATATATTTGGGGATTTGACAAATGCTCCCTTGAGACTAAGACTGTCTGCAATTTGGTATAGCGGCCTCCTAGTGGGATGGCCTTGCTCACGTATGACAAAACATTTTTAAATTCATCACTGATAGCAAGAAATTATCAGAGCTGGATAACTCTAAAAGTAAACCTAGGATTGGTCCACACAGTGGACCAATTCAGAATGAATAAGAAAAAAAAAAAAAAATCTCAAGGTGGGGAGATGTTCTCCCTTTTGATTTGCATTATACCACCCTGGATGCTAATGTTTGCATCAATGTCTGGGTTGCATTGTAGATTTTTTTACAACCTGAAATACATGAATTTTCTATTTTCCTCTGATGGGCAACATGAGCTTATATTAGGATAGAATATTAAATACAATATAACTAGGGGGGAAAAAGTATAAGAGAGTACAAATCAAAAGAAATTATGATGCTGAAATTCCTAATGAAGTCAAGTAAAAAAAAAAACCAAAAAAAAAACAAAACACTTTATTCTTAATTTCAGTATTATACACGTATTAACTATCTAATACATTGAGTGAGCTTTTTCACATTATGATAAAATAACATCAAACAATATGGGACACTGAAACAAACAGATACAAGACAACCTCTTTCATTCTGAATAAATTATATCAATCTGTGACCAGAGTACATTGAAAATCAAAGTGTTAACATACGATTAATTGGTGAGTCTTGACTGAAATCTTGACTAGGCCTTGATCTCTGGAAGGAGATGGGTAGGTAACAATACATAGTGTCAAAGATGGGCAGAGGCAAAGAGCCAGGGCTCCCTGTGTGCCCTGCGCACTCAGAACATTTCAGATGCACAGATACAAGTGAGTTTAAGAGCACATGTCTGCCTGTCTTCTTCCATGTTAAATGCACAATCCATAGATTGACATTCTAGGGCCGGCTCTCTAATTGGAACCCTCAGAGCTTTCCATTCTTATTTCCCACCATGCCTTTCTACACATCATGTTCTTCCTCTAGCCCTGCAGTCCTGCTGACAGCCGCCCCACCCTTCTGCCTTTGCTCATACCTTTCCTCCAGGCGTGGATACCTGCCTCCTCTTCCCATTGTTTACCCACATCAAACCTGGCCCAGGGGAGAGCTCTTTTGTGAAACTTGTTTCTTGGCCATTTCATTTAGAGGTAAAATTCTTCTCTTTTGAATTTCTGTAAAATAAATTTATGTACAGTTCAATTCACATTGCCACATGCTGCCTTTTGACAAGTTTTCTCCTGTTATCTTGAGCTCATATTTACATTCTGCACTCCTATTTTTATAAATATGTTTTGATATTAAAATTGGATTGCAGATCTTGATGCCAAAGTCCATGATTGATACTTATTTTGCAATTTTCACAAAATTCAGTATTTTGCAAACATCCAATTACAACGGTAAGTTTTATTTATTTATTTACTTATTTATTTATTTTTGCACCTCCTGGAACGGCTAAATTTCCTGCACAGAAATGTTATAGAAAGAGGATTTTGCTCCAAACTCTCAAAACTCTTTTGCCTCAGATAGATATACATCAGGTTTTTTTTTTTAAATTTTGAACTTGGCTTTTAAATTTAATTTTGGTACCCCTGCATCACCCCTCAAATTCTAACACTGTAGATTTTGTTTCTGGGTGCACACCAGTGGTGGTGATATGAGAAAGGTAGGTGACTGGAGGTGAGAATGTGCTGAGATTCCTTGGCCTGACAGGGAGATGGCCCAGCAGTCCTCAACTTCCCTTTTCCCCATTTGTTTACTTCCTACTTTCCTGGTTATCCTGATTTTCTTGTGTTGCAAAGTGTGTCCAATTGGCTGGAGCAGATTTCTGCTTTGCTCCTCTCATGCACTAGTTACGGTAGTTCCTGCCACGCTCACCCTCTCCTTGGCAAGGTGTCTTATTCTCTCACTTAACAGATGAGAACATGAGACTTACAGAGGGTGTCCCTAGGATGTCAAAACAAAAATTGTAGGATTTGTGTTGTATGGTTTTATTTTAAACATAACAAACAAACAAAATTTGTTATATGTTGCACACAAAAATAAACCCCTGTAAAAAAAAAAAAAAAAAAGCACAACAAAGAAATAAACCCTCTAAATAGGGACCAAGAGGCTCCTTTTCCCCACCCCACTTGTCCCCAAGTCTTCCCTCCTGACTTTAGGAAAAACACCTTTTCAAGTATCCTTTTGATAGTTTTAGGAATGTAAGCATAAAAAGAACAAAAGGTGACTTTTAGTGCGGCTTTAGCAACATAAGTATTCCGTGGGATGAGTTGGGGCTGTGGTCATTTTGAAGTTTGATGTCCTGGCCATCCTTTCTATCTATTTCTGTGTTTTGTTTGCAAGCCCCCCTCCCACTGTTAGGCTCCTCCGGCTAGCATTTGTGTGAGGATTCGGGTTTGACAGGTGCTGATCATCTGGGTTACAGAGAACGGAAAAGGATTTCTCTAATGACGAGAAATTACAGAGCAGCAATAGTCAGTGTGATGCAGCACAAAATCCTCTCAGTGAGAGCTGGCACTTGTGCATGGAGCCAAAGCAGTGCCGGTCTGTGTGAGGGTCACCGGCTACCTTTAGTGATAACGTTGCTAGGATATGAAGCTCCAAAAGCACTGTTAGTGTGAAAGTGGGGTTTCGTGTTTGGAAGGAAAAAGGAAAACAGAAAAAAGAAAAAAAGAAGAAGAAAGTAAGAGAAGGGAAGAAAGAAAAGTCAGGAAAATAGTCAGTCCCTGGTGCTTTTCCCAGGCATTCCAGGCACAGGGATGACATCACCGGCAGCCTATCAGAGCGCTCCTGCTTTGTTCAGGTTCCGAAGCCATGTCATCATCGCCCATGTAGCCCAGAAATGAAAATAGAACCATCTCTAAATATACAACAATGCGAGCCAAGCTCTGCTTTAAAGGGATGAAAGAACCAAGAGAAACTCCTTAAATCACAGGGGTGTTTTTTTTTCTTTCAGAAAGTATGCATAAATCTAGAATTTGGCTCCTGGAGCCACAGCCCTTGATAGTTAACTTAGCCCGCTTGAGACTTTACAAACTGGCAGTGAAAGCTCATGAATACATAACAGGGACCACGACCCCCTTACCCCACTTTGCCCCCTGGATGCGGAGCAGAGGCCACTGTGCCAAGGGGGCGGTCTGCAGGGTTTGGGGCTGACGTGGGCTCCCCAGCCAGGTGGGTTCGTGGCTGTCACTGTGAAACGTTTCACTTAACTATAAGCACAGTTTATAGTTGTTGAAGTTTGATTGATCTGTTGATAAACACTAATGTTTTCCAGTTGACAATTTCTCCATGTTAATTTCTATAATGCTGACAGACCTGCCTGGCAAGGCCCTATAAATAGCATCAGTGTCATCATCCTTTCTAAGTTATTAATGAGCCATCGTGTTTCAAGGGGCTGGGATTTGGGGACAGGTTGTGCTTGACTGCAGTTTCTGACATTGATATGTTAGCATTTGGAACTTGGTGGAGATGAGAACATGCTTCTTAAAAAAAAAAAAAAAAAATCACAGCACTGGCCAAATGCACCCATAATAAAAGAGAGTTGTTTATAATTAGTGACTAATTAAACTTTGAATAGAGGAATAAACTGCCAAGCCCCACCACACAGCATGTCCTTCATGCCGGGGCCTTGGTACTGTCCCCACCTCAACTGCAGCTGCCCTCTGCTTTCCTTTCCTGCCTCTCTCTGCACACACCCTGTTATCACGGAGATAAATGAATGCCTGACTCTGGAAATCAGCTTTGGCCCAGACTGTTCTGTCTGCCAACTGGTGACAGGGGACCAGAGCAGACTTCTCCAATTAGCAGAGTCCCCACTCAGGCAGCTGGACGCACTGTGTTTATGTTTGTGGGCAGCACACTGCAGCAGCTGAGCCTCTGGCTGAGGTCTCCAGCACTGATAAATGTGAGTCTAAAAGCAAGACAGACAAACAGAAAGGTAGCACAATACTGTGGATCACATTCTCTCAGTCCAACTCTCCTTACCCCTTGGAGGTGGTTCCAATGAGCATTCAAGACATTAAGCAGCGATGATGATGGTAGCTGGTAGTGATGCCTTGCATCCTGGTGGCAGGATACTATTAGATGCATTGCTTCCTGGTGGGACAAGTGGCCAAGCTGGGTTGTTACTGTGATAACTCAGGTGTTTCTCTAGTCTGGAGTTCTTGCATTGCACAGAGGTGACCCATTGCAGGACAAGGACTTTCTATTTAAATGCTGCCCGCCCCCCCTGCAATTTTCATTCTAATCATCCTACTTTCTTCACTTTGAACAACTGCTTTCTAATTGCATTCATCTATTTTCTTCAGAGTAGATTTTAGATTCATGACTCATGAGTAAATACATTCCTGTTCTGGTGACAACAGTTTCTATATGTATTGTCAAAAAAAATTAATAAATGTGTTCCCACCCAATATATTTATACCCAGAAATCCTTCTCATATACTTAAATTCAGGAAATGCAGGGGTTGATGCTCTGGTGTTCCAATCCTGATATGTGTGGCCCGACAGCCTAGAAGCATGGAAATACAGAAAACCATTTACACATTTGGTGTCCACTAAGGAGATTTAGCTCAGCTGAACAGAAATGAAATAAGCTCCCCGTTTCTCTATTGGGCCTACCTACTTCTCATTTCTTCACAAGAAACTCAGAAAAAAATAACTCGGGCAAAAAGGCAAAGTTGATAAAACAAATTTTTTTTTTTTTGCAATAATCACATTAAGCTAGGTACCATCCAAAGACTATTATGGGAAATTTGGGTTGGAGCCTTTCTGTAACTAACAGCTTCCAGTATATAATTATTAGCCATAAACTGGCACCAAAGAAACAAATAATCTGAGTTCAGTGATCTTAATTATTTTTAGGAGCATTGAAACACATTTTTGAAAATAAAGGCTACTAATTTATTCATAGTTATAATG
Organism: Pipistrellus hanaki; assembly: GCF_964339955.1. NCBI lineage: Eukaryota > Metazoa > Chordata > Mammalia > Chiroptera > Vespertilionidae > Pipistrellus > Pipistrellus hanaki. The sequence goes on from NC_140508.1 coordinate 77,478,064, forward strand.
AGAAATGGTTTCATAACACTGATATTTGCTTCTTTATAGAGAGAGAGAGTTTGAGATATTTAAGGGATAAATTCAAATTAATTAAAGTTGGTAGATCCCAATATTATATAACAGGAAGTTTGATTAAACTTGAGATGTGATTATAAAACAATAGCAGTTAGAAGGTGGAAGAGAAGTGAAGAAACAATTGTATTAATTTTTTCTTGGGTGGATTCCAAAGTGACTTCAACAATGAGAATTACAAGACCTGAGAGATGACAACTTACTGGGACAGCTACATGCTCTCACTAGGAAACATATACTTCACTAAGCTTATTTAAAGGAAAAGTATAAATATTCTCAGGTAGCCACTGTCCATTCCTTAAGAGCACTACCATAAAAATGTCCGATATAATCATTGGCAGAAAAAGTGTGGAAAGATAAAGAGGAATCAAGTAGTTGTATTTATACTTTATTATTCAGAAATTCGGTACATCTCTTTAATCCAAGTTTTATAGTAGTTGCTATTTAATTCCCATCTGAATTAATCTATCTGTATGATCACCATTACACATAAATATTTATTAAGTATCTTCCAGATACGTGTTTTGGAAGCTATAAATGTTTACAAGTCCCTGCATGTTTATAAGCCTAGGTAGTATTCTATGGTGTAATAAAGAGCCTGTCTCCAGAAATTTTGCCTAAATCTAGAGAAAGATTCATGGTCAATTCAATTCTAAAATGACTGGCTAATTCTTATTGCTTATAGTAGCTATTAAGGTCTCTACACACACTGTGGAGATGTTCTAATGAACATCCTGCCAGGGTTTCAGTGTAATGAGATTTTTATTAAAACCTTATAAGAGGAGTTCTGCAAAGGAAGGTCACGGCCATTTGTTTTTATTATGTGTATTGAAGGGCACAGAGAAGAAAGAGGTCTCCTGATTTATCATCCAGTAATTTTTTTCTGTGATTGTGGTGTATTTGCTCACATGGATGCCAGTTGTGAAACTCGCCAAGTTTCAGCAGTGTGAACATTGTGTATTAGAGGAAATGGATGGCTGGTAGACACTGTTGTGTGTTATTGCCTCTTCCTTCCTGTGAGTAGCATATATTTAGAGAGACACTGCCAATGCCTCAGGATAAACACAGCCTTAAAACCTTCCACTCCAAAATATAAACTGCATGCTCCCTCAAGCTAAAGCCTTCCTGGAATACTCTATGTTTTATTTATTTTCCTCTTCTCTGAGCTCCCAAAGCTCTTAGTGTCTGTATCACCCCATTAAGAATGCTTTCATATACCAGCGTGTACTATTAACTAATTGTTTCATGTGCATTGGCCTTGTTCAGTTTGATTGTTAGCAACTCTTGGATAGAAATCCTTCTTCCTCTTTTTACCACCAATCAACAAAAATAACCTAGGACTTTAATGGGCACAAATAATCTATTAAATTACTGGTTGGATTATCTAAATGAACAAATTATATCTTAAATTTGGGTTATGCTTCTGGTTTTGGCTGGATTTTGATAGGAAGTTGATATAAAGAAGGGTCAGGAGTCAGAAAGTAATATCTCAAATGTCAGCCAGGTAGTCTATTCCTAAAGAACACTAAATTATTATTTAAGAAAATTGCTTTGGCCGGGACCGGTTTGTCTCAATGGATAGAGTGTCGACTTGGGGACTGAAAGGTCCCGGGTTCGATTCTGGTCAAGGGCACGTACCTTGGTTGCGGGCATATCCCCAGTGGGGGGTGTGCAAGAGGCAGCTGATCGATGACTCTCTCTCATCGATGTTTCTAACTCTCTATCTCTCTCCCTTCCTCTCTGTATAAAATCAATAAAATATATTAAAAAAAAGAAAAGAAAATTGCTTTGTCTTCCCAGGGAAAATTTTGAGAACATGAACATAATTAAAGAAATAATTTAAAGCTCAAAAACTTGCTTTTGAAGAAAATTAAGGATTTCAACACAAATTACTAGGTTCAGTGTTTACCTCAATGGAAAAATCCATGTAAGTATTCAGCTCCTCAATGTCAGTTAAGATCCAGTTTCTGTCTTTAATTAGACACATAAATGAGTGCTGTGTTTCGGCATTAGAAGCATAATATTACATACACGGTGTTATGCAAGCACAGGGTGCCAGAAGTGGGTGGAATATTAATGATAAAACTCAAAGAGATTTGAATAAAATGGGTGCTTAGCTGGGGTTAAAGGTGTCAACAAGGCATGGTAAAGTGTGCAGATGCTAACAACTGTTGAAAACTGATACCATTTCAGGCCTGAAGATCAGGGGCAAGAAATAGTGTTACTAGAACCCAGTGAGAGCTGGAATCATGGAGAATAGGCCACCTAGATGGGATTGCAGTCATGAATGGAGGTAGCCTCTGTCGCAGATATGGTTTTGTAGCAAGAAAGAAGAGGAAAGGAAGTTGTCCCTCTCCTTTAAAAAATATATATATATACTTTTTTTTTTTTTTTACTGATTTTAGAGAGGAAGAGATAGAAACATCAGCGATGAGAGAGAATCATTGATCGGCTGCCCCTTGCACATCCCACACTGGTGATCAAGCCTGCAACCTGGGCATATGGCCCAATGAGGAATCGAATGGTGACCTCCTGGTCCATAGGTCAACACTTAACCACTGAGCAACATTGGCTGGATTCCTCCTACCTTTTGATGTCTGATTTGTGCCCCCATTAGCTTAACTGAAAACCAGTTCTGATCACAGTTAGTTAGCCAGTCAGTCACGTGAATAAATTTGACATGAAAAGGGCAGAAAAGCATAGTCCTCACTCATGGCAGGACAACCAATATTTGTAATTGATGATACAATCCTCCAAGCTCACTGAGTCCAGAGTTGCTGGAATTGGAAGCAAGTTCTTGCATTATCTTGGTTCCTGGAGGTAATGATATAGTGTATTTGCTATTTGTTTAAGGAGAGATTCTCAGCCTGTAGGATAGCATCTTGACCTTGCAGGGTCCTGTGTCCCAGAAGACTTCTCTGACCTTCTTGAATATACAGGTACCTAAGAGATAACTTACTGCCTCCTCCGGCAATGTTATCTCCCTATATAACCTCTCGCATCCATTTTCTGCACGTCTTACCCTTATTCTGAGGCCCAGGAGACTGCTTCTATGGCTTGCTTTGTCTGTCACCTTTCTGGTTGGAATTAGGCAATGGCAAACACTAGCAGGAAGCTAGAGGGCAAGAACAGAGAGATAATTGATACTATTTTTTCCAAACTTTCTATCCCCCCTTTGACATCTGGCAGTGGCTACATTCTCCCCAAACAGATGGAAAGTCCTTTTGGTGCCATGTCTGTGTCATCTTATACTTTCTACATCTTCTTAATGACTGTCTGCATCCTGATGGGAGTATTTCTAGTCAGGCCAAAGTGGTGACGTTATTGATCACTGCTGAAAAATTGCTTGTAGAAACTTATTTGCCTGTGGAAGATGGTAAAAGTATTTCATGTTTTTTGGTGAAGTATCACTTTTCCATATTTATAATGTGCATGGTATTATTTTTATATTATAAGCTATCTATTGATATATTTGAACTTTTCTTCCTTGAACATTCTTATCCTTAAGTGATGGAATTCCCAGGAATAGATTTCTTTGAAAAGCCACCTACTTGCTCATACCACTGAATAAATAAATCTCTCTCTGCTTTTCACTGATCATGGCACTATGCAAATCATTGCTCAAGATTCAAGACAACTTGTTCTTAGGTATATTCATCCTATTTCCTTTATTTTTGTTTTATTCTCTAAGTGAAAAAGTAATATTTTCCTTATTTTGTCATATAATATATAATCAACTTCTTGCAAAATATTTCTTATGAAGTATGTTTGTTTTAGAGTCTCCTTAAAAATCAGTCTCAAAAAAAAAAAAAAAAAAAAAAAGACAGGGTTTTAATAGGAAATCTAAGAATCTTTTCAGAGTTTGGAGAGATCAAACCTTTTTGCTCTTACTAGTTACCACCAGAACTGATTGTCATGTGAAACTGAATTATTTAAGGGAACAGGACTAGAATAGTTGATAGGAAATGGGATATATTGAAACAGGTATTTACAGAAGAAAAAAACAAAGTAATACAAGAGCAATAGGAGGAGATAAGAACCTGCTACCCTGTTTCCCCGAAAATAAGACAGTTTCTTATATTAATTTTTCTCCCAAAGTTGCACTAGGTCTTATTTTTCAGGGGATGTCTTATCTTTCCATGTGCTAGGTCTTATTTTCGGAGGATGTCTTATTTTCGGGGAAACACGGTAGTTGCCTTGCTACTTCGGTGACATGGTCCTAATTAGACATACCTGATGTCTTCGTAGCATTAGTTATCAACATAGGAGAACCTTCAAAATGTCTCAAGATCTATTAAGTTATTCTTATGAAAGGACAGATTTGATGCAGCATTTCTAACAGCTTCCTTATAAACAAGTCTGCAGCCTCTCCACATGTATTATTTTTTTTCCCTTAATGTCCTCTGTTCTTCCCTCTTAGAATAATTCCTTCTGCCTCTCCATCTTTAGCAATTCGCTCCATTTTTCAAGACTTAGTCATGTATTATCCTTTCCAATGAGCCTCTCCAATTCACCCCTGTCCAGCTTAACTTCTCCTCTAAACTCTAAGATTTATGGCTTGTAGGGCTGCTGACTAATTAATCATATACTACTTGCATTGCTTGTACTGTTGCCTTGTATTATTTCACTTTTCATGCATACATATTATCTTTCTACCTAATAAAGGTGTTGAAAATGTAATATTACTAGGCCTATTCAATTTAGTGCACTGAAAACTGTACAATGTTGTGTGGCAAGATACTATTTGGTTGAGCAAATGTGACAACTGTACCTGTAAATAGAATTGCTCATAGCTCTTTGTGACTTGGAGTATCTTAAATGATAAAAGATAGCCTTATAATTTGATTTGTAAATGTGGAAATGCTTCTGATTTGCCCTATTTACTCAGATTGATAAAGATAATTTTTTGACCACACAAAAATATAAAAAGTATGGGTGGTGATTTGGTGATGCTATGTAAAGGAGGATCCAGGCAGGATCCAGTATATTGAAGAAAAGCTGGAGTTAGTAAAGGGTGGGAGCTAACCAATGGGGTGTGGTTGGTTCAAAGTTTAGCTGACCAATAACTGGCATAGATTAAAGCAAGTACTCAGGGGTAATTATTTTCTCTAAATATAGATATAGATATAGATATAGATATAGATATAGATATAGATATAGATATAGATATAGATATAGATATAGATATAGAAATAGATGATATAGATATAGATATAGATACCTGAGTCATGGTTCTATGTCACACCGGAGAGCAGCTAGAGAATTTAGAATGCTCAGACTTAGGGACTTGGGGAGTCATCAACCTATTTATCCCATAAGGAAACTGAGCATTGACCGGGGTCCCAGAACAGCATGCTCCTCTATTAGAATGTTCTCCCAGGTCCTTGTTAGTAGAAGAGTGTGAAAGCACGTCACCATGAGAAAACCACCAGACCTAAAACTCTCAGACATGGAAGCAGGTCTGATCAAATAATTGCATTCGTACCCCCTCCCCTGGGAACTGACCTTTAGACCACTTCACAACAGACATTCATTTGCTTTCCCTTAGACCACATTCTACTTGCTAAGACCCTTATCTCTCCCCTATCTCTCTCCTCCAGACTTTCCCAGCATCTGGATCCGCCCAGAGAGTTCTCTACTGGAAAAGTCCACCTAGAGTCCTTTAAAACTTCTAACTCCCCATCCCTGGGTGCTGGCGCCATTCTTGGGCTCAGCCCATTTGGTTTTCCAATACGTTTATAATTCTTTAAATTGGCCCCATGCGTACCTCCTTTGGTGACCCTAACAGTGAGTTCTTGAGAACTAGAGGTAAGATTAGGACAAGGTCTGAATAAAGGTGAACACACCTCCAATTTAAGTTTAAACAGGACACATTTTGCAAACTTTACTTTGTCTCTCCTCCCATGTTTTATAGTCTAAGGTTGTGTTCCACATACACTGATCCTCAAAGGAGCAGTTCAGGTGTTTAAAAGCCTGGTGAAAAAGCCTTTTTGGGAACTGGGATTTGCCTCTCTAAAAGAAAAAAGAGGTAGAACTATATTAACATCATGCATTCACTCCCTCCCCCACCCAAGAACCTCAGAAAGTCAGGTTAACCTAGAGGGAAGCCAAGTAAAGGATGAACATCAAAAATGTGAGGGGAAAAAAAGCAATTTTGGACTGCATTAGCCCAGGCAGATAGGAACCGAATGAGAGCTATAGTCCAGGGGAAAATCAGAAATGAGGTTTTCTTTTCCTAAAATGGGAAGGAAGACAATTATTGTGGACCTGCTTGGCAGGCTTGCTTTGAGATACTAATTCATGCTGAGCCAAGCCTGACTCCTCACCCTGAAGGGATGGTGAGGAAACAGGATTGTTGCTAGAGGGGAAATCAGAGCCTTGTTTCCTTAATTCCCCCAGGGCCACTCCCTGTGGAATTCAGAAATTCTGGGTTTGCTTTAGGCATTTTACCCCACCAGTACACAGCCTGGGGCACTCAACTGATCAGCTGTGGGCATCAGGCTGGAGTGGGGGGAAGATTCCTCATAGGAAGGATGGGGGCCAGCAAATATCTGCCCAGACCACTATAGAAACCTGTTTTAAGAGACCTGAACAGGCATTTCCTGATATAACCGTCTAAATTCACCAAGAAATAAAGGTAGAATTTGGAAGCAAACCTGGATACTTCTCTCCAATTTATTTTGCTGCCTGTCAACCACATTACCTACTTATGTGATGGTCGGCTTCCTTCATATCTTCCAGATCTTAGTGTGGGGGCTCCTCATTTTTTAAGGAGGAAGTCATGGACTCCTTTGAGAGTATATTTGAAGCTGTGAATTCTTGTAAGTGGGAGAGACATAGAATAAGAAACATCTCAAATATACAGGAAATTTTGCATTCAATGTTTTAGCATTTATTTATTTCTTAAAATATTTATTGTTGAAAGTATTACATATGTTCCTTTTTTCTCCAATTGAGTTCTTCTAACCCACCCCCACCAATTCCCCAGGTCTTCACCACCCCATTGTCTACGCCCTTGGGTTATGCATATATGCATACAAATTCTTTGGTTGACTTCTTCTCACCTATTCTCCCACCCACCCACACTTTTCTGCTGAGGTCTCACAGTCTATTCATTGCTTCTATGTTTCTTGATCTATTTTGTTCATCAGTTTATGTTGTTCATTACAGTCCACATATGAGTGAGATTATGTGATACTTACCTTTCTCTGATTATCTTATTTTGCTTAGCATAATACTCTCCAGGTCCATCCATGCTATTACAAATGGTAAGAGTTCTTTTTTTTTAACAGCTATATAGTATTCCTTGATGTAAATGTACTACAACTTTTTTATCCACATGAATACTGATGGGTACTTGGGCTGTTTCCAAATATTACTTATTGCAAATTGCACTACTATGAACATAGGGGTACATATATTCTTTCTGATTGGTGTGTATAATTTCTTAGGATATATTCCTAGAAGTGGGATCACTGGGTCATATGGGAGTTCTATTTTAATTTTTTTGAGGAAACTCCATGCTGTTTTCCACAGTGGCTGCACCAGTCTGCATTCCCACCAACAGTGTCTGAAGGTTCTCTTTTTTCCACATCCTTTCCAAGACTTGTTGTTTGTTGTTTTGTTGATGATTGCCATTCTGACAGGTGTGAGATGATACCTAATTGTTGTTTTGATTTGCATCTCTTGGATGATTAGTGACTTGGAGCATTTATTTATATGTCTCTTGGCTTTCTGTATGTTCACTTTGTTTTCATGCATCAGTAAGACCTTTGAAACCCATCTTTCAATACTCTAAAATTCCTGGATGTGAGGTTATTAGCCTTGTTCTCAACAAGCCAGTTGATTGTGTGCAAATGTTTAATGCAGACTCAATCAACATGTAATGATGTGGAGCAGAACATTCTAACGGTTAAGGGTATAGAACCAGCCTGTAAACCACGTGCTTTGCAAGATTTGCTGGTTACACTTGATTGCACACTGGTAAATCTATAACATCCTTGTGCCTGTTATTGGCTCATCTCTGTGACACCTTATACCAATACATGGTTTTTGATCTCAAAGTACATCCAGGGTAAAGTGAGGGAGGCAATACCAATGGACAAATTAGATAATGTAAAAAGACAATAAATGATTAGGTATTTACAACAAATATGTACAGAGAGAAGACACCTCAACTAAGCAGGAAAATGGAGACCCTAGAAGTGCTCTTGCTGAAAGAGAAGAGAAAAGAACATGAAAATTAGGAAAAGGCATATAAAAAGATGCTAAGGGGGGAATAAGGCAGCCTGAAGAAGAATCCTAAATTAATGAGTGGTACTGTAAGACAGGGACAAGTAAAACTAACAAAGTATAGATATTTTTATTGTTTTGTTGAACAGATTGTATAGAACCCTAAAAGCTAACATGAAAGCCTTAAACTATAGCTGCAAAGGACTTTGGAGAACTATTTCAAGTTTCCAGAAAGGACCAATCTACCTTTTAATCTACTATGAAACTCATTACCAATGGATGATCATAAATCTGGGAAGGCATGGCCAAAGGAAAGAAAAGAAAAGTATTTACCAATCAGGAGTTAAACTGTCCCATTTAATTCAGGAGCCATAGATATTTGAAAAGTTTAAGTAAGAGTTTCAGCATATTCCTTGTGCTTAAAATGATTAATTGGTAATGATATTAACAAGTCAGGTTGTTAGCTTCCATGGAGAACTCCCACTGGAGTGGAAGCTATATCCTGTAGCCTCCCAATTGGTATAAAAATTGGACTCAGTAAGGAGAGGAAAGGAGAAATTAAATGTTATACGCCTGATAGAAATGAGAGGACATAGGCAATGAGAGCTGAAGAGCAAAAGGAAATTCAATAAGGGTAATGTAATAAGCCCTCTTATCTAGCAGACACTGAAGGAGAGGACTCCCCCACTCAAAGGATACAGGATGACAGAGTTGTCTAGAGATACTGATTATTAAAGGGGAGTTCAGAATATGTCCTGGATGAGCTAGCTGCAATGCCAAAAATGCCAGTGCTAGGATACCAATGACACTCGCTGATACAACTAGTATTCAAATATCCACTCTACCTGAGCTGCTGCTTTGTCTCTTGCTACTTATTTTTGTTATTAACTATGATGAGCAGCCTGGTCCTTACCCTTATGCCATCCATGTCAATGATCAATTAAATAAACAAATAAACAAACTTTAGATTCTTGCACATATCTAATAACAGCATATTTTGGTGAGGGAGACACTTTTATTCAATCACTTTAACTCTAGGAAGTCATTAAATCAATTATTATCTACATTGTACAGATAAGGAAAGTAAAGTAAATGAGATTCCCAAGAGTAATTGTGAAGCTGGGACTTGAGGCTTCTGGTTCCAAGTTCTGCTAGTACATCTTTTTGTTTTCTCCACCAGTAACAAAGGGAACAATGAGTATTCTTTTCCCTCATGTTCACAGTACAGGTCAGAGAGCAGGGCTCTGTGCTGCTAGCTATGTAGAATAAAGTGCTGTCATAGTAAAATCTGATTCTGGCCTAAAGCTTTACACAGAGACATTTTTGCATAACAAAGTCATTCTTGTATCCTGGGGGAATTGTCTATAGTAATAGCATTTTGTTGATCTGGTCACAATAAATAATCTACAATTAATCACCAATTAATACGGTAAATGCTTTATCTCTTATCTGTTCATAAAATGTAGTTTCTAAAATGCATGTTGGTTTATTATTTAATTATAGCTTTTTAAATAAAGCAATCAATGGAAGAATATATTTTGTTGTACCTGTAACTAAGGCGGCAAAATCTTCAGCTCTTTAGCAGGCCAACCCTTCCAAAGTTAGCTTTTCTTTCAAACATTACTGGTAAACTCTCCAAATTTTGTTCAGCTGGTATCTGTCACCATCCAACTAACACTCAATCAAAAACACTAACATAAAATAAAATTCTATGCAAACCCTAGTTTAGAATACATAATTTTTGGGGTGAGAAGAAATGTAAAATTAACTATATCAGATGACATCTTTTAATTTCTGAAGTCACTTCAGATCATGGTATTCTATAAATAATGGATTTTTGTTTTATTTTGTTTTGATAGCTCTATTTCATACCAAGAATGAATATGGTTTACAGAAAAAAGGTCATTATACGACTAAATAATTTATATTTTTGCTTTGTTTGCTGTAACAAAATATAATTGGTATATCTTGCCATAGTATACTTACATTTGGAATTAGAAAATAAGCAGTTAATCCTATTTTTTGCACACCTAGAAATATTTTTGAACAATGCTTATTAATTTATCTTTTCAATAATCTTTCTCCAAAGAGATCCACTTCTCTCTGTGTGTATACATGTATTTATATTTATCTGTATATGTACATATACATGCATATGTATTATGGTTTTTAGTAATCATTTGGCTTGAAATAACAAGAAAAACAATTAGATGAGGGAGTGGCAGATTATAAAATGCAGTCACTTTTCATTCAGTGAGAAGGTTCTCATGGGTTTTAATTGGGTTTCAAAAGTAGGCTTGTTACAGCCTTCATGTGGAAATGGTAATATGAACTCAAGCTTAGAACAATCACAGAACTTAAGACAACACTGACCCAGAGTGTCCAACCTGTGTCGAACACTGAATGTTCAGAAGAGATGGTAGAGTTAGGGAATCCCAATATATGACAAGTGGACATGAATTTGAGATGACAGTCTTGAGTCTATACTTTTAACCATTAAACCATGCATGCTAGATGTCTTCTAAAGTTGCTCCAAATGGAACCACTTTCTTTCTTCTTCTTTTTTTTTTTTAATATATTTTATTGATTTTCCACAGAGATAAAGGGAGAGGGATAGAGAGCTAGAAACGTCAATGAGAGAGAAACATTGACCAGCTGCCTCTTGCACACCCCCTGCCAGGGATGTGCCCACAACCAATGTACATGCCCTTGACCAGAATCGAACCTGGGACCTTTCAGTCCCCAGACCAACGCTCTACCACTGAGCCAAACTGGTTTCAGCTAAATGGAACTACTTTCTGATTCTGTGATTGTTTTATTACTCTATGCAGGTTAGGTTCAGTACTATTGAACACCTTCTTGCATTTAATGATGGTAAAAGGGAAGGTTTTTTTCTTCAGTAAGTACATGGAGTATAAGGGCAATAGGACAGGACCTCAAGACCACAAGGTAATCACACAGTGGCTTTTCAAAGTCCTTTTTAACTCCTTCTACTTCCATAGACATGTTTCTCATATTATTAACCCAACAATGATTGGCTATTAACCATCAACAAAAATTGGGGAGAACGCAAAAGAGGATGTGGGTAGAGAAAGGGAGAGAAAGAAATAGCTACCAGGAAAGCAGAAATTCACAGAGATATTTTAAAAAAACGTAGGGAGGCCGAAACCAGTTTGGCTCAGTGGATAGAGCCTCAGCCTGTGGACTGAAAGGTCCCAGGTTCGATTCCAGTCAAGGGCATGTACCTTGGTTGCAGGCACATCCCCAGTAGGGAGTGTGCAAGAGGCAGCTGATCGATGATTCTCTCTCATCAATGTTTCTAACTTTCTATCCTTCTCTCTTCCTCTCTGTAAAAAATCAATAAAATATATTTTTAAAAATCTAGGGAGAAGAACCAGCCAAAATAATAAAAAACAACCATATATTCCTATGGATAAAAATTTAAGAGAATATTATTGTAATTCTGGACATGTGTTAAAAATCTTAGTGGAATTGGTTAATTATAAGCATGTAAGTTCCTCATCATATCTAACTAATGGCTGAAAAGGTAAGCTCATGATTTGAAAAGCTCCAATGGCTGAAGTTTGCCCTTACTGGCTTCCAACATTTTACATACATGGACTTGCTACCTTTTTCTGAATTAACTAAATCAAGTACTTGATTTAACAGCAAGAAGACTCTAGGGTCTCTCTTTTCTCAGACATTCCGGTCTAAAATATATCCCATTGACATAGGAGAATCATATATAGGCCAAAGCATCATTTCTATCTAAATAAAAAGCAGCTCAAATTAATAAAAATAGGTTATTGAGTGGCTATTGTGTTCCTTGTCCTATGCAGAATGAGATATCAAGAGTCTTTAAGGGGATGCTGTGAAGCAATCTTTGCCCTTGAAGAGAAATCCTACTTAGGGGGTGTGGAGGCAGCAATTCTTTGCATAGTGCATGTGATCCCAAGGTGTGGGCTCTGCCTTTTGTGCTAACTTGAGACAAAGCCAGATTGAAACTCATTTTGGTTTTTGTAAATTTCTTGGCTCCTAGTTCTTCATTGAGGGGTGAGAGCCTCAGCTGGAATGAGCTACCCTAATTCCCAGCCCTTTAAACTAACCACCAGATGATAACCACTCACAACAGATATTGAATTTTCATGCATAAGGACGCATTTTGTGTGCAAAACATTTCACAGTGTTCCAGGCATGGCTCACGGGTTTTTATTCCAGAATACATCTGTCTGAACCACTAATCGGGGTTTCTTAAACAAACTGTGTTAGGCATCCTTTACTTTGTTTTGCAAATTTTTTAGAGAAAAGGTACAAGACTTGAAAAGCTTCCATATCATTATCAATAATATTTCAAATATTCACAGTATAAAAAAGGCCTATGAGTAAAGGTTTGTTTTCTTCTAAGATTGATAGAGGTAAGTTTCTCAAAATGTATTTTTTCACACACCTATAAAAGACTCTTTGATTACATAATTCTGGGGAATAATACATAAGGCATATCTCTCTCAGAAATTTACAGGCATGCCAACATACAACTAAAAAAACTAAGAAACTAGCTCTATGATCTTGGGCTCACTTTTAGCTTTTAGACTTGGTCTACTTATCTGTCAAATTTAGGTAAAAGTACTTAGTACATCAAACAAGATACAAAATTTTCAGAGCAAGTGATTGTTGAGTAGCTGTGAAAGCATATTAAAATTTAGGAACAATGTAGACATGTGTGAAGTATTTTTATATTTCTGAGTCTGGGCTTCAGACTAATTTTAAACACACCATTGAAGTTTCTTCTTTTGCCTGGAACCCTCAACTTCATAACAAAACATTTACTAAAGCAACAGTTACAGCTGGGAAGGCCCTTTAGACTATGGTTAAGTTATGCAGGATTTTTTTTCTGCTTTTGCAAAACTGCGACTGCTATTGATGTAAATCCAGGTGTGTAAATTGAATGCACATTCATTCAAACATTAGATAAGATTACCCCCACGTAGTGGAGGTTAAATATAATGTAGCTACTTTAGGAGGCTGATCTCAGGGAAAAAATTTTATCCATTTAATTATGTAACTGCCTTATATCTGACTTTTATGGTATACACCTCTGATGTTTAGAAGAAGAGAACAAGTTCTTGGCAAATCAAAATTTATGACATAACAGGCAGCTATATTGTATCGATTGACATATAGGGCTGTAAAAAGAAAATTATTTGGCACATTCCCTTGTTTTCTTAAGATTTTTCCTTAAACATGTGTAATGATTGATATAACTTGATAGATTTGGGTTGTAAGACCTATATTCCAAATTATTTTGCCTGTTATTGGGTAAGTTGTCAACAGGTCTACAGAAGGGCCTGATTATAGTCCAAATACCTTGGATTTCCACTGTTCAACTCACAGTAATAAGCATTTCTAGTTAGTTTGTCTTTGCTGAAATCCAATCAATAACAATTAAAAATCTAGTTTTAGCCACACAGCATAGACATTTGCTAGATAATAGGTTAATGCAAATAATATTCAACTATGCTAATTTCTCACTAATCACAAATAATTTTCAAATTTTACTTAATCTTACCAATTTATTCCAAGACTTGTGAAATTATCTCCCTTTGAATTTGTGAAATTTCTGATTCTTCTATGGTTTTATGATGCCCTGACCACTGGAGAGACCATCTCCTTTTTCTTTTCTTTTTTTTTTTCTTTTTTCTTTTTTTAGATAAAGGTAACAATGTCTAGAAAAGTGACAAAATCAATGTGTCAGTGATTTTAAGAGGTGTTCATGAGAGTTTATACATATTGGATGGCTCAGAAGGGACTATGAAGAGGGTAGCATTTAATATGTGTCTTGTGATGGACATATGTGGCTTAATTGTGGAACTTCTGTACCACTCTGCCTTTTACTTAGAGAAAATATTTCTCTGCAAGCTTAATTGTATGACTGTGTTGGGATATTCAATCCCATGGCCCCTGCATTTATTTTACCTTATGATCTATGCTCAGCCGTTCATAGTGCCCTACTCAGCTGATCTGGTGGACTTTTCAGTGTCTTTCTTTAGACATTTGCAAAAATTAAAACTAGAAAATTGGAGGCCTTACCTCAGGGGTCAAAGAGTTGAAAGGAGATGAAGTCAAAGCTGTTAGCAGTTCTAAACCCTCTGCCTTCTTCTAATGCTTTCTTCTAAAAACAGATGGTTAAGCTAAATAAATATAAGCCAGGCAGCGAGATATGCAAGGGGGTAGGTCAGAAAGAGTGTGACAGTAAACATGAGGGACATAGAGCATGATGACATCATCTGAATTGATGGACCCAGTGAGCCTGAGACTCATAGAAACTGTATTTCTAGTTATGTAAATTACTAAGTGCCATTTGGCTTCATTGGAGCTAGTTTCAGTAGTGTTTATTTTAGTTACAACTAAATGATAAAATTGTTAAGATATTTATCAATTGGATAATTAGATGATAGTTATAGGCAGAGTGGAGTAAGCAAAGATACTGAAGTGAAACAAAACAAAAACATCACGTGTGCAGGAAATAAAATCAAGGCTGAGATCACAATACCCAAGGGGCAGTTACACTTCTCTGATCATCTAATTTGTAATTAATATCTTCCAGGTCTGTGTCCTCCACCTGTGTTGGAACAATGCCTTGAGTGTGTGATGAACTTAATATAATACTGCAAAATAGATATGTTATGGAAATAAATAAATAGTTAAATAAAGGTTGGTTTGTTAAAACTATTGTCAGATTATGAGAGTTGGGATGGAAAAATTCACAATAAAAAATACCAAGGCTTCAGAATTAAACATATAGATTTATATTCTACCCCCTTAGTTCACTAGTTTTATGAACTTCGGTGGTTTCATTTGCCTTTTCTATGAAGTGAGCACAATAAAATCCAGACACAAAGAGTTGAGTATAGTGTGGGTTATATGACATAATCTATATAAAGTGCTGCTAGAAATGTCTGGCTTATAATAAGTATTCAAAGAAAAGTCTATTGAAATTCTATTTTTCTTGAGAGGTGGTCTTCCAATCCATTTGGCAAAATATAAATTCTTCTCATGAGATTTTTGTTAGATGGTCACTGTGTCTTTGATTAAATATGTTTAGTAGTAGGTAGACCCTGCTTTTCCTGTATTTTAACCACTTGAGACCCTTATTATTTACCTGTCAGCTGTGGAGCCATACAACTATCAGTCATGACGAATGTTGTAGACATTTAAGCTGAACAGTGACAGGGTCAGGCATGGGTTTGAGTACTCTCATTCCTTTTATTGGATGTTGTTAATAGGATGAAGAAATGGACATTTTTGAGGATAGTTCTAGGGTTATATTTTACCTAAATTGAAAAAAAAATAGAACTACATTTAAATATATAATTTTAACTTGTATGCAGAGTGTAGACCATTGAAATTATACTTTGTCATAAATGAGAATGAAAAATATACCACGTATTTTTATTTTGTTCAGTCAGTTCTCTACAAATTAGTAGGATTTTTTGAAGATTTTATGAAAGAAAAATTCAAAATTTTTATAATGACCTACAAGTTTCTATATGATCTATTCCTTCTCTCTGACCTCCTTTCTCAACATGCTTTCCCTTTTTTCACCTTACTCCAGCAGTGGCCTCTTGCTGCTTCTCATTTCTTAAATATCACCTTTTCAATGAGGCCTCTTCTGATAACCATTTTTTAACATGTAACCGGTAGCCCTTTCTCCTTCTTTCTTCTCCTCTATTTCTCTTTGGTTTCCACTGAATGGCTCAACTCTACATGTTATATAGATCCTTTAATATGTTTCTTGTTTAACATTCTGTTTCCTTTTGCTAGAATGTCAGCTGTACAAAGCTGCAGTTCTTCATCTTATTATTCATTGATGTGTTCCAAGAATCCAATATAGTACCTGTTTGTAGCAGGTCTTAAGTGCTTATTGAATGAATGAATGGATACATGCATACATGAAAGGAGGGGGGAGGAAGAGAAAACAACATTTTACTATGGGAGCACTTCACTCCCGTATAATGAGGGGTAAATTCTGCCTTGCAGAGATGTCACTGAAGGAGTTAGAAACTGGCCTCTCCAAGATGAACCACTTTGGTATGTGGATTATTTTGAGTGAATAGAAGACCCTGAAGTCTTATGAGAAAAGTCTACTCTTCTCTTAACTACCTAGAAGAATCTAAATTGGAGGTCCTGCCTATATTGCCAGAAATAACTTTTTTATGACTAACGTATATGGCTGGGAAAACTCTAATTACTGAATATTTGCTCTTTTTATCCTCCTATGAATAATCTTTCTCCCTTCTGAAGCCTCAGGGTTCTTACCTATTTTTTTTTTTTGGCTTAGTATGTTATGTAATCCATTTTAACCTTTTGTCTGTGGACTTCTCAGTATGTGGGGTCTCGGACTCTCTCAGACATATCTATATGATTAAATTTGGACACTTTCTCCTATTACTCTGTCTCATGTAGACTTTATTTTTATATCAGTTGAAAGAATCTAGAACAGTAGAAAAAATTTTTCCTACCCCACCATAGAACCATGAAAAAGAAAGAACAGAAGGGGATATCTCAGAAAATGTGCCCAGAAGACTTGCGATTAGGATCAGACTTGATGGGCAGGAGGAGTGGAATGGTCAGCAGAAAGGAATGCCTGATTTTCCTCATGAGAGTGTCAATATATTTCTCCACTCTCAAACAAAATCCCCCCACCCCAAAAACAATAAACACAAAAATCAGCTTGTGTACCTCACTTCCTTCCTCAAGACAAAAACATTTAGACTAAATCTTTGGGTTGGTACTATCAGAGGCCTCCCAGGAAAATGACTTGGAAACATTTATTGGAAACACTAGTCATACTTTGTACTCTTTGTATTCTAGACTACTCCACTTGCTTGTCTAAAATTCCTTACTACTATATAACTTTCATTTTTTTCTCCTGTGTGCTATTGAGAGTTTAATCTAGAAGTTGCTACCGACTAGATTGCATGTTTCTCTTTTATGCACTGGAGCTTCTAACATGCCATTGAGGATACAGAGGCTGCTTCATGCATAGAGCTGACAGATTAACAATAATCAATATTTTATAAAAGTATAATTGATTTATTGTATTCATTTTGCTATATGTCACAAAGTGTTCATTTGTAAAGAAAGAAATACTTTCAGGGCACTAGTGGGCAAAAAAAAAAAATCCAATGATTATTTCCCAAAAGAGAAGGACTTTATATTTTGCCTTTCAATGTAAAAAAAAAAAAAGTCATATGTTATATGATGGACTTCCCCTGAGTGTACACTAACAGCCTTCCCGTTCTCTGATATCAGTGAATCTCTAATGGACATTGAGGCCAATTCTTCCTGGTTGTTTCTTCTGAGCTCTTTATTGCTTTGTTTTTTAAACTACAAGCAAAAAAAATGAGACCTTTAAGAATTATGCACCTTGTGTTTGATACTCAGTGTATTTTAGGAGGCCAATGCATCAGTCAAATTAATTGACTAGTGCTTATCCAAAAACTATTTTAGAAGAATCTCTGTCACTCTTTTCAGTTTTACCCTCAACGAACTTTCAAGTCTCAAACCATCTACAGAAAAAAAAAAGAAAAAAAATTCTTGGTACCTTAAAAAAACACACACAGAAATGCAGTAGGTGAATATACCACTTACTATTTCTCATGCCTAATTATCCAGAAATCTATAGTAGTGTCATGCATATTTGCTTCAGAAGCTATTTGCTCTTTCAGATTTCCAAGTTCAAAAGCTGACTGTGTATTAGCCTGCCCTTGTTCTCTGCTGCTTCTTTTCTCAGGTTGTATCTCTTCTTTTTAAGTTTCATTTCCTCTTTATGTATTATGTCTTTTTACCATTTGGTCTTCATTCTCTTCCCCCGCCCCCCCAATGTTTGTGTGTGAGTGTGTGTCAGTGTGCCTGTCTGGATCCTGCAGTAACTGAGCAATTTAAGTTTAATAGAATTTCAAACTTGCCTTTGGAGATAGGAGCAGTTTTCCTGGGCAAAGAGGAAGAAATATAGCTTTAATGAAGCAGAGAGATAGAGCCAGTGAGAAATAAGATGCTTCAATTTACAAGTTTTCTAATATATATGTCCAAAATCTGTCCCTCAAATTATTTTCATCAATGCTACATATCCCATCATTGACAAAAGAAAAGCAAAATGGGAATTTCCCCCCCAAAAAATAATAAAGTGATTGGAATGTACTCAGGTTGCACTTTTATTTTATTTACATGAAGCACTTTATATGGCTCTTCAAAAGAGGAAAGTGGGCTGATGTTAATACATCTTTATAGGATTTCAAACAATTTAATAGCTGTTGAAGGAAATCAGTGTTTTGATAAAATAACAAATATAAGATTATTACTGAGAGAAGAAATAGAGGAAATCTATGAGAAATTACAAAAGCCTTCATAAAAAAAATTTATCTACAGTGTTTAGAATATTATAGATGTTTCGGTCCCAGCACATGGCAGATATTTAGTGAAAATTTGGAACAAAGGGATGTAAGAATGAAATGAAGGAAGGAGGAAAGAAAAGAGGGGAGAGAAAGAAAAGAAGGGGGAAAGAGGAAGGGAATGAAAAGAAGTGGGGAATTTTGTTTTTAATTCCTGTGAGCTGTTTCAGTTTGTAAAGTGAAGCATTCTCTTGCTTCTGGGAGGAAACCCTTCAAGAATAATTTGTCAGTCAGAGAATCCTGAAACTGCAGTCCTCTGTAGTCCTTCTGAGTCCTTCTTTGTCATGTTCAAACATCTCAGTGTCTGACCCACCTGTTGTAAAGTTGGGCCCCCAGCCTGTAGACTATGCAAGGAATCAAAGGTGAGGTGCATGTGTTCTAGAAGGATCTGGAATAAGATCCGTGCACATTATTTCTTTACCATTGGAGGACCCCACAGTCCTGTGGTCTGGAAGCTGTGTAATGAAAGAACATTGACTTTGAAGTTCACCTAGTTTGAATACAAAATGTTAGAGGCATACTTCTACATTGTGGACCTCCAATTTCCATGGGACATCTGTGAGAACAACTTTCCTGTCCTCTTCCTCAACCATTACCCAGTGTTTTCCAAAAACTGTCTCACATCTCCATCTGGGGAAACAGACTCCTCTGGGTACACTCCTCTCCCAGAGTTCTCTGCTGCTTTTGGACCACTTGCTCTCAGGGGTGCTCCTCTGGTCTGCTCTTCAGCATGCTGTGGGGATGGGGATGGAGGATTGTGGTCATCCACTGTGTCAGCGACCAGGTGGGGCAAAGCAACGTCTCATTCGCTGAGTCGATTATGACCGCACATCCAAGCCATGCTCCCTGATCTTACTTTTAAGGTTTCCACTGAGATCTGCTATAAAGGCCTTGGGTGAATCACTTATCTGAAAAAAAATAGAAAAGGAATTTTTAACTATAAAATATTGCAAGGAAAAAATAAGACAATGGCTATATAATCCCTAATAATATATCATGTAGCCTTTATAAGTGACAGCTGAGCCTTCTTTGTAGTCCTAACCATGACTCTTGTAGTAAATGTCAGTAAATAAGTGGGAATTCATTGCTATCAAGTATAGTGCCCATGATTAAATCAGGTAGAAAAACAAGATTTTTTTTTTTTAAAAATGTCCTTCTAATCTTAATTACTTTTTCATAACGTACTCTTCTCTAACTCCACAGACCTGAAGCAATATAGGAGAAGCTAAGTGTTAATTTAGGCACTTTTTGGTGACGTTGATTAATGTAGAGAGATATTACTCACTAATTACAGACAGAACCCCCTCATTTGAACTCAATAACAGTTTTAATTAAAATTCTTAGTATCCCAAAGCCTGGCTTCCTTAACCTGGTTTAATTATTTTGTGGGTCTTGCCCATGCCCTAGCATTAATTTGCATGGTGCTAAACATGTTTCTCTATTTGTCTGGCTATGTGCTATTATGGGAGAATTTCACATTTCAGCTGAAATCAACATTAACCAAAGGTGCCAGCTGATTAATTGGGCTTAAAGATGTGTCACACATGCACTTAAAATGCAAATAAATGGTGAACTTTAATGGTGAATATTTAATAATAATGTGTAATATTTCAGCATGTTCATAATAATGTGAATTTGTTAGCTATATTCACTTAAATGTTGCAATATCAGAAGGCAGTCTTCTTTTAAGGATTTTGCAAACTGTTATTTCGAGATTGTGTACAAATCAAATATCGTATTTATAGCAAAATTTAAAGTGAGCACACCTCATTTTAAAATGTAAAATAGAGTTGCAAACTTATAAGCAATTTTACTTTAGGGATTTACTCTGCAGATATATAAAACATGTACAAGAAAGTTTGACACAGAATTACTCGTAATAAAGAAAACCTAAAATTGCTGAATGTCTGTCAATACTTGCATCTCTACAAGAAGGCAAACATGTAAGTACATTCATGAAATCATGTTTACAGTACACTGTGCAGCAGTGAAGATGGGTTACAGGGCTGAGAAAATAGCTGATGCTTGTTATAAAGAGAATTTATTTACCCAAGCATGCAGAACTCAAGGAAAGTTAAGCAATAGCAGAAGAAAGAAAAAGGCACAGGCCGCATTAGTGTGCCTCCCCCTTGCTCTAGGTTCCCTATAACAAAAGCCATTCTGTTCATGACCAAGAAGCTGAGTTCCCACTTTGCTCACTTTGTACACCCTGGGTTCTATTGCCATTCTAGAAGAACTTAGACTAATAAACCACACCTTCTTTTGGGGTAATATTTAGAGCATTGGTTCTACTGGTCTTTATGTTAGTACCAGCGAGACTATCTTCCACTAAAGGAAAAAATATATTTATACTGGTTGCCCAGATGTCTTTATCCATTTTTTCTGCATTTAGCACTATGATCCCAGAAATCATGTTTCTCCTAAAATTATTTTAAAAATAAAATCAGAAAGAAAAAAGGCATAAGCAAATGATAACAGTACTGATAGTATGAGCTCCTTAGTCTTATAGAAAGAGTAGAAAGAGTAGAAGAAAATACTTGAAAGAAAATACAAGAAAATACATGAAATACAAATCATTGTAGAAAGAGTAAAAGAAAATACATGAAATCACTAGCAAAGTTGACTTCTGGATGGTGAGCTCATACTAAGTTATATGTTCTTTCTTTAGTTTTTCTGTATATTCCTTGTGTGTGTGTTTTTTTTAAGTTACACATACATGCCTTATTAATGGAATCTTGAATTAAAGTTAGCACAGGCAATAAAATCATTCTAGTCCTTCACAAGGGTTCATGAAATAGAGTCAAAAATATTAAAACCACTGTTTCTTGTGAAAATGATTTTTTTTAAAAATCTTTATCTATAAAATTTTACAATTGAACTAAAGCAATGTACACTATATTTTTCTTGACTCAACACTATTCCCAAGTCCCTTCTTTGCTCGCCTTTTTTAGAAAATGTTTAATATTTGCTTTTCTGGGCTCCTTTTAATTAAGAAGTGGCTCCATGACCCAGTACTGAGCAAGGTGACCTAGTGAAACTCTGCTGGGGAGGTTGTTGGAGAAACTTTAGCTTTCCCGAGAAAAGCAAGCAGACTCCCTTTCTTGCTCTTTGCCCTCTTCTTTCCTACTTTGAGTGATGATTCCACATCTGTATTGTGGTAGCTATTTTGTAATAGTTTGTAAGTCAAAGTGTCAAGGCAAAAAGTCATTAGCGTAGGATGAGGAAGTGAGAAGATTACAGGTGCCTGTATACCTCATGGCATTTCTAGTCTATGGGACCAATGTCAGGGGCCAACTTCCAGACTCCTTGGGTAAGAAAATTAAATGCATTTAGAATTTAACTTTTTTTCTGGTAGCTACTCTATTGCTTACAGTCAGTGTTTTTCAAATTCACTGCTTAGAAGAATCACAGGGTTATTGTTCAAAATACAATTTTCTAGGTCTCTCCTTTAGAAATTCCATTACAGTAGGTTTGGGATGAGAGCCAACATCTGTGTTTTGAACAAATATTCCAGGTGATCCTTAGGTCAGTGGCTTTCAGACATACATTTGATAAGCAAGACATTGTCAATTATCTAGAAACTTGGCTTTATTCCTCACTCAGTGTTTGTCAAGGCAGCCCAAAGACAAACCAGTAAAAATTTAGCACTGAGGATTTTTCACAGGTGCTTCTAATTACCTTCCCTCCTCTGGTGCCTGGGTCCCTGCCACCTTGACTTGCTCTCACCCACCACCATCCATCACCTTTCCCATTTTTTCTCCCTGTGGTCTTTCCTCTTGCCTGCTGCAATGATCACTTCCTCTGAAATATCCGCCTCTCATGTGTCACTTTCGCACTTTGCAACTCCCCTTCAATCCTTCTGTTTCTCTTTATCCTATGACTGACTCTCCCCGAGAAGCCATTTGCGGTCCCCTATTACGAAGAATTCCCTATAAAAATAAATTTATATTGTGCTGTGTTTGGGAGATAAACTTGGCGGGGTAAACAGCTGTACAAAGCAGCTCTGTGCAAACAAGTTTAAAGCAGAATCCAACCAGCTGCTCAGCATGAACCCTCTGAGAGGTGAGATCAGCTGTTGTAGTAACCAACAGTTGCCCTACAGAAAGCCAGGCTTGCTGGGAGAGAGATGAAAAAACAGTATTGCCAGGTGATCAAAGCAGGGGTAGTGAGTAAAATGTGTCCTGTCCAAAAGAGGATGCTATGATGATAATTTTTCTTTACTCACATTGGCCTATTTCATCAGGAACAAACCAAAATTACTTTAGGAACTGCTTTGTTGAAAGGAGGACACGATGCCGGTTTGGCACTGTTGAGGCATTTTGATGCATACATATTCTACCTTTGGAATTAAACATAAGGTTGAGAATAGAAATTCATATCACCTCCACTTTAGGAGGTCACAGGCTTGTACATTTCTGATAAAATATCTTCAAATTTGACTTGGAGATTCCTGAAGTTTCATGTTCTTCCTATAAAGGGAGTGTGTGTGTGTGTGTGTGTGTGTGTGTGTGTGTGTGTTTAAGATGAAAATTAATATATATTTGATGAAAAAATCATAAATATCAAGAATTGGCACCTGGCTGGTATAGCTCAGTCGTTGAGCATTGACCTATGAACCAGGAGGTCATGGTTTGATTTTTGATCAGGACACATGCCCAGGTTGTGGGCTTGATCCCCAATAGGGGGCATGCAAGAGGAAGCTGACCAATGAATCTCTCTCATCATTGATGTTTCTATGTCTCTTTCCCTCTCCCTTCCTCTCTCTGAAATCAATAAAATGATAAAAAAAAAAAAAAAAATTGGTTTGGACCTTAATGGTTTCTAGTCCAACCACTGGAATATTCAATTGACCTTAGGGAAAGAGAAACCAGATTTCCAAAAGTAAGCAAGCACAATAGATGGTCTGTCTTTCCTGAGTTTCCTTATGCAGAACTAAAATTAGCCTCTTTTTATCTTCCTTTTATCAGGCTTTTTCTGGTCAAAAAGAATAAGCCAACCTTTGTCCGTGAAGCTTTTAAAACTTCCTTTGAAGCAACTAATCTTTATACCACAATACACTAGTCTTCCTTATTCCAAGCTAAACCTTACTGATGGCTTTAATCAAATTTCTTAAGTCATGAATTCAGATCCTTCTAGCATCCATCATTTGAACAAGTTCCAGTTTATTTTACTTAAAATGTAGGGCTCAGAATTATGTGAAATATGCAAATTGAAGTTTGATAAGTAAAGAATAAAATGTGATTATTATTATCCTATATTTAATATTATATGGATGCTAATCCCAACCTTTATTGATTTGTGATTTCAAAGATGATTTATTATATTGTTGATTCACTTTTTGCATTTTAACTATTCTTAATAACTAGTTTTCCTCCAGTATTGCATATTACTCTACCTTTTCCTAGATTTGTAGAACTGAATATTGGCTCAAACTTTTAGGGATTAACATTAGCCCTGTTAAATTTTACCTCATTATATTCAGCACATATATTCAGATTTCTATGAATCTCAGTTCTGCCATTTGACATACTTTCTATTCTTCCATCTTCAGGCCATCAGAAAATTGTAAAATTATTATTTCTATCAGTTTCTCCATTAAATTTCTAGCCCTCTGTTAAACTAAGTTATCACCATAAAGACACATTTTAAAAAGTACTTCATCCCCTCGACTTACTCCACCCCCTGCACCTTACATGAGGACTTCCTAAGTTGCTTTATAAAAATATAATTTAACCACATCTCTGGCTTTCATTGGTAAAGGGATAGCTATGTAGAGCACATATGTTTTGGTAAGACAAGACAAGGTAACATAAGACAGGACAAAAACACTGCTTTTTATGTTATACAAAGTCTCCATATAAAAGTTTTTTTTTGTTTTTTTCTTTTCAACTAATTCTCTGAATTGAGCAAAAGGAAAAACTGAAGAAAAAGAAATTTATTTTTCTAACCCACAAAATGAGAAGTATATGCCTCATGAAATGTCACCCTTTCCTCACTGCTAGAGGGCTCGGAACAAAAGTTTGTAGTAACTACTTATAGTTGTTATTTGCATGGATGTTTCAATAGTTCTCTTGATATCACCCTTTATAATTTTTCTGTTTTTCTTTGTATGATATTAGTTGTTTGTCATATTTTAAACCATGTAAATATACCAATAAAATGAATGAGTTAGCATATTGTTATAGTTGTTAAATGAGAAAGGATTAGGGCATAACTCACTTCTGTCTCTATCACCTTTCTGGAAGTTAATCTTTGTCCATTAGCATCCTTTAGATCTCCATAGTCAGCTTCTCCATAGCCCATACTTCTTCTTTTGTTGAATATGTCTATATTCACAATCTCCATTTCCTTGTCTCACACTAACTCTTCAAATAGCTCCAAGCCAGCTTTCTTCCTAATAACTTCACTAAGCTATGCTTGTAAAGATCACAAATGGCCCCATATGATTAAATCCAATAGTTATGCTCAGTTGACTCCTACTTAACTCTTCTTTGAACACACAAGAATTTTACTTTTTTAGTCAGTGCGCAAAGCTGATTAGTTTTGACAGGCTTGTGCTTTTCGTTGTTGCTGTTGTTGATAGCATTTTTATTGATTTCAGAGAGGAAGAAAGAGGGAGAGAGAGAGAGAGATAGAAACATCAATGATGAGAGAGAATTATTGATTGGCTGCCTCTTACGTGCCCCACACTGGGGAGTGAGCCCACAACCCAGGCATGTGCCATAACTAGGAATTGAACCATGACCTTCTGGTTCATAGGTTGACACTCAATCTGCTTGATGTAGATTATTTTATGAATCTTTGTTGTATCTCATTTTTTAAAACAAAATTCATAGACTATGATACAATTTCTAATTCTAAGAAATATAATTTATAATATATATATAATATATAATTATATAATATATAATTATAAAAATATAATTATATAATTCTGTCATATGTTCCTCTTACTAAAGTGCCAAAACACTTTTTTTAGAGTGATCATCTTCAAATGGAGGGCCAAGTGGCTTCTGGGAAGTGGATGCACTGAGGGACTTTGGGTATTGAGTCATGTTTAATGTTGGGGGGAAAAACTTGCAGTTCATATTTTTGGGAAAGATAGGTGTTTTTTCCTAAAGGGAAACACTTGCATTTATTTCCTCTCTACCTT
The DNA here is from genome assembly GCF_964339955.1 of Pipistrellus hanaki. NCBI lineage: Eukaryota > Metazoa > Chordata > Mammalia > Chiroptera > Vespertilionidae > Pipistrellus > Pipistrellus hanaki. The sequence continues at coordinate 77,503,963 of NC_140508.1, forward strand.
GAATAAGATGCTCTGAAATCAGAAATTAAAATGCTGCTTTCTCACATGGATAAAGAAAGGTACTTCCTGTACAACTAGGCTTTGACTAAATAGTACATAGTGAGGCAGGAGTACTGGTGAGAACAACACTGCCTAGTTTTATTTACATCTAGGCTTAGAGGGAACCAATAGTTCAGAGCCAGCATGGGGACAGTCATAATAAAAGTAGGACCTAAGAGCCATTTGGCTTCTCTGGACATATTACTGTAACAATGTAGCTATAACAATGTAACTAACAATGACTGGTGGGAATATACTTATATTTCACAAGCAGTAATTAGGCCAAATAGTAATGAATCATGAACAAATGAGGTACTATTTTTACTTCTCACAACTCAACACTTCCTACCTGTCTGAAGCACTTACTGATAAAATATACCTAATGCCTCTTATTGCATTAGAGCTATCACATTTATATTGTAATATGGACTAATTGCACACATTACTTCGATTAGGAGTCCAAATTCTGTCACATGCACCCACTCACACACACACACACACACACACACACACACACACACACGCGCGCGCGCGCGCGCGCACGCACACACACCCACACACACACAGACATACACACGAAAAACTGAAGTCCTTCATAAAGGGAGCATGTCTTCTAGCTCCTTGGATGGATTTACTTACTTATTCATTCATTCATCCATCTATTCATTCAGTGGATAATTTGAATACCTGTTATATGCTAAACACTATATAGATATTTTATTATAAAAAAAGATAAATACCAGTCCTAACAGATCCTGAAGTTTTAGAGACAAATAAATAAGCAAGGGTATATACATCAATGAGGACTCTCTTATATGAAATGAGACTGTATTGCAGAGGCACCAAACTTTGTTCCAGATACTCAAAGAAGGCTTCCGGAGGAAGATGATATGGGGAACTGAAGCATGAGTAGAAGTTATTCAAGCAAATATTTAAGAACTGTTTCAAAAAGAGGGAACATTGTGTGTGATGGCTTGTCAACAAGGGAGAATAAGGTCTGCTATAGAATCTTAGAGAAATGCATTGTGGCTGCAGTGTAGAGAGCAGGTGGGGAGAAAAGGAAGAGAAGATGGGATAGGAGAGGAAAGTTAGGGGAAGGGTAATCTATGTCATGAAAGTCTGTGGAGGACAATACAAATCTCTTGCAATTCATGAGATCTTGAACAAATTATTTAACCATTACTATCTTTATATTCTCAACTTTGCAATGGATCAAAAAATTTAAATGCCATGCTTTCACGTGATTGTCAGGATTTGCTCCCTGGACCTCTGACATCAAATGTACCAAAGCTCTGTGTATCATATTTTAGCTCTTTGTAGTTATGAATAAATTAAATTATACATTATTTTTTTTCTCAATATCTCTAATATGTAAAATGTGGGCCTATCTGTACTTTTACTTTTGTCCAGAAGATGATTATTAGAGATTATTAGAATGTTTAGTTTAGAGAGGAAAGGCTTAATGGAAATATAACTTTTTTGAATATGTGAAATCCTGTCATTTTAAGATATAATAAGATTTTACTGTCCTTGAGGGTATAAGTGGGATATATAGATCAAATTTACAAGTAAGTAGATTTCAGTTCAACTTAAGTTTTGAATAATTTGTAATATTCTCAAGTGCAACAGGCTACCTCAAAGGTAATGAACTTTTCATCATGAGAGGTGTCCAAATACAGGCTAGATGACCATCTAGTAAATATATATCAGGTAGATATCAATTTGAAATAGATGACCCTTTGGCAGATAGATAGTGGAGTTACTTCCTTGGCTAAGTTTTCCTCTGAGAATTGCTTTTATCCACAATCCCAGCTGAATGGTCAAAAGACAACATTACTGCCTCTATTCCTCATCACCCAAAGACATATCGATATTTAAATCACGATTGAAATAATGATACCCCAAAGGTATCAATCATTGTCTACCTTAAGAAAGCAAATTAATAAGCTATTATCACATGGTCCATGCTCTGAAAAAATTTCCAATGATATTAGAACCAGAAAGTAAAATTGCACCAAATGTTATAAAAGTAGGGGAAGTTAGAAGAGGAAAGAGAGAACATGCATCAATGGGGAAAAAAATTAACTTCAGAGATAAGTAGGGAATGTCACAGCCATATAACAGAATTCCAAGCAGCCCCATGAGAGCCTGTGGCCACCATGATGTCCTCATCCCTTTGATTCTACTCAAGTACAATGTTTATTACCCTCCTCATCTCCCCCACAATTGTAGAGTTTGAGACTTTCTGCCATGACTTATTTTTAACATTAAAGAGTCCATAAAGTACACAAAGTGGGCATAATGGAGAAGATGCAAGCAGGAAAACCTACCAGTGCTACCATAAAAATTATCACTCACTTTTTTTGTGCTCCAATCATATGTCTTACTTTCAAAATATAAATTTCATCTGTGTTAAATGGTTTTAAACTAGCAGTGGCTTTGTATTGATCCTGAAATATGTTAAGAACTATCTAGAAGAAATATTTTACCTCTCCTCTGAACTGGAAAATGACCACACTGCACCATAAGGTGTTCTAGTCAGTCACAGGGTACAATAACTATTACGTATACCAACTTTTTGTCATCTTCACGATTCCTGCTGGATTTTCAATAAGGCTTTTTAGGTCAGGTTCAAAGTTTTCTGACTGGTTGTCAATGTAACTTTACCTGTTTAGGCTACTGGACCACTTAAAAACCTCTGAAAAGAAAAAAATGTAATTAAAAAGAAGGGAGGGTTAAAAAAAAAGAAGAAGAAGAAGAAGAAGGGAAGGTTAGAGGGGAATGTAGCCCTAAGGAAGGACAAAAGCTTAAGAGAGAGAGAGAGGCATTAGCTGAGGTATAAGGACAAAGGCATTTCCTCCCATCATGAAAAATCTATGGCAAGTTAATAAGAGGACTGTGATGAGAAAGATGAGTATAAATCCGTTAAAAATGAACATTGGTTTTTATATTTGTACTAGAGCCCCATTGCACAAAGATTTATGCAATAGGATTTCCTTCCCCTGGCTTCCTGCACAAGTTTTCCTCTGGCACCCAGGCCCCAGGCCTTTGCTCCAGCCAAAGGATTTAGTCTTCATTCTGGCCAGAGCCTTCAGTCGTTGCTCCAGCTGGAGTGCTGCTCCTATAGCTCCTTCAACCCCCCTCCCTCCACCCCATAGCAGGCGTCCCACTCGATCTGGCTGCTCGCTGCCCAGAGGCCTCAAGTGGCTGGGGAGTGGGACCACCACCATCTCTCTGTGTTGATTTGCATACTCACTCCTGATTGACTGGTGGGTGTTGAGACATGATGGTCAATTTGCATGTTTCTCTTTCATTAGTGTATACTAGAGGCCCAGCACAAGAAATTCATGTATGGGTATAGTCCCTAAAACTGGCATGCTATCAGGGCCATCTTCTCCAGCTGCCTACAGCAGGCCCTGACCCCCACTGCCACCCACTCCCAGTTCCTGTTTGCCATCCAGTGATTAGAGCCTGATGGCTCTGGGAAGCGATCAAGAGGTGGCCATTCCCGCTCACTCTCTGGCCCCGCCCCCATCATAGGTCACTCTCTGTGTGGGGCGACCAGCAGGGCAGGAGCCTGAGCCTCACACCTCCCACATGCCCTGCCACCCATCCTCGGTTCCTCACTCACCATCAGGCGATTGGAGCCTGCCAGCATCCCCACAAAGGAAAGGAAAAGGGAGATGTGGTCAATGAGCCTCAGAGTAACTGGTGGAGCAGAACTGCTCGTTCTGCCATTAGGGTCAATTTGCATATTACCCTTTTATTATATAGGATTATTTATTTGATAGATTTAAGATGTTTTTATCAGTTGGCTATTAGTAAAGTTTGTCAACTATAATCATTTTTTCTTCCTAGTGTTTGAGTGTTAACCCAATATATTTTCAGTGTCTTGGATTTCAAGATTTCATTGGGTTACCAAAAGGCTGCTCAAATTGAGAAAAGTAAATCCAGAATAAAATACAATACTTGTATTGCAGGTAAACACATTTTACCTTCCTGCAGCGTTTTCTAAGCCAAAAGGAAATATTTCAGATCATCATGTTTATAACTTATTTGACTATTTTTGAAGTTCTATTTCAGTTTGTTCCTCGAAGGCAATGCAAATCTATAATTATTCAGATTTTTCTTCAATTTAGATGAGTGCTAATTAGGTCTTTTTCTCTTCAGTGCCCCCAGAACTTAGCTAACTAAATTGTATTTGGAAATATACATGAATACATAAGAGCTAAGGATTTGTTTTAAATATTCATAGATTTTTTTTTTTATATGAAACATTCAGTTTTGATCTTTGGGTAAGTATTTCAGTTTAGAAAGTTTATTTTTATAACAGTTGATTAAGATTTTGTTATTGTTGTTTATGTTGTTGTTGTTATAGGTGAATTGAAGTTCAAGCAAATACCAGACAGAGGAATAAAAAGGAGAGCTTAGCCTTTACTGTGCTGCTTCATGTAAATATTTATACTTATCCTTCTCTGGTCAGTTTCACTGACCAAGATGAACAGGAATTCATTCCAAAGATGGTAGATCAGTAGAGGGACAGAGAGCAAGAAACCATTTGACCCAAAGAGACCTTTAGAACTAGAGGATACAAGATGGTATTCCCAATTTTACTTCTAGTATGTCTGCTTTTAGAAGAAGCAATCAGTTTAACTCAAACTCCCTGTGATCCTCCCCAATATTTTAGTACACATACTGCCTTGATGTATGGTACATGTTCTCTCTCACCAAGCCACAGCTCACTTTTACTTTCCCGTTATAGTTTGTATTCAATAGAATTGGAAAGTTAGCTGAATGTAGATTTGCTTAGAGCATCTTTTGTGTTCATAAAGATTATTGTAGTCATTGCATTAAATTCATGTAAATTTAACAGTGTTAAGAGCAATACACTTAGCATTTTTGTGTCAAAATAAAAGCACCATTCAAACTATGTATGTATATGGAAAGGACAGAGTAAGAATTAGTATTATATTGATGCCAGTGGATGAAACTCCCCTGTTGCTTGGTAGAACGAGGTTCTTGGGGCTCTAATAAGAATTTCCAGAAGTCCCCACGGGGGTTGGTACATGGAGGAAGGTTTTGTTTGCATGGAGTTACATTCCTCAGCTTCCTAAGAGCTTTGTCTCTTAAACCAGGCCTAGAATAGTTGCACCTGGGGCTTCAGCAGAGTTAGAAATAGGGCCAATGTTCAGAGTTTCCGTTCCATGTTGCAACTGGATGTGGTTCACCATTTAGATCAAATTAAAGTCCATCAGTCCACTTGTGGAGTCCAACACAGCCATGTGCCATGTGGGCAAGGGGGAGAGCGGGCTCTACAGCAGGAGTCCCAAGAGGGTTGCTACTTGAGAGCCAAGGAGGGGGAGCCTCCTTTGTCTGGAAGTTGATGTGTTTAGATTCTGTATTCTTTTTTTATTTTTTTTAAATAACTTTTGTACCTTTTGAAATTTGTACCTTATATTTTTTAAAATATATTTTATTGATATTTTACATAGAGAAAGGGAGAGATAGAGAGCTAGAAACGTTGATGAGAGAGAAACATCGACCAGCTGCCTCCTGCATACCCACTACCGGGGATGTGCCCACAACCAACGTATATGCCCCTGACCGGAATCGAACTTGGGACCCTTCAGTCTGCAGACCTATGCTCTACCACTGAGCCAAACCTGTTTCAGCTAGATTCTGTACTCTTGCTGTGGCTGGCAAGCAACTTCACTGGTCACTCAGATCATATTGGTCATGCCTTCTAAATTGCCTTTCTCCAGCCCCTTCCCCCATCAATGAGCAGAGAACTTAAATGTGTTAAATGTAGCTTTTTGTCATAGCTGTGTAAATGGCATGCCTATATTTAGTCTTCCTTTCCACTCCTTTCTTGTTAAATAATAGCTGAGTTATTACAAGGGTATCAACATGAAGAAGATGAAGTTGTATGAACAATAAATTATTTTGCTTTGCACAGCATCCTACTTTGCTCACAAAAGATTCATGCTTACATATTGGAAATGTTAGTAATAAATTTTCTTGTTGCTCACTATATACCCTTTGATTGTGGTAAATTTTCACTCAAAGAAAATGAATTGTCAAAAGAAATTAAACAACTTATTAAATAGTATACATAGAGTACCAAATTCATATGATCCCCTCTATTTGTTTCCTTGAGTCATTGTCTAGTAAAAGATGTTCATGTTATACATGGAATGGTCTCTACCTTCTAATATCATGGGAAATAGCAAAATGAAATTTTAAGAATTTAGTTCTGTGGCCAGAGTGCCTGGATTCAAATCTGAACTCTATTACCTGCCAGTTATGTAACCTTGGGCAAGTTACTTAACCTTCCTGAGTATTTACTTTTTTGATCAAATGAGTTATTGTCCATAAAATGCTTAGAACAGAGCCTGGTTTATTATAAATAAGAAATGCTGACTATAATAATTATGTTGTTTTTTTTTTCTAAGCCATTGCTGAGTGCATAATGAATGTGGCTTCTAATAATCTTTATTATGAAATTTTATGAAAGGAGCAAAGTAAATTTCACTCTAATCTTCCAAGTTTTCTCCTGGAAACCCATAACACCATATAGGTTAACAAGAGAAAAACAAATAAGTTTATTAACACGTATACCTCTTGTGTCCATGTCAGATACCCAGGGAAAAAGGAGTCACTCCAAGGGGTGGCTTAGGATTCAGACTTAAATACATTCTTCAGCTAAATGCAAAGGAGAGGAGTAATGAGTAAGCCAGTTCGGGGGGAAGGAATAATGTCACAGGTCCTATGCACCTGAAACTTTAAAAAGCAAAACTCTAAATATTAGAGTTTGGAGTAAGGGAGGGTTTTGGTTATGGAGAAGGTGCCTACTGAGTAGATGGGAGCCCTAATGGAACCTCAGATGCCTCTTCCCCAAGTACAGAGCTCAGGCTTTTTTTTTTGTCAAGGGACAAGTACAAGGAGGGGTTGTTGTTATAAAACTCAAGTCTTTCTTCTAATGATTAGCATGTCTGTATGCAAAACTAAGCTGGCCGAAACCGGTTTGGCTCAGTGGATAGCGCCTTGGTCTGTGGACTGGAAAGGTCTTCGGTTTGATTCTGGTTAAGGGCATGTACCTAGGTTGTGGGCACATCCCCAGTGTGGGGAGAGGGTGCAGGAGGCAGCTGATCAATGTTTCTATCTCATCGATGTTTCTAATTGTCTATCTCTCCTTCCTCTCTGTAAAAAAATCAATAAAATATATTTAAAAAACAAAACAAAACAAAACAAACAAACAAAAACTAAGCTGACACTATTAGCCTGAAGGCCATGGTAACAAAGCAGGTTTAAACAAGATGGAGTCAGAGAGACCCAGTGTTTTACTCCATTACAATTGGGACAATTACTGTAAATAAAAGTAAGGTTTGTAACACAGATTTATGTTAGTGCCTTTGAAAAGAGTTTCTTGTGATTTAGTCATCCTCTTAGTACAGAGAAGGAGACACCCTTACAAATGAAGATCCCTTATTGCATAGCTCAGAAAGAAACTCTCTACAGACTGATTCATATGCCTTTCAGCATAATGATTATTGCGTGTCTCATTTTTTATTCTTATAAGTTTATTTCCAGTAGGACATAATCTCACTCATCTGGGGGAAATGGTGAACAACATAGACTGATGAACAAGAACAGCTCAGAGATAAGGAGCCATGGATCAGACTGTTGGACCTCAAAGGGAGGAGGGGGATAAAACGGAGAGATCAACCAAAGAACTAGTGTGCATACATATGAGCCTAACCAGTGGTCAAGGACAATAGGGGTGGAGGCATGAGTGGAGAGGGGGAGATTGGAATGGGGGGTTGAGGACAAATATGAGATACCTTAATCAATAAAGAAATTTAATAAATTAATTAATTAATTAATTAATTTAAAAAAATGAAGATCCCTTTATAAACATAAATTTCCCTTAGATAGGATAACTCTTCCCTTTTTCTAGAGCTACTCAGATGTTTGCTGTTTCCCAAAATATTTATATGTAAAAGAGGCATGCTGCAGGATGCTATATTCTGTCCCCCTAGAAAATGATGGAATTTCAGAAAAGGTGTATAACCCAAATACACAGTCTTTAGTTAAACAGAACTGAAACTATGCTCTTAGGGTCAGGATGTGTAGCATATTATTAAAATGTGAATATATTTCTCAGTGTTCCAACTGGGCACTGAGTAAATCATTATTTGTTTATCTCATTCTACCTTGACTTGATTGAGGGTTTTATATTTTTTTTTCCATCTTTGGCCTATTTTGACCATTTTTCTACCCAAAGATAGTTTTGACCTGATCCCTAAAGTGGTATGGAAGAGTCATGTAGGCTGGAAATTGATATTGACTACCTGCCCAAATGATTACTGTAAATCCAAAAGAACAACTAATTTTCAATTTCTCTAACCTCCAAAAATTAGGTGGCTGTGCTTTACCACACACAAGAAAGAAGAATTAGATAGGAAAAATCTTGATTAGCTAGCAGGGAAATAGAGAACACTTTAGGGCCTAAAAATAGAATTTGATGAAACCTCTCCTTTTGTTAGTTAAACTTACTGGATATGCTAAAAATGGGAAAACTATATAAAACTGAAATATAAAACATAAAGGATGATCATAGGGACTGGGGGTGACATGTTTTCCATACTTGTATACAAACTGCACAAAACAGTGAGTCTCACAGGTGCTCAGACATAGCATGAGATACTTTCCCTAGAGTGGGAACTTTGGGTATATATGAAAGATAGGAAATTTTCAAATCAGAAATAATCTCAGAGATCGCATGAAAAAAACCTTCTTTATTTTAAACAGAGGAAAATTGGGGCTTTTGTAAAAAAAAATTTGCTATTGCTAATTTGGGAGAATCTAGTTCTTTACATCCAGCTCACTTTACAGAATCCCTCCCAGTTAGGTTAGCAAATTATATGCACATTCCTTCCTATTTGAGTTTTGCAAGTGAGTACTCCTTAACTCTTTGTCAGCTCTATTAAGCTGGTCTAACTTCCTATGGCTAAACATACAACCATTTTTCATTTTTTGGGCAATCTGTTCCATTAAATTTGCATATTCAAATATGCAGCATTATGTCAGATCTCTAAAAGAAAATTCACTAAATTCCTGGTAGGATTAGTCTCTCTTTTTCTCTTTGGCTAGGGACAAAGATTTGAATAACAACTGAGGGAGAAAAAGCAGAAGTTAGGCAGTGCTTTCATAAACGAAATTAGCAAGTTTCTACAATTTAAAGGTTCTATTTGTAATTCTAAAAACCCTTTCCTTTCTCCTTGCTTAGCTTCAGGCATGAATAAAAGTGTTGGGAGGGGGTATGTTTGCTTTTCTTCCTCTTAATGGGTAACAGATAACTAAATGCTGAATTTACAAAATACTTTGCTGGTTCTGGATCTTTTTGTATAAGCACAAGATGAATATCATGGCTAAGATCTTAACTGAGTAGTATCTGCAAAGTTGCTTTGCTGTGAATATGAAGAATCTACATTGTTTAACTTGACAATCTTCTCAAATGATATCCACAAGTATTTAGCATTAAAAAGCTCAGTTTAGAATTTGAATTGCTAATGTTGAGTTTCCAATTCAAGGTTCTACAATCCAAAACAGGCTTGAAAAGGAAAAACAAAAAAGAACAAGCATAATTGAAAGGAAACAGTAACAGTGACTCCCACTTGGTTAAGTTGCTTGCAGGCAACCTAAGGGGTCTTCACTCTGTATGACTTCCAATTGCCTTACATTGTACTATGCTCTAAGGCAGAACATCCTAAAAAAATATTGATATAATTGTTATCCAACCTGAAACAGAAAATACACACACACATATGAAACTAAGCAAAATTCGAACATGAATTTTAAGAGGGGGGAAAAAAAGCCAGCTTCTCGCACAAATTCATTGTTCTCATCAACTTTGGTTCTCTTGTCTTTCCCTTGACCATATATCAGGAGCAAAATCTCTGGGCTTGTACAGAGTTGTATGTAAAAAAGGCAAAGTTCAAAAAATTTCTTTATGGTCTACATTTTCCTCCTCCTATGTTGATCTTCTCTTCTTTCTGTGGAGATAGTTCCTTCCTAGCTTTGTAGAATTTGCCTCTAAAAGAGGATCTTAAGTTTATTGTTCATCTCTGCTAGGGTCATCATATCACTTTAAGGGATTTAGTTATCATCATCAAATTTTTTATTGAAAATTTCCAGGGCTGACCAGCAGACCCTGAACCACAGATGAATGAATTACTCTGACACTAATCTTGCTGTGAAAGAGAGGGCTAAGGGACGGCCTGGCCAAACAGACCAGGAAGCCCCCAATTGCCTGCCTTATAAGGCTTTTATTGTAGTTTTTATCTTTAGATGCAATCAGTAGGGTGAGTAATTTTGGGATAGTGATTAAGAGCTTTCACTCTAAAATCACTAAGACTTGTGTTGTATTTCAGTTGACACTTACTTGGTACCTATAGTTGTTTTGCAAATGACTGTGTTCTCTAAGACTCTATTTCATAATCTATACACTGATAATAATAATGATATCACCCTCACAGACTTTTGTGAGGATTGTATTTTCAAAATGCTTTTAAACTATTTAGTAAAGCATGTAGTGAAAAATACATTACTCAATAAGTAAGTGAAAACTTGTCTGCAGTCTCATAGGTTAGCATTGTCATGATTGCACCCATATTTTGCTGACTGCATATTCCTATCTCTTACATTACCCTTGCAGCTTTCAACATGAAAAGGCATTTTAAGACTACTGTTATAATTCCAACTGATGCTTATCATTTCCAGGATATCAGGACCACCAAACCAGGAAGCTCCATTTGCAATGCAGATTTCTAGAGCACACACACCAGGGCTCTCGGTCCAAGTGGCATCGGGACAACATCATTCCCCTTTACAGTAATTAGGAAACAAAGCATGAATATCTTATATTTAAGTTTCTGCCAGTTTCAAAGAGCAAAGCCAAATGATGAGCAACTTGGCAGGTATCTGTCTTAAACCAGAAGGATGACAAGAGAGGAGCCAAAATGCACTGTGATGATGCCCATTGGTTCCTTGATACTTGGGAGGGGCATGAGGATGGGTGCCAGGGCACATGAGACATCGTTCATTCCCTGGATGTGAAAATATGAGAGACTGAAGCCTCCAAACACCTGTGCTATCACAGCTTGAAGTCAGAGATGATGCTGGATGAAAATTCAATTGTGCTTTTGTTCTGAGGGATCAGTAGACTCACTGAGCCAAGGTTTTGGGCCCTTGCATCCAATAAATTGGTGGGCCTTCCTCCACTTTTGTAAAGAGTGCTAAAGCATGGAACGAATATTTTCAAAATGAACCCTCAAAATTATTTAAAATATAAAATAACTATCACTGGAAGTCAGGGAACAGAGAATTTGGGGAGAAAATATCTTCCAAATTTGTGTAAAGGGGGTATAAATCAATTGCTGCATGATTTCCTGGGAAGCTGTCTGCTCTCAGCAAAACCCAATAACAGCATTCTGTTTTGCCTTGGCACAAGGATCAGCAGTGGAACATATGACCTCTTCACTGTACATAGAACGATGCCATGTTAATGTGTATTTTAGAGACAAGTGCCATAGAAGCTCAGATCAGGGAAAGGTATGTAAAGCTTGTGAGTCATATTCATGGCACAAGACCTTGCGGGGGAGGGAGTGGTGCAGAAAGTCAAGTTGAGAGATCAAAACTCTATAAGCACAGGAAAGGGAGAGAACACACAGAGAATGGAACAAATATAATATTTGTAGGCAGAATTGACTGAAAGCTGACAAAGCTACTAAAAGTCTTGGGAATTCTGATTGCTATCCCTGGATACTTGCCTAGCATATCTATTCCCTGAGATTGCATCTACTTATAGTGACCAGCAACTCCACTTGGAAATCACAACTTTTTCTCCATCATATGTGCTTTGGAATTGGCTTTCTTAATGGACTCTATGTCCCTATTTCCTTCTTCTTCAGTCAATAGGGTGTAGTGAGAAATCAGAAGCGTGGAACCTGAGAACCCTAGTTTGAGTTCTGACTGCCACTTGTGCGCTGATTTCTCTGAACTTTCTTCATCTATAAAATAAAAATGAATATAAAAAGAATACATCAAACTGTGTGTCTTTTACTGTATTCCATTCTGCCATTTAAAACACAAACTTAAATTTTGTTTATATTTAAGTTTCCCAATCTATCATTTGAAAATGATACCAGCCAAGGGCTCTACCTTAATATTTTTAATGGTGATATATAATTATATATTTCTGCCATTTATTTAACTAATAAATGTCAATACCATCTCAATAGGTATTTATGTAATTTTGAATTTCCCACAGCTATATGAATTATAGCCACACAGAATATATTCTTAAAAAATCCTCATTAAAAAAAAAGACTCTTGTCATTTAAGTTTCTATTCCACATGGTCAAATTGCCTTCCAGACTAAAAAAAATTTATACCTGACGTGCATGGCAGTACATTTTCTTTTCCCTATACTGTATTTGTACAATGGATTATCAGCCTGTAAACAGTTTTGCAAATCTGAGCAAAAATAGTACTATTTTTTACTGTTTCTTAGGATAAACAAGTCTTTTTACATTTGTATTGAAAGTTAATGTTCTTTTACTAAAAATTGTTCAGGTTTATACTTAATTGCTTTTTTAATTATTTCAAAATATTTAATAGATATTAATACTTTGTGTTATACATTTTAAAATAATTTTATCCTAGATTATCATTTGTATTTTATTTTGCTATGACCTGTTTTATTGTAAGATCTTAAAAATCTTATTAATTAAAGTACTAGTACACCAATTTTTTATGGCCCCAGGACTTTGAACCCTGAGATTCAACAACAACAAAAAAATTTCTAATAATTGGTCTAACATTTATAGATTTCCATATTTAGATCTTTATTTGATTGAGAATTTATTTTTAAATATAATGTTGGAACTTAACTTTATTATTTTTCCTATTGTACATCCAATTTTCATAACACCTTTTAAGTTGTTTTGTGTTTTTAAATTATGTATTATATTATCTGAGACATTCAACATTTTGATTCCTCAGTGAGTTTTATGCATTTCCTAGATGTTACATTTTTCCATGTTCTCTGTAGCTCAAATGGTACTTGGCTCATAGAAAATATTAAATATTTGCTCACTGACAGAATAATCAGGTTGATTAAATTCTGAATATTAATAATAATAACATCTCACATTTACATAGCCCTTTGTCATACACAAAGCATTTACACATATATATTAATTCTCCTAACAACCCTCTGAGTTAAATGGGCCAGGTATTACATTCTTCACTTTACAAAGGAGGAAACCAAGGTTGAGAAAATGAAGTGATTTGTTCAAGGTCACATTACTTCTGTGGGATGAGTAATGATCCCCCAAACAATTCCATGTCCAGTGCTTTATTCCCTTTCCCAATCAAACCTGCTCAGAGACCATTCACATTTAGTCATTTGCTTTTTTCAGCAGTCATTAATTGAGGACTGGCGCAGAGAGTCTTCATTGCCAATCAGCATCAATCTTTTTCCTCATCTCTAAAAGAATCTTCATTATGTTCAGGTATCTTCCTTTTTAAAGACATAGCTCAGAGGAAGAGTGGATTCTGATAGGATCATTCATCATGATAACTCCATTCCCCTTCATGGCAACTGGTTTGGAACTCATATATGATTATTTTTGGTCAATGAGTTGTATGGGAAAGCGTTCCTGGGTTAAAGGGTTTCTGAGTCACTTTCTTTGCTTCTATGAAAGAGACACAAGATGTGGCAGCCCTTTGTTCCCAAAACAGATGACTATGGGATGTAACTCCTGTTGCTGTAATGGCCATCTTGCTGCTGGGCTAAAGAGGAGGCCACTGGGGAACAGAGCAGAGCGAGAACTTGGGGCTAGAGGGACACTTGCTCTTGCTCCACATCTGAGTTTCTGGAGATGTCAAATATATATGCTAAAGGTTTTGCCATCTGGATCAGGGCTGTCTGTGAATTACAGGTGAAAGTGTCCAAACTGACAGAAAGGTTCAGTGAGGGTGCAGAGCAGAGAGACTAGTGACGCAATGTGTTTTCAGAGTCTGCTTTTCACATTGAGCTACTGGAGTCAGTTTCTTGGTGCTGCCCCTAACATGAAGGCTTCTGGAACTTGAGGTTATGTGAGGCTTCATGTATCATTAGTAGGGATCTATACATTATTCATATCAGATAAACTCTGTCCTATAATGTGTCTTCTGAAGAAAAAAAAAAAATTGTGTTCAACAGAAACCCAGGCCTTAGTCTGTAAGAATGAAGACATACCTTCGTCAAAGTTGGGATTTCCAAGGTTGAGACCCACCATGCTATCAAAGATGAATGCTGAGTTCGGTGTGGCTCAGTTTACACCCTCAGCTCCCACTACCAGCTGTATGACCTTGGGCTAGTTTCCTATTGTCTTCGAACCTCAAGTTTCTCTACTTAAAAACACAGACAATAACAGTGATTTGCAAGTGCTGTCATAGAATTGGTTAAGACTATCATAGGAAAAGTCTCTGACAGAGACTGACCTTGGAAAACACTTAGGAAATGGAATTTCTCTCCATTTTTTCCCTTTCCTTGAAATTTTAGGCAGTGGCCTGCCCTGCATTTGACCTCCACTTTCTCTGTTGCTACTACCAGACCACATTTTCCTGAGGTCCATTTGGAATAGAAGCAATGTATGCAGGGCAAATATTTTCTGAAGTGACGACGTAACAGGTACCCAGACACAGAAACCACATATGTGTGAGGTACCACCACTTGGCTACTTAGAGACCCACTAACTTGTAGATCCTGCTGCAAGGGTGGTGAGTAAGATTCTCTGCTCCAGGCTTTTTCCCACGTAAAGCAAGCCCAGTTTTTGCACTGCTGTTGCATGTCACCTGCCTGATGTCCTCTGGCCCCTTCAAACTGCCTCCTATTGTTACCCTCCTACTACCCTTTCCCCTGATAATTGTCGGTGGATGCCCTCCATCTGCCCTCTCCCCCTGGCTAATTGCCTTCTGTTTCTCTCCCCTCATTGGTCACATGCCTGGTTTGCCCTCCTGTCACCCTTCTTACCTGCTAACCCCTGCTTGAATTGCTGCCTGGATGCAGGCAGCATGGGACTTTCTGCCCTTCAGACTGCCTGCTGCCTGCTGATTGCCTGTGCTGCTCACCCCACCTGCTGCACGCCTGGGGTCACCTTCCTGCTGCCTGCTCCACCTGTCCCAGGGCTGTTTGATTTCACCCCCTGAAACGCACAGATGGGATCTCTCCAGCTTCCCTGTGATTGTCTAATGGAGAAGTGGGATGCAAATGACTGTGCAGAATAAATGGAAAGGAAGAAAAAACAAACCAAAACAAAAACACCTACAGACATCCAAAGAGTTATTAAGAATCCAGAGTGATTTAGCTAAAAAAAAAAAATATTAAAAAAATGTTATGTGGTATCAGATTCTAAGATACAGATACAAGATGGAAAGAGAAAAAGCAGTCTTAGGGATTGTTCAGTGTGTGGGAAGCAGCCAAATGTTGCAGTTACATGCTCAGAGGATAAAGATTCCTCTCCCAGGTCTAACCCTAAAAGTAAGAATCAAGCCTTGGTGATACACGGGCCTGGTCATGGACAGTGATTGCATTGCACTGCCTGGCATGATTTAACTGAACATCTGGGGCTCTTAAAGCTGAAGTGACTATTTGCAACCTGTATCTGGCATTTAGCCTTTCATATCTATTTAAGATGCTCTATTGGCACTGTGAGTAGGAATCTACCTTTTTGGGTGTATTTTTACTTAATGTTCTCTGATTATTTAAATTGAAACTAACCACAATTGGGTGCAGTTGCAAATTAATAGAATCTTTTGTTGAGAACTTTAGTTCCCAAAGCAGAGAACTTGCTCTTAGGCCCAAAATTATTGTGTCATCCAGAATAGAGATATATTTTTATATTTTGGTGGCAAAGTGCCACAGAGTTCAGATGTCAGGACTCCAAACTTGACAAAGAACACTGGGAGCTTATGATAATGCATAGGCAGGAACACCAGCTGGGGACGTGGTATCTAAGATTTGTTTTTACTCATCCTTTCCAAGCCCAATGGCTAGTTCTTCCCTTATGTCCTCATTCCTAGGTATTCTCTGTTTGTCCAAAAGTTTTATTCTGAAATAAAATACATTTGTTGCCTCCAACCAGAAATCTTGCTACATTCCTTCTCAACCAGACCAACCAAGTGATTATCACATTATTTAGTACTTTTTTAAAACGACGTTTGTTTCTGTATTTTTAATTGTGATTTACATGATTTAGCCCTTAAAGTCAGTTTTTTCTCCTAAAAAAAGTTCTTTGCATGGTAGTAACATTGATAATGATAATGGGACTCCAGGGGCCTTGTCTTGGCTTCAATTTCCTCACCTGTAAAGTGCAGCGGAAGACAGAGGAAACCAGAGATTCTTTTGTGATTCTACTTAACTTGAAGATATAAGAATGATTTTGTAATCCAAACATCATGAGGTCTAAAATTATCCAGTTACTTCTTAAATATGCCCATTGACCCCATTGATAATGACTGGTTATCAATATCTACATTGGACAGATTTTCTAGTTTTAGTGAAGTATGTGAGGAAACAAGATTGTAATAGACCTAGAAATATTCCCTGACTGTATAGATGCATGAAAACCAATCACAAGGATAAATGATACAATAAATATAGAGTCTGTCAGTATGAATCAGAGAAAGTTTGAGGTGAAGAAATCTCTGATAGCTGATCACATATCTTTATGGTGTGGATACGGTAACCAAAATATCAAGAATGTAAATGACTTGTCTCATTGTTGCTAGAATAGATTTGGAGCCTTTGTTATCAGGTTTTGGCCCATATTCTCATCATAATTTCTTTATATATAACTTTTAGACTACTCCTTTGACTTCACCCTTGGCCTTTGGGCTGGTGATAACTATTGCAATAAGTCAAAAAGTCTTGCTGATTTAGCAGATGTAAAAAGAAAAAAAAAGTGAAATTTTATGCCTTAGCTTAATTGAATAGATGTGATATCAGGTCACAGTCCATATCATGTGAGAAATATGAGTGCTGATGTCTTCAAATTGACACAAGAATCATTTACCATCTATCAACCATCTCACAGTAATTAAGCATACTGCCTCCATTGCTCAGCACTATTTCAATTTTCCACCACAGGTATTTTTAATTGTCTCGATCCTTAAGCCAAATGAGAAATAATTCAATAAGGAAGCCAATAGTTTGTTCCAGTGAATGACTGTTCAGCAAGAGAGAGAATGAGGGAGAGATACCCTTAAATGTCATAGTTTTCATTCAAATTAGGTTTAAATAAATTGAAAGGTTCTATTACAGTTTCCTAGTTCCACCTATTTTGAAAAAAGATTGTTATGACCACATATTCTTGGAACTCTTGTGCTGAAAGCATGCTAACTATAAGCTCACCAAAAAACCATCAGAACAAATATATAGTGCAGGAAGTAAAGCTAAGTTTCTTAGACTTACTTCAGTTAGGGAAAATACCAACTTAATAGTGTCTCAAATAGAAAAATTAGGGATAAATAATTGTAGGGCTTTGTGTCATTTTGAAGGTAGTCTTGCAAGGTGGACTGCCCAGGAGGTTTTATCTTTCAGGGTTAAGTACAGTCAGTTCTCATTGTCTGCAGATATCTCTCTCTCTCTCTGTCCCTCTTCTTTTCTCTTGCTCTAAAAATAAGAAGAAAGGAAGGAAGGAAGGAAGGAAGGAAGGAAGGAAGGAAGGAAGGAAGAAAGGGAGGGAGGGAGGGAAGGAGGGAGGGAGGGAGGGAGGAAGGGAGAGAAAAGAAAAGAAAAGAAAAAAAAAGAAAAGAAAAGAAAAGAAAAGAAAAGAAAAGAAAAAAAAGAGAAGAGAAGAGAAGAGAAGAGAAGAGAAGAGAAGAGAAGAGAAGAGAAGAGAAGAGACAAGAAAAGAAGAAAAGAAAAGAAAAGGAAAAGAAGGAAGAAAGAAATGTTAGGTATTATTTATTAAAGTATAGCACAGGCCAGTTTAGCTCAGTGGATAGAGCATTGACCTATAGACTGAGGGTCCTGAATTAATGTCTGGTCAAGGGCACATACCTCACATGCAGATTCTATCCTCGGCCCCTGTCAGGGTGCATGCAGGAGGCAACCAAGCCATGTGTCCCTTTCACATCAGTGTTTCTTTCTCTCCCTCCTCTTCCTTTCCACTCTGCCAAAAAAAAAAAAAGTGTAGAATCCATTAATGTTAAAAAGATAACTTTCCTTTGCCTTAGGTCCAGCCTCTCACAGTGACCTATACTTTCCTGCACATCTGGTGCCTGCCTCTCACACTCAGCTTCTACCACTCTCTTCTTTCTTGCTCCTTTACTGCCAATTTTTCCATGGTTTTCTTTCTGTTTGATGGGTTCTACCCAACACCCTGCACATTCACATTCAGTATATGATTCACTTTTTATAATCTCAAAGCTTCATTCAGCATAAATGTCATTTGTTTTATGGTCTTTCTCAGTCATCAACTCTGGAAGTATTTTTTTTCCTCTATTTCAGCCCACTTTACTGTTTCCTTTGTACACTTCATCATAATTTATAATTATCTCTTTTGTTCATTTGTTTATTGTCTCTCTGCTCTATTACAATATTAGTTTCATGAGGGAGGAGCTTTATCAGATTTATTTACTGCCATATGTCTAGTGCCCAGCAAAAGCATTGGCTCAGAGTTGAAATTCAATAAATATATTTTGGGCTAATGAATGATTAATGAAGTGAATAATACAACTTATACTAATATTAATAGACCTTGACTCAATTGACCTGACTTTAAAAAGCACAAGACACTCTCAAAACTTCAAAATTATATTTCTTATGTAAAGTTACACTAATTTGATACCTTCTGTTAGCAGGAGGCACAAAACAAAACAAAAAACAAAAACAAAAACAAAAACACAACACAACACAACAAAACAAAACAAAACCCTTTAGAGAAAAATATGTTTAAAATACAGAACTTAATAGCACTTCTGAGGAATCAACTGAGCATGATGTTTTCCCATTATTTAAATCTTGGTTGGGATTTTAATTTCAGAGAAGAAATTCAGTAAATAGCAGATATCAGCCATGCAAAAAAAATATATAACAGAATAGTAAGTAAAAGTGGACTGGTGAAGTACAGCTATAATTTCAAGTCAACTATGTCTTTTGACTATGATCAGCAAATCATCTATCCAAGTATAGTTATTAATTGATAAACATTTTTTATGATTCACTACTACTTGAAAGTCATTGAATAAATTATTGGAAATATTAACATTAAATGCAAAAGGTCCCACTCTCTGGGAATTTCTAGAAGCTACTCATAGTCACCCTTAGATTTCACCAGGGAAATTTAGAAGATTTTTAATTTGATCCACATAATATGTCTAACTCAATATGAATCAGGATTATATCTTTATATATACCAGACACTATATTCAAGAGGTTTCATTCTCACCTGGACCCAATTTAGATGATGATATTCTGGATTATGAACTAATGCTGTAATGGTATGAGACTCTTGGAGGCTTTGGAAAAGGTCAATATATTTGACAAATGGGTTGGGGGTGGGGGCATGGTTCCCTGGGAGCCAGAAAAACTCCAGGATGACCCCTCATGATCCTCTTGGTGTTCAAGTCCTTATATGATTCTTTCCCTTTACTGTGGGTAGTACCTGTTACATTCTTTTGACAAATGGAATATGCAAAAGGTGATGGTATATACACCTTTATGTGTGTGTAATTACGTAGTAATGTTACATAAAATTAGAGTCCTTGTTTCTGTGGACTCTAATTTTATGCAACATCTTACCTAATAATAGACAAACGTAAATTGACCTTATCTTTGTTATGCCCATAGTCAATCAGGGTGAATATGCAAATTAACCCAAAAGAGATGGCAGTTAATTTGCATACATAGGCACCCAGCACCTGTGTCCCTAGAACATCCTGGCACCCAGGTCACTGTGAGGTAAGACTGAGTGGGCCCAGAGCAGCCTGAGAAGGGCCTCAGCAAGGGAGCCCCTATACAGGGCCAAGCCTGCCATTAGAATGAGGAGGCAGGAGTGGAGCCTGTGATTACAGGGAGCTGGAGGTTCCCTGCCCAAAGCCAAAAGCCTCCACCAGAGGCTTTCTGTCTGGGCAGGCCTGGGCAGGGGTGGAGCCAGCTATCAGAGGAAGCTGGAGGGCCCCTGCCCAGGCCTAAAGCTTCAGCCAGAGGCTTTGGGCCTAGCCCACAATTGGTGTGAACTATAGAGGAAACAGCTTTTCTGACTGCACATTGGCTAAGCTTCCTGTATGCTACTGGTAATATTCTTAATAATTTGGGTAATAAGAATCCAAAAAGCGCCAAAGCCGGTTTGGCTCAGTGGTAGAGTGTCGGTCTGCAGACTGAAAGGTCCCAGGTTCGATTCCGGTCAAGGGCATGTACGTTGGTTGCGGGCACATCCCCGGTAGGGGGTGTGCAAGAGGCAGCTGGTCAATGTTTCTCTCTCATCAATGTTCCTAGCTCTCTATCTCTCTCCCTTCCTCTCTGTAAAAAATCAATAATATATATATATTATATATATAAAAGAATTTTAAAAGGTGATCTAGGGTTTTTCTACCACACTTCTGGAGAGAAAAAAAAGAAGGTCCACTGCTGGAGAGAGCTAGGAAATGTCATATTCTGTCCTAGGTAGTTTGACTCAATGGATAATGCCTCAGCCTGCCAACAGCAAGGTCTGGGTTTGATTCTGATCAAGGGCATGTACCTAGGTTGCAGGCTTATCTCTGGCCAGGGTCCAGATCAGCGCTCATGCAGGAGGCAACCAATCAAAGTGTTCCTCTCTGATGTTTCTCTCTGTTTTTCCCTTTCTCTTCCACATTCTCTAAAAGTCGATGGAAATATATCCTCAGGTGAGAATAAAAATAAAGAAATGCATATCTTATGAGAATGCCTAAAGAAAGTTGTCAACTATACAGTGGCAGTTGCTGAGGCACAGGTGATTAGGGGCAATCAAGCCAGCAGGGGAGCAGTTAGGGGCAATCAGGCAAGTAGAAGAGAACAGTTAGAGATGATCAGGCTGGCAGGGGAGAACAGTTAGGGGTGATCAGGCAGGCAGGCAGTTAAGCAGTTAGGAGCCAGTGGTCCCAGATTGTGAGAGGGATGTCCAACTGCAGTTTTAGGCTCAATCCTGGAAGTTGGACATCCCCCGAGGGGTCCCAGATTGGAGAGGGTGCAGGCTTGACTGAGAGACCTCTCCCCCCATGCATAAATTTCATGTACCAGGCTCTCTATATATATTGACAAGGACCAGAAGAGCAAACTGATTAACTGTTTTCCAGCTGTACCATATTTCCATTGCTGATTTTCACTGCCATAATTTCAGGATGTCCTCATCCCAAGCTGCTAAGGATTGGGAAATTCTATTAGATAATGCAATAAGTCCTCCAAACCCTAAAGATGGTTAGTAACAAATACACCATGTTAGAAAAGAATCCTAATTCCTACCTTACGAGAGACTTAGACTCCATAATCTCTACAGATTTCTTTATATTTTCTATACTAGAGGCCCAGTGCACAAAATTTGTGCCCGGGGGCAGGGGATTCCTCAGCCAGGCCTACACTCTGTTGCAGTTTGAGAGCCCTTGGGGGATGTCCGACTGATGGCTTAGGCTCCCACTCCTGCTGCTGCACTTGCCAGCCATGAGCTTGGCTTCTGCTAAACAGCACTTCTGCTAGGGGAGTGCACTACCACCAGGGGGAAGCTCCTGCATTGAGCATCTTCCCCCTGGTGGTCAGTGCGTGTCATAGGGACCAGTTGTTTCAGCATTTGGTCGATTTGCATAGTAGCCTTTTATTGTATAGGATTTCTCTTAATGATTTTGTACTACAACTGATATGGTATTTTTTGTAAATGCTTCTATGACATCAGGGCCCAACTGAGAGTTCATAAAGTGGCAGACAGTAAAGGTAAATTTGACATCTCTAGTGGCTTCTGATGGTAACCATATCCCAACTTCTATTTTGTTTAAGTGAACAAAATTCTCATGAAGAGTCACTGTTCTCTGGAAACTTGGCTTCCTTTTTTTAGTCTTCTGTGTACAGATCTTATCTATCCCAACTTGATATACAACCAAAATAGGACAATGGACCAAATTTTATAGACTTTTTTTTTTGTCTTTTAAAGGGTGTTTGGATTTAACAGCATTATAACTTTCAGAACAGTTTTCTTTCCTACTTTAAAATATTTATCCTTAGAATTAAAAATCCTGCTGCATTTCAGCCCTTCTTATAGTTGCATTGATTGGTCTTTTAGGAAGCACAGCTGTGCCAATAATCCAGGCTCTGCATCTTTGCAAGCAGGAGGGAAGGCAGGAGATAAGAGTTGCCACAGGGAGTCTATATTTAATCTACAACTGGCTTATCCAAGTGTCTCATTGCTCCCTGAGGGTCTTACCACATGCACTATTGTGAGAAAAAAATGATAGGGAAGGAAGGAAAGAAAAGTTTACCCAAGATTGGTCTTCCACTAATTAATTCATTTCAGAATTGGCACAGGAGAAGTTTTTGCTTTGCTAATAATTCAGACTCTGAGAAAACTAGGCCTTCTCTGTACGAGCACTGCTTACCTTTCTGACTTTGCCCTGTGGCTGCTATTTGGGGATGGCTGAGCTTTTACTTGGCAACAATTGTTAAGGCTGCTGGGAGGCATCTGTAAATGGTAACTTCAGTAGCTCCATCAAGGAATCCCCACCGATCTAGACTGCAGATTTTTATGGGCATTCACACAGAGGGATAAAGTGGGTATCTGAGACAATTGTAAAATTACTTATGAAATAAGTAAATATACAAATAATCAAAACACAAAACAAAGTAAATAAACCTTCAGCCTCAATGGTGAAAATAGAAGAATGCTACTGTTCTTTAAACACAATTTTAAATAGCACATTGTACCTATCTGAGGATCTTTGTGCTATTAACTTCCCCTAGACTGGCCTTCTTTATGTTGTGCGTCTATCTGAATTTCTTAAGAATGAACTTAAATACACTTCTTACCTAAAACTTACATTGACTTATTACCCCTTCTTTCTCTAAACACTTTTAGCAGATATTATTGTTGTTTTGGTTATATTACAGAATTGGAATGCAAAGGGTGGGGAGGTTGGAGACCAGTTAGGCAATGACTAAGTTCAGTTAGGATTGTGCAGTTTATGTTTGTCCTGATTCACTAGATACTCTCTACACTACGTGTGCACAGCAAAGGATTAAATGAGATGACAAATCTTTTCTTTTATAAGAAGGTCACCAACTTTCTCCACCCTTCTCTATCTTCCCTCTGAGGTTTGATGGTCTAATTGATGTTTCTCTGGACCTGTTTTTGTTAATCAGTTTATGTTGTTAATTATATCCCATAAATGAGTGAGATCCAGAATTTTTAATGTCCCATTAGCTAAGCATTATTTAGAAGCAGAGACCAGAATAGTTTGTGAATATGCTTGTGCATAGATCTGGGCCAATATCAGTTTCTTTTCCTTATCTAATATACTCCCCAAATATTTCAATGCCATAGTCATCATTATGAGCCAAAATAAAAATTCATCTGACCACATACAGTTAGTCTTGTTCTAAGATGGGTGTCCTCAAACTTCTATTTTACTTTCTTATGGAATAACTCACTTGAATCATGTTTCTTTGTCTCTTTGAGGTGCCTGGTCTGTAATTTGTTTTGTTTTTGTTTGAAAATAATGTAAAAACAATAATCACAAACTGGTGTGTTCATAACCTAAACTCTTATATTTTTGAGATAAGGACAATATAGACCTAAATAAAAAGAGAGTGTGCTCCTGCATGCATGCACTGAGTATTTCTATAATCATCTTTCCACACCCTCATTTTCACTCACACAATTGGTCCCAGCCTCATGGGACTACTCTTCCTTTTGGTTTCCATGGGCTTATACTCATTTGTTTATATACCTTTGACTGTGTCTATACTATTCTTTTCCATACTGGAATTTCTTACTTCTTTTCCTAACCTGTCATTCTTTCTCATTATATACTCTCTTATTAGTTGATCAGTTGCATTCTCATGGCTGATATTACCACTTATCATCTTTTTTTAAAAATATATTTTATTGATTTTTGTACAGAGAAGAAGGGAGAGAGATAGAGAGTTAGAAACATCAATGAGAGAGAGTCATGATCAGCTGCCTCTTGCACACCCCCTACTGGGGACATGCCCACAACCAAGGTACATGCCCTTGACCGGAATTGAACCTGGGGCCCTTCAGTCCCCAAGCCGACGCTTATCCATTGAGCCAAACCAGTCCCGGCACCACTTATCATCTTAATGATACTTACTTTTATTAACCCAATCATATACTCAATATCTAAACTTTTCATTTGTTCTTCATCTAACATCACTTACTACAATAAATATTTTCTGACCATGAGACTAAATTAGGGTCTGCCTGTAATTTGTTTACAAATATTCTCTACTCTTCCTTTGTATAATCAAGATACTGAGGAATATTTAATCATTTAAAAATAGAGAAAAAGAATTAATTAATGTGTGGTTTCCTTTTACACACCAAAGCAAAGTCCATTTTTGCTTGCTCATCAGCTTCTAAACTTACGTTCTGCTGATTGTAAAATTTGGTGAAGTGGAGAATTAGGGAAGTAGGTGAAGCAAGCTTGATTTATATTGCGGAGGACTGACTTACTCTAGGGAAAGAAAATAAAATTTATTGCCACTGACAGTGAGGGAGGCATATTTCAAGGCAGGCTACTGGGTTGGTTATAGTTCTAGGGGCAGTTAGAAATGGGAAGGAGGAGTGTTTGCCATTTTGGGGAGTTATTGAGAACGAGACAAAGTGACTCAGCTTTCTTTCAGTCCCAATTTACTCGTTTAATGACTTTCTTTTCCACTCAACTATAAAGTTACATAAATGGAGAAACAACGCTTATCCTCCCCAATGCTATATTATCAACACCTATCAAGTTCTTCCCTAATGCAAGGGCTTTATCAGCATTTCTTGATTGATAGTTAACTATTTGTTTGTATGTTTCTAAGTTACTTAATATGCTATAACTATGAGCTTCAGTATATGCTATGAGGACACAGATAAAGTAGGGAAAGAGTGTTGCCAGTTAATGTGAGGTTATGTACATATAACCTTACTAGATTTTGATTAGAGGTTAGATTGAATTACGTTATTTTTGAAACTTTAAGAATTAAGTGTAATTTTGCTAGGGTCATCTAAGAAGGCTTCTCAAAAATGATAAAACACAAGTCCAGAAAGACCAAAATAAGTAGAATAGAAAAAACATTTAACATTATTTATGGAGGAGAATGCATTTTATGTAATGTTTCTACATTTTGCACTTCTGTGAGCTCAACATTTTCACAATAGTGTTGGCTGAATCAAAGTCTAAACATAATTATTTTGTTTTAAACCATGAAGTACAAAAGTTAATAATAGGAATTTTACTTTATTTGTATTCAGTATATTTGAATCTGTGATTTATGTTCAATTTGATTTTGTTCAAATTAAATAATCTCTTTAGGCTTCGATCTCTTTTCATGGAAGTGTGTACAATAGAGTTTGTCAACATTTTTTTTTTTTTTTTGTAAACCGCCAGATAGTAAATAGGCTGTTTATTTTTTTTAGCAAATCATATAAAGACTTTCCAGATCATATGGTCTCTATTGTAGCTACTCCCCTCTGCCATTGTAGTATGAAAGCAGTTGAAGACACTATGTAAATTAACTGGGTGTGGCTGATTTTAATAAAACTTTAATTACAAATACAAATTGGTCAGATTTGCCTTTCGGCTATAATTTTCTGACCTCTGGCATCTATATAATAAAAACCTAAGTGACCTTTAGGGTGGAATGACCAGAATGACCTGTTGCTCTGTTGCATGCTTAATGCAGGAGCTGCTCCCTGGTGGTCAGTGTGTTCCCACCAGGGGAGCAACACTCAGTCAGAAGCTGGCTAACGGTTGGCGAGTGCAGTGAAAGTGGTGGAAGACTTTCCTGCCTCCTCAGCAGCACTAAGGAGCAGTGAACATAAAGGTAAGGAGCAGCAAGCAGGTAAGCGGACATTCCCCGAGGGATCCCAGACTGCAGGAGGGTGCAGGTCAGGCTGAGGGACCCCCTCCCACCTGTGGATGAATTTCATGCACCAAGCCTCTAGTATAGCAATAAGTAGCTAGTGGATAGATCACAACAAATAAGTAGGATAATAAGTGAAACATGCTTAGCACAATACCTGGCACATGGTATAACCACTGAATAAATTATAGCCATTATGGCCATTAGGCAAAGTGTGTTTTAGTAAATATATATTTTAATTGTATATTAATATTTACTTAGTTTTTATTTTATGACAAGTTCTATGTAATTAGATATAGGTATGAAAGATGATAATATAAAAGAAAATGAAGTATATTAAATAAATCATGAAGATAAAAACAGTAAAAGAAAATTCCCTGCCATAAAAGAAAAGCTGGTACCTTATTTGGTTGACCATCATAAGCAGATTGAGAGCTGAGTAAAATATATTAAGCAATTACTGGAGACCAGGCAAGAAAGCCCTTTAAATTTTTTTTGAGAAATAAAGCAAAGAAAGTGAACCCTGGGTTTCTTCTTTGGGGCACTTTTAAGACTTTTGTGGAAGGAGAGGAATCCCAAGAGTATAACGACTGTCTCATTGAGTTGAATAAACAAAGTCGAAGGTCAGAAAAGTGAAGGTGATTTGAATGTATGGACAGCATATTGGCAAGCAGAAAAGTATGCAAAGAATGCCTCAGCAATTTGATCCTGATAAGGGTTCTCTTGATATATTGGCTTAAAAAATAAAAAAATAAAAATAAAAAAATAACAACCATTAAAGATCTGTAAGCTACAATTTCAACAGCTTATAGAAAGCTTTAAGATTAGAGCTAAATTTCCCCTAAAGTACAATCTTGGTCTCAGTCTAACAAATCTTAAAAACAAGCCTCAAAAAGAATAAACTCATTCCCTAATTTAATTTTGCCACAACATCAACACCATCTTTAAAAATATGGCAAAATTGAGACATTAAAAAACACGATATTTGCAATTTGCAAGAACCCAGTGAAAAATTACTGCATATACAAAGCAGCATAAACTGAACCATAGCCAGAAGAAAAATCAGTCAATAGAAACATTAAAAATTACAGAGATTATAGAATTGGTAGGAAATAACAGCTATTATAAAAATACTGAAAAGTTTAAAGAAAAGCACAAACATAATGGGAGAAATGGAATACATGAGTTTGGTGTTGCTACATTACCATCAAATAAAAATGGGCATCTAGAAAAGAGTATTACCCTGTTTCCCTGAAAATAAGACAGTGTCTTATATTAATTTTTTCTCCCAAAGTTGTGCTAGGTCTTATTTTCAGGGGATGTCTTATCTTTCCATGCGCTAGGTCTTATTTTCGGAGGATGTCTTATTTTTGGGGAAACATGGTACTAAAGAGGGATTTTTCATGGTTAATCAATGAAATAAGATGACATGACAATCATAAGCGTCAGTGTTGAATATTTAATAATAGAACTTCAGTATATATGAAACCAAACCAGAGAGAATTTGCAAGAGGAATAGGCAATTCTATAATTATCACTAGATATTTAAATATCTCTCAATACTTTATAGAATGGGGGAAAATCAGGAAAGGCATACATGGTTTATTTAACAATGCTAGTAAATAAATTTTGTAAATGATATTTGTGGAAGAATACACCAACAAAGTGCAGAATGCATATTCTTTTCAAGTGTTGAAGCAATATTTATTAAGAAAGGTCACATGCCAGACCTCCAAATCTATCTTAATAGATTAAAAAGAAGTAAAATTAGCCCATGGCTCAGTGGATAGAGAGTTGGCCTGTAGACTAAAGGATCTGGGTTTGATTCTGGTCAAGGGCACATGCCCAGGTTAAGGGCTTGATCCCTTGTAGGGAGCATGCAGGAAGCAGGCAATGAATGATTATCTCTCATCATTGATGTTTCTATTTCTCCCTTCTCTCTCCCTCTCTGAAATCAATAAAAATATATTTTTAAAAAAGAAATTAAATTATACAATGTAGGTTTCCTGACCACAAAATAATTCAACTAAAAGCAATAACAATCAGATATGTGGAAGCTATCCACTTATTTGAAAACTAACAAATAGTAAATAGGCTGTTTAAATTAAATTTGATTTAAAAAATGCATCACAAGGAAAATTAGAAAATATTTGTACTGAGGACTAAATTTGTGAGATGAACTAAAGTAGTTCTTAGAAGCATACTTATAGTTTTAAATTCTTATTTTATTTGAAGCGGGGGGGAGAATCAAAAGTCAACTATAAGCTTTCACTTTGGGAAGGTAGAAAAAAAGAATAGAATAAATCCAAATTAGAAGAAAATAAATATAAGGAAATCAACACAACATGAAACTAACAAACAATGAAGTTAACAAAATCAAAAGTTGGTTCTTTCAAAAAGATTCACAAAATTTATAAAACCATAGCTAAACTAATTAAGAGAGAAAATATAAATGGCAATTTGTATTAATATTAATAACAAAAGAGAAGCCATCACAATAGATCCTTAAAACTTGAAGAGGATGACAAGAGAGTATTAGAAATAACTTTATGTCGACAAATTTACCACTTAGAATAAATATTGTTCTTCCAAATTATTTTCTGTTGAAATAATTTCCCCTTTCATTTATGTCTAATCTAGTTTTGTTGAGGGGCTGTTGTGTAAGGAAACTCCTTACTTTGAGTAGGCTTTGGGCTTTGTCTTGTCTTCCTCATGTCCTTCATAGAATGCATGGGCTTTGAAGTAAGATTGATTGACTTCAAATCTCAGTTTTGCCCAACCAAGAACACATTAACCATGTATTCTTGACTGGGCAAGTTAACTTTCTGAGCCTTGGTTGTCTAAACTGTAAGACTGAGGAAACAGTATATTAATTAGATATAGTTGTTGCATTAAATGGGCTAACTCATGTAGAGTTTATAGAAAATACATATGAATGAGTATTTAATTAATGATAGATGGTTCTAGCCTTTCACCCAAAATAACTCATGCAGTAGCAGGAGATTTGTAAGATATATATAAATAATTCTCATGAATCTAATCCTCCATAATGGAGACAATGAAGCTGTTACAAGAGTTTAAAAGAAGGAAATGATATTTCACAAAAATTATCCCCAATACAGGTGAGGGAAAAATCCATCAGTATAGAAAAGTAGTTATATTTTTTGTATTAAAATATTATAGAGACAAAGACAGATTAATTGCTTGCCCTTTCTCCACCAGATATAAGCCACGTAGACAGAGAGACAAAATACAGATTTACTGGCAAACAGACCCTCGCTCACATATATGCTCTAAATGGTTGCTATGGATATCTTGTTTGTTTGTTTATTTGTAATATATGTACAAATAAACTTTGTATCTGAAATATATGTACTGGAGTCTTTCCCCAATGTGAAGAATATTTGGACTTTGAGCTTTTAGGAAAGTCATGGACATCTCCCCTTCAATATGGGAAAGAAGGGAAATTTTGTTTTATTTTATTGTGATTATTACTATTACTTTTGGCCACAGCCTTAAAATTGCCAAGGGATAGCTCTAACACAGCTCTGGCCACAATACCCTGGATGCCCTCCTCTGGCATCTGCCTTTAATCACAGACAATATGGTTTGTGTTTAGAATCGAATGACTGTCATCATCTAGCACTAATGTTCTCTGTCACAGGGACTTAACAACCCATTAGGGGAACACTCTCAGAGACTTTCAAATTCAATATTCTCTCCAAACTCCTGGCTTTTTATTAACCATACCATGTGGGTTTCCAAGGCGTGGTGCCCAATGGTATTATTTTTTTCCAAAGAGGTCATGGACAAGAAGTGTGTGTGTGTGTGTGTGTGTGTGTGTGTGTGTGTGTGTGTGTGTTTCTTTCAAGTGTCTATTTCAGCTCATTTAACATGCAGGCCCACCATACTCCCTATGTTGAAGTCTGCATTCACAGATAGCCTACATTTAGGACTCAATCTGATTTTACAATAGAAAGTGCACATGCTTTTGGATTGCATAATATGCAATTACCCAGCACATGATTGAAATGAATTACAAACTGTTGTTGATTTTCTGCATGGAGCTTACTTGGCTCTTTGATATATATTTTCTCATTAGCTTCCCCTTGATTTATTTATGATATTGTTATGCATATAAAGGACAGATTGCTGAAGTTCACATTGCAATGACCGAATTAGCAGATGAAAAATTCACGGTTATGATGTGCAGATGATTCCCTGAGCTTCTGAAGGTGTGCTCTAGACTCTCCTATGGCTGTGAAGCTGCCAATTCCATTTTTACAATGCTTCTCACATCTGTTCTGTTTACCTTTCCCAGGACCACAATTTCAGACCTTGTCCTCTCTTGCCTGGAAAATCGCAATATTTTTCTAATCATTTCCACGCATACAGGCTAATCCCCTTAAGGTTCATGTTTCTTAGTGCTGCAAGATGGATAGTCCCAAATCACTGTCCTGGTTATGCTACTCCCAAATCCAAGAGGAAAGATAAAGAAAAGAAGATAAGATGAGAGAAGAGCAAGAAAATCTCTCTCAGGGAAATAGTGATGCAGATAGATAGGAGGAAGGAAAGTAAGTGGGAGGAGAGAAGGCTGAGAGGAAGGTAACTGAGCATGTGATAGTGGGAAGGCAGTGATCATTCTGTCCAGGTGATTTCTGTCTGGGGTCACCTTTCTTTAATATGACTCATTTTTATGCAATTGGAATATAGGCCAGTTATGGTTTCTGCATTACACATGTCAGTGGAACATTTCTATTTGATTTGCCTAACCAGCCACTTTTCCACCTGTGCACCGCTCTGCTTGTCTAAGTGGAAGACTATTGTCACCACATCCAAGTACAGGACATTATAACTAGGCCAATTTCAAATATTTATGGGAAGAAGAAAGACATCCTTCTCTGGCCCCCGCTCAGCAGGGGCCATTATTGATTGGTTGGTGACGAAGTAGGAAGATGTGTTAAGAGGATTGGTAGAGGGTACAGAGGACAGAATGGTTAGTGACTATTTTACCACATGTATTTAAAGTCTTAGGCGGATGATGAGAGAAGAAAGTTCTTTAGCAGCTTTAATTTTCACCCAGCCTGAGAAATTGTCTGCATTAGGATATGGGAGAAAATAAGGAGGTCACTACACAGTAGAGCTGGAAGTGTTATATCTTTCTTTTTATGATTCTAAAGGCCAACTTACAAAGAAAAGCCATTAAGCAGCTTTAAAATTCAGAATTATAACATACAGATTTAGTGCCTCACAAAATCAAATTGGAAGAGTAGAAATATTAATAATTACTTCTGTTAAAAAATAAAAACAGCCCTGACTGGTATGGCTCAGTGAATAGAGTGTTGGCCTGCGGACTGAAAGGTCCCAGGTTTGATTCCAGTTAAGGGCATGTACTTTGGTTGAGGGCACATCCCAAGTAGGAAGTGTGCAAGAGGCACCTGATCAATGTTTTTCTCTCATTGATGTTTCTAGCTCTCTTTCCCTCTCCCTTCCTCTCTGTAAAATAAAATAAAATAAAATAAAATAAAATAAAATAAAATAAAATAAAATAAAAATTAAAATAAATTAAAATAAATTAAAAGGAAATAAGAAACTAAACATGTACTATGAATTTAATAATATTGTTAACTATGAAACATACAAAAGAATGACATGTCTGAAAGGAGATCCAAAAACTGTTAGCTTCCTTCTTTAACTAAAATAATAGGTAAACAAGTTCAATCATGTGGTTATACATAACTCTTCATAAAATCTTATTCAAATTATATAAACTCAAATGAAGAATAAGAATTTAGAAAAGGGCATACTTTAACAATTAAAATAAATGCCGCTACCTTTATCATCTCTATTCTAATGACACAAATTCCTGAACATTCAGATTGAAAATATGCTTATTTTCCTACCAATATATCTCTATTAGCTCAGAGACAAAAATTCACCATTTACTTAATTATTACTATTTGCAAGAATACATAATTTAATTACATTTGTGCCATGCATTGTCCTCACCATTCCTAGAAACAGAAGAATAATGTGATCAAGCATTATTGTTATTTATTTTTCTTAATTTTTAAAAATATATTTTTATTGATTTCAGAGAGGAAGGTAGAGGGAAAGAGATATAGAAACATCAATGATATGAGAGAATCATTGATAGGCTGCCTCCTGCATGCCCCCCACTAGGGATTGAGATGGCAACCGGGTATGTGCCCTGATCAGGAATCAAACCTGGGACCCCTCAGTCTGCAGGTGGACACTCTATACACTGAGCCAAACCAGTGAGGATGCATTATTGTTATTTACAATTGTGATTAGCTTAAAACCGTGTTGAATTTTTATTTATTTATTTTTAAAATATATTTTATTGATTTTGTACAGAGAGGAAGAGAGAGAGATAGAGAGCTAGAAACATCGATGAGAGAGAGTCATCGATCAGCTGCCTCTTGCACACCCCCTACTGGGGATATGCCCGCAGCCAAGGTACATGCCCTTGACCGGAATCGAACCTGGGTCCCTTCAGTCCCCAAGCCGATGCTCTATCCGTTGAGCCAAACCGGTCTCGGAGCGTGTTGAATTTTTAAAAAATATCTAAAATATATTTGAAAGTTAAAAAGGGGGTAATACATGATCCTTATACAAACTTTTTTTAGAGAGCATATTTTGGTATTAATGCTGGATACCAGAAGAACTTAAAATGTAAATCAATCCTATATAATAATGAGTGATGCATGTGTTCCATGTAAATAGAAAAAGATCTACAGTCAGAAAACTCACAATCCAAGAAAAGTCTTTGTTTCTACATTGAGAAAATGGCAAATGAATACCAATATATATGCTTAAATTTTAAAATGCACAAACATACCAATGTTTTTTCCATGATTGCCAGATTACCTCAACTTCTTCCATTATTTTACAAAATTCAGGCTTCAAAAATTTCTACTATATGTTTATTTTATACAACAAAATCAAACAAAATGCCCAGAATATGTGTGTGAGGAGTGAGGGGAACCTGAGTAGAGTGCATTTCTTAATTTTCTGTCTTTTGGGAAAGAAGAAAATGCCAAAGAAAGTGCCACTTGCTCTGTGATACATACTAAAATTTAAAGCAAATGAATAATAGGAAATAGTATCTATAATAGTGATTTTCAAGCGGTGGTCATCAAAGTTTTAGGAAATCTTAGAAACTCTCGTAAGGTCAGCACTGGATGCAAAAGGAGCAGAGATGTAATCACCTGACCTCTATAATAACAAAACAGCTCTGTTTACATGTTTTATATTTCATATGTAAGCATATAATTTTGTTCAAATAAATGCTTTTTTGGCTAAAAAGTATAATTACAAAACTAATGGTCTAGAGATTATGCTTTGAAAATTCAACCTATTAAGTTAGTGGCATATGTCACAAAATCAAATGTAGGAATAATCATGTAGAAAAATGAAAAGGGTTGTGTGAGATAATGCTAATAAAAGGGGGATAAGGTTGAAAAATGTTAAATGGATTTTGCAAATGTATGCTGAAGAAAATATATTGCAGAAAAATAGGTTCTCTAACAAATGAGAACAGTCACTGAAAAGCCATCATTTTAAAATTGGTGATATATTAGACTCATTTAAATCAATTTAATAATAACATGAGGGAAAAATAAATTTCATTCATTGGAAGGATCTTTTAAAATATATTTTAAAATACATTTAATTGCATACATGTGGACATTTATATCTGGATAATTTCATATGATATCATTTTTATATAAACAAATAAATTTGGTTGCATTTTCAATAAATCATTTAAAGTTTAATTTGTCAAGTGCTTTTTTAATTTTTTTAAAATTTATTTAAGGGAAACCAAAGGACATATTCCAAAAAAAGAAAAAGAAAAAACATAGAAGTGTGTTGAAAGTGGCATTACTGTAATAGGCAAGAAATATAAGATGTATCCCTAAACTTTTAGGCTCAAAGATGTTTAAGATTAGGGTGAAGCAGTATTGTATACATTACTCTTTTTTATTTTTTTTATTTTTATCAAGTTTTAATTTCTTAGCCTCACATTTGGTGTTTTCCATTAATCGACCCAATATTCATTCTTTGCTCTTACTGAACAACAGTTATTAAATATTATGTGGAGGGCAGTACATGAAATGATAAAAATGTTACTTTAAAACTTTCTTTTATATTATTTATTTTATTTATCTTTTGTCAATTTAAATTCTATTAATTCTTTAAAATCTAACACAGGTCTTATTTTAGGGAGCTCTGTCAGAAAGCTCAGGCACACAAAGATTGTCCCTTCTTTGGAATTCCTAAAAACAATTAAAATGTGACTGTTAAAATACATGCTTGACTAAGCCAAAACCGGTTTGGCTCAGTGGATAGAGCGTCAGTCTGCGGACTGAAAGGTCCTGGGTTCAAGTCTGATCAAGGGCATGTACATTGGTTGCGGGCACATCCCCGGTGGTGGGTGTGCAGGAGGCAGCTGGTTGATGTTTCTCTCTCATTGATGTTTCTAGCTCTCTATCCCTCTTCCTTCCTCTCTGTAAAAAATCAATAAAAATATATTTAAAAAAATATATATGTTTGACTATGGTATTTCATGTGTCTACCAATTCCAACTGAATTTGAACTACTTGCTAAATCTTTAGTGAATACATATTTGTTGAATGTTCAATGATTATAATTCACGAGATTAAGGTCTTTGTCTATTCTATTTCTTCCAAAAATGACATAATTTGGTAGTCACATGATAAAAAATAATTGTGTGTTTATTTTTAATAAAATAATTAGTGGAATAAATGGTCTTTTCAAGTCACAAAATTACACGTTTAAAATCACATTCTCACCTGTTATTTTTAGTGGCATTATTATAAGAATTCTACTATTTGATGGGTGGAAAAAAAGAGGGCTAAGTTCAATGTCAAGTAGTACCTGACCCGTACCTACAGATTCTGATTCCTGTACCAGTTTTAAGATTATGAAGAAAAACCATTAAGGGTTAAACTCTGAGAAATTTTTTTTAAGCTGAGGATAAAGAATGAAACAAATATTATAATCACTAGAGACTTATGCAGGGCTTGGGCTTGGGGAAGTGATAAGGTGCAGCATGGAAAGCCTTAAAGATGTTAGGGAGAGGAATAAACTGATCCAGTGGTTGTTTTTAAAAGATAACTCTGACTGCTGTGGGAACTACTGCATGGCTCTCTCATGCCTCCCTCTCTAGTCTTGGATAACATCTCTGGCTATTTTGTTTATTCCTTTTACTTGACTTTTATACAAGGGTTTCTCCAAATTTTGTTTTCAAGTTAATGCTGTATTTTCCTTTTCTTGTAATATCTCTTGAAAATCCCACCTAGTGTTAAGTTTTTAACACACACTGATATAGAGCCTCCTAGCTCTGTCCTGTATATTTGATTTCCACCTGAACAGATTCATTTGAATATTCATGGACAGCTAAGATTCAAAATTACAGAATAGAATTATTTAATTTTCCTAAACGGACTCTTTTAAATTTATTTTCTATTCCAATTTCAGGTAGCTGAAATGGGTATTGTCAGTCAAAACCCAAATGCCCTGGGCATGTGCCCTGACTGGGAATTGAACTGTGACCTTCTGGTTCATAGGAAGATGCTCAACCACTGAGCCACAATAGCTGGGCTTATTAGAAAATATTTATAAATATCACAACTACAGGGAAGTTTGAGTTATAAATAAAAAATATTGATTTTCTTAAACCTGTTGATAGCAAGTTGCTAACCTGATGCCTCATTCACCTCAAATATTTTGTGCATTGCCTATAGAAAAAGGGCATCTTCTATAAAGCCATGATATATTTTCAATAAAAAATGAGCATTTATATATTGTTACCTCCTCCTCCTCAGACCCACTCAAAATTTGCCAATTGCCTTGGTAATGTTTTGTTTGTTAAAAGGATGCATTAGTTTATTTGTCTCTTTAGTCTGCTTCAGTCTGGATGAGTTCTTTAGTCATTTATTTATTTACTTTTAGGACCTTGAGTTTTCAAAGATTATTTTTGAAATTGGTTTGTGACATTTAGGTTGCACGATGTTTTGTGATTGGATTCAGGTTATGCTTCTTTAGCAGGAAATCATAGCAGTGTTGCCGACTTCTCACTGCAGCCTCTCACATGTGCACAATTTTTATTTGCCTCATCTCTGATAGTGTTCAATGTGATTACTTGAATAAGCTGTTGTCATCTAGGTTTCTTTTACAAAAGTACCTAGATTCCCTTTTGTAATTAATAAGTATTTTGTGAGATGGTACTTTGTGACAATATAAATACACTCCCCTCATCAAACTTTCACATTATTTTTTGTTTATATCTTTATGCACTCAGGGTTTATTATTTCATTTAATTGGACCTTCAGCATTAGCCTGAGAACTTGCTAGAAATGCAAATTCCCAGGTCCTATTTCAGATTTTCTCAATTAGTCCCAGACATCCCTTTTAACTGTCCCTTCCGGTGAGTGTGAGGGTGCAGAAGTTTCTGCACCATTTGAGCACTGAATCTCAATCCTGACTTTATATTCAAAATCACCCGAAGCAACCTTTAATACTACCAAATCTTAGGTCTCATCCTTAGAGACTAGACATAAATTGCTCTTGGATGGGACCTCATCACCAATATGGTTTTGTTCCTTAAAGTGATTCTAATGTGCAGCCAGGATTTAAAACCTCGGGAGGATTTTATTTGAAGTCGTGGTTCACCAACTTGGCTCTATATTGTAATCAGAAAGGAGAGCTTCAAAAAATACTAATACCTGGGTCTCACCCATAGAGACTATAATTTAATTAATCTGGAATGCCACGTGAGCATCATATTTTAAAAAATACTATAATCATTAGAGAATTTTCAAACCTACTGATACTCAGTTCAGGCTGATTCCATCAGAAATTCTAGGAGTAGGGTCCAGTATTAGCAGTTGAAGAGGTCTCCCGGTGGTTACAATGCACAGTACATTATATTCCATCACAAGGCTATCCCCTTTTAATAATAAAACTATTCCTTGTGAATCTGTAATACATGCTAGCACAGTGCTAAGACCTTTGATTTAAATATTATTATCACAATAACTCCCTGCAATTTATGATATTTCCACATTATGCATGTGAAGAAATTGAGCAAATAATTGCCCAAATTCACACAACCAATATGTGAAAAAGCAAGCATTCAAACTTGGCCTCTGTGACTCCAGAAAATTTGCTCTTAACAATTACATTCCAGCTCTTTCACTCCTTTTGTATTAAGCTAGCCTTTTGGGGGGCTTGCTTCTTTCATTTTAACAAACATGGCTTGATTATAATAGGTATTACATTAGGTTTCAGATATGCACAAATTCAAAGAAGAAAATAACAGGTGCATGGATTTCAGAGGTCCAAGGAGCTTCTCCCCAAATGGGAAGCATCCTTGGTTGGGTGCATATTAAAGGTCCAATATCATTTTGTGACTTAGCAAGGGAAAATGGAGTAAATAGCTCAGGGTTCAGAGTCAGGCAGAAGTTGGCTGAATTCTGCCTTTGCCAACATCTCTCTGATAATCTTTCCACCTATGATGTCTATGATTTCTATGAATTTTAAATGATGAAAAATTATTAATGCATCATTCCCAGCTTGTAGAAGTTGCTTACTAAATTGTGATCATGACTTCAAGATTTCTTTTGTGAAATGTCTTTTATCAAGGTAGAAGACAGATTGGGGGAGGGGGCAGGTACAAAAGACAGGTGACTTAAACATCCTTTTCAGCAGCACTGATTACCAAAGAGATGTTAGAAATGCAGACTCTTGAGCACACCTCCCCCCCTCAATTTTGTATTTCAACAAGACCCCCAGGAGATTTGTATGTGCAATAAAGTTTAAGCAGGTGTTCTACCAAAGGACTGAAAGAATGAACACATGTTGGTTAAACTTAATGGGGCATGTGGGAAGATTGGTGGTTGGGAGTAGAGTGGAGTTTAGGAGAGCATTTAGAAAGATTTCAGAATATGAAATTTAAGTCTCAAATATACACAATTCTCCTCCAAGCCAGCCCTAAGCCACCATCTTATTTTTCACAGAATTTGGCTACCAGTTTGAAATTTTTTCTTATGTCTATGAAATTCTATCAGTGGTTATCCAATGAATCTTGTTGACTAGTTGCTGAGGGTTTTCCTTTAAATTTTTGAGTGAAGTTATTGTTTATTTTTAGGCTATGACTTTGTTCTTTTCTCTCAAGAGGAAGTGTTTGAGGTGGAAATGAACTAGTTAGGTATGTATTATAGAAGGAGTTGTATACCACCGCCCATGTCCTTGTGATAGAAAAGAAAATGTCATTCAATCTCATGATAACAACTGTCATAAACAAATGAAATGGCAGGCGCAGTTAGCCCACATTCTCTTCGTAATATTAAGTGATTACAATTGCTTTATGTCTGTTGTCTATTTTGTACACTTTCAAGGTACAATGTGCACTGATTATAATTATGAAATTCCTACTATTGTGTTTGCAGTGACTTAAAATTTCAATGCTCTTGTTCCAATTACATTCATGGCATTGCTGTGTGCTTTTTTTCCCCTTTTCTTCAAATGGCATTAAAGGTTGCTTTTCATAGAACATTTGTTGGGGGGAAAATAAAAAGGTTGTGAGGTAGAAATGCCACCAGAAGAGACCCGCAAAATAACACCATGAACAGTCTAGCATATTGTAAGAGGTGCTGATATGGTAGATGGTCCTTATTCAATGAAGAGCGCATCTAGGCCTAACGACCAGATGGCAGAGCTGAACACAGAAACTCCATATGTGTAATGGCAGCGAGGGACCGCCATTGACATACTTGCTTTTCCTGCCAAATGCATCGGCAGATGCAGAATTTTACACTTTAACATTGCAATATGGCACTAAAACCCAGGAGAAGAGTTAGGTGCAAGATTGAAAGCTGATTTAAAGTGGCAGAGTTTAAATCAGATCCTGTCCTATCAGGATGAAAGCTATGAACAGAATGTGAGGGGAGAGTAGCTGTCTCTAGGATTGTATTTTGGGTCTGCTGGTCTTGTCACAATTTTCTAAAGAGGAGCAAAATCTGATATTAGTTATAGGCTTCTTCCTGTCCTCAAGCCTTCCTAAAAAAAATAATAATAAAATAAAAATCAAGTTTCAGAAGTGGATTATTAAAGGAATGCAGCATTAATGTGCTCTGCCTGGAGTCTGAAAGCTCATAATGTGAGTTATTTTCCACGTTGAATAAACTGCAAGATGTACTTGAAAATTAGATCTTCACTTAATTGCATTTTTCTGTGCAAGGCGCTAGAGGCAGCCATCTTTGTGGAAAAGGAGATCATGCCCATGTTGCTTGGAAAGCCCTAAGAAAAATTTAGTTAAACACAAGCACACACACACACACACACACACACACACACACTCACTCACACGGGCACCCAAAGACTTCTGTTTTAATACATATATTTTTGGAATATTGAGAAACATCAAAGTTTGAAATTATTAAGCTGTGGGCATGAAAGTGATTTGCAGGCTCTTTTCTTAGGTCTCAGTTGTCTTCTGTAGGAAGATGATCGCTGAAGGCTCATTTTCTCAAATGTGTCCTACATGGAGCAGGA
The DNA here is from genome assembly GCF_964339955.1 of Pipistrellus hanaki. Lineage (NCBI taxonomy): Eukaryota > Metazoa > Chordata > Mammalia > Chiroptera > Vespertilionidae > Pipistrellus > Pipistrellus hanaki. The sequence continues at coordinate 77,543,747 of NC_140508.1, forward strand.
AAAGGCATCCTTTTACATGTTCACTTGGTCCATGCTCTTGGTGTGAAGTGCAAATAAAAGCAATAGTGAATCAGCTTTGGTTCTGTCTCCACTTGCTTCTGCAATGAGACCTACCAGCATACTGAGTATAGAGAATGTCTTCCATGACTGCTGATTTCCCTTTTCAACTCACCTTCGGTTTTTCCTATTTGCATCTTGAGATGCAGGTACACAAAACTTCTATCCATTCAAGAACATACTGATATTTTCAGTGCATTTCTCATCACGGTGTTCCACTGAATGTTTTCCCCAATCTTCTGTATTTTATTGGTTTCCAGTACTTTCTTTTTTGAACATGAATAAATGTGATCATAGTTCCTTAGAGGATAGGAATAAAGATTTTAATTCTTATTTCCCCTTGGAGCCAGGGGCACTGGTATTTAATTAGTATTTGTGAAATTGAATTAGTGATCATGAGACTGACTGTGTCCATATGTTGCACTGAGAAAACCTGGAAGAGGGAAGGGAAAAGGCTTAAAAAAACATGCTATTAGTGTGGCTCATAGGGTAGCAGATAGTGGGGTAGAGTCAAAGGAACAGGTCTACTGTTGTCTGCTCCAGGTTTGATACCTATTAGAGTAGCAACACCCACAATGCTCATCAAATTGTGCTCAGTTCAAACTCCACCTCCTGCTAAAACCATCTCTGATGACACTAATGAGCCATTATTTCTGCTTTTCAATGAACTTCTAAAATAAATGGCTTAAGATAACAATCAACTGCAGTATTCTCATAGTTACAATAGTAATAATTAACGTTTATGAACATGCATTACATGCCAGATATTACATTAAGTATGCATTAATTTATTTAATTTTACCAACTATTCTATGCAGTAAGCATTATTTTCTTTATTTTTAAAGATTAAAAAAAGATAGATTATATATTCTCTGAGGTTTAAATTTGGTAAATGATATAGAGCTAGGAATTAAAGCTTATTCTATTTAATCATAGAACCCAAATCTTAATATCTGTGATGTTATTAAGTGATATTAAAATATATGATCATTAGACAATCTTAACCAAATTTGTGTTGGGATCTTCTTAGGCTACTATTCAAAGACTGTCATAGTGCATTTAGGCTAATATTCAAGGATTTTCAAGCTATATGAACATAAGCAAACACTTTTTCTTTATTAACCCCAGAACATGGCCTTAGCACATTCTAATGTGCATTTGTTTTCATAAGCTGCTTTCCTTGAGATTATTTTATATACCCTCCATGCACTTGATTTGTATCTGTTCATCACATTTAACTTAATTTCCATATACATAGAGAAACTTCCTCTGACTTTCTAAGCCCAGAGTGATCAATTTATCTGAAATGGCTTCAAATCTGTCTATGTCTCTTAACCTCCCAGCAACTATCTTCATCCATGATGTCATTATGTCTAACCCAGAAGACCATAACCATCCCTAATCGGGCACACTGTTTCCCACTGTCTCTTCTCACTCTGATTTGTTACCTCTTATTCCCAAATGATCTTTACAAGCTATGATGTCACCCACTCTGCTCCTGCATTCTAGTGGCTTTATAATAAAGACCCATATCATTAACCTAGGCTATATTCCCTGGTTCTTGGATGACTGTCTGGGTTCAGCTGCTCTGGGCATAACCTTCTTTCCCTGACTCTTCTCTGCTCTTCTGTCTATATCTTACCCCAATATTCTTCCCAGGCTGTTCCTTTTCCTTGGATTTGTTCCACCTTTGCCTAGTTTACCCTTCAGCATTCTTCAAATGCAGAACACTTTGAGTATGAAAAAGAACCAACGATCTCTAAGTCGTTTGCTAACTTATGGCCAAAGAGGGAAGCCAATGCTAACACTGAAAAGGTTTTTTAGCTTGAGTTAATCATCACTTTTATTAAGTTGTCCAATATTTATAAGGGAGAATGAGAATTAACAGCATTCTCCATCCTAGGAGGGATATATATAGATACCGGGACTCATAACATTAGAGTGGATTGTCTTGTTTCTTATTTTCCATACCTACATTACTGTAGCACATTGCCTACAAAATATCTGATATAGGAAGTGCTGTTCTTACCATATAAGCTTGATATTCCTCCCATTCAGTGATAGGTGTCTATGTCCTGATTTATTGATCCTGGAGTTCCATGATTGCTTTAACCAACAGAGTACAGTGGAAGTGAATGATATTCCCTATGACACAAAGTCAATCAAATACTTTTATTTATTAGCTTTAAAACATTTCCATAGCATATGAGTAAATGAAGCACTCTTCTTCCTTGCTCTTCGGGATTCTTAATCTTAAAATCCAGCTGCCATTTCTGTAAATAGGTCCACAGAGAAGCTATGAGAGGACACAGCAGAAGTTACAGTTTTCAGCTCAGCTGAGGTCCCTGCTAACAGTGAACATCAACGATCACGTATATGAGTAAGGATACTGTTGAGTGTGTTCAGCCCCTAGCCATTGAGTGCTGGGCAAAGGGATGCTTCATATATTGGGTGGAGCAATGTGGGATGGCATGAAATTTAATCACACTACTCAAATTGGTATGCAAGTTAAAACTTATAAGTTGTTTACTTATGGAATTTTCCACTTAATATATTCTTTTCTTTATTCTTTTTAAAAAATACCTGAATACAATGCATTTGACAAAGAACTTTGTTTTCCTGTAACACCACATTTTAAGATAATAAGAATTACAAATGAGTATTGTATCAGGACTTTGTAGACTCCTGGGTATATTTATATAATGTACAATATCTAATATCCATTTAATAAGAAGAATATATGCATACAAATACAACACAACTTAGTTGAGAAAGCATATCATATAGACCTAATTAGTTCAAAGTATCTCCTTTCCAAGGAGAAAAAACAAATCTTATTATGTTTTAGGTGCTCATTGGAACAGTTTGTCAAACACACTTGACCAAAATGAATATATGTCATTGTGAAACTATATTAAATTACTCATTTACCTAATGTGACATAAAACAGCATCAAATAAAAATGCAGCTTAGCAAAAATTAAGTTCTTGAATTCAGAATATTATTTTCTTAAGTAATTAAGGATCTGATCAAAATAACAGAAAACTAATTAATGAAACAGAATTTTTGCTTTCTGGGCATCCATTTGACATTTTCAGACTGTGGTTAACTGTAACTGAACCCATGAAAAGAAAAATCATAGATAAGGTAGGGTCTACTGTATTTAAAAAAAAAAATGCCTGCAGGTAGGATTATACTTTCTTTGTTGCATCTTCCAAAATTTAAAATTTTGTAAACCCTTGTGTCAAGAGAAGTCAAGCAAAACTTGGATATAAAGCAAAGAAGAAAAGAGCTGGTACTTTCAATGTTACTTTGGCGATATCACTTAACATGCTCACATAAAGATTATTTCATTCTCCAAGTAAATATACCTGCTTTGATTTTGCTTTTTACCGTTTAATTAAAAATAAAACAATTGAAGTTATATATTAACTTACAATTTCTTTCTGATAGGAATGAGAACTTTAAAGAATAATGCCTTTTAGAACATTAAACAATTTTATAGTTAGTGTAGCAATTATATTTCTAATAATTCTTTTTTAAATTATCTATAATATTTAGTTCATCAAATTCTCATGGAACCAGCCTTATAGCCTTATGAGATTGTTGATATCCTTATTAGTTACTTAAAATATTTCACATATATTTATTTTATATTTGTATCAGAGTCATATTTTTAACTTATATTCCAACTCTCCTTAGCTTCATGTAAACCAAGAGTTAAAAAGATAATATAGATTATTAATTATAGCCCTATATTTATGGCCATAAATTTATGGTTGCAGGTTCAATTCCCAGTCAAAGGCACATACCTGGGTTGTAGGTTAAATCCCTGTCCTGGTCAGGGCATGTGCTAGAAGCAAACAATCAATTTTTTTCTTTTTTTTGTTTTTCCTTTCTCTCTCCTTCTCTTTCCCTCCCTCCTTCCATCCTCTCTACTAATCAATGGAAAATTTTGGGAGAAGATTAAAAAAAAAATGGAGTGATTTTGCTAGAGTTAAGCATACTAACTGCAGTTTGAAAAAGAAGAATTAGTCAGAATTCAAACTAATAGCCCTTGATAGTGTGGCTCAGTTGGTTGGGCATCGTCCCTTGTACCAAAAGGCTGCCAGCTTGATTCCTGGTCAGAGTACATGCCCAAGTTGCAGAATCAATCCCCAGTAGGAGGTGTGCAGGAGGCAGCTGGTTGATGTTTCTCGAGTCAATGTTTCTCTCTGTCTCTCCCTCTATCTCTAAAAATCAATTAAAATATTTTTAAAAATTAAAAGTAATAGTCAAAATTCAAAATAATTTATGAGTATTAATGTGGAATAGTGAGTATTTATAATAATGTTTCCATGCCCTGGGGGGGGGGGGGGGAATCAAATGTTGCTTAGAGAGCTCTACCTTAAAATGGTAGTGAAGTTTGTGATGAATTTATTATGAATTTCATCATTAATTTCTAAGCTTAGACTGTCAAATTTCTATTGTATTCACCTGTATGAGCAACTCCTTGTATGGTTGGCATTGGGGAAAAAAGGTTTCCTTTCCTTCCCCCAATTACCTTTTTACATAGCCATGTTTCTTTATTGGTTGTGATAAAACAACTTATTTTCTATTTACCATATGGCTGTATTTAAATCTTTAACTATTCCTGAAGTTGAGATACATTTTTCAAGGCCATTTTTCACTTTATATCATCTAGCACTGAGCTGTTTTCAGTGTAGAGGAAATGAAATAATGCTGATACAGCAAGTCTTTTTCTGCTGAGTCTTTTATCCATTTTGGCCAGTGGTGTACATATTGGAGTCTTTAAATGATTACTTTTCTGTTCATATATCCATGATGTATAACAAATTGGACATCAAGCTGAATGGATGTACTTACTTACTAAATTTATTTATTTATTTTGATCTCTAAACTAAACCAATCTAGTACCTTATCTGACCTCAACTAAACTCCTGGGAACCAAATGTATTTCTAAACAGATGGGAATTTGGCCAAGAAGCACTCTTTGGTTTGCTTTACCAAGCACAATATATACATTTACAAATGGAAATGTAAAAGAAAAAAAAAGATAGGCAAAAAATAGTATTTGCAAGCCCAGCATGTTTTGCTAGCATAGACCACTAGTCATTCATGCTTCAAGAAGTTGGCCTTAGCTGTGGTGTGTCACCTTTTATTCCTATTAAGAAAGGGCATTTTACTCTTGGGATTGTCTAAAAACAAGTTGCACAAGTGCTTAAAATAATAGTGTATCTAATAGTGTATCATATAACTGTAGTACTTTGTAAAAGACTTTTGAGATTTTTATTTTTCTCCTTCCATTTTATTGAGTTTATAAACACTATTTTATTTTTTGAGAAACTTAACCAAACCTACATCCCCAGGTAAAAAGCTATGCATTATAAAAATCTAAGTGTATCCAATCCCCATGTTCAACTCCTAAACACTACACTATTTAAAAACATGCCTGCATCTTAAGTTGGAAGGATAGATAGTTCCAAATATCTACTATGAGGAATGACTGATGTTTGATACTACAGCTAGTGCTCAGATGTCAAGGATGCTAGCGAGCCTGCAATGTGTACCAAAAGTCACTCATAAAAAAAGAAAAAAGAAAATCCCAAAATGCTAGTTTACAGAACAAGGTTTTTGAAAGAAAGAAACTTTTAAAATTCCAGAACAAGGAATCGATGGGGAGAAGATATGGGCATTAAAATATCTTGGGCACTCAGGAGACATAACAATTGTGTCTGAGATTATAAAGATTGAACAAAAAGTATGGAAATAGAACCCTGAGCTATAAGGGCATTAAAGACCAAACATTTTCCCCATTCTGCTTTTCTTCCAGGAATTTGGATGGGGTTTAAGAGTTTTCATTTCAAAATTTTTTTCTGCCCAAAACAGAATTTAAGTTAAAGTGTGTGAGATCTAAGTGGAGTTACTACTTACTGACATAGGCTGTGAACATAAATTCAGATTCTGGATAAACTCTTAGGGAAGTTTCTGTCTGTAGATACTTAGTTTTTTGTTAGTATCCAAAGGTAGGAGACTCATCCTGAGGCATTGAATCTGGTCCCTGAAATTCTCAGCACCAGAATTTTATAAAAATCAAAGGCTTAAAAACATCAACTGAAAGTACCTCTTTTGGCAATAGCAGACTGGATGTTTTTGGATTATGATTCCTACTAAGAACAATTGGACATGTTGAAAAAAATTAAATATGTAGGAAAATATTAGGGAGCATTCAAAGTAGTGACAGTTTGGGGATCTAATATCTTGGAGAAAGGTAAAATCCTCAATAGTGAGCCCAGTTTTTGGCCTTCTCATTTCTCTCCAATCACTTTCTTATTCCTAAAGCTACAGCTGAGTGGTGAAGGAAGCTCACCAGTATTTTCTTTAGACTCATTGGGACAAAAGTTAGAGTTCAGAAACTTCCAAAAAAGATAATTTTGAAATCTGACACACTTTCTGATAATTTTTTGAACTTTTTATTTCAGTCAGATTGAAAGTATGTAAAACTATTGAATTTCAAATATAATAGTTTCACTTGTTTAATGCTTTATTAAAAATTATTCTCATATAACTTCCCTAAAGTACAACCTTTTTCACAAGATGAGCAGCCCTATTTCTCTTAGTGTTTTCACACTTTGGTTGTTCGCTAATGTTTTTTTTCACTTAGTTTCCACTATAATTTATGATAACTAACATCTGTCCCAATTACCTCACAATATTCCTAAATTACTTTATTAATTTTTACTAAATGGTAAGCTAATGGAGGCCTCTGATGTTGTGTTGTTTCTTAGTGGGACAGATTACTTGTACAAGACTCGATAAAACATACATCATCATTAAAATTTCCTTTAATTTTTAATTGGTTAATCCTTTGGTACTCTTATATATCTCTTGTTATCTCTCCTATTTATTCCAGAATGAGATCACATAGTTTCTTAAATTTTCTTACACAACACATATTTATTTAATTCCTACTATATTTCATGCACTTCACAATTATTTGGATTTAAAAACATAAAAGAAACATAAAGACTTCAATAAGCTTATAGCTTTGTGAAGCAACAAAATATATAAACATCACCTTGAAACACAATGTTGAATTACCTTGAGCTAAATGAATATAAAAATACCCATTAAAAAGGTGGTAGAGATCAATGTAATGTGGTCTCTTAGGAATAGAAAATAAAATCTTGAAAATGGATTACATAATTAGCAAGGACATGGTATCCATAATAGACCCTAAACAGAATATAGTATCAAATCATCAAAATCATGGTGTTTTGAATATGTGACTTTTTAAATTGTTGAAACAATTTAAAATTGTGTAACCTCAAAATGATCTGTTTTTCTACTCAAAATTTAGTGGTTAGTGTTTAAAAAGAAATGTTTTGTGGGCAGGCAAATATTAGGCTTAGAACACAGCCCAAAATAAATATGACATACTTTGTGTGGGTTTCTTATTCTTTGGAAGAAGTACAGGTAGTAATCATTTGAAAATGATTTGTGATATACTAAGCCCTTCAAAGTCTTATTCTATCACTAGCCATCATATTCACTTAATAGTCACTCACTTATTGAGTCTCTAGAAATTACTCTCTTATATCCCATGATTTTGCCTATATTTCTTATTTTGTATGAAGCCCTTTCTCCTCATCTTCATCCCACTCTGAACCCCTTTTATCAGCTCAATCCACATGTCCGTCAAAACTCATACAGCACCTCTTTGATTTTTTCCTTTACTATCAACAGTTTCCTATTTTGAATCATAGAGTATGATGAGAGACTGGTCAGAGAGAGATTAGCCTAGAATTATAGGAAGGGGCCTTTTAATTTAATTTCAGAAATCTGAACTTTATCTTGTGAATAATTAAAAGACACTGAATAGTTTTAAGCAAGGGAGGTACATTCCAGCCAACTGTACTTCACCCTCTTCTTATATTGTCATGATTCAGTTTATATTTTTCTAAAATGCTAGTCAGAATGTTTTGAGGGTTGGACTGGAAAGCCGATTTAAATTAAGATCAATTACATGTCCTAATTGCTAATCTGTCTTCTGAATTTTAATCTCTCATTTCTATCTGCTTGTGGGCAATTTCGACTTAAATATTATTTTACATCAAAATAATCCTGTGGTATGTAAACTCATTAGCAATGTCCTTGTGTGACCCCATTTCAGTTCAGAGTGGTTCTCTGTTCCTAGTATTTCAGGATTGAATTTTTGTTTTTGTTGAAGTATAGAAAAATCATAAAGTGAAAAGCAGAAAATCTACCTCATATAGTTCTGCTGCTACCCAGTAAAATTGTTTTGGCTTTCTGAACCTCACTATTATTATTTACATAATGAAAAATTGAGGTAGGAAATTATACCATGACTACTTAGATTCCTAAATTTTTGATTCTCTAACTATTTCTTCATCAATTTCATTCATCCCCCTCATTTTTTTTCCAGTTGAATTTATATCAAATCAAGTTTATATTCTATTCTCATTGCTACTACCCCCTGCCTACATCCCTGACTCCCCATGCATGATCCCATCCCCCTATTAAAACTGAAACTTATTCCATCCTTGGGCAATCACACTAGCTTCCATACTGAACCTCCTGGTTCTTTTTAGCCTCTGCATATTTCAAACCAGCTGGTGGACCTGATGTTCTTATTCTTGTGAAGAGGATCCCCTTGCTTTTAAGATAAAATTAAATTCTACAAATTGGATTCAAATTCTTCTATTATACATTGTCCCTCTCCATATTTTTCACAATGGTTTTCATAAATATTTCTCTTTCAACTCCAAAGAAACACAGATGCTATTACTTTTTATGAAAATATTCTCAATTCTCTCTGAAAATTGAAGTTTCTTTTTTTTTTCTTATGTTCAGACCCAGATAGTTCTGAAATCTCCAGGGAAGTCCTCACTGATGAAGAATCCCAGCCAGGAAGACTATTTCAATACCTAGGACTCTTACTGTAGTGATTTTCTCTCCCTTACATTTACAATAATTAACCTATAGGAAAAAATTGGTATCCAATATCCTCTCTGGATGGTGGGTTTTGGAGGTTGATACATTGTTACCAGAGAATCAAACTTTTCTGTTACTAGTGGGAGTGGAGTTCTTGGGGCACCACTGAAATGAGCACTTCTGGAGGCCTCCACAGGATTTGGTAAAAGGCTTTATTTTCATGGAGTTACATTCCCTGGGTTGTATCACTTAATCCAGTCTTGAAAAATGTGCAACTGGGGCTTTTGTAGAGTTAGAAGCAAAGCCAGTGTCCAAAGCTTCTGTTACACAGTTAAGTTGAGTTGGCAGAGCATCAGGCTATAATATAAACCATGTAGCATATAATGTTATCATAGACCTTACAAAATTCAGAAGGGATACACAGTGATAAGGGTTAGAAATCAATGGCAAAGGGGCAGATATAATCCATTTCCTGATTTAACAATCAGTTCTTAGGCTCATTCTATATGCCTGACACTGAGATTAGTGACCTTTAGAAGTTCAGCATCACAAAGGAGAGAGAAAAAGAATGAAAAGAGAAAGAACAGAAAAGTAATAATATGAGACTAAATGTATGATAGTGCATTCTATTATCTCTTCTTTACTAGTGTTACAAAAGTCAATTTAAAGATAATCTTTTGCCCAGCCACTGTGGCTCAGTGGTTGAGCATCACCCCATGAACCAAGAGACCATGTGATCAATTCCCAGTCAGGGCACAAGCCCAGTTTGCAACTGGATCCCCGTGGGGGACAATCAGGAGACAGCTGATCAATGTTTATCTCTCGTCAATGTTTCTATCTCTCTGTACCTCTCCCTCTTTCTCTCTAAAAAATGAAATAAAAAACATATTTTTTAAAAAGATAATCTTTACTGTCATTGTCTTCTTTTTACAGTTGTATTAAAGAATATACAGTTTGAACAGAATGTCAAAGGAAAGGGAAAGGATGAAGCAGTCTATTTTTGGACCACATATTAAACAAGTTTAGATGTACTTCTTGATAAATATGTGAAACCATAACTAAAATTACAGCAAAAGGTACTGGGGTGGGGGAGGAGTCAAGAGGAAACTGTAAATTATATAGGTTAAGAATTAGTCAAAATGACTACTCAAAACTAACATAAAGAGACAATAGAAACCAAGAAAAAATTGAACATCAGGTATATCACGTCAATAATGGGTTTACTCCAAATTCATCTCAGGAAAGATAACTTACAGAATGGGAACTAAGGCCATAAAGGAGAATTTTATGTTCTCAGATTTTTTTTTTCACTTTGAGGGGAATAAATTAGGATTAGCATACAGAGATCTAATATACCATATATTCTCCTCTCCTTGATAAATAATTGTTATTCTTTCAATCCCTGTCCTCTGGGAATAGAAAGCTTTATGGAGATATAGTAGGAAGAAAAGCTGCTTAATGGGGCACACTGCAGCAAACATTATTGATCAATTTGGTTTTACTTGTAAGAATGATTGTGCAAGTAATTGAGATGTCATTTTGTAGCTGGAACTTTTTATTTTCTAGAATATTTGTTTTCTCTGAGAGAATTTATTTGAGAGAAAACAAAGACCAGAGATGATGTATTGAACAGGAAAAACATACTAGTTGATAAGAAGATTTATCTGGGTCATCCTCTTGATTTCATAGCACCATTTTGTATTATTGGTGGTAAAATTTTGCCAGCTCAAGGCTAATGCAAAGATTCTCTTCCGGCATCTGCCATTTTTCGCTTCCTTCTTAAATTCTTTATTTTAGTCTTTCAAACCACATCTTTCTGCCTCTTCCAGTGCACTGTGACTTCTTCCTTGAAATTTGCTATAATAAAAAGAAGGAAACCTAGCTGGTTTGTCTCAGTGGATAGAACATCAGACTTTGGACTGAAGGTTCCTAGGTTCTATTCCAGTCAAGGGCATATGGCCAGGTTGTGGGCTCGATCCCCAGAAGGGGGTATGCAGAAGGCAGCTGATCAATGATTATCTCTCATCATTGATGCTTCTATCTCTCCCTCTATTTTCCTTCCTAAAATCAATATTTTTTAAAAAGATGGAATAAGCTCATTTGTAAAAAGGTGTAAATAACTGGTACGCTTTACTTGAGGAGTAGACACTCTCTGCCTACACTTAATTCATCTGCAAATATGCACACAACGATCCCCAAACAACTCAGTATTTTGTTAGAGGACAATAAAAAAAGTAAAAGATGTTCAGATAATGGCAACATTAAACAGGGAGAAATGTACCTTTCTTTCTTTGCAGATGTAGAGTTAGTGAAGATTCATTGACTGCTGCTGCTGAAATTATGCAAGAATATCTTAAACTATCTAGGAATATAGCCTGCCTGTTCCTTTCTTCAAACTTTTAGAAGTCCAACTATTTTATTTTTAGACAAATTATAGAGACATGTATTTGAAATCAGATAAGAAAAAAATAACAGTGAAACCATTCGATATGAATGTGGTTAAAGGAATTTCACTCAAAAACATCTTCCTATCTCTTTACCAAATTATTTAGTATCACTCCATTAGAGATTGTTTCCTTAGTTTACAATACTGTTTATAGTTGAATTACAAACTTCCCTGAAAAGTGAAACACAATAAACATAACATGCACTCATACTTTCTGTGACAGGGGTCCAGTCCCTTTTCAATGTAACCAGCTAATAACAGCTTTCTCAAAATAAAATGCACAGGTGAGATGTGGCTGGAAAGGAGAAGATAGAGACTTAAGACAAGTGGCATCCTGGGTTTCATTTTACAATCCTGTGTGTTTAAAGAAAGACACTGGTACTCAGATGCAAAACAAAGGATTCTGACAGAGAGCGACTGGAAATGTCTGCTGACAGCACATTGGTGTCTAAACACATAATGAATTGATGCAAGATCATCACCCTCAAAGGTTGTTTTTACACAAAATGGCATGTCTTTTGATACATATATGGACTGGTTGCCATAAAAGCCTGAAGCCATGCCAGGAGATCTGGGCTCAAGGTTGGCTCTGCTTTACCAGTTGTGAATCTCTGGGCAAACCATGTAACTCCTCTGGAGCTCAATTTCTTCATTGAATGCTAGATAAAGCATATTGTTTAAGTGAAATCTATATTTTTGTAATCTCTAAAGCAGTATGTCATTGAGTGCTGTTGTGACATGAAAACAAAAAAAACAAAAACAAAAACAAACATTGACTGTTTGGTCATGCTAATACCAGTGATAAGCTGATTATTATTATCAGGAAAGGAATAAAGGGAAGACTGGATAATATGCAGTAGGCATGTCATTTACACAGCTTTGCTAGAAAGCTATAGTTTAACAACCTCCCTCGCAGATCAGTGGGGGAAAGGACTGGGCACAATCAGTTTAGATGTATGCCTAGTGAGTTCTGGGTGACCTAGGAAGATGCTTGCAAGTCAATGGCCAGAGTAGGCTGTGGTCACTACAAGGGCATGGAATCTGAAATACTTAACTTCAGAACAAAGGGAGTTCTCTCCCTTAGCTCTCCCTCTTGCTGCTTGTGGGACTCCCATGCTCTGCATTCACCCACCTGGCTCACAGCCACATAGGAACCACCCAATGGACTGATGGACTGAATCTATTATATTTATAGGGTACTTATATTGTGTCAGGTACTGAGGATGTACCAATAACAAAAGAGTTCTTTGTTATCTTATACTTTTATCCCACTGAGGAGAGACAAAATCAACAAAATTAACAAGTAAAATATAGTGTATGTGACTTGGATGTAAATATAAAGGAGAAAAGCAGAGAAAATGGGTAGAAAGTTTCAAAAGAGCTTGTGATTCAAGATGTTCAATGAGGTCTTCTAAGAAGATGCCACTTACAAAATGGCTTAAAGACAAAGAGGGGATGGCCTGTGCTGGTTTGGGGGGACATAGCAAAGCCAACGGCCTGTGGCAGAATCTGAAAGGCATTAGCAGAAAAACCAAAGTTAATATGGCTGGAGTGGAATAGCAAAGTTTGTCCTGTCCTTGTGGTCTCCTCAGTGATAGAGCCTGTTTTAGTTGACTAAGGCTGACATAATAGAATACCATAGACTTAGTTGCTTAAATAGCAAATATTCTTCTCAGAGTTTTTGAGGCTGACAAGTTCAAATCAAGGTGCTGGCTGTTTCCCATACCAATGAACACCCTCTTCCTGGTTGGTAGGAGGCTGCCTTTTCTCTGTATCCTCATGGGGTAGAGAGAGAGCTCACTGGTATCTTTTCTTATAAGGCTAACAAGCCTATCATATCAGGGGCCCACCTTTATGGTTTTACTAGTGACCCAGTGTATGGATCATGCACATTGAAAGGAAACTAATTAGAAGGTGGCCAGTGGGGCAGGACTAGGCAAAACAGGCTGGACAAGCCTTGGAGCCAACCTCCCATGGTCCCTTCCCATCATCTGTAAAGTGAGTGGGGTCCCTCCAGCAGGTGGGTTCCCTCAGAATGGCCTGTGGGGATCAGGCCAAAATCAACTCTTTGATACCCCCAAGGGTCTCGGAATTCAAGAGGACACTGTGCAAAGTTGCTGTCACACAGGGGGTGGAATGCAAAAGCAAGTGTGTGGTAAACCAGATTCAGGGCTTACAGTGCCTGGCAACAACATAACCCATGGCCAAAGGTGGAATCATGAGGCCCCACCAGAAATAGGGTTCCCTCCTCTCTGGTTTTGGGGTGCATCACCCAAGAACCTTCACTGTCAAGTCACTGCAGCTCAGCAGCTCCTGCATTTAGCGTCTTCCCCCTGGTGGTCAGTGCATGTCACAGCAACCAATCAGATGGTCCAACACTTAGCATATTAGCCTTTTATATACATAGATGATTTTATTTCATTTTATCAACTTCTAGGCCTAGTCTTCAAATATAGTCAAATTAGGGGTTAGAGCTTCAACATACAGATTTTGGGGAGACAGAAAGAAGGCTACTCTGAGAGATCCAGCAGCACTGTTTCCTCAGACTACTCTGTGCTGCACACATAGCTACTGAATGTCTCCTCTAATGCCAAAGACCAGGTAGACAGAGGACAACATGTGTCTGGCCAAGGTGGTTTGTCAGGAGCATATTCACTAACACACCTGCATATTCATTAATAAATCTCTACCCTCTGTTATTTATTAACACACCTACAGGGCCATATTAACCATGTATCTGTGAAAGAAATAAGCCACATGCTAACCTGATAAGCTCAGAGGAGGCCTGTGTGGCAGTCTTGAAAACTCAGGGACCTAAAATAACCACAAAAGATGCTTTGAAAATTAAATATCTAACTACAAACAGTATAGTGGGTAGTCATATCCCAGATATTTCACCTGACAAAGATCAACTTAAGAACTTCTTCACTGAGCCTATCTGCCTTCCTGACTCTAAGATAACATATCTGTGAGATATCTGGGTAACTTGCAACTTCCTTTTTACCCCAGTTCCTTCAGGACACAACAAATGGCCCCAAGACATTCCCTCATTGTTATTGTTATCAAGTTAATTGTTAACTATTAATTACATTAAAGTATCCTGTATCCATCTCTGTAAAAGAAGCTCATGTCCATCATTTCACCTTTTACCCTATCCCAGAGGTTTCCCCACTTCACTCTGTCCTACCTCCCTAACCTATCACCAATGAATTTCACGTAACTCACCTACATCCCTTTACTTTGATTGCAATGTATAAATATAGAAATGTAACCTGCCATTCTTTGGAGTATTATTTCAATCCATTGAGGTTCTTCTTCCCAGCATATGTCGACAGTTTGGCTCAAATAAACTCACAAAAATTCTTTACAGGTTTCAATGTTGGTTTTTTTTGTTAACATATCCATGTTTTGTATTCCATGTTAAGTATGCCTTGAGGCTCCCCACTGAAGTGCACCATCCTATAGAGACATCTTTGATTTTTTTTTTCTTAACAACCACAGTGCCTAGGTCAGGGCTGAGTTCTCAGTGAAATGTCAATAAATGCCTTTACTACAGATATACTTTAAGTTTTCTTTCTTCATTAGGAAAGCTTTCATCACAGGATATAATGAAAGATTCACAAAATACAACTAAAGCTCTAAATGTTTTTTTAATCTCACATATGCATATTCACATGTGTATTTGTGTGTACACATAATAGAACAACAGCTATAACAGAAGTAAACATTTATGCATAGCATAATTCTGCTGCCCAAGATATAGTGATCATTCCAAAATTGTGTTTTCCAAGGATAAGTCTGGATAAATAAAAATGTTCCATGAATATTCAGCTGTGCTTTTGGATTGAGATTTCAGTTTTGAGTAAGTTCCAAGAGTATTTTTACATTTAAGGTACTATTATATCTTGAAAACTAGCTCACTGTAGAAAAGAGAGTTTGATTTGCTGATTCTTTTAAAGCAGGCATGCAAGCTAAGTCAAAGATATCAGCTAGAAAAATAGTTGCCTTATAGGCATGCTTTATGCCTTTGAAAATCTCTACAGAGTTAATTTTTTTTTAACTTTTGATATGTGGGAGAATCATTCTTATTTTAACAATAAAGCAGATGTGGCATGCATCCATAAATATATCTCATAATTTGTATAAAGCATTAGATTCCCAATTCTAACAATAATGGAAATACCAAACCAGTTTCCAGAAGAAAATTGTAAGTGGCAACTCATTAGCATAGCCAAAATTGCTTGAGATCATTTGACTTGAAAACAAATAGATTTGGGTTCTATCCCTATTCAAAGCCAGCTGAATTACTTTGAACAAGTCATTCCTCTGTTTCCTTAAGTTGCTTTCTTTGGAAATAAAATGGAAAATTATATTTGCCTAATGATGTTCTTGGGAAAATTCAATAAACTAACATAATGTGTGGAATAACATTTAGTAAGCTAAATTAATACTACTCAAACTAAGGTATTTTACGAATCATCTAAAGTAGGAGTCTCACCCTTATTATCTTTGAAAAGTTCCCCCTCTTACTGTTAGGAAAGGTGATAATTCAATCTGTGATTGAAATACAGCTTCTGAAAATGAAAGTTTGTACATACTAAAATGTAAATGCTCAAGTCTTTATCACTTTCAAATTGATTATTGGCTTTGATAATCATCACACATTGAAAAATTCTATATAAACTTTCCTTTTTAAATTTTTGAGCTTCCTTGTAATATATGTTGATATCAGGTAGCCTGATTTCTCCAACTTTATTCTTCTTTCTCAAGATAGTTGAGGTTATTTGGGGTCTTTTGTAGTTCCATATAAATTTTTGAAATATTTGTTCCAGTTCTTTGAGATACACTCTTGGTATCTTGACAGGAATTGCATTGAATCTATAGATTACTTTGGGTAGTATGAGCATTTTATAATGTTAATTCTTCCTATCCATGAACATGGTATATGTTTCTACTTATTTATATCTTCTTCAGTTTCTTCAATGTCTTATAATTTTTTGAGCACAGATTTTTTACATCCTTGGTTAAATTTATCCCTAAATATTTTTTGATGCAATTATAAATGGGATTGTATTTTAGTTTCCCTTTGTGATAGTTTATTATTGTTGTATATAAATGCAATTGATTTCTGGATATTTATTTTATACCATGATAATTTACTAAATTTATCAACACTGAGGGCTTTTTGGTGGAATTTTAGTGTTCTCTCTATAAAATATTATGTCATCTTCAAATAATGACACTTTTACTTCTTCCTTTACAATTTTGAGCCTTTTATTTCTTCTTCCTGTCTTGTTGTGGCTAGGACTTTTAGTACTGTGTTGAATACAAGTAGTGAAAGCAGACATCACTGTCCCAAACACCAAAAGGTTGCATGGTTTCAGGATCTATCTCTGATAGAGGATGTGCAAGAGGATGCCAGTCAATGTTCTGCAGTCACAGCTATGCTTTTCTTTCTCACTCTCTCTCCCTTTCTCTCTCTAAAAGTATATATATATATATATATATATATATATATATATATATATATATATATATATTTATATATATAATGGGCAAAGGAACTGAATAGATACTTATCCAAAGAGGACATACAGATGGCCAATAGGCATATGAAAAGATGTTAAACCTCACTAATCATCACAGAAATGTAAATTAAAACCCCAATGAGAGATCACCTCATATCAGTCAAAGTGGTTGTCATCAATAAATCAACAAACAACAAGTGCCAGGGAGGATGTGGAGAAAAGAGAACGCTTATGCATGTTGGTGGGAATGCACATGGGTGCAGCCACTGTGCAAAGAAGTATGGAGTTACCTCAAAAATTAAATATAGAACTGCTTTATCACACAGCAATTTCACTTCTGGGAATATATCTGAAGAAACCCAAACACTAATTCCAAAGAATATATTAACCCCTATGATCATGGTATAGTTATTTACCATAATCAACATTTGGAAGTAGCCCAACTGTCCATCCTATCTAATAAAAGAGTAATATGCACATTGACCATCACTCCAACACAATATGGCTGCCCCCATGTAGTCCAAGATGGCCGCCTCTGTGGATACAAGATGACTGCCACAAGATGGCTGGCAGGGGAGGGCAGTTGTGGGTGATTAGTTCAGCAAGGGAGGGAAGTTGGGGGCAATCAGACCTTCAGGGTAGGGCAGTTGGGGGGACCAGGCATGCAGGGAAGGGCAGTTGGGGAGAACCAGACCAGCAGGGGAGAGAGCAATTAGGGGCAACCAGGCTGGCAGAGAAGGGCAGTTAGGGTTGACCTAGACTAGAGGGGAGGACAGTTGTGGGGGATCAGACCTGCAGGGGAAGGCAGTTGCGGGCGGCCAGGCCTGTAGGGGAGAGCAGTTGTGGGTGACCAGGCTGACAGGGGAGACCAGTTAGGGGAGACCAGGCTGGCAAGGAGGGCAGTTAGGGGTTACTGGGCCAGGAGGGGAGAATCAGTTAGGAGCAACCAGGTCTGTAGGGGAGGACAGTTAGGGGCAATCAGGATGGCAGGAGAGTATTTAGGAATCTATCAGGCTGGCAGGATAGTGGTTAGGGGGTGATCAGGCTGGCAGGTAGAAGCAATTAAGAGCAATCAGACAGGAAGGCAGGTGAGCAGTTGGGAACGAGCAGTCCTGGATAGTGAGTTGGATATTTCATATTAGAGAGGGTTCAGGCTAATATATGATTTCCTTTATGTGTGGAAGATAAGAAACAAAATAAACTCACAAACAACATAGAAGCAGACAGCTGTCATAGGAGAGGGGTCTGAGGTGGGTGGATGGAAAAGATGAAGGGATTAAGCAAAACAAAAAAACAAGAAGTAAAAAAACCAACTCATAGACACAGACAATGGTACAGTGATTATTAGAGGGAAAGAGCAGTGGGGAAAGTAAAAGAGGCTAACAGGGGAATAAATGGTAATAGAGGGAGACTTGAATTGGGGGTGGTGAACACAATACAATATACAGATGATATATACATGAAAACTATATCGTTTTATGAATCAAGGTCACCCCAATAAATTCAATAAAAATAAAAATTTTAAAATATTTTGAACTTCCCTTGGTCAGTAGGAATTGGATTAAACAGACATCTGGAATCACCCATTATCTTGGTTATGGCTTGGCATCTCCCAGGATGATGCATATTAACATATCCCTGGACAGCAGAAGTTATCATATGCCTTCATAGCATAACTTGCATATTTTGGAAGGCATTTCTGCGAACAGATTTTTTCAACAATGAACATGCCAAAGGCTTGACATGAAAAGTACTTATGCCTAATGTCTGTCATTCTTTCTCTGCCAGTTCATCTTTTCTAGGCTGGCCCTCTGCCACACTGGCACCTGTAATGCAGCAAACAATGTCGCTGGATGCTGAAGGTGTGACCGTAAGTTGTGGTTATCTTCCAAGCAATTACCATATGGTGTGTAATTTAGCTCTTCATCTCCTTGTTGATGGGAGAATAATAACAATGACAATAATGTCCTTTAATAATGTATTTTATCTTTATGGCTTATTTCTTCTATTTTTTGTGTCTTTGAATAAATTTGGTGGGGGGAGGACATTAGGCGACCATTAAAATTTAGTTATCTCTCCAGAGTGGGAGGCTATTGTATATAAAATAATTCTAAAGCAGGCTTGATGAAGAAACAAGGGGGATTAGCATATTGAAATAGGATTAGGGAGACATTTAAGAAAAAATAAATTACCAAATGCAGCAGGCCTTTGTACAGAGCAGGTCCTATGTCCAAGATTTTTTTTTTCCACTACCATTCCTGCAAAATATTTTTTTGAGAAGTGTTTGTAGAACATAACAGAAAAAGAAAAATCTTCTGGAGATAAGATGCCCTCATAAATATAACATCAGGTTTTAGACTAGACCTCAGATTCAAAGTCTACTACCATTAATTTTGTAAGCTGGAATGCAGCTTTCACAAAATTGCAGACTATAAGACTATTGCACCCAAACTCATAGGAGATTGAGTCAAGTCTGTGATGCCGTGCAAAGTTTATTCAGCCAATAAACATTTACTGAACAGCAATGTGTTGAAGATTTAATGGTTATATAGGTTTTAGTTCCTGCAATCAAGGATTTGGCATCCTCCTGATGGAGACTGGAAATTAAATACCGGGATGGTCTAGCACAGGAAGGGCTATGGTTGAGCAAATAGCAAGTATGGGCATCTATGAAATCTTCCTGGAAGTGATCACAGTGTTGCATGTGATAAGGAAAAATAGAATTGACCATGTAAGAGAGGAGAATGGATTTTTACTCACAGAAAAAGAAAAAAAGAAGAAAAAAAAAGAAAAAAAACATGCACATAGTTATGGAGGCTTAATCTCCACTGTCTACTCAGAAAATGAAAATAATTGGATGGAATAAAACCTGTGATTCGTTTTTAAATATTCCATCTCTTGATTTTAAAAGAGCACTATAAAATGGAAAGCACAAGCATTATTTTTCCCTTTTTATGAAAGAGGACATGGTAATTCTAGAGGCTAAGTTTTATGCCCAAGTTAGTGGAATGACCTATCTTGAAGAGTTGTCTTCGTATTTCGCATTTAGCACTTTGTATATGTACTACCTGGCACTGATTCATATTTAATGGAAAAGATGGTCTATGATAAAAATGGTAAGGTGATTAGTTCATAAAATGGGGATAAAACTCTACAGAGAAAAATATACACTCACTCTTCCTGTTACAATCTGCTGAGAATGTCTTTTTTGCTACATAACTATTGTTTATTTATGTTTTTCTACGTATGGCATGAAAATTAATTTAGTGAAGCCCTGAATAACTGTCCCTCTCTGTAGTAGGTGGTAATCTAGTAAAGAATATTAATTCCAAAGGAGCTTTAAGTCTAGACAGAATAGGTACAAACAACGTAAATATACTCTGGGGACTTGATAAAAGACAAATCTAAATTTATCTTGAAGATACACGAAACATATCTGGAATGAAAGAGAGTTTATGCAGGAATCTGAGGAAGAATGATGACATTAATGGATGTTTTAGGGTCAGTATAGTTGCATAAAGAGGGCACAAAGTCAGGAAAAGCAAAAGATCAAGAAAGTCTGGGTCACATCCCACAAATAGAGTCAGTGGAACTGTATGAAGATAGATCTACCTGATTCTTCTGGAAAGCACTTCTTGTGCATGGATATTACATACACTCACCAAGATTTGTGAAGGAAGAGAGCTGTGGTGTAAAAACAGCTCTAATAACTGTGTGGGATGAGATGGGGAAGGAGCGGGCAAACTGGATGATATCTGGATGCCACCACGAGACTTATTTATTTATGTAGTTATAATTTATAACTTGCTTACTTCCAAAAAGGATTCAAGTCAGCTAGCTAAAAGTCAAAATACTGGCAGAAATCCCATTTGGAAGTTCTTTGATGTGAAAATCACACTGCACAAGGTGGCACACCCAGAGTTCCTTGCCTGATTTCTGCCTCCATGTCTGATTCATTTCAGCAGGGCAATTGCTTGATGATTTTTTTTTAAAGCAAATTTAACTGAACAACTCACACGCTCAGAAACGCTTTGATTTTACTTTGGTTTGTGCTCAGGGCAAAGATTTTGGCTCTGGTGTTTCCATCCACATTGTGAATTTACTTGAAATAAAATGCAAGAGAAAATCTATGTCCAGTGGTCATGGCTGAAAATGAAATAAAAACAAACATTCGGGATGCACTAAGCTCCCCAGTTTTTCTAACTAAACTTGATCAAAGGACCAAATGTGAAGGAACTAGGGGAGTATTTTTTTTTTCCCCAATAGGAAAGGCCCAAGGGCTGGTAATCAGGGAGTTAAAATATTTTCCCTCTCTGGCTCTACTGCTCTGTGTATGTCTTGAGAATCTTTCTTTTACCTGAACATGTTTCTTGGGCTATTGGTTGTTTTGGGATGGCTTAAAGCTCTCTCTTCATGCTTCTACCTCCTTCCTCTCTCTTGAATTTGGGTTAAGATTACTGAAGGACTCTTCTGATATATTGTTCCAGGGAAAGCACCTGTAATGCCTTATAATAAAGACAATTAAAACTCAGATTCATTTTTGGACCAAATTCTGGAACAATTTATCTGTTTAACACAAAAGAGGCTTTCTGTGGAGTCTTAAGTAAGGAACACGGTTTTCAGGTGTATCTAAAAACTACAATAATAAGTAAGCTGTGGCTATTGTATTTAAAAAGAAAAGCATTCTATGAGGAGCATTTTAGAATGATTCTTTCATACTAACACACCCAAAAGGAAAACAAACACAGACCAATCACAGTTGAAGAGTTAAAGAGCAATTGGGGGTTTTTGAGCTTATCAAAGGAAAAGTTGAAAGCTCAGTAAGATATCTGAGAAGAAAAGACGAGAGACCAAGAGAACCAAGGCCAGAAGACTGGTTCTGGAATTCAGATTTTTGCAACATAAAACAATCTGAGTTCCTGCCTAATTTATTTAGGCATTCTGTCCTTTTCTGGGACAGACACTGTGGTTTAAGTCACTTCCAAACATCCAGGCCAAACTACTCAAATATTGTCACCGCTGAATGGAATTTATGCTTCTAAATTTTTGTGTATTCTATCTTTTATTCTATGTAGGCCTATGTTTTTACAGTGTTTACTCTTTCAATCACCTAAAGAGAATTCTGGAAGAAGTAGTGTACAATGATGAGACAAACAATGATTATTTTGATTAGAAAGACAAGGGAAGAGGAAAATCCCAACTCAGACTGGAGTTGAAGAAAGGAAGAGATTTAGAGATAGTACAGGGTGAGAAGGTATGAGGAGAAAGGGGAAAAAGGGTCTTTGGGCATTTGTTCTGTGTCAGAGAATTAAAATCCCTCTTTGATGTGCTTTTAAGAGACTTCCACAAAGATTCCTCTTTTTTGGAAATCTTATTTTGGTTTTTGTTACTGCATCACCATATAGGTCTAAGAACACAGTTCCTAACCTTATGGAATTAGAGGTACACATTTTAACGACTAGCCCCATAGCTGTAATGACAAAGTATCATTAAAGTCCTTGGCACTTTATAGACATTATCTCAATATGTTTCCTACTGTTTTGATCTGTTTTGTCTTTAAGGTTCTGTTAATCAGAGGAATATGTTCACAGAACCTAGTCAGGAAGTCTGTGTCCTCATTATTCCCAGTATGCTGGGCTCTGACATATCTATTGTCAATGGAGATACAAATATTTTAAAATTTAAAGACAGACCATCCTGGTTCAACTCTAAATGTTATCCTTTCTCCCAGCTTAAAACATATACTTGAATGCATGATATTAAGTATCACAATTATTAGTTTTGTCCACAACTATTAAGTAAATTATTCACAGCATTGGAAAATGAATAATGAATAAAAATATCAAAAACTATTCTTTCCTGTCACATATACAAACCCTATATTTCACTGTCCCACTAGCTGTGGCCTTATTCTTCACAATCCAGGTCTCAGCCATATGACATATGTTCCATCACATATGCTAACTGTGACCAGTACTGATAACCTATTATATGTCAAGCCCTACTATTAGTATTTCAATATATTAAGTCCTTCAGTTCTTCCAGTAACCCTCTGAGGTAGTTTTATTGCCACCATTTACAAATAGGGAAAATGAGGCAGAGAGCCTAATTAACTTGCATATAGTTGCACAGCTAATAGTCTCAGCTTTCAAAACCAGTCTTTGTGACTCTGCCTTGGTTGTTATGATTAAAGGCATTTTCCCCTTTTAATGCAGTGGTTGAACTTGGGATCATCTTCATTCCTATTCTAAGAGAACAGGCAGTCAGTCGGATTGATAAGTGCTAATGGGTTTAATGGAGAATCTTGTTTATGGCCGGTCCCTTTCTCCTGAACAACCATTTCTTTCCTCTTTATATTTTAATGGCCTCTAGGAGACCATTTATATATTAGGTTTAGAGTTGGTAAGAGAACCATAATGTAATTTCTTTATTTGAATCCTTCTCATATCCAGCTAGTGAAGTCAGTATCAGCATCCCTTTTTGTCAGCATGGGTGCCTAAATATCAGAACATTTATATGATGCCTTTAGTCACAGAACTGGACTATACTTTAGCCCAGAATCACACCACATTTTTTCTTTTCTTTTCTTTTTTTAATTTTTGGGCTCTGCTATGATTTGCATGTTTATATCCCCCTCAATTCATATGATGAGATTTTGACTCCCCCAGGTGATGGAATTTGGAGGTGGGGCCTTTGGGAAGTGATTATATCATGAGGGTGGAGCCTGGTGAATGGTATTATTGCCCTTATGAAGGAGATTCAAGCTCTGTAGCCCCTTCCACCTTGTGAAGTTATAGCAAAAAGTTGGTCATCTAGGAAATGAACTCTTGCCAGACACCACCAGATCTGCTGGCACCTTGAACTTGGACATGCTGGTCTTCAATATTATAAGCAGTACATTTCTGTTGTTTAAAGCCACCTAGTCTGTGGCATTTTGTTAAAGTAGCCAAAATGGACGTACACAGGTTCTTTCTACCATATTATATCAAGAATGTAAAATCTGGGAAATATCCTAATTAAAATCCTACCAGAAAACAAAAATAATAATAAAATGTCAGCAAATGTTTAAGTAAAACTTAACTGTTTTTACTTGGCTCAGTCCCAAATATTGATCCATAAATGGAGATAGGTTTCAACATGACATTGTGTTTTTTCTTCACAAAGGAAGCTTGATACAATAATCGATTGGAGTATGAATTATTTCAAATTGACAGACTGAACCAAATATAGCAATATGGTAGTAATGAGTAGATAATGCTGAAAAGAAAAAAGTTTTATTAAGAATATTACCTGTAAAATTTGTACTCCTGATTAGTAATTATAAGCAGTAAACAACTCTATGAATATATGGTAAACAAACAACAGAAAACTTTTTTTACACCTTTTCAGCTGAAAATACAAATTAGCATTTATCATATGATAGCATCTTTATCTGTGACCATACTTCTTACAGAACCCAAAAGAATTTCAACTAAGAATATAATCTCAATCTTAAATTGTTGTGAGATTTTTCATTAATTTGTTATTTGATAAACTCTTAAATAAATATTTTATCTTTATAGTGATTTTGAGAAACAAAGTTCATATTAAATTCTATAACATTTGTCAAAGCCCCCAACCTTTGTATTTTAGTTCTGGTGATAAAGAAATAGAACTGATTCCTTTTCTGTCAAAATAGAATAATTTAGCAGAACTTGAGATGGGAAAGATATATTACATTTCATGCTCAGATTTAACTGAAGCAAACATAAAATTGAATTAATTCTCCATTTTGTTTTGAGGGTGTTTATTTATATATGCATGACTACAGAAGTAATGATGTAATTAGATTTGTGGTTTAGCATTTTCAAAGTATTTTATTTGATAGATGCACAATAAATATATACAAAATATATTTTGTATAAATAAGAGTAAAAGAAATTCACAATTTGAGTCAAGCAAATCTATTTAAGCAACTATGATATAAGATAAAATTAAATAAATGATTTACTTGTAAGGAATTGGTCTGCACACTAATAGCTTTACGAACTCTCATGAATTTTTAATGACTGATTTATCTTAAAGTCAGAATGATGTTGTGACCTTTTTTTTTTTGGAAAAAAAGGAGGAATAAACATAGATTACAAGTGAGCAGAAGGAAAATGGAGCAGAAAGATAATTCCATAGGCTGATTTTTTTTCTTAATTTTTTAGTGATTATTTTGGAAGGTTTAGTAGTTTGAAAAAGAAAAAAAAGTAGTTATGAACCACAGCAATTAATTTTTGTGCTTGAAGGATAGAATGGCTCAGAGAAAGGGCTAAGTTAACAAAACTTTTAAAAAAAGAGAAAATAGACAACTACAATCATTTAGAACTAGTATAATCAGTAGAAGCTGCTGAATAATTTTAATTATAAAAAAAGAAGGATCTCTTACTCTTTGAGATAGCATGGAGGGACCTGGAGAGTATTATGATAAGCAAAATTAGCCAGTCTGAGAAAGATAAATATCACATGAACTCACTCATATGTGGTATCCAATGAACAAAATCAACTGAACAAAATAGAGCCAGAGACACAGAAGAATGGAAAAACTGAGGAACCTTAGAGAGAAGAGTGGAAGTGGGTTTGTGTGGGAGAGAGGTTAACCAGAGAATTTATAAGCATATATGCATAGCCCATGATACAGACAATACAGTGGTGAAGGCATGGGATGGGTGGGTTTGGGGTTGAGAGGATCAATGGGGGAAAAGAAGGGTTTATGTAATACTTTCAACAATACTGATAATTTTTTTTAAAAAAGATGAATTATCAATGATACTCAAAGACACTAAGTAACTTACACATCTCTACTTCATCTCACATTGAATAAGCTTGGCTTCAAAGCCAGTATTACATTAGTGAACCAAGGCTTGCTATAGGAAAATAACAGTGGTAAAGGTGCTATTTGGGTTTTCAACAATAAAGAAGCAAAAAGATAATTCCACAGGCTGATTTCTTTTTCTACTGTATCTCATGCTGAATAAAAGCTACACACACTTGCTATCCTTTGTGGTTATTTGAAAATTATATTTGAATTTCATCATAAATCCTTGCTATTTCACCAGTCAGATAGTTATTTTAGTTAAACTAGAAAAGTCACTGCAGGACTGGTGTGTGTGTGTGTGTGTGTGTGTGTGTGTGTGTGTGTGTGTGTACACAAAACCTAAGAGGGGTGATGGGATGGTATAGATGGATGGAGAGGTTTGACTGCTAAGAATAAAAATATAGAGGGTAAAGAGGCTCTGTAGTCTTGGATTTGAGAAAGCAGAGCTCTGCAGGGCTCCTGTGAAATCATGAGCAGTTCAGAGGTACAAGAGAAGTAGAAACTCGAACTGGTGGAAAGGGCAGAGAGAGGATCTGGTGCCTTCACCAGGCACCTTCCTGAGTTCTGAGCAACTACAGCAGCCAATGACTTCACCAGCCCTGGGATAATAAAGGACTGATAGATTGTATTGATCAACAAATTCAATACAACACTGGCTTATCTGACTTTTAACACCTACCCACCCCTTAATCAAGCAATGTTTTAGCTGAAGTGACTAATCATGCCCATTAAAATTGCTAAATCAGCAGCAATGGTCAAATTTTTCCAATAATTTGAAAGAAGAAGTGGATTTTCAGTATGGCAAATTAAAGAGTTGAGAGTCTTGTTAAAAAGATGACAATATTTTTACATGACTCAATGCATAAGAACCTATTAAAGTTTGCTTTTACAGAGACAAAGAAGTGCCCAGGTTTCTGATCAACCAAGTTAGATCAGACTGTGATCCCTGGGACACAGCCTGCCTGGCTGGAGAAGCCAGGTTACAGGATGAGCTATCTAAATTGAAAGGAAAATTCATCTGAACTGTCAATCATTTACAAATAATGATCAAAGTCAGGAGTTCCTTTTATTTTTTGTTCAAACATTGAAGCAGGAATGGTTTTGTGGGCTCTCACAGAAACCATGCTTAGAAGAGCCTTGCACTTGGGTTTAATGCCCTGCTCTTACCATTTTGAAATTCTCAATATTTGAACAAGAAAATCCACATTTTCATTTTGCTCTGGGCTCCACAATTTCTGTGGTCAGTTTTGCATGGGGGAGCCCTTGGAAGTGCAGGAAAAGAGGATTGAAACGATGCTAAAATGATGAAATTGGCTTCAAAATCTACACCATCCCCTCCCAACATTAACCACTTACTATACTAATAAAGCTCTCCTGATCTGAGTGTGGGGATAAACAAAGCAGGAATTATGAAAGTAAAATTTCATTAAAGCCTTCCCCTTAAACTTTATGCATTAGCAGTTCTTTGTTTGGCAGAATTCCAGAGATAAAGTTACACAACCTGGGCAGTTCACATTCACTTTCCTTGTACCAAAAAAGGAAACTGGTTATTGCATTTTTCAGGAGATTGAATTGTCATAATTACATTGCATGATATAATAACATTTAAATAGCTCCCAGTGTTTGGCAGGCATTTATCTGCTATTTTCTCAAGGGTTTGTGAATGTTGTCCTGCCTCTGAACACTTTAGGTAGCAAGATGTAGGAATGTTGAGGAGTCCTTGGGAAGGATAGTTCCTTCACCTACTCAATGTTCACTAATTTAAAAGAATAAATGAAAGGTTAATATGGAGTTATGTGGGCAGGCTAAATAGCAAACTCAGGTGTGGATAAAGAAAACAAATTTATTTAAGGAAAGAGGATGGGGGTTGGTGCATAGCACCAGCCAAGGGGACATTGGGTTGAAGATGGCAATGCCCAGGAGCTGGAGTTTCATCCTTATGCAGTCACTAGCGGTAAGCTCTCATCCGCAGTGGGTCTGGGGGCTGAGCTGGCGGGCTTGGACTGCGGATGGAATGCAGGTGTGCGATCAGAGGTCTTTGGGACAGTTTCGCCTCCTTGCATTGTCTGACTCCTGGTGACTAGCGAGTTTTTCCTGGTTTTTGTCCTCCTGTGGTAAGAAGCTTACATGTGGTTGTTAAGGATTTGTATTGCCCTAAAGTCCTAACAATAAATAGAATGACAGTCTTCATTTTCGTAACTCTAAAAAACACACAAACCCAACACTTTCATTGTCAACCTATGGACTATGTTTTTATTAAATTTAAAGAGACTAATTATTAGCATTTTTCTCCATGATTGAGGGCAAAAACTAGAAATAGATATAAGCAGGGGACTTGGGATTTACCTTTTCTTTGTCTAAAGATCACTAGAATATTTTCTTCTGCACATTCAGAGACAACTATTTTCTATTGATTTTATTTCTGAAACATCTCTAGATCTTGTTCCTCTTTATTCCAATTGCCATCATCTTGGTTCAAGCCATAGTCACATCTGACCTAGGCTGCTTATTAATATTGGTGCCATTTTCTCCACTCTCCTTTCTTTCTAAATTATTCTTCACAGTGCACCAGGCATAATCCTCTTAAGCCACAAATCTGATCATGTGACTTCCCTACTAAAGTTAAACAATTAATGGATTCCTGCTTTGCTTGTAATAAAATCCAAATTCCCCAGCACTGTATCTGACTCCTACTCCATGGTTTTCAACTTTTATCATTAGTGTTTCACATTCTTTTTTTCTTGCATTTCTGAAATGCTCACAGTTTCTGAGCAGTGCCATACATAGTCTCCTTCTTTATAAAAGATTCAAGGTTTTTGTCAATGCTGTTTCTTTTTTTTCCACCTCACATCTACCCTCACAATCTGATTGATGCTTTCTCTTCAATTGTAATACCCATGCATTCATTCAACTAATATTAATCATGCCTTTCATTTTCTAGAACTATTAAAGGCATGTGTTTAATAGTGGAAAAACAGAAAATCCTTGTTTCATGGAGCTTATATTCTAGTTTTTAAGATATTAAGATAATGAGATGATTAAATAATAATGTCCATTAGTAATATTACTAATTACTAATGATATGAAAAATTTAAATAAAACAAAATAGGTGATATATTAGATTTATGTCTAAATTGGATTTTCTTAGATGGTGACTCTTAAGTTTGAATGTAGAAAATGTGCCAATTAAAAATAGAGAAATGAGCACTCCTGGAACATTAGACAGCAAGAGAAGAAAGCTGGAGAATCCTGAGAAATGCAATAATTCTTGCATAATCAGTGTGGAGTGAACAAAGGCAATAGGGTTAGGAAATGCATCTGGGGATCAAACTCTGTGGAAATAGGTAGGCTCTGGAAAGGACTTCACATTTTAGTCTTGTGTGCAATCAGAAACCACTGACTGAATGAGAGTGGGATTACCACATGACCTTTTTCGTTTTAGATGGTGCCTCTGGCTTCTCTGAGGAGAATATACTATAGAGGAAAGAGTGACAGCAGAAAGACTAGCTAGGAATTAGGAGGTCATTGCAATGGTCCAGGATGGAGATTTAAAAGGCTTAGACCAGATTAAGGTAGTTAGATTTGCATTAGAAATCACTGAGAGATATGACATGTAAGAGAGTCAAGCATTGTAGATGACCCCAGGGTTTTTTTCTTGGTAAATAGGTGAGTGATTATGACATTAAATGTGGAAGAGATGAAGGTTGGGGAAGATTTGCGGATCATGGAGAGAAATGTTATATAATTTAGTTTAAAAAATAAGAAGTTTCATAAGCTGATGCAGACTGGCTAGATGCTCACCAAGCCCATCCCTTTTTCCAGGAAATATAGGAATGCTATATAATTTTGCCTATTTGGCATCTATGTTGGGCCATAAAATGTGGGAAGAAGTGATGGAAGTCACTTCTGAACAATCTTTGTCTCTCTTCTGAACATCTGAAGGGAAAATACTCAGTGTGGAAGAGACAACCTGTGAAAGGGGAATTCATGGAAGAGAGCCACTCAGGAGGGCCACTTGATTCTATGTATCAGTCAGAATCTAAAATGACAGAAACCACACAGTAATGGGAACAGGTACATTTAAATATATAAAAAAATATTTACTTAGGTAATTAGAGAAACCAGAGTTTAGCTAGAAAGAATTGAGAATTATAAGAATATAGGCATAACAAATACAAAAAGTAACCTGAATCACTAGGGCTGAGGTAAAACATACAAGGAAAAACCTTCCTTCTAGGATTAAAAGTATTGGAGAGGTCATGCCTTTGTCTTCTTGAATATGAGAGAGATTACATTTTTTCCCCAGCAATGAGTAAATGTGTCGATGAGATTTTATTAGAGGCTGGTTAGTATTTATCTTATTCTGTTTGGTGTTCTTTGAACTTCCAGGATCTGTGGTTTGGTATTTATCATTAACTTAAAAAAATCTTTTTGACGTTATGTGTTCAAATATTTTCTTCTAAAC
The DNA here is from genome assembly GCF_964339955.1 of Pipistrellus hanaki. Classification (NCBI taxonomy): domain Eukaryota; kingdom Metazoa; phylum Chordata; class Mammalia; order Chiroptera; family Vespertilionidae; genus Pipistrellus; species Pipistrellus hanaki. Next base: position 77,574,040 of record NC_140508.1, read on the forward strand.
TATTTTTTCTCTTTTTCTTCTGAGAATATAAGCACATGTACAATATATTAGAGTATTTAATATTGGCACACAACACTAGGATGCTCTTTTTTTCCTTTCTAAAATTTTTCACTTTTTTCTCTTTACATTTCAATTTGTATAATTTTTATTACTTTATCTTCAAGTACTTTGATTCTTCCCTCTGTTTGAGTCTATTGATGATCTCACATAAGGTATTCTTTATATTTGGTCATGCATTTTTCAATTCTAACACTTCCATTAGTCTTTTTTTTCACAGATCCTAACTTTTATACTGCAATCACCCTATTGATTTGCATGTTGCCCAGTATTTTCATTAGAACCCTTTGACACTAAGTCATAATTACATTGAATTTCTTGTCAGATAGTTTTAATTTTTCTCATATCTGAGTTTAGTTCTGATAATACTTTTTGTCTTTCCTGAGTATATTTTTTGCTCTTTCTATGCCTGGTAACTTTTTGTTGAAAGTTAGACATGTTATATAAAACAGCAGGGACAAAGGGAGATGGTATTCATTCCTGGAAAGGAGCAAAAGTTCTGCTAGTTTTTGATGTAGACTGCGTTAGTCTAGTAGGAATTGGGCTTGGTGTGAGTTTGTTGTTGCTATAGTGCACCTTTGTGGACTGCTGCAGGCTTCATTCAGTGTAGGCATTGGTTTATCAGAACAATGTCTATTCAATTTTAAAGTTTGGGTCTCCATTCTGTGCTGAGAATCCTGGTTCATAACTTTTTCTCTCCTGTCACTCTTCCAGCAATATTCTGTTGATCTGAAACCTGTTAACTTGGTGGTAGAGGCTATGAAGACAATGTGCTCTGTTATTCTGATTCAGCCTCCAACAGAGACACATTGATCCCTTTGATCTTAGGCATGTGTCCTTCTCAGTTCTCCTACCCTTCCCTCAGCTGTAGTTGTGGGTTCAGCTCATAATCCCGCTTCTTCCCCCCAACCCCCTAATCTTTTCTCCAAGCTATAATGATTAATATACTTATGTCCTGATGGCCACACTACTTGTTATCTTTTCACTTGCAGTGTAAGGCTTTGCTCTGCAGTGGAAACAGGAGAGAAGGATCTAGGTAGGCTATGTCCTGCCCCTCCTGCATGGTTGCTATTTATATTTTCTAGCTCTGCACCACAATGGGTACTTTTTAGGATCTTTGTTGATATAATGTTTGGTGTTGTTTGTGGTAGGGGAACCTATAAGAGGGTGTGGGTCCCAGTTTCTGCTAAAATCAGGGTTTCATGCTGTTCTGTAAACTCACATTTGGTCTTCATGAAATTATCAACTCTTTCAGCTTAACTCTGTACACACTCTTTGCTTCTACAGAGCATTATAACATGCTTACACCAAGTCTGTCCTCATAAGCACCAACTCATTTTAGATGTTGGAATAGTTGTTTGCTCTTTAACTTTGGCTTCTTAATGGGCTCAAAAATGCATGAATTTGATGTTAGTACAGCTCTTTTTCCTTGTAACAATTAAGTAACTCTTCTTCTATCTCCGTAAACGAGGCCCAGAAGTCCAAAATTCTGTATGGCTGGTTTTAAAAAAAAACTGTAAATATATACCTATCAGATGGATGGGATAGATTCCTAAATACTAAGTGAATATTAAATTTGCTAAATAATATGTATAGTGTTATAGCTATTATATACTTTTTAAAACATAGAGAGCAATATGAGATAGAGTTTAGGTATATATTCATATATGAACAGTATAGAAACAGACTGAGTCCACAGCAAATTTATAATAGTGACTACTCCTCTATGAAGAAGGTAATAAAAGGAATTTCAACTTTATCTGCAATGTTCTATTTCTTTCTTTTTTTTTTTTTAAACATCACTTTAATGTCCAACTAGCACAAGAAATGAAGCATCCCCAGGGCCAAAAGCATCATCTATTCCTTATGATGTGCCACTATGAGCTTAATTAGTAGCTCAGCTATGGCAACCCTTCTGCAGGCAGATGATAGACAGTTGTCTTTAATACTCCATAGTGTGGAAGTGATTCCAACTTAATACAGCATAGACCACATGTGAATTGCATATTTTTTGTTTTATATTTAACCTCAAGCTCATAATTACCCCAGTGAATCTCACACTTTCTCAGGTTGTAGAAAGAGCAGTAGGTGAAACATTTTTTTTTCTCTTAAGTGCATGCCATAAGGATATAATATTGTGTTAAAATACAGAAACCCCTTCTCCCCCTTATCTGTGGGTTTCCTTTGCACAGTTGTTATTCATTATCCATCATGGTCTGAAATTTTTAAGTGGAAAATTCCATAAATAAACAACCAGTGAGTTTTAAGTTGCACCCTACTCTGAGTATCGTGATGAAATCTCGTGTTATTTCTGCTTCCTCCTGCCTGGACCATGAATCATCCTTTTGTGGGTGGCATATCCATGTTTTAGCGGTGCCCACACTAGGTCACATAGTAGCCCTCACGGTCCGATCAACTGTCATGGTATCACAGTGCTTGTGTTCAAATAACCCTTAGTTTACTTAATAGTGGCCCCAAAGAGTAAGAGTAGCTATCCTGGCAATTTGGATATGCCCAAGAGAAGCTGAAAGTACTTCCTTTAATGAAATGGTGACTACAGTTTAAAAAGATAATTTGGCAAATAGAGAGACTGCATTTACAAAACTTTCATTATAGTATATTTTTATAATTGTTATATTTTATTATTAATTATTGTTATTAATCTCTTATCATGCCTAATTTATAATTAAATGTTATCAGAGGTCTGTGTGGATAGGGAAAAAATAGTATACATAGAGTTCGATATCATCTGTGGTTTTGTTACCAGAAAGGGGACCTGGTCCTTGGCAGGTCTGCCTAGGGTCAGCCAGTGTTGTGTGGATTCTTGACATCATGCAGGAAAAATGTCACAACACAAGTCCAGATGGTTATGCGGGAACATTTATTAAAGCTGAGGACAATGAAACAAGAAAAGGCTTAGAAGAGAAGAAGCAACAGGAAAGTCTAGGCTGGGCTGTCCTTGCTCTCTGGGAAGCCAGAGAAAAGGAGGCCTTGGGATCAGGTTCAGGGGTTTAGCTTGTGATGAGCTGTCATTGCCCAATGCTCTCCTGGTTGCAAGTCTACTAGGTTCCCTTAGAATTTAGGAGATGCATGCCTGTGTGGCAATAAGTAGGGGAAAGGGAATGGTGGGGGCTACTCCATAGAGGGAGAGCAGAGAGCAAACACTGGGTCTTGTCTTCAGACTTTTATCTCTCTTAAAAATGGAAATCATAGGGGAGGTCTCAGGGGAGGATTTCAACAGAATATTTATCTGTTTTTTATGTGTGCTCCTTCAAGGTCCTGTTCTCCATTGATTGGTCCATATCAGGGTAGGAGGTCATTAGACATTGCAGCTGGTCCTGGTATCACTCACCTGTTTTGTTTTTGTTGTTGTTTTTTCTGGGTCACAAACTGAAATACAATTGAACCCTAGGTGTCATCACTAGAGAGGTGACCTTCTGTATCTGCTGTAAATTGCTCAGCCACTTTGTTCAGCTTTCTGACTCAGTTTTCCTATTCCACTGGGCCTGGCTTATGGGACTATCTCAGTTTCAGGTATCCACTGGGGGTGTTAGGACATATCTCTTGTGGATAAGGGGTGTAAATACTACTCTACTAAAAAAGTAATCTTGTTTAATCTTCAGGACAATCTTATAAAAATATATTATTATTCTCATTTTCATGACAAGGTGAATGAGATACAGAGATGATAATTAATTTGTCCAAAGTTGAACTATGAGAGAAGGTAGAACATAGAGTTTATAAGACCTACAAGAGCCTGGGAAGCTAACTAATCTTGAGGTCTCTTGGTATTTTAGGAACAAACAACAAAAACCAAAAAGAGGTAAAGAAGAACATCGATTAGCAAAGACTTTGCCTCCATTTCTTCTTTTTTCCTCTCTCATCCAGCAGCCTGTGGGACTCCATAGGACTGAGATGTCATTTTTTATACTCTTTAACTAAATTCTTCCACAACTTAATTTTTATTACCAATCTTCTCAAAACAATAGCAATACATAAAAAAAGAAAAAGAAAATGGAAAGTGCCATGAAAATCCATGCTTTTTCCTCTCTTTCTGGATCCCCTGATGGGACATTTGTATTCAGGTCATCCAGGCTCCCTGTCCACTCTCTTCCCCGCAGGAGTGACCACCATGCCATGCCCCCGTGCAGAAGCAGCAGCACGCTAAGTGCTGAGATGGGGGATGCCTCACATCACCCATGAATGTTGTGTCATCTGTACTAGGAAATACAGGCAATAAATATCAAATGTGGATGATCTCACCACTTTCCCACACACCCGCCTTGCACTCTGTCTGGAGAAATGCCCTTCAGGTGGCTGCCTGCAGCTCTCCTTCACACAGGCCAGTGTGAAGGATGACACATCACTGTGCTTGGCCCTGATGGGAGGTGTCAGTTCCTATCTACCTTCAAGACCATTAACTTGTCTTAAGAGTTTTATTTTTGTGGAAAGCAAAGAATAAAATGTAATTAGGGAGTCATTTTATAGTTAGCTTGAAACCCACCCTACACTCTCTGGAGGAAATTCACAAGTAGATGGAAGACAAAGAAAACAAACCAACAGAGAAAATGTATCATTCTTTAAATGTGGGAAATTGACAAACACAACAACAACAAAAAAGGTGTTTAGTCAACACAATTAATTGTCTGTAATGTCATGGAAGATTTCTAACTGTCCATAATAAAATGAATCTACTTTTTCTAGTGAGCAAAGAAGTCAGCGGGAAGGATAGTCCATAATCAACATAAGGTTAGTATTGTTGAATAGCATAGATTTAAAAAACTAATAACTTAAGTCCAATTAATGTATAACATTATAATTCTTGTCTCAGTTAGTGAGGTGAAAGTGATGAGATCATCTTGATTTGGATAACTACGTTGGTAGATGACATAATATAGATAATAGTCTTCATGACCTCAATAAATCTATTACATATTTGAATTTTTGTACATCAGTAATTAAAATATTTTATGTCAATATCCAATTCAGAACTTTTCCTTCCAAACAAAATGGGTACTTGATATACCTTCCCACCTGAAGTAAGAGGATATATATATATATATATATATATATATATATATATGAAAAATACCATAGTTTTCAAGATATATATCAGGCAATGAAAGATAGTGATCTTTAAGAGATGGCTTTTACTTTTGACAAATGTACAATAATTAAGATCTTAAAGTTATAGGAATATCTGAGAACTCTTTTTGCTATTTTCTATAAAGCTAAAATTATTTCAGATAAAACTTTATTTAAAAAGAAGAAAAAAAATCCTTAAGCAGTGCTCTTGTGATTTTGACCGTACCTTTTTCTAAAGGTATGTTATCTTTCAGCTAAATGTTTACTTAAAATATTCAACATCCATTTATGATTTAAAAAGCAAAAAAAAAAAATTGTAAAAAGGAATAGAAACAAGTTCCTCAATTTGATAAATAAGGCTTTTTTTTTTTTTTTTTTTTTTTTTACAAACGTATAGGAAAATATTGAAAGACAAAATATTAGATGCTAAATTTTGGGAAAATGCACAGATGATGCTAAAATAACTGTTAGCATAACATTGGAGGCAGTAGCTTCTGTTATAATGCTAGAATAACTAGAAAACATTGTAAAATATATTGTTCAGCCTGGACGGTATGCTTAGTGGTTGAGAATCAATCTATGAATCAGGAGTTTCGATTCCTGATCAGGGCACATGCCAGGGTTTCGAGCTTAATTTCCAGTAAAGGGTCTGCAGAAGGCACCTGATCAAGGATTCTCTCTATCGTTGATGTTTCTATCTCTCTCCCTCTCCCTTCCTCTCTGAAATAAATAAAAATACAATAAAAAGTATTATTCATAAAATAACATAAACTATCAGTTGTGTACAATTTATCCTAATCAACAATATATCGTAACTAGAGGCCTGCTGCATGAAATTCATGAAAGAGACTCAGCCTTTGTAGCCCCAGCTGCCTCGGCCCTTAGAGCCCTGGCTTCATCTGGATGGCCATCTAGAAGGTCTTCCAAACAGTCCTTCCACTGTTTGATCTAATTAGCATACTAGTTCTTTATTATATAGGATTCCTATGTAGAAAATGTAATATCTCAATAAAAGACATTAAGGAGATCAAAATTAATTACATGCTCTTGGGTAGTTGATTTAACTTTTTGAGGTGCTGGTTCTAACAAAATTACGTATATATTAAATATAATCTTAATCAGATTTTCTATTGGATTTTTTTAGGAGCTTGATGAGCTCATTCTGAAGTTTAAATTGAAAATAAAATCAATTTTGAGAAAAACTTAAAAATTTGTGTAGGGAGAATGACTATCAGAAATCATGACATAGTACTACAGATTAGTGCAGTATTAGCACAAAAATGTACAAATAGACCAAGGGAGCAGAGTAGAGTTCAGAGACAGACAACTTATGTATTATAACTTAATGCTATCCTATATAATAAAAGGCCAGCCACCATAAGCATAACAATCAGAACCACTATGTCTTCTTCGCTGGGTTGGCCCAGCCCCTAAGCAAGAGGTTAGGGGTGATCAGGTAGGCAGGCAAAGTGGTTAGGGGCAATCAGGTAGGCAGACAGCCTCTTGTAGGGTTTGCCCCACCCCCAAGCAAAGAAAAAGGGAGGCCCAGGTCAGCCAAGCCATCATATCCCACACCTGTAGCCTGCAAAGGGAGGCCACTGGTGGCAGGGGAAAGGGAGCAGTGCTGCACAGATGGCAACAGTGGCAGCAGCAGGGGCGGGGCCAGCTGCCTGCAGCTGGGGGAAGGAATGCCCTGATAGGCCCTGATCTCAGGCCAGGCCTAGGAACCCTGCCCCAGGGGTCCCAGATTGTGAGAGGATGCAGGCTGAGCTGAGGGACAACCCCACAAGTGCATAATTTTTTGTGCACCGGGCCTCTAGCCTAACAATAAAAAGTTAATATGCAAATTGACTGGACAGCAGAATGACTAGTTGCTATGATGTGCACTGACCACCAGGGGACCGATGCTTAATGCAGGAGCTGTCCCCTGGTAGTCATTGTGCTCCCACAGGGGAAGTGCCTCTCAGCCAGAAGCCAGGCTCATGGCTGGTGAGTGCAGTGGTGGTGGCAAAAGCCTCTCCCACTGCTGCTGCAGCACTAAGGATGTCTGACTGACTTTTCAGGCCTGCTCACCATGCAGGCCTAAACTGTTAGTCGGACATCCCCTGAGGGCTCCTGAACTGCGAGAGGGTACAGGCCACGCTGAGGTTTTCCCCCAAGTACACAAATTTCGTGCACTGGGCCCCTAGTACATCATAAAATTGTTACTTAAATCAATAGCAAACATAACGAATGCCTCACTATATGGAGACAAATTTAGCTATCTAATAAAGGCCATTTACAAGTGGACTCTAGATGGATCAAAGACTTATGCATGATAGGTAAAACTTTCAAATTAATGAGAGTAAATATATAAGAACATCTTTGTGGTCTTGTTGTATGGAAAAACTTCTTAAAGGGAACATGCAATACAATGTATAGATGATGTGTTGTAGAATTGTGGACCCGAAACCAGTATAATTTTGTTAGCCAATGTCATGCCAACAAATTCAACAAAATGGAAAAAAATAAAAAAGCCCAAATCATAAATTACAAAATTTTAAATAATTGGATTTTTACTCAATGAAAAACATCATGGATGAAGTTTATAAATTAATAGCAAATTAGGAAAGATTTTTTCTATTTAGAAAAATAACAGGAAATGAATATATAGAATATAAAGGGTTTCCTGAAATAAATAAGAAAAAGTCAGTAACACAAAAGAAAAATGGCCAGTCTGGGAAGAAGAAATCCTAAAGGCTAGCAGCATATGATGACAGGCTCAGATTTATTATCAACCCGAGAAGCACAATCAAAATGACCAAAGAATGTCCCTCTGTATCTGTGTGTAGTTATTAATTTTTTTTTTTTTTTTTAGTGTTTTCAGGTGTAATTGAGGGTGTGAAGGTGCTGCACTGTTGCTCATTTGCCTGGGTTTCAAGGGGAACAATTGCTTTTTGTAATTGAATAGAGAGACTTGACAAAACCAGAAACAACTTTGGGCTCTTCTGGCCTCATCCTGGACCTGGAGGAAATACAGGGTGTGGCTCAACTTATTTGACTTTTTCTTTGGGTTAGGCCACCCCTGCTTCCAGGTTCTAGGAGCCCTGGGAGCCACCCCATCTTCATTGCCTTCTGCAGTCAATTTCTAAAAAAGGAGAAGATTCTGGAAGAGGCAGCCCCAATCCCAACTGGCGTCAGACAGGGAGCTGGAACTCCAGAGCCCCAGACCAGAGGAGGTGAATTAGAGTGGAATTGTGCACAGCACAACATTCTTGCAGAAATTTCCCAATGCATTAGCTACACACATTATTCAGTAGCAGTTTGCCTCCTAGACATACATTTTGAAGAAATGTTCATTCATTTCAAAAGGGGATATGCAAGTGGATGCTGACCACAATATTATTGTACATGATAGTGGGAGGTTGGAGAGCATCTACCACCTGGGGAATGACTAGGTTAAACCTGATGGAGGACTTTGCATTTAGATGACTCCAACCAAATGTTCACAAAGCAACATGGATGCCTGGGGACATTAGTAAGAGATTGCAATCTATAGCAGAGTATGACATGCAGTCATGTTCATATATAAAAAGTACATATTATACAAGAAAATTTACCAACATAATAGCATACTGTAGCTATTAGAGCCATTGACCATAGAAAAAGAAATGGAGGAGGGGATGATCATAACAAGAAAAAGTAAAATTTAAAAATATGTGTCTGAGGGAAGAAAACATCATTAAAGAGAGCAGCTTCTTGCCCAGCCACCTTGTCTCAGTGGTTGAGTGTTGACCTATGAACCAGAAGTTCACGGTTCAATTCCCATTCAGGGCACATGCCTGGGTTGTGCGTGGGCCCGAGTTATTGGTGTGTAGTAGGCAGCTGATCTATGACTCTCTCATCACTGATGTTTCTATCTCTCTCTCTCCCTTTCTTTTCCTCACTGAAATCAATAAAAAAAATAAATATATATATATCAATATATATTTTAGAAAGAGCCGTTTCTAAAGAGATCAGTAATGTTAGTAGCCAACGCTACTACACTTTATTGCAACAAATCACAATGTTTCTGTTATTTTGCCCCCATGGACCTGTGTGATGGTTAAGGATATTTTATGCGGCACATTTGCTCACTTCATTCCTAAGTCCTTGTAAACCCCTGACTCACTCCAGGAGCCATGATACAGCTCCTTAGTAAGCAGTTTAAGGAAGGAAGAACTTTTAATTAGGTGGTTAGATAAAATTTCTGACTCACAATGGCTTATGTAAGCTTTCTGCTCTGCAGTAATTTCTACTACTAAGGGAATCCACTGGGATTAATTCTCTCTGATAGCCTAATAAATAAATGCATATATCAGAGAAGCATTTTCCCTTTTATCCACTCTTCTAATTCATTTACTCAAACGTAACAACCCTGCAAACAGTTTTGCAAAAGCTTGTCACATGCTTATTTTTCTCCCTCTAATACTATTTTATGAATATAACAGTTATTTCCTCATCTTCCTGGTTGTGAAAGTTTAAAATTTTTAATTAGATTTGCTCTTTTGATGAGAACTCTCATAATTTTCATGTAACATATATTACATTTTTTCATGAAAGAGATGTATGAGTGTTATAATGAATTTGGTATACATGTGTAAGAGGCATAAACTTGGACGGTCATAACTGAGTGGAAGTTGTTGTTGTTAACTTTCTGTGATTTACCTAATTTTATATTTCATAGGCAACACATTCTATTCCATTTCAGGATATTCATGCTGGCCCAGAAATAATTTTGGTTCAGAAAAATTCCAATATTATCTCAGTTATTGGCAACTTTAAAGCTTTGCTTTCAAATACTCTTCTTTGGAATTTATTACTGCCCAATCTCCCCCCTTCCCCCACCGCCCACACACACACACACACACACACACACACACACACCAACCTGCCCCAGTCTGAGGAGCTTTTTCTTGATCTGCTTTCCCTGGGGGTGTTAGGCTAACATCACCACCCTGTTATTCAGAGACAAGCATCCATATCTTTCTTGTACCAGGCTTCTAGCAATCCTATATAATAAAGAGGTAATATGCAAATTGACCATCATACCCTCACAAGATGGCTGCCTATGACCAGGCCAGCAGGGGGGTTAGTGAGGGATGATCAAACGACTGAACATGCCGAGACCAGTTTGGCTCAGTGGATAGAACGTCGACCTGTGGACTGAAGGGTCCCGGGTTCGATTCCAGTCAGGGGCATGTACCTTGGTTGCAGGCACATCCCCAGTAGGGGGTTGCAAGAGGCAGCTAATTGGTGACTCTCTCTCATCAATGTTTCTAACTCTCTATCCCTCTTTCTCTCTGTAAAATATCAATAAAATATATTAAAAAACAAAACAAAAAAAACACACAACTGAACAAGCAGGCTACGTGGGGCAACCATGCCAGTAGGAGGGGCTGTGAGGGGCAACTAGGCTGGCAAGTGGGGCAGTTAGGAGCAATCAGTCCACCAGGGGGGAAAGTTGGGGCAACCAGGCTGGTGGGGGGGGGGGCAATTAAGGGTGACCAGGCTGATAGCAGAGTGCAGTTGGGGGTGACAAGGCTGGCGGGGAGGCAGATGGGAGTGATTAGACTAGCAGGGCAGGCAGTGAGGAGTGACTAAGACTGTGAGAGGGTAGTTAGGAGAGAGCAGGCTGGCAAAGAGGGGGCATTTGGGGGTGACCTGGCTGGCAGTGGGGCAGTTAGGGGCAACCAGGCCAGCAGGAGAGGCAGTTAGGTGTGACCAGGCAGGCAGGCAGGTGAGTGATTAGGAGTCAGCAATCCAGGATTGTGAGGGGGATGTCCAACTGCCGGTTTAGGCCAGATCCTCAGTTGGACATCCCCCAAGAGATACCAGATAGGAGATGGTGCAGGCTGGACTGAGGGGAACCACCCCCATGCATCATTTCCATGCACTGTTCCTCTAGTTTTATAATATCGTTTAATGTGTAGTCATCAAACTTTTTTGAATGAGAGTAGGCCTTTGTAGCCCTGGCTGCCTTGGCCCTCGCTGTCCCAGCTGCCTCAGCCCTCGCAGCCCATGCAGCCCTTACAACCTTTGCAGCACAGGCCATCGCAGCCCTGGCTGCCTCAGCCCCCGTAGCCCCAGTTTCATCTGGAAGGTCGTCTGGACAGTTGTTCTGCTGTTTGGCTGTTCAGTTGAATTACATATTATGCTTTTATTATTATAGATTCCTCACCTATACACACACATGCACACATATGCTTACACACATACACTGCTGAGAGGTATATGCTATATTTTCTTTTTACAAAAATTTGAGCCAAAATACATTAAAGTAACTTGTACACCATTACTTAATAGCTATTAGTACTGGTGTTTGGATTCAAAACTTTGTCATTCTAACTGTATGATGTTTCCTGCCAATGCAATACATTGGATTTATGTGAAAACTAGAGTACTAATAGCGTTATGGTGATATCAGAAAGAGTAGTGTCTACTGAGGAAATTCAACACAGCTTTCTCTTTACAATTTCGGATGTTAAAAAAGGATTTCAGTAGATCATAACTGAGGATATCTCTCCCCCCTCCTTTTAAATCATTATAACTTTAGAATCCCATTAACATATATTTGTCAAGAGAATAGGCTGTATTGGCATCTGTAAAATCTGGTACATTCACCCAGCCTAATAAGTCCTATAGATTCCTGTACCTTCACTGCCCTCTCCTTAAATATTGCAATATTTCTATAACAAGGTAAGAAAGAGGGACTCTGGATGGGAACACCTATCAGAGAGAGAGAGGGATGCTTGAAACCCCCTCACAAAGAGGGAAAAGGGAACACCCTTGGAGAGAGGGATCCTGGGCATGAAGTTAGAGAGAAAGATGCCGGAAACACCTGTCAGAGAGAGGGATGAAAAAAGGTTACAGTGAAAAGAGTTCACATCTATAACTCCTTAAGTTTTTCAGGGGGGAAAAAAAGATGTTGACTTTAGCAGGCACTGAGTTTATTGTTATCTGAGGCTTTCAAACCAAGCCAGGACAATAGTGCACGGGGGGATTCAGCTATTCAGTGGAGGATGGGATTAGATATCTTCTGACACTATATCTATGATTATATATTGTACATATAGAAAAATTCCACTCACAGTTTCCTATTTTCTGTTAGGATAATTTCAATCATGTTCAGCACTGATTCAAACTTCAAGGCTTTTGAGACCAGAACCAACACCCCTTTCAAAATTCAAGGGTTTTATTCCCTCTTTTATCCCCTTGGCTAACACAACTTCCTGTTTTGAAGAAGGGGGGGAAAAAGCCCAGAGGTATCACACACATCAAAGGGCTCTTGAAATGTAATATTCTGATGAGTTAAGAAGTAAAGCAGGAAGAAATAAGTATGGATTAAATGTCTCCAAAAAAATGGGTGTTAAAAATTGATGGACTAGCACCGGGCAGACACACTGAAGACTTGGCCAAGGCCCCAATATTTGAAATATTCTTTGTTACACTAGACAAAATCAACCCCGCACAGTGTCTCAAAAGATATTGCTGCTACAGTTTGGCAAAGAAACCCATAAATACAAAGTCCAAGCTTTCAAGCAGTCTCTTCAGTTCAGAAACAAAATACAGTCCAATTTCTTCTAAGTGAATGAGAGTTTCCTGGATCACTTCCAATGGGGGGAATTAATTTGGGGGGGGAAACAAACACACAGGTATGCAAAAGAGCATCACTGATATAATTATTCTAATCAACTAGACAGCTCATGCTTTGATTGGCTCTAGTATATTGTTGTATACCTGTTGGGTCTGGTTTTGTTGTTGCTTTTCCCCAAGGGAATATATCACTTTGTATATATTGATCCTTCTAAAGTAACAGTATTACTGTTAGGGCCAATATCTTGCTCCTTCCCTCACTGATTACCTTCTTTATTCTTCTCTTTCATGCACTTTCTTTGCTACCCTGTCCCTATTCACTGACCCCTCTCCTATATTCTTTATGATATCACATGATGCATTTATTTTTTGTCCTTTTTTTATTGCCTGAACCCAAGCATGACAGTAGGATCTTCAGCAGCAATGCTATACTGTAAAGTGAACTTGAGGATGAAAGCCAAGCATTGAAAATGATAGCAAAAGAACACCCATTACTGAGGACTAGGGAGCCACCATGCCAGTCCTAGACAGACCCTTTTAAACTCCTTTTATTTGCTAGTAACATAAACAATCCTATATAATAAAAGCCTAATATGTAAATTGTCTCCTTGGGTGGTTGTTTGACAGAGCGACAGAGAGTTTGACTGGGAGACCAGGAGTTTGCTCACTATGACACGCACTGACCACCACGGGTTCCAGAGATGTGCTTGAAGAGGGAATTGTTGTGATTAGACTTTCGTATAAGGTATATAATTCTGTGCATATTGGATGAATATGCAAAGGTGTGAGACATCTATATTAATAAAAGGGTAATATGCGAATTAGACCTGGATGTCTTCGGGATGTCCTGGACAAAGCTGCGGTGCAGGGGCTGAGGCAGAGGTGGTTAGTGGCGATTGGGCCAGCAGGGGAGGGCAGTTAGGGGCTATCAGGCTAGCAAGGGAGCAGTTAGGAGGCTATCAAGTTGGCAGGCAGAGGTGTTTCGGGGTGATCAGGCAGGCAGGCAGGCAAAGCAATTAGGAGCCAGCGTTCCCAGATTGAAGAGGGTGCAGGCCGGGCTGAGGGATCCCCTCACCCTGTGCATGAATTTTGTGCACCAGGCCTCTAGTATAGGATGAATATGCAAAGGGGTGAGCATCAGAATGAACAGAGGAGGGCTATTTCTGTAGTCACAAGGTAAGATGATTTGCAATAAGCTACTTCCCTATCAAGAGAATCACCTCCTGTTTTCTCTATAATATCTAATATGTAAGGTAGTTATAGAAAATAGAGAAACAAACAAAAAAGAATAAAGTAAACAAAAACAGAATAGAACCCAAACAAACTTTGTACAACTTAAACAAATATGAAAATCACCCTAGGGGTTATTCCTCTACTTCTGTTCTCACTCTATCTCAAAAAGAAGACCTTTAGAGAAGCTTATTATTACTAGAGGAAGCTTATTATTACTAGAGTGATCCTAACATGGTGGGGCATATTTTGAGTCTTAATAAAACCATCTAGCAAGGCATCCCTTTGAGGAGGCAGGGTATCTGGGAGAGAGTGAACCGTGCAGACTCTGAAAGGAGAAAGTGCTGATCTTTTGTTTTCTCGGGGCCAGGCTCCATAAACTGTAATTGGCTGGATCTGGAACTGTTCTCAATTTCTCTGCCACTACTAAAGGCAGAGCAAGGCTCCTCTGTTGACACTGATGATCAGAACGCTAGCAGAGGGCAGTGAGAGGTGCTTCTGCACGCCTCTCCTGAGCAAAAGCATGCTTGCCTTCCTGAGCACAAGGGAGAAAATCCAGCTCATTAAGAAAGGAAAGTTTCCTCTGACATTTTGCTCCCCTCCTTGCACGTTTCCCCTCTTGTCTTCATTTCTCAGCCTGACCCTCTCATCTCACCTTTGCTCATAGGGTCAACATAACTTCATGGTTGACACTGATTTTTCTAACAGCAACAATTTTAACCCCGTAAAGAGAATACCCAAAGCACAAAAGGTATCAAATTAAAGTGCTTCTCCAACATCTTGATACTGTGACTAATTCCCAAAGGCATCAAGTGAGGAACAGTGTTGTTTTGTTCTTGGCTTTTGTAACTGAGTAGATGCTCACCTGTCCTGGTTTCACCTCTTGGGTTTTTACGAGTAATCACTTTTAAAATAGGATGTTTCTGAATCAAAGATTCACCTCTGCGCATTTGTTCTATAGCCGAATATCTGTCTTCATATCTTTGCTGCCATAATTAGCTCCTGGATAATGTTGTATAGAATCAAATGCACTCAAAGATCCACCTCTCTGCTTTAACTTATTATTTTTTAAATCTACCATGAGATGTTTCAAACATAATTAAAAGTACAGAGGATAGCCCTGGGTGTTGTCCAGTGGTTAGAGCATTGGCCTGAGAAGCAACTAATTGATGTGTCTCTCTTACTTTAATGTGTTTCTCCCCTTCCTTCCACTCTCTCTAAAAAATCAATGGAAAAAATTTCCTTTGGTATGGATTAAAAACAAAAAATACAGAAAATAGTAAAATTAATAACCATTAATAATTTTACTTATGTTCAGTTTATATCAACTCTTATCAAATCTATTTCATCTATATCAGTCTGCTTTTTCCCCTCATCCCATATTATTTTAAAGCAAATCCCAGATATTATATATTTTCAACTGTAAGTATTTTAGCTTATATATCTAAAAGATAAGGAATCTTAAAAAACAACAAAACAAAATTATACATCTATGCAACCTAAAAAAATTATGTCCTTTCTATGATCATATTTATGTCAATTATAATAAATATTTTAAATTGTATTTATTTAATTCAGATTCAAGAAACATCATTTGACTATAATAATTGATTTGTCTTCTTCCAATCTATAAATTGTTTATTATATTTTTCCATTGAAAAATTTTTAAGAAACTGAATCTTTGGCTTGTAAATTTCCCCACAGTATGAATTTTGAGGAACACATTTCCCATAGCATGGCTTCATTTTTTTCTCTATCTCTATCATTTTCTAAAAATTAACCAGGTTTTGACAAGGATATTTAATCAGATTTAGGTTTGATCTTTCTGACAATCGTACTTGTTTAGATGTTGTCATATACTTCCATTAGGAAATACATAATACCTGGTTGTCTTTCTTTTTAATACACTGTTAAAACCCTCCATGTTGATTTTGTTCACAACCTAGGTTATTTAATTTGCATTAATTAACATTAAAAGTTCTATGGCTAATCTTAACTGCTATTATACACAGTGAATTACATTGCAAAAGCTGACCAAAAAGATGTAAATAATGGAGAATGGAGAGGGTTGCAGTGAATTAAGAATCTTGAAAGGATTAATTTATATTTCAAATCCTAAGTCTTAAAAAATATATATGCAACTATCAAGTGTACTATAAACTCTGGAGTTGGTGTTGTGAGTGCCTATATAGACCATGCTTGTTGGTGTAATCATAGTTACACTTTTATAACATCCCAAAGGAAGATGGATTTGTGTTGTGTTGATATTGGAGATAGAAGTATACAATGATGTTACTTTAGAATATGTTAAACACACACACACATACATAGTACACTATTTGCATGCATGCAAATCAATATATACTTGTCCTAGTTATTGAATTAATTGGGGTGACACTGTTTAGCAAAATTATACAGGTTTCAGGTGCACAATTCTATAAAATATCATCTGGACACTGTACTAGTAGGTGTGTTCACCACCCCAAGTCAAGTCTCTGTCTATCAACATTTATCCTGCCTAAACATTCATTTATTTGCCTCCTTCCTGATCACTATTTTCCTTTCAAGGACAATCGCTATTCTGAATTCTAATTACATGCATTACTTTTGCTAGTTTCACACTTCATATAAATGGAATTGTACACATTATACTTTTTGCATCTGGCTTTTTTACTCAACATTTTGATCACATCCCTATGTTAAAAAGTCTCATTCAAATATTAGTAAAGTTATTGTATATTGGTTATTATATATAATTATCATGCATAGGTATATATATCTGCCAAAACACAAGTTAAATGAATACTGTTTCTATATTGAATATCCAGAAAGGTCAGCAGTTTTCAATATTGTAAGGTAGTTATGCCCCCTCCTCCCTCAATAAAACACAGCTCTCGATGGGTGAGTTGAGTCTTATATTAGTATATTACAATAATCTTTTAATGGGATATAAATCTTTTGGTTTTGAAATACCATTTTAAAGTTGTCATTAAAACATGATAGATTACCAGTTCTTAAGACATTTAATGACTCAGTGTGAAATTGACCCAGTTGCCTGGTTGATAAGAGAGCAACCTATTTATATCTCCTTAATGAACATTAAATGTCTTTCTGGAGTGATGAAGTATGGAATGGTAATACAAGAGGTCTGAAGATGGCAAAGGGAATTGGGCATTTCTGTAGGGGTCACCCACCCCCTGCTCTTGGGTCCCATAAGTGGAACCACATATTTTGATAATTTCTTTTGGGAAGCTTAGTAGTTCCCAGAGTACAGATAAAATATCCCTACTTTCAGTTAAACTACACCAGCCTCCTATCACCTGAAATGTAAGCCTAGGCAATATTTTTAAATATTTTCTCCCCCTTATTCCTATTTGCAATGAAACATTAAATTCTGTCCATACTATGGCCATGATATTGCTCCCCTCCACCCTTTAAATTCTCATTGCCACTTACCAATAAGGTGTTTAGCTCTGCCATATACCATTGTTGCTGTCTTGTTTCTTAACTGGCCTAATTCACCTCTCTCCCTCATCCCATCCATATTTTAAATAAAGCCACCTGGTAAGTCTCATGCCTAACATTGACATTGATCACATCACTCCTTGTATAAAAACTTTACATTAACTCCTCATTGACTAGTCAAATCCAAGTAGTTGTCCATGCATTTGAACTGATAATGCCTCTCCCACCTAGTTTCGCTTTATCCTTTCACTCTGAGATCCAGATCAATGTGTAAAACTTTGTGTTATTGTTGCTCAAACAGGCTTGAGGAATATGCAACTTCCAGTTTTAATGGTGGCTTACCAAGGCAATGATTCACTATCAGAGGGGGATGGAAAAAGAAGGTGAGATCACAATATCCAAAAAGATATATCCCTTCTTCACACCTTACCGGTTCCTCTCTACTTCTTCCCACTCTTTGTACTCTCTTCAAACTTGCTCTATTCAAGCAGACAACAATGACCTTTCCTCTGTTTCTCTCCATTCAAAATTGAGACACCTTAGATGCCTCATTAAATTATATAATGATTGATTGAACAATAAAATGCAATTTTACAAATATTGTGTTATAAATCGTATTATTGAAAATTTTAGTAGAGAACATTAGCTGTTCACCAAAAGCTACTCTCTCTTTTGGAGTCCATTTAGAAGACATTTCCCCATTTCTCTAGCAGTGAGGCATACCCAGGTTACTAAGTCTCATAGGAATATGAACAGATAAGGCTATATGCCACTTCCAGATCCATAAACCCTTTCAGGTATGTGCCTCTTGGCCTACGATTTCTGTGCTTTCTCCTCTGACAGGTAAAAGAGGAAGATGACAATGGCAGAACCACTAGAGGAAAGAAGCTGAGAGGATCAGTATCATTCATGGTTCTCTAGAAAAGAACTAGTAGGACATGTAAAAGAACTAGTAGGATATATCTATCTATCTATCTATCTATCTATCTATCTATCTATCTATCTATATGTGTGTGTGTGTGTGTGTGTGTGTGTGTGCATTAAATATGATATGCTAGTAACTTTTACTGAGATTGAAGTTAGTTTAGTATCTTTAGCAAGTTAAACACTTATTAAAATGTGGATGATGCTTTACTTTGCCCAATATGAATACATTTTTCAAGCTACTATTTAAAGGTGAATATCCAGCAAGCTTTGTTTTGGATTATCACCACTTTGAAATTAGTGGAGCAATTTTTACTGCTTTATAAAATGTTTTGATTTTGGATTAAATGTTTCCAGGAGACAGATGGCCATTAGCTTGGCTCTAAGCTTTGGATGCAGCTCTCAAGTAGTTAGGAGGTCACAAGGCTTTAGGATGTAAACCTCAAAATTGTGAAGGCAATTGCTTGCTTGATTTGGTTGATATTCAGCCAAAACCTATAAGCTCATATTCACTGGTATTAACTATATTTACTACTACCAGAATAAAATTCAAATCATTCAGTGTGTTGCCCTAATAATAATCCTATATGACTAGGGGCTGCTTCTTCAACATTATTTCCACCTAATTTATAATCAAGATGTTCAATTAATAATTTCAGCACTTTACAGAGTGTTAAGTCAGCTGAAAAATATGTGATTTTTCCACTTTTCATTTTTCACAATGCTGAGGAATGCATAATAACCTGACAAAATGGGGATGCCAGGAAGCAACGATTATTAACAGACTAATGGGAAAAGGAAAGGATTTTAAAAGAAAAGCTGAAATGTTGATTGAGTTATGTAAAAATGTAAAGGCACAAAACTCCTGCAAATTATAGCAGCCATGTCTACAACACTTTACTTCAGTTTTTAAATATTCCTTTGGAAAAGAGAATTGACCCAGAAATAGGAAAGACAGTTACTTTTTTTTTTTTTTGGGTGATTTCACCATAGAATCTGCCTGAGATCTACTGAAATTCCTACATTAGTCTTGGTTTTGTTCATGTTTCCTTGGACTGTTGCTGTTTCTTTCTCCATCTCCCCTCTTGGGCTCTATTTTCTACAATTTTACACTATCCAATTAATGAATATTAATTTAGGTTAATTCAACTCATTGTTAATTTGACTAATAGTTTTGTCAATTATTTCTTTCAGTGCTAAAGAGATGAAAAGAGAACAAAACAAGTAATGTAATAATGGTTACAATTTCACTATGCTAAGTGCTTTACCTGCACTTATTTCATTGAATTCTCATAATCCGATGAGGTAGACACAAACAAAGCTCTATAGAAGTGAAGAATCAGGAATGTTAAGTGTAAGCTGTGTTTTAAACCTGAATCAATGGGAGAACTGACTTTAAATGGATACTAGCTATTGGGAGCAGTGACTAGTCTAGTGTGACTGAAGGATATAGACAGTGTACAGAGTTTTAAAAGGTAAACATAGCGGAGAACTTGAGGGCTTTCTACCACATGTACTACTATAATAAGCCCATACAAATAAGCACTTGGCTCAAAAAAATACACTGATCCCACTATTAGTACTATGACCCCACTATGATTTGTACTAAAGTGATACACAGTTGCCATTTTAGCATCTAAGGAAGAATAAATAAAATAAGACATATCCTAATATGTATTATATTGGGACCATATTTCCATTTAATTAATCAAGCTCCATGAGAGAAGAGAACACATAGGTAGCCCCCTTAATGGAATCATGTAGGTTTTGGCAGGCCTAGATGAAGCATCATCTGTGGGTAAGCACCAGAAGTGCAATTGCGGACTGGAGGAGCTTGTGCGGAGGAACCTCCAGAAGACTAGACACTCAGGAGAAGGGAGGTAATAGGGAGATAAAAGTAATTGGCAAAGGGAGTCATGATGTAACAAGTCTACTAAGTGACAAAGTATCCAAGTTCTGTTCTGCTTCTTGTAGACATCAAGGTTTATGACAGCTGGAGAAGGCTACTTCAGAAAATTAAAAATTTAGTTATGTAAAAAAATATTGAAGAAGCAGCCCCTAGTCATATAGCATCCTTACTTCACAGTTCTAGTCCTGCCTGGGAGATTCAGAAATTATTTCATTCTTCCTAATCTAGGTTTAAAATAGCATTGCATTATATAACTAGTCTGGGTCACAGATACCATTTGAGCAAAATATTAACAAGCAAACAAGCGACTGACAGGCAATCACCAGAATTAAGAGCTTCCCCCAACCCATACCACAGAGGAGGAATTGTTAGAACTGTTAAAGAGTTCAGAAAAGTGACATATCCAGGTGGCAGGAAAAAAAAATTTTGAAGAGCAACTATCTCGACTCTATTTTTATATTGAGGGGATTTTCTATTTAGGAATTAGGAAGCTGAAACACAGAAAAGCTAATGACTTACATGAAGTGACAGCAAACTAATTATTTTCAGACAAATACTCCACTGTGATACACTGTCTCTAAAATAAGCCTAAAGAAATACTGTTTTCCACCATAAAGATATGTGAAAAGTATAAGGATTTTATGTTAAAACTATAAAACTTACTGTTGATGCTGCATCAACCTTGTATATCATTGTCTTGTACAGAATATAATAAAAATTAAATATCTTGGTATCTAAGAAGCCAGAAACTCCTTGAAAGGTAAAACAAGAGACACCATTGAATGAATCCATTGAATATATTGTACTAAAATGTCAAAACCTTTGACTGAGTAGGGAATGCTGTGACTTTTTTATTTGAAAATAATTAATTAAAATATTTTTATCGATTTCAGAGAAGAGGGATATATATATATATTATATAAATTGATATTTATATCTATATCTATCTATCTCTATCTATCTATCTATCTATAGATAGATAGATAGATAGATAGATATAGATATAAATATCAATTTATATAATATATATATATATATTGATATTTATCTATAGATAGATAGATAGATAGATAGATATAGATATAAATATCAATGATGATAGAGAATCATTGAGCAGCTGCCTCCTGCACATCCCGAACTGGGCATTGAGTCAGCAACCCTGGCATGTGCCCTTACTCTGAATTGAAACCATGACCTCCTGGTTCATAGGTTTACGTTCAACTACTGAGCCACACTGGCCATGCAAAATTTTTAATTTTTGATAGACATCTACAGTGGTGGGCATTACTTTTTGTTGTTGTTCAATCTTTATTTTTAATATTGAATTTATTGAGGTGACATTAGTTAAAATTACATAGGTTTCATGTGTACAACTCTATAATACACATATGTATATTGTATTATGTGCCCACCAGTCAAGGTCAAGTTTACCTCCATCACCATTTATTCCACCATTTAGCTTCTTCTACCTCCCCCCAAATTCCTTCCTCTCTGGTAATCACCATATTGTTGTCTGTGTCTATGACTTTTTGTTTCTTAATCCCTGTACATTTTTCACCCAGAACTGTACCCCCCCTCCCTTCTAATAGCCATCAGACTGTTCTCTGTATTTATGAGTTTGTTTCTATTTTGTTTGCTAGTTTATTTTGTTCATTAGATTCCATATTTAAGTGAATCATATGGTATTTGTCTTTTTCTGTCTGACTTGTTTCACTTAGCATAATATTCCCCAGGTCCATTTTATGTAAACTCAGTTCAGCTATTTGGAATTAGTTTTTGAAAGATGGCCTCAATTGTATTCAAAGATGGCCAGGTGAAAGTGATATATTGTTCCCCAAATATTAATAATTTCTAGTCTGTTAACAGACTGTTCAAGTAAAATTTAAGGGGTGCCAAAAGCCTTCAGCATTCCAAAAATCTTTCCCAACAATATAAACATAAGAAGCTCTTTACCCACTGATTGTTTGAGATGAAATCTTTGTATATTTCCACTTTGGAACTTAAAGTATTTTGTCTTCCTGAATTCTCTTTTGAAGTGCAAATACTCTCTTTGAGTTAATACTTTAAGCCCCTTATTAGCAAAAAATCCCCTGGTATTATTTAAACATGAGCTTGGAGCATAAAGCTACCTAAGGGTACAAAAAAAGGGAAATAGGGGTACCAAGGTTAGGAAGAGGCATACTGAGAACTTGGGAACTGAGGATTTCAAAAATGAGTCTCCCTGTGGCAGCATTTTGCTTGAGGCTCATTCTAACCTCAGAAAGGACAATATGGGTTGATAAGTACAACTGAGTGTTAGAATTTTTTCACAACTGTCCTGAGTGGCATTAAATATCACAAGTGCTTTGAATTAACTTCTTCCCCTACAAAATATATTTAACAATTGCTTATGTGATATGTGCCTTGACATTTTGAAGGATTATTCAAAATCTTTCTGTATTTAGTATAATGACTTCTAAAGCACTTACTATCTTATGCCAGTAAAATGCAAACACTTTGTTCATCACTGTGGGGGTATTAAGATTGAATATGTAAAACTCAGAGGAAGGTGGTGACACAAATGAAGAAAGGAATACTGTTTGGAATTGAAGAAACCCAATCTCAATCTCTAATGACTCCTAAGGCAGGTGAGTAAATGTACTGAATGTTAAGAGAGATCCTATATATTTCTTAATATGTGTGTATATATATATCTTTATCTCTATCTCTATCTTTATTTCTATCTTTATTTCTGTCATCTTTAATCTATGTCTATAGTCATATCTGTGTATATGTATATCATTATACCTATATCTCTCTCTCCATGACTTTTGATAACTATCCAGAGCTGGACGGTGGATACATGCCAAGGCAAACATCATTGTTATTAAGACCTTTCATATCTGCTCTATTGCACCATGAAGTCTAGATTTTGCCCCCATCACTCAATTGATGCTAGTTTTGTTATCAGTGGATAAAGAGCTTCTTATGATATCCTGAGAAAATATTTTTTCTGAAGTTGAACAAGAGAATGAAATATTGTAACAAGCTTTATTTATGTGGAATCAAACCTCTGAGTTTCCAAGGCCCCATATCCCTTTGTCCCTCCCCAAGGAAGAAGGTTAACTGTGGCTTCAATAGAATAAAAGCCAGTGTCCAGAACTTTCACTCCATATTGGAGCAGTGTCCAGTATAGCATCAAGTTAACTTAGTCATTTTTTTCATTGCAGTCCATTGCATGTGGGGCCCACATGGCCATTGGGCACATGGTCAAATTCAAGAGACCCAAGATCCAAGAAAGATAACTCCTTTTTTTAGAAGATTAGGTATTCCCAAGTTTGCATGGGCCTGCACTAGCCCCATCTACTTTAGACAATCCCTGGCTCACAAGCTTGACAAATAGGCACTTTGCCTAGTCTCCCTGACTCACTACGCATGATTTTATCTCCCTTTTGGTGGACCTCTTTCCTTAGTGATCTCTGGGGAATGAGTTTGTGGTTCCCTGGGGAGTGTGAAATTCCAACTTTCTGGTGAAGCTGGCCAAATGACTATGGTTATAATGTCTGGCCTCCTCCTTTGCTCCATTATTATTATTATTATTAACTAGAGGCCCAGTGCACAAAATTCGTGCATGGAAGGGGAGTGTCCCTCAGCCCAGCCTGCACCCTCTCCAATCTGGAACATTCCTCTCACAATCCAGGACTACTGGCTCCCAACTGCTCGCCTGCCTGCCTTCCTAATTGCCCCTAACCGCTTCTGCCTACCAGCCTGATCAACCCTAACCACTCCCATGCCAGACTGATTGATGTGTAACTGCTCCTTTGCCAGTCTGTTTTGCCCCCAACTTCCCTTCTCTGCCAGCCTGGTCACCTCTAACTGCCCTCTCCTGCAGAGTTGATTGCCCCCAACTGCCTTCCCTTGCAGGCCTGGTGCCTCCCAACTGCCCTCCCCTGATAGCCATCTTGTGTCCACATGGGGGCAGCCATTTTGTGTGTTGGAGTGATGGTCAATCTGCATATTACTCTTTTATTAGATAGGATAGAGGCCTGGTGCATGGGTTGGGTCCAGCTGGTTTCCCCTGAAGGGTGTCCCAAATCAGGGTGGGGGTTCCCTTGGGGCATGGGGCGGCCTGGGTGAGAGGCCTGTGGTGGTTTGCAGGATAGCCACACCCCCTGGCAACCCAAGCAAAAGCCCTGGTATCTGGAATTTATTTATCTTCTTAATTGAAACTTTTTAGCCTGGAATAGAGCTAAGCCTTCTGCTTGCTCCCTGGTGGCAGCCATTTCTGTTGGAATTTATGTATTTTCTATAATTGAAACTTTGTAGCCTGAAGTGAAGACCTGAGCCAGCCAGGGCTGCAGAAGCTTGGCTCCCTCTATTGCTTCTGGAAACCTTAGCCTCCTGCTCTTCCAGCTCTGTGGCTATCACCATTTCTGTTGGAATTAATTTACCTTCTATAATTGAAACTTTGTAGCCTTGAGTGGAGGCCTGGGCCTGCCAGGGTGTTTGGAAAGCTTGGCTTCCTCCGTTGCCAGGGTAACCTAAGCCTCCCTCCTGCTCTCTGTGGCCGCACCCATCTTGATTGGGGTTAATTTGCATACTCACTCTGATTGGCTGATGGGTGTAGTAGAGTGATGGCTAATTTGCATATTACTCTTTTATTAGATAGGACTAGCTAATTATAATGGTATCAGTTTCACAAAGGTAACCAATTATTTTTTAGTCACCAAATGCCCGTGCCTGTTTTACTACTTCTCCTTCTTGGTTTCTAACATTTATCCTCACAATCATATTCCATTTCCATAAACTACTTCTTTGGCTCTAAATGGCAGGAAAGTATTCTAATATGTTTATATTTCTCTATTTTGTTCTTTATTCTTTTCACTTCTCTTTTGTGTTTTCTATATATGGCCTTGTCCACAATGTTCAGGTTCAGAATCTTCCACTATTATGAGAAATCACAAAGTCTTAATCCTAAATTTTAAGTAAGGAAGATATTATTTATAAATGCAACTGATGTCAGAACAAAATTTTATAAAATGCTGTAGTTAGTCCTTACCAGAACAAAATGTGGTTGTCAGAACAAGATGTCTGAAATGTTCTGCTCTGGTGATAACTAACATTTCTTCAGGATTTAAATAGATTACTGAAAATCATGGCTAAATGTCTGACTTCAAGACATTCAAACATTATGCAGCTGTGCAGGTGATAACACAGTGCATATGATGGACCAGAGGCCAAAATGAAATTTGTTACCTTCCAGCCCAGTGGCTTCATAAATAACAGATTTTTATGGTGAAATCTCAGGCCAAAGGGTTATTCCTGAAGCCCTTTCACTTTTATTTCAATGGTGGCAGACTCTTTTTATACATAATACCTACTCTGTTTATCTTTGTCTCTTTAAATGAACTAGTTATTGTCTTTCAAAAAGATTTAGACTATTAAGGAGGAGACTCAGAAATAACCAATGAGAATGCCTAGCTACATTCAGATAGAATTGTAAGGTTACAAGAACATGTTAAAGATTCATAAAATGTAAAAAAAAAAAAAGAGTCATGTGTCACCTGGCCAATGTGGCTCAGTAGTTGAGCATTGACCTATGAACCAGGAGGTCACAGTTCTATTCCTGATCAGGGCACATGCACAGAGTTCAGGCTCAAGCCCCCACTGTATGGTATGCAGGAGGCAGATGATCAATGATTCTCTCTAATCATTGATGTTTATATCTCTCTCTACCTCTTCCTTTCTCTCTGAAAACAATAAAAATATATTTTAAAAAGTGGTCCTATATCCTTCTCCTCAGCACACCATAAAGCAATGCCCATTCTACAGGCACAGGAAAGAGGAAGGCTGGAAATAAGTTGTGTATAGGACTATACAAAAGAGCACACTTACTGTAGACATTCAGAATGTTACTTATTTTTCTGGTCATTTAAAATTGTTGTTTAAACCCTACATGGGAAAAAACAGCTTTAAAGGGATTCTAAAGTTAGGACAGATAAAATGTCTGCATCTCGGCAGTTGGCAAATATGACTCGCCTCTCAGAAAAGCCTTCAACAAAAGAGCAACTTAGCATATAGACAGTCTCCCAGTGACCTGCCACTTAGTTGAGAATAGGTTGGGGAAAAGCATTGATGTCAATGACACCTGCCTCAGATCTAAAACTTCCACTCTATTAATTCTTTTCTTTGGCAAACACAGAAATGAAATGCAGAGGGAGGAAAATCTGAGAAGAGAGTGGGGCATAAGAAACAAAGAGTGGTGCCTTTCTTTATCCAGGACTTTGCCACAGCCTCCCTCATCTTCTAGGTATTGCTTGCTATACATGAAGCCAGGTGAGGTGCTGTGCACGCAAATACAAGATTATCTCAGACAATGAGTGGTCATGCATTGCAGTTTATCTATGTGCAATGGATCGATAGCATGATCCCTAAGATAGAGAAGTAGACAAATCAAATGGACATTCTATTTGCTTTGTTACTTAGGCTTTGAAGTTCTATTTTAAAAATTTCACTTTGTTTTGCTTCTTAAAGGTAGTCATTGAAGTAAAAGACCATGCATTCTAGTGTGGGCTAAATACCTCTGGGCCTAACAAAGGCAAGTCAGTACTAATTTGTAGCCAGGCTTTTCTAGACACAAAAGCACAGTTTGAGATAGACTAGTTGTACAGTACTTCTTAAATAACAAATGGAAACTGATTTTTTTTTTGTATTCTTTGGAGATGTACTTGGACTTTGAAAATATTTTCATTTTAGATTTACTATCCTGAAAAGAACTGTATTTATATCATGCACTTCCTCCAATTGACCATTTAAATTCATTTAGACTAAGAAAATTTAATTTAGGTTTTATCCTATTTAGCACTGGCAAATACCACTGGGAAAACCAAAACAAAACAACATCAGTGAGACTCATTTAATGAGTTTTTCTTATCTTAGAATCCATATTCCTTTCTAGGTTTCTATATGACTCCATCAAGGCAGATCATACTACTTGTGATCTGTAATGATCTGTTTGCATTCCTAGGATTCAAACCACTTAGAGGAAACCATAACATTTCTTATTTCTACACACAAACTCCTCTAAGCCCTTAGTGTAGTAAGAGTATGCATGTTGGGGAGAGGCTGATATACTCACATGCTTTCAAAAGCTTATTCTGGCTTTTATAAAAGCAGTGGAAAATTGATGATGAAGAGGGGCAAGAGGAACCAGGTGGGAGGCAATGTCAATAATCTAGATGGCAGGTGATGCTAGTTTGGATTAGAGTTATGATAATATATATGGTAAGAACTGAACATATTCCAGATATATTCTGGAATTAAGATTGATAAAACTTGTTGATGGTGAAGAACAGAAGATTACCACTCAGATTATATATATCTATATATCTATCTATATATCTATCTATCTATCTATATATATATATATATAGATAGATAGATAGATAGATAGATATAGATATAGATATATATAGTCAATTATCTTGTTAAGAGCTACTTGTAGAGTAATATAGACTTCACTAAGATAATAGTGAGTTGAGAGGGAATGGGAGGTGTGAATATGGAGTAAAGCATGTGTATTTCTGTAGTTGAGGAAAATATCCTGTTTTAAGGGATAATATCAGAGAGGTGGGTGAAAGAAGAATTGTAGAGTCAATGTTTGGCCTGGAGTAATAAGAAAGTGATGATGATTAAAGGTACATCTGCGGGAGGAGGGGGTTGGTTTTAAAAAAAGGCAGCACCAATTGCTTTGTTATAACAAAGGAGGAGGTAAAGTAATCCAGACAGAGATGTATGCAAAGTGATGGACCACTTGATGTGTAGACAGTATCATTTTTCTTTTTGTATATTTTCTTAATGAAAAATATGAAGATGTCATGAGCTGTGAATGATGGCCTATGATGGGACTTTGGATATTTCAGAGGAAAGTAGAATGTATAACAATATTTTTTACAATGAAAAAGAAATTTACTAGGAAGGTATAGTAAGATTATCTTGACATGTTGATAAATTCATCGTAAAACCAGTCAACAGAGTTATGTGATCTTCTATAATCATATTCAGCTTTTCAGATACACACATAGAGTCAGAAGTCAGCTAGACTTCACAAGGATTGGACTTTTGAAAGAAGATTTATAGGGCATAGGCAGGAGTGTCAAGGGTATTTCCTAGTGTGTGTTTACATGGCTGCACCATAGAACCTATGTAGGTTAAGAACAGAGATAAACATTTAATTGGGATGTCAGGGCATAAAACAAATTTCATAATCAATGGACTGAATGTGAAGTATTAGAATTAATAATTTTGGATGAAAAGATTATGGTTAGAAAGTAACCATAACTATGATTTAGTATTTCAAGGGTATGGATTATGGTAAGGTCAAGGTTGTAACCATGGAAGTGAATGACTCATATGATATAGACAAAAAGCTGTTGGAAGTGAGGAAGACAAGGAAGTAGGCAGTTAGGATTTGGGATGCATTAGTAATTTTAGGGTAACTTTGAGGATAAGCTGAACTATTTGAGTAAGCAGCTTGAAATCTAGTATGTACATTAATCTGGAGTGAGTTCTCAATAATGTGAGCACCTTCCTCTTCAAAGTTGTCTTAAAAGTCCAGTGACAATACTTAGTTTATGTAAAAACAAACAACGAACAAACAAAAATGCTTAATAATTAGTAATAACCAAGAATGCATAAATGAATGAATAAGTGAGTGGTAATCCTTAGCATTTTAGAGATGAAAGGAAAGGCATATGCATTACATTGTACTTACTTATGGATAAAATAACTGACACTCATAGATAAATTAGTCAGGATTATGTGGCTTATTAGGGTATAATATGAGAATAGATGCACATAGTACTAAGACCAATGTATTTTTCTAAGAGAAAACTTTTAAATACATGATTAGTATTTAAATGTCAACATCATCAAAAATAGGTAAAGAAGCAAGAATAGAGTTTGAATCAAAGTTTCAATATCATTGATGGGAAAGAGCTCATGGGCAAACTAAGAGCCAAGCTCAACTTTGTCCCAGTCTTTTGAAACTTCGCAACTGTACTGTATTCTTGCTTGTCCCCTTCTTTACTTACTAAGGATACTTTGCATTAAATACATCATATAATTCTGAGATTGGTATAAGTATAATGCAGTTAGGAAATTTTAAAATTGAATTAAAGTGTTATATTCATAATGGCATATTAAAATCCCTGGCCAAATGCAATTGCTAGTGGAGTTAAGAAAGAAACAGGACATATCAATAAAACATGAGAACAATTTAAAGGCTTTTGTTGTCAACACCTAAAAGATTTCACCAGTGGGAGAACCAAGACAGCAGAAAGAGAGAGTCATAGGCAAATTTCTCTTAAATTTTTATTTCTGCACCCCATAATGTTTGTTGCCTTTGTGATTGGATTGGTCAATACCGGAGCATCTACCAGCATTATAGAAAGTTGCAAACTCCAGGTTCACAATTCCATTCCCAATAGTTACAGCAAGATCTTGGTCTTAGTTTTTTCTTTAATTGTAAATTATTTTTCCTTCTTCCCCTGGGCATGCTAGCTTAAGAGTTCTCAACTGTCCTCTACATCCTAGAATTTAAATGACCATTAATAAATGTTTAGTTTAATTATGTTTTTACAGTATAAGTTTTTTTTTTGTTTAGTAGTGATTGGTTTTCTATCCGAAAAATAAAGAGATAAAATGAAGATTAAAAGGTAGAGCAAGTGAAATGACTTTTTTTTTGTTATTTACTTATTTTTCACACTAAGTGGTAAGTTCGGTTTCTGGTGAGTATGTGATTGTGCTGTGTGTTTATGTATGCATGTATGATAAGGAAGAGAAAGCAGTAGCATACTGATTTTATAGTTAGCCATGACACTGTACTCAAACAAACAACCAAGGCAAAATTGTAAGGTTAAGATGTTGTTTCTGAAAATAAAATCAATTAAGTCTTTAGTAGAAAATATGAATGGCTGTTGAAATCAGACATGTAAGTGGGTAAATTCTGGATCCAACACTTATTACTCCCTTTAGTTTTCTTAGCTATAATAAGGGAACATGTTACTGACCTTACAAGTATGTCGGCACTATAATTGCTTAATTAATGTTGGTTCCTTTCTTCCATTCCCTGAACCCTAGAGACATCCTATTATGAAATCAAGTGCTCTAATAAATCAAATGTTATTGTTGTAGCTATGAGTCATTGCACTGAAAATATCTAAAATATACATAGTATTAAACTTATCCTAAAATATTTAAAATTTTACTGAAAAAGTTAGATGTTCAAAGAAATAATGATATTTATTACAAATAATAAATATCCCCAAAACCTAATTAGCATTTCAAACACTGCATTATAAAGGTAAGATCACTACCTATGTTAATGCATACAAGATCTGTGACAATAGAGGTTAAAATTATACTTACCAATTCTTAGAATTGGGTGGAGAGGGTCAAAGTGATTATTTCATTTTAAAAATGAGGAGTTAGAGATTCTGACATGGTGTGATTTGTCTAAGTCATGCCATTAGTAAGTATCAGAGCAATTAAATGAAGCAAGAGCAGAAGCTGGAGCTATAGAAGTAATGTCACCCAATTATATTGAGTGGAAGAGTACATGTCCCAATTCCACTTAATTCATTCTTAATAGCTTTAGTATACAAATACACCCCTTTGGCCAAAATAAAATTACTTTTCAAACTTATTCCATTTGATTGTGACATGAACATTAAAACGACTTAAACAAACAGAGAATAATGTATTTTTAGTGTTGTATGAAAGAGAATGTTTCATCTTTAAAGCTACCTAATGAGATATATATTAACTACTGTCACCCCCTTTGGCTGGAATATTCCACAGATACAGAGGTTCAAAGACACTATTACCAGTTTCAAAAGGAACTTTCAACTTGATTGCTTTAGACCAGGAGGAATTCAATATTTTACATCAAAGTTTGGTGTTATGGGGCTTCCGTTAATCAGAAACTTTTTGGAAATGGGAAGAAAAGTAGAAATACTAGAAGATTATGAAATAGGTGTCCTAGTTATTAAGATGAATTAGAAGACAACTTCTAGATTTCTATTTTATTAGAAAAGCTAATCCTGTGTGTTACTAAGGAAGAAACAAGGTAAGAATGGGTCTTCTCCAATAGGCAGTTTTAGTCACTAGCAGGGACCTGTCATGTGAAATACAGAGTGATCTAAGGAGAAATAGTTCATGTGGCTCATTGTTTACCAGCAACTCCTACATTTTTGACTGCTTCCTCTCTTTGGCCTCGAGGGCAGATCCTTACATCCTGAGAAAATGAAGTTCAAAAAAAACATATATGGGGAAAATAAGAAGCATCTCTACTTAAAATGGCTTGTAAGTAAACATGTATAGCTCATATTGTATGAAGTGAAATGTTCAGAAATACTAACAAATTCTAAAAGTGCTACACGCATTCAAATGACTTTATAGCTGTCAATGAAATCTAGGTAAGCTACAACATTTCTAGTCTTTAAAAGTATGTCAGGCAACTCTACATCATGTACCTATTTAGTTCAACTCTTTATGCGGGGTCAAATAGAAAGAAAAATATTATTCAAATGTTATTTAAGCATATGGTTTATGCCTCTTTTCAAACATAGAATCCTAGACTCTCTAAGCTTTGCCTCTCACCTAATGCAACACCTTCTTTCGGAATCCCTCCTGTGATGCTTAAGTACAATTTAGTACTTAAATATACAGTATCGTATTATCGTTATGAAATCCATTGGGTTAATCCTGTAACTTTAACTGGATTTTAAGCTTCTTAGTGATAGAGCTTATGTTCCATTTTTTTTTTCTTATTTTGTGGCCTTCATAGTGAGTAAGCCAGGCCTTGGAGATATTGAATGAGCCCTAGGAGCTTCTGTTTCTCTGAATTGAATAACATAGTCTTACTTATATCTTAATCCAAAAGAGAGAGAAACCTCATGTCTTAGAGAACGGAAGACCCTTAATAACATATTATAAATAAAAATGGAAATATATTTAAAAAACAAAAAGGATGGTATACTCTCTCTGTGATTGGCCCACAGTGTACAAAAGAGTTTGATTTTCACGGCACTCTCCTTCCTTGACTCACTCCTTCCATGAGTTGAGGTCTATTATAATATTTTGAATAAATTTCATGTTCTCACATATCAAGGGTTCTTATTGTTGTAGTTTATAATATATTCAAATAGCCATAAATAACATCCTTACTTACTATTTCTTCTCAGGTAACATCAAGTTTCACCAGAAAAGAGATATATCCAAAATTTATCATAACAGCCATAAATACCATCATCATTACTATCTATGTATTTCCTTCTCTAATAACTCCAAATTACTCCAAGTTTCTCCAGAAAAGAGATAGTTCTATAATGCAAGTTTTACCACTATCTAGGTAATTAATAACAAAATCTTCACTGAATTTTCTGATTGAAAGCACAAAATGTGTAAAGCACAATCATGGAACAGAACCCTTACACTCATCCAGTCTTATAGCTGGAAAATAGTTTGGAGCATTTGATTTTACAGATGGCAAAAAGATAGCCCAGAAAAGGAAATGAGTTGACTAAGGATGGATACTCAATCCTTCAAAATCTTAATGGTTGTATTATCAATTGTGTAGATTCAATTGGGTCTCCCTGGAGCAATGATTTTCAGCCAGGGGTGATTTTGCCTGTCAAATGACATTTGGCAATGAATGGAGACAATTTTGATTTTTACAACTTGGGGGAAGGGTTTTACTGGCAACTAGAAGTTAGTAATCAAAAGTCTGTTAGTAAACACCCTACAATGCACAGGACAGCGTCTACAATAAACAAATATAATAGATCAACAGTGGTGAATTAAAAACCCTACAATTGATAAGAAGGAATTGTTAAAAACAGAAGCAAAAACAAAATCCTGTGTTATTTATATGATCTCTCTTTCTTAACCTAACTTCTGTGCTCTCTTATTTTGTTCCTATGGCCAGGTGCATGTCTATCAACTCCTATCATCCTACAATTCATTCTCATACTCTTAAAATCGGGAACAGTGGTAAGCAAATATGGGATTCTCTGCTAGGGAGAAGAGTTGAGCTTCATAACAATACCCCAATTCTATTACAAAGAACCCCCAATCCTGTTCATAACTCTATTTTCACTTAGAAATCATGGGCATATAAGCCAAATCAGTTCTGAAAAATCTTTTTGGAATATTAAGCAATTTTTCTATTAACATAAAAACCAACAAATAACAGTGAGTTCTGAGGCTTATGTGGAAACATCAAAACAACTGCCTCAGGCTTCATCCTGACCTGTTCAATTTCTAAGCCTATTCACCTTCCATAGCATATCAGTGTTGTTGATTGTTAAGGATACCATTTGTACTGAAGTAACAATTCTGGGCTCCTATGAAAGCTAACATTAGATGGTTCATAAACGCAAGTCATAGGTTCCTTATGAGAGTCAGATATAGATGTAAAATATATATATATATATATATATATATATATATATATATATATATATACTTTTTTTTCTATATATGTTATTGGTATTACCTGATTCTGTAACTATGTTATAATTTGTAATAGCAAATGATGATTCAGAACAAGGATCTAGATTCTCTGGTTTAATAGGCATTGTTGAGGTTGGTGCTCATCCCTCTGGAATTATGTTACCTTTCATTTTTTCTCTCTGTCCTTTTTAAATGAATTGATGTTCTTGATTCTTTCCTTATAATGAATTCTGCGCTCAGGGAAGGGTATCTCATGAGTACATATACATTAACATTGATGTAGTTTGATTTGTCATTTTTCCTGAGCACATATGTTTTGAGTGATGAGTATGAAGAAGATAAAGAAGGTGTTTTTGAAAGACAGTTAGTGGTTGAACTTGCCTATACCAGCCCATTTGGGTAGAGATTAGTTTTGGGAGAATAACAGAAAAGATTTTATAGTTCTGGTAAGACTAGATTGTAGTAAGAGAAAGTAAGCTTTGAAAGCAAGTGGGAGGAGCATGATTAGGTCAGCATATGGTGAAGTTGGATGAAGTATGAGATGGCAAGTGGAATTGGGTGAGGAGGAAATTATAGTAGGAGAAATTATGTAATAAGGTACTGTCTTTGTTCCCTTACTAAATTTCACATCTTCCCAACACCCTTTTGCTCTCTTTTTTTTATTTGCAACTTTCTTCTTTTAAATTTCCTCAACTTCTAGACCTGTAATGTGAACTAGATACTCAGTAAGGCTTGTTTGATTGGCTGTTTCTATCTTTTTGTTTTACTTCTACTTCAATCAAGAGGCTACCTAGCAACTAAAGAACTGCATTTACATAAGGTGATCCAGGACAATTCTGAAACACTGTAATTGGATTACCTCTCCAAATTTTTGCTGTCATCAGTAAACATGACACAGGTAGACTAGAATCCAAATTCACATGTGTGTCTGGAAGTCAACAGTTAGGGCTAATACTAAGAGGAAAGTCAGGAGAGATCTTACTTTGCACCTTGCTTTTTATTCATATAATCTATCAGAGAAGTTACACACAGCCTGATTTCCTTTCTGCCTTGAACTTTTTTCATTCCATATGCGATCACACTAAATAAAAGTTCCTTGTTTAAAAATATGACATTCAACCTTTAATTTTTCCTCTTCTAACTTTAGATATAGTGGCAGATTTTATATTGCAGAAATGTTTTAAATTTCCAAAGTCTTACTAAAGAAGTACTTTAACAAGAAAAGTAAGTAAATAATTGGAAATAAGAAAGAATAAAATAAATGTGGTAAACAATGTTGTTTCTTCTAATGGTATATATATATAATATGTATTAACTGAATTGGAAAAATACGTGATAAAGTAGTACAAATATGTAGAAGAGAAATTAATATATATATATATATATTTAATTTGTGTTTATATATATATATTTAATTTGTGCATATATATATATATATATTTAATTTGTGCTTCCAGTTCTTATAGTACATTACATCAGTTAATGGCAATTTGTATAATTTGTGTAATGACATAAATTGCCATGAAGCCTCACTCAGTGAAGCGCTGTCAGAATCATAAATCAGAAACCAGAGAATGAGCTTTAGGAAGCACAGTCTCAGCCTTGGGGTGAAAGAGGAAGGGGTCAGGATGGCAATCATTTAGTGAGTAACTGTGCAGGGTTGAGAAGGAAAATGAATGGAATGGCAAGGGTGTCTGAGCTAGACCTTGATGAGCTAATCCTCCACATCAAGTGAAATCATGTTTCATGGTTATGTGTTGTTTTGCTCTAGTTTTAAAATTACTTTCCATCTCTTATGATTACTTCTCTACTGGGGTCTAAGGACAATGTTGACTATAAATCTCAAATCCTTTCAGAGACTTTCCACCATTGGATACTTATTTAAAATGAATATAAATACACATATGCACAATATCCTGTGGAAGGTTTGAGATTTTATCCTGCTATCAGACTAGCAATTTAGTCAACCATACTTTTATAGATGCTAACAGAAGACATGAGACTCCTGGGTCAGAGACAAAGGATTTTATTACTTAAAACCTTGGTCAGCAAACTGCGGCTCTCCAGCCACATGGAGCTCTTAGGCCCCTTGAGTGTGGCTCTTCCACAAATACCATGGTTTGAATGAGTCTATTTTGAAGAAGTGGCATTAGAAAAAGTTTAAGTTTAAAAAAGTTGGCTCTCAAAGAAATTTTAATTGTCGTACTGTTGATATTTGGCTCTGTTGACTAATGAGTTTGCTGACCACTGATTTAGGACAATACTGTTAGCCAAATTATCAGCTAATGATATTGCTTGTACCAGTTCCCTATGCCTCACCTTGCACAGCATGACATAGACAGATGACACAAAGAGGTCCAGATGAGTTATATGACATGAGAGGGGACCCTGACCATAGAGAATCTAAATCTTTAAAATGGGTTGTAAACATGCCAACCCTTTGTTCCAGAGGGAAAGTCTATTTTTATATTCTGAGGCTGCAAGGAACCCGCTCTTGGCTTTGGAGGGGGACAATATCTCTATTTTCCAAGATTGAGTATATAAACATTCTTGAAAGATAATCCAAAACAAAGGCAATCAGTGCCTTTTCTTGCAAGGCATGAAGAAGCATGAGACACCCATAGAACATTGTCTTCCAATGCTTTTTAAGTGGAGAAATGCTCTGTTAAATCCCATGACTTTGCTTCCCCTTGGGATGTAAATCTATGTTTTCTTTCTCCAGGAAAGACACTTCTTACCTCCCACTGCCCCCATTCTTAGAACTAATGAACTTGAGCTACCCAGACATTGGAAAATGAAACAAAACATTAACTTTAGTCTTTTAGCATTGGCAGAGGGTCTAAAGCAATAATCCTTGGCATTTATCCCTTTACCTTTTATTATCTAAGCACTTTGTGAAATTATCTAGTTAGTTAATCTTCCTCACACCTTTGTGAGTGAGGTTAAATGATGCAGTTTCTAAAATAGATATATACAAATTATAACTTGATAGGTCTGGTGATATAAGTTTGGACTATAATTGTTCTTGGTGTTTGATGAGATTATAGCGATTTTATGGGCCACTAGTCTTAGTTTCTTCTGCATGTCATCTGTTTGCATCTGAAGGAACAATCCAAATTGGCTCAATGAAACCACTGTCCCTTCTGAGTAAGCCTATCTTATAAAACATAAACTTTTAAATATGTTTGTTTTTTCCCAGAGACTATTTATGGTCTCTGTTGTAACTTTCTTTCTAATATTAGAAGTAATTATTTGAACAAAAATTATAAAATCTTAAAATTAGATAAGAATTTGAAAGATAACATGTAAGCTTCATTTCTTCAATAAGTAAAGCCTTCTGAACAGATACAATTTTTTTAAATAAAGTACAGTTAAGTAGTTTTTTTCTAGTCAAAGAGGTAATAATATAATTTATGTTTTGTTAGCATTGTGCTAATGTAACCTAATATTTTCCAGACTTCACAATATTATCTATGCAAAAATGTCATTGTAACTCAAATTTCACATGCATATGGGTCTTTCATCAGCTTTATTTTTCACTGATGAGTCTCTAATACCTAAATCAAGAGTGTGCATAGAATATACTATTAATATTTGTTGAATGAATGAGAGCATAGGCTTTTAACCTTCTACAAAGTTGCTCTGCTGTGCCAGTCAAGTTCATCTATAAGTGCATGTTTCAAAAGAGTCTGCTTTTTTGAATGGCAATTCTTGATCAAGCATTATCACCATGTCTTTCATTCTCCTCTTATCCTGCAGATGCTCCCAAGAATACATACAGACATCCCAAACTTCTGTTACAAGGCATATGCTGGGTTCTAGACAGGATAAAGAAGAATTTTCCCCCCTCCCTGTACAATGACATAGCTTGCTACTCATGGGCTCTAGCAAAAATGCTTGGATCCCTGTTGCATAAATCTTTGCGATTTCAATTTCTTCAGGTCCATCTGAAACTTTGCTCTAAAAAAGCCTTAGACATTATTTATGCAGTTAAATTATCGATACAATTTTTTGATACCCTCCTTCTCCATCCCTTTTCTTTTCTCTGTACCTACTGTTTCTACATAAAACAATTGCTGGGCAGGATGTCTTATAAAAGTGCAGATTAATTCTTGCATCAGGAACCCTTGTTCCTCATATTCAGTAATATACACATTGTAATTTAGCTTAGTTTTAGTATCATCTTAAATGAACCACATATGTAATAATTTTCTTTCCAAAAGAGTGCTTTCTCTTTTGAAACAGTTACCTTGTAGAAAGCAAAACATTTAATTCAACTGTTTATTGATCAAAATTTTCCTGGAAATAACACAATTTAGTGCCCTGATAGGGATCTAAATTTTTATAAAACCAAAGGAAGATCAGTTCTAGTAAGACATCTTAGTAAGAATCTAAGGGGAATAATACATTTTTTTTGCTTTCTCTCTAC
Organism: Pipistrellus hanaki; assembly: GCF_964339955.1. NCBI lineage: Eukaryota > Metazoa > Chordata > Mammalia > Chiroptera > Vespertilionidae > Pipistrellus > Pipistrellus hanaki. The sequence goes on from NC_140508.1 coordinate 77,612,247, forward strand.
TTTTAATAAGACATCTTACAACCTCCTGTTTTTATAAAATATATTTTTATTGATTTCAGAGAAGAAAGAAGAGGGAGAGTGAGAGAGGAACATCAGTGATGATAGAGAATCATTGATCTACTGAATCCTACATACCCCCTACTGGGGATTAAGCCCGCAACACAGGAATGTGCCCTAGACCGGAAATGAACCTTGGTCCTTTCGATCCACAGGCCAACATTCTATTTATTTGAGCCAAACTGGCAAGGGCTAAAGCCTCCTTTTAAAAAATTGTTATAAACCCGTATTTTCTAGTTATAGTTGAGTGGTTGAATGTACACAACATTCATTTTCTTTCCATTCATGTCAATGATTACAATATCTGCTTTATGTCAAATCTTCAGAACTTTACATATCCATTTCTTTATATTTGTAGTCTCTCCCAGTCTTCCAAGCCCAGGTAAGTGATGATAATTTGATCAGCCCCATCACCTAAATATAGATGACTGTAACAGAAAGGCATGTGGCCTAAGAAATAAAAGTTCAGCCTGTTTTTTGACATAAGTGTCAAGACCATCCAAGAGTTGCCCTTGCGACAGATAATTAGGGAAAACTGTCAAGCCTGTAGCTTAATCCTGTGTACTTCTGCTCAAAGTCAGCTCTGAAAACTGTGGGATCTAGGAAGACAATCTTTTGTAATTAGCTAAGGCCATTATAATCCATAAAAACATCTGATCAAATTGATTTCCAGTCCATCAAGTCCTATCTGTCACCAGCAACCTCGCAGATCATCCTGGAGCAGTGACTGTTTCGTGTAAACCTCTGAGGTCATTTTAAGGTTCCTTTGCCTTGTAAATATAAAATCATTTTCACTCTTTGACAGGCTGTCTTTTCATGTGGGACATTAGGAAGGGGGGAGATAGGAAAAAGATAGACTGTCAGAGGCATTAGCAAACCATTAATATCAGGGAAGCAGAAATCCATAAGATGTCTTCTGTGTTCTGTTAATGTGTCGCCAACAGTATGTGTCGTTTATGGAGAGAAAAACTGTATCTGGATGATTCTATAAAATGGGCATCTGTTCTTAAGAGTGTTATTAGAAGTCTCATTTTTTACCATGAAATATATATATATATATATTCATCTGCACTTGAGATCATCACTCTGTTTTCATTGAGTATGTAGCTAAGTATTACATGTCCTGCCTATCCCACTAGTTGGATATAAGGCTTTCATCTCCCTGACCCACTGTTATTCTCTCCAAACTCTATAAATAAACAGCTAAAACAACCTTCTTAAACTCAGTTTTCAAGATGGGATTGAGTCATATCACTGTTCTGTCTCTTACCTACCATGTCCATTAACCTTTCCCCAGGCTGAGGTCTTCCGCAAGTCATTTATGTTTCCAAAGCTCAATGGCTTTTCCTTACCCTTACTTTCTCTCTGACCATATGCCATGAGTCTTGGGGGGAAATTATTTAAAACTTTTAAAATATATTTTATTGATTTCAGAGTGGAAGGGAGAGGGAGAGATCTAAACATCAATGATGAGAGATAATCATTGATGACTGCCTCCTGAACATGCCCTATTGGGGATCAAGCCTGCAACCCAGGCATGTGCCCTGACCAGGAATTGAATTGGGGCATTCTGCTTCATAACTTGATGCTCAACCACTGAGCCACACCAGTCAGGCTGGGGAAATTCTTCATTCATTTTAATGAGTTTCAAATCCCCCTTGCTTCCTCTGGATACTAATTTGATGTGCTCTTCACCTTCAGTGTGTACAACTTAATGATGTGGTTTAACAGCTGGCTTCACTGTTTTCTTGCACCCAGATGTGCTGACAGCTCCTGTGTTTCCCATTCTTACAGCTCTGCTCTCTTAACCTCTGTGATAAGGCACTTTTCTGACATCAGTGTTAATTTCTCTTTTCTGAGATTCCTTTGTAAGACCATCTCTTAAATGAAGAATACTCCTGCAGGAATTCCATCCCTTCATTCTCTGTTTCCCCTTCACTCCCCCGGCATTATCCCCATGCCTTCTACTGCCTCCTCTAAGTTAATGACTCTCATTTTTGTGTCTCCAGCAGCTTGAACTTTTGTCCCATATGTTCAATTGCCTAAAGGCATTTTCGCTTTTTTTTTTAAAAAAAAAAAAACCTCATATTGGTGCAAATCTAAACTATTCAAGACTGAATTGATCTTCTCCCCACAACTGGAATTTTTTTTCAAATTATGTACTTCATTCCATTAAGAAAATTGTCCTGGCTCCTTTCCTTCCCTTGCTCTATTTTTAATTTGTTACTACATTGGTTCATTTATTTCTTTCAAATTTAGCCATATAATCATCATTGCCCCCTTCTTTTTACTGCTATCACTCTAGTAAAGATTTTTGTTGCCTTTTTCCCAAGTTAAGAAAAGGGATATTAGCTTTCTTTACTGAAATATAACTCACCATAAAATTTGCCATTTTAAAATGTAAAATCTTATGTCTTTGGTATATTCACAAAGTTCTGCAACAATCTAATTCTAAATCTAAATACTCTAATATGAGAACATTTTTATCACCCCCCTAAAGAAAACCTGTACAGATTAGAAGTCACTCCCCATCCAGCTTCCCCTCTTTCTACCTCTCAGCCCTTCACTAATCTACTTTCTGTCTCTATGGACTTGCTTTTGTTGTTGTTTTTAATCCTCACCTGAGGATATTTTTCCATTGATTTTTAGAAAGAGTGGAAGGGATGTGGAGAGACACACAGAGAGAGAAACATGGAGGTGAGAAAGACACATCGACTGGTTGCCTCCAGCAGGTGCTCCCAGCTAGGGTCGGGGATTGAGCCTGCAACCCAGATATGTGCACTTGACTGGAATCAAACCCTTGACCTTTTGGTCCGTGGGCCAATGCTCTATCCACTGAGACAAACTTGCTAGGGCATGGACTGGCTTATTCTTGACATTTTATATAAATAGAAATATACAATGTGGCCTTTTTGATGACATTATATTTAGCATATTGATTTCAAGGTTCATCCATGTTATAGCATGTATCAGTACTTAATTCCTTTTTATTCCTGACTAATATTCCATTGTATGTATAAACATACGAGTTATTATTGGCCATTATTTTAAGAAAATGCAATATTTATTGTAACAGATGAAAGAATATGAAGACATATAAAGGTGTGAAAGCAAAGATGGAGAAATGTGTAAAATAAGCTTGTATATCTCGAGATAGAATCAACTAGATGGACTGGATGAGAGGGATGAGACAGAAGAAGTAATGCATATATTTATAAATTCTCTGGTCTTCCGTAGGTAAGAAAACTATTTAATAACATAGAATTCTAACTAAGTAGGGGGTCTAAATCTGCAAGTCTATAAGTTGGAGAGAAGACACTTATTCTATAACTTTTCTTCAGGAGAGCTCATTTATGTTCATGGGTTTAATTCCAAAGACTATATATATATATATATATATATATATATATATTCATTTGAAGTGAGAAAATCCATGAGGAATTTTACTTTTTGTCATTTAATATCATTGGTCTTAAGGTTTGAACCAATCACTTCCTTGAACTAGTATGTTTGGTGAAAAATAAAAACTATATATGTATGTACACATCCTTGTATTTTTATTTTCTTTTTCATTAGAGTGTGTGTGTGTTTTTTCCCCCTGTAACCTCGATTTATATTGCCTTCCAGACACCAGTTATAGATATAAGGGTGTTTTTTTTTAATGTTTTTTCTCTATACAGTCTGTCCTTTCATCTAAGAAAGCTCTTTCCCACCTGAGCTTATTGAAAGGTTCATGTGTACTGGCATCGTTGTTATTATTTAATTATTCTTAAACAGATTTATTGTTTAATTGACATATGATAAACTGCACATACTTAAAGTATGCATTTTCATAGGTTTTGATTTATGGAGACAACTGTGAAATAATTTCTGCAATCAAGATAATGAACCCTCAAAATTTTGCTCATGCCCTTTTGTAATCATTCCCTTCTTCAATTCCTCCCCTGACATCCATCCTCAGGCAAACACTGACCTATTTTCTGGTACTATAGATTAGCTTTCATTTTCTGGAATTTTATATGAATGGAATAATAGATGTGTACTTTTTTGCCTGTCTTCTTTTACTCAACATTGTTATTTTGAAACTTATCCATTTTATAGCATGAGTCAACAGTTCATTTGTTTTTATTGCTGAGTATTATTCCATTCTATGAATATACCACAATTTGTTTATCCATTAACTGTTAATGGACATTTGTGTTGCCTTTTTAGTTTTGGACTAATGCAAATAAAGCTTCTATGATCACTCGTGTATCTATCTTTGCTGTGTGCATGCTTTCATTTATCCTAAGTAAATGTCTAAGAGTGATCCAGCCATTTTATTCTTAGGTATTGGTCTGTGAGCAATAACCTCACAAGCCCCTCCCCCTTCCCCCCCCCCCCCTTTTGTGAATAAGTGAAGCTCTTTCTTGTCTCAGTAACTTGGTGCTGACTGATTTCTGCTCTTCGTCCACGTGTTCATAAGGCTTCCTCATTCTCATCATCTGGGTGTCTGCTCATATATCCCTTCCTTATAGAGAACTGTCCTGATTGCCTCAGCTAAAATAGCCTCACCCACATCACAAACCTGGCACCTACCATATTATGTCCTATTTGATTTTCTTTTTAGCACTATTTAAAATGATCTCATCTACAATGACATGTGTCTTTATTAACTTTCCCCCTAAGGAAAATGGAGCAGTGTTTAAAACTGTTTGTGGCTCAATAAGCATTATTAAAAAGAATAATGGATGCAAAATATTTTGTTACTGACTTGAACTTAATAAATCATAATGCTTGTCATGACCATGATTATACTTCTTTTTATTATTATTTTTATACTTTGATGCCATGGTTAGTTCTTTCTGGTGTTTCCATCATTTTCGTTTCTTTCCAATGTTTCTATATATGATAGATATATTGCAAGGATGGTCTCAGTTCTCTACCTTTTTATCTGAACCTGCTCTTTCCTATGTGAATTTGTAGTTACTTACATTATAACATGGTCTTTGTTTCCCCATGCTTTAGTCTGAGAGGAACTTGTATGTTTTTGACCAATAGAATGCAGCCAAAATGATACTCTTCCAGTTCTGAACAAGGGAGCAAGAGGTCATGTGTGCCCTTTCCCTTTCTGTCTCAAACCCTGTTCCTGCCATTTCACAGGCTGAAATACCCTACTAGAGGATGAGAGACCTAAGAGGAGAGTCTTTGTTCCAGTTGAGTTATCCTGAACCAGGATAGAGCCAGCTGACTTCCACATAAATGAGTGGTCAGCCATGATTATGCTTCCCCAAGAGAGAGAAACATTGATGTGTTGTCTCTCATCCATGCCCCACAGGGGATTGAACCACAGCCTAGGTATATTCCCAGATGAAGAACCAAAACCACAATCTTTTGGTGTATGGGACTATGTTCCAACTGACTGAGCCACCCCACCAAGGCTCCTTAATAATACTCTTACTTTCACACTTATACTTTCTGTCTTGAGAACCTTCAGCTAAAACAGAAAGTTCCAGAAAGAAGGAGGGAGTAACCTCAGACAATGGTGATCACATGATATTTTGCTTCTGTGTACGAGTGTGTGTGCACACACATGACCCCATGTAAGTGGAAGAGAGCTGGCAATGACAGGTAGTGATAGTTTTCCTGCCTACACACTTTCTCCAGTTCCTGGGCTGAGACAGCAGTTTCTGTCCTGTCACCAGAGCATTTCATTGGCCACCTCTAGCAAACTCTGGTCTCAGGAGCTGCTGAGAAAAGGACATGATTGTTGCTGGTGCTGAGGGCAATACTATTGTAGACCAAGAATCTAAAAGGTGAAGCAGAGTGAAAATTACTTAGACTGCAAGTGGTGACTAGAATCCTTTTTGACCTTGACATTCAGAGCAGCAATTCTTCCTAAAATCAATTTGATTCAATTCTTGGGCATTTCAAGGTGACTTCTAATAGTTCATCTGGCTTTAATTTTAGGGAAAGTAAAATGAACCCAAATTCTTTTCTTATTGCCTTGAAATCCTGATGCATTGGCATCTATCAAATATGGATCAGAACTTTCTTGATTTAAAAATTGGAAGGAGAAATCATGATATAAGACTTCCTTATATACTAAGAAAGCTGTGTGCTTTATTAAAAAATTAAAAAGCTCACATTAAAATAGGTCTTTTTCTTAGAAAGTTACTTTTGCGAGGGACCATTTAGATGAGCTGTACTATTACCTCAGTAGTATTTTTATTCTAAGTTCATAGTTACTGCTTTAACCTGAAGGTAAGAGGCCAGAAAGTGTGCCAGTTTCTTTTTTGTTTAGGGATCTTAATTTGTGGTTAGATATTTGGGGTATGTTCTATTCTCCAGGACTCTGATGGGTTAAAAATACAAAGTTGTTATTTTCATTCCACCTTCCCCTATTTCCACCTCAATTTTCCATCCTAATGTGATATTTCTTCCTTCCTCCTTTTCTCCTTTTATTTATTTATTTTTCATTCTTTGCATGAGACCAAGGCGTTGTCTGTATCCTTTTGTAGATGGCATTGTAGTTGGGAATTGTCGATTTCTCAGGTCTCCTGATTCCCATCAAATCATACTGCACAGGAATCTACTATTTGTGCTTATGTTGAAGAGACCACAGCAAAGGTGAAGCAATGACCTGCTCATCGAAAAAAGGAAACTTTGTGGCAATTATATCACTTAGTACTGCTTTGTGATTTAAGGTTTTAAAAATTATTTAATGTGCATTTACTTTGATAAACTCAGCAGCTATCTGAGTAGACAGGATACTGTTAAGGATTTGCATTGCCATATTAGCTAAGCTGAAGCAACATTTTCCAAATTTTCCTTCCCTGTGTAGTTCACTTTTTAAATATATATACTTAAAAATTATCATCATTATTAATATATTTAAAGTCAAACCATCAGATTAATTTTGTCTTTTGATCTTGAACCTAATATACTAAATTTTAGAAAGTGTAAATGTTCAATAGTTGAGCAATGATTACATTTTTATAAGCAGATCCCCAATCTCAGTTTCTCAGAGTCCAATGCCATATAGAATAGTAAATATGCCTTTTAGATAGTCTCTCCCTCTTGCTGTTTGACCTTGCAGAGAGTTGCAGAAGTTAAATGGAGCACAGGTTGGGAACATCCATTGTTCTCATCCCAGCTGCTCTCAACTCACAGAGCACATTGTCAGTGAAATGGAAAAGAAATTAGCAGCTCATTTTGTGCAACGTGATCTTTCTCTCTTTCTTGTTCATGCTTGATGGGCACAATCTCTTTGATAAATCAGTTCTCATGCCTTATTGCCATGCAAGAACCGAAAGTAAGAAATGTCAACAGCACTCCCCTGCTTCCGTTAGAACTAATCATGTTTTTCATTTGCCAAGGTAGTAGCTAACTTTTATTTAGATTCCCCCCCTGTTTGTGGGTGCTCAGGTTGAGAGGGCAATTAGAAAGATAATGGAGGAAAGATTACTCAAATGTCCCAAACTCCTAGGCACTGAAATAGTTATGGGCTATCAATGTTAGCAGTGAACGTGGTAAAGGGCTGATTCTGCATGCTATTGCAGAGGAGGCTGTACCTCAGTGCACACCTCTGGCCTCCTTGCATGCAGAGCTCAATTAGCAGTTAAGGATGAGTTCAGACAGATTTAAATAATTAGTCATTTTTGAGACCTTTATGGAGAAATTTAACTCAGTCACGTTTTCAGCCAGCCAAAAAAGGAAAGAAAGAGAGAAAGTCAGTGGGAGCTAGCTGAATGTGCAGATGTGGCTTCACTGGAGCATCTAGAGATGAGGGCAGACTTGGTATCTGCTGAGTAGCCAGCAGTTCCAGGAGAGTAAAGGCAGTTTTCAGGTCACAGGAATTACTGTTGAAATGTAGTGCATTGGCAATAACAAATATTCAGGGTGAAAACAGTGCTCAACAAAGACTGAAGGTCAGTATGTCTAGGCTTTTTTTTTTTTTTTAAAGTGAATATGTTTCTTTATAAATTTGCATTCCATAAATAATGCTGTGGAAAAGGTGACCTCCTTTGGCAATCTTGTAGAGGGCCACTACACTTAATCACTTTCTTTTTGAGTCTCCAAGTATGTGGACTTTAAATGATAAGGAATCATTGGCTTTGTGCAGCTATGCCAAAATCTGTTCTGAGCTCACTGACAAGAGAGAGAGTGTTTGGGAGAGAAATAAATGGTCTATTGGTTTGGATGGCCCCAGAACCTGAGAGATCCGAGTATTATATAACTCACTTCTCCTTTACTATATGTCTGTAAAGAAGACCTGGGCAGGAGCTTGTTTGTCATTAGCAAATCATAGCAATCATTTGTGCTCATTTGAAATTGTATGTTGGGCGCATGTACTAAAGTCCTGAAGAGAAAATCTAGTTATGTTTTTTTTTTTTTAATTTTTAAAATATATATATATTTATTGATTTTTTACAGAGAGGAAGAGAGAGGGATAGTTAGAAACATCGATCAGCTGCCTCTTGCACGCCCCCTACTGGGGATGTGCCCACAATCAAAGTACATGCCCTTGACCAGAATCGAACCCTGGACCTTTCAGTCCGCAGGCTAACGCTCTATCCACTCTGAGCCAAACAGGTTTCAGCTCTAGTTATGTTTTTAAGAGTAAACTACCATGGATCCAGATTCCTTTATGCCCCACATTCCTTGGCATACATATTTTTCCATTTGCAGTCTCACAGGATAACTGATCACATTCACATTCCAGGCAGAAAGCAGGAAAAGGAGACAATGAGATTTATGTACCCTTTTAAGGAGGCTAAGTTAGAATTCAATCCCATAAATTCTGGTTCATCTCATTAGCCAGAATTTTGTCACATGGCCACACTTAGCTAAAAAGCCTAGCAAGTATAGTCTTTTACCAGGTTCATAGTTACTTCAACAAAATAAGGGTTCTTGGGATGCTGGATATTGGTTAATCAAGTCACAGTTTCTGCTATATCATTATTCATTTTATAAAAATAAGCCTTAAGCCAAAGTTCCTTGCTAAAAACGTAAAATCTTACATTATTAGTGCAGATACTCATTATAGTAAACGAATAAATACTAAAAGCACCTGTACATAAATATATAAAACAGCAACAAAACTGACATTGAATAATAATATGTTAGTACTTAAAATAGTTGCTGGCATAGATATTTATTTAATAAATATATCATATTTATGGATTAATTATTATAGAATGTCTATAAATGCCAATAAAAATGATAATGCCTTTATGAGATAAGGACTCAAAGATTATTCTGAAAAAAAGGAATATTTATAATGATGAAAGTATTCATTTATCCAGAAAATATAAAAATTAATAAACATAATTAATAATGTAGTCCGAAATATTAGAAAAAAACAGAATTGAAAAGATAAATATGCCATTAAATAATAATAGGTGGAAAATTCATTATATCATTTTCAATAATTTATAGAAGAAAAAATAAATTAACAAGCATATATAATACTTAAATAATATTATCCATCAACTAGACCTACCTGATATTTATAGAATAATTCACCCAACAAAAGAAAAATACAGATTTTTTTTCAAATGCAATGTCTTACTACCACAATAGACTCAAATTAGAAATAAATAACAAAAAGAAATTGAGAAGCTCTCAAACATTTGGGAAAGTAAAAAAAGTGAATCTATGTGACCAATAGGTAAAATAAAAAAATCACAATAGAAATTAGAAAGTATATTGAAGTGAAATTGAATTATATAGCTATTTATAATAAACAGATAAGTCAATTTATAAAAGAAAAATTAGATGTTTAAAGGTCTATAATAGAAAAAAAAATACAAAAATCAATTATAATTTTTTTTCGTTTGTTAAACCAGAAAAATAAGAATAATACTATACCCAAAGAAAGAAGGGTTAAAAAAATGATAAAGATCAGAGAAGAAATAGATGGAATAGAAAGCATAAACACAATAGAAGAATTTTGGGAAATCACAAGTTGTTTCTTTGAAAAGATCAAATTGTCAAAATTTTTATTTAGCTGAACGAGGAAGAAAAGAGAAAAGACAAAAATTAAAAAGAAATTGAAAAAGGGAGCACTACTAGAGTTTTATAGAAATTAAAGGATTTTAAAGAAATAACATTTACAACTTTATGTCAAAATATTAGGTAACTTGATGATAACATGCTATAAAGCTCAATAAAGCTCACTTTATCACCTCAATAGATATAGAAAGGCATTTGAAAAAAATCCAACATCCATTCATGAAAAAACTCAAAAAATGTAGAAATAAAAAGAAGTATGAAAACTAGAAATGAAATGGCTTTTAATAGAAACCTACAGCTAAGTTGATACTTACTGATAAAAAAAATGAATGGTTTACTCTAAAATCAGAAATAATTCAAGAATGTCCACTCTTGTCACTTCAGTTTAACATTTCATTGGCTGATCTTGCCAGTGCTAGAGAATAAATATAGATTAACAGGTACTTGCAAAAATTGTACATAGAAGTACCTGATACCCAATGGTATTTCTAGTTGATTTATTTCATCAAAGTTCTGTATTGTAAAATCATATAAATCCTCATAATGCTTTTTAAAAATCCATATTTAAGTATCTTTAAGTTATTGAAATTTAAGTTTTGTTTTATTTTGGGTTTCCACATGTTCGTTGCTGCCTTATAGACATATAACTGATTTAATATATTAATCTTGTATACTATAAGTTTACTGAACTCATTTATTAGTTCTGGAGCTGTTATTTTATTTTTATTAATATGTAGGGATATGCTATATAGACCATCATATCAACTATAAATAGGGATCATTTTATTTATTTATTTACAGTCTACATGTTTTGTTTCCTTTTCTTGCCTTATTGCATTTGCTAACACTTGAGATTTTATTTTAGCTTATTAATAAAGTTAATTGCATTGGTTGATTTTTCAACAATTGAGTCAATCTTGCATCCCTGAAACAAAATCCACTTGGTGGGATATATCACTGCATTAAATTTAAGAATATTTGTTGAGGATTTTTTACATCCATGCTCAGGAAAGATATTAGTATATAGTTGTCTTGCCGAAATCGGTTTGGCTCAGTGGATAGAACATCGGCCTGCATACTGGAAGGTCCCGGGTTCGATTCTGGTCAAGGGCATGTACCTTGGTTGAGGGCACATACCCAGTGGGGGTTTGCAGGAGGCAGCTGATCAATGATTCTCTCTCATCGATGTTTCTGACTCTCTATCCCTCTCTCTTCCTCTCTGTGAAAAATCAATAAAATATGTTTTAAAAAATGATATAGTTGTCTTATTTTTTAATTTTCTTTTTTTGATATAAGAGTAATACCACCTTCATAAAATTATTTGGCAGTCTCCCCACTTATTTTCTTTTTCGGAAGAGGATGTATGCAATTACAGCTAATTCTTCTTTAAAGTTTGGTGGAAGTCTTACATGAAACATTGTGGGCTTTCCCATATCCCTTTAAATATTTTTTTAAAAATTATAATTTCAACTTATTTAATGGTTACTGGATTATTCAAATTACCTATTTTATATTAGATGAGTTTGGAGGTTTATGCTTTTAATGGAATTGGTCTATTTTATTTAACTTGTCAAATATATGTTTATTGTCTTATTTATAATATTTCTTTATTATCCTTTTGTGACTGTTTTCTATAGTGCTGATTACTGTTTAATTCCTAATATTGGTAGTTTGTGTCAGCTTTCCTTCTTGTCAGCCTTGCTAGAGATTTGTCAATTTTATTGATCTTTTCAAAGAATAAACTTTTTGTTTTATTTATTTTCTTTATTTTTTTTCAATTGTATTGATTAGTCTCTTTATTATTTTCTTCCTTGTGCTTGCTTGGAGTTATTTTGTTCTTTTATTAATTTAATAATATGAGAATGTTTATTATTTATTGAAGACCTCTCTCCTCTTTTATAAGTTAAGCATTTTATTATACATTTTTGTTGTTTTGTTTTATTAATCTTCACCTGAGAATATTTTTCCATTGAGTTTTAGAGAGAATGGAAGTGAGAAGAAAAGACAGAGGAACATCAATGGGAGAGAGACACATCGATTGCTTACCTCCTGCATGCACCCAACCAGGGCTAGGGAACCTGCAACCAAGGTCCCAATCCTTGACCAGAATCAAACTGGGACCCTTCAGTCCATGGGCTGACACTCTATCCACTGAGCCAAATTGGCTATGGCCATGCATTACCATTGGAATGTTTTACCTGCATGCTACATATTATAATTATACATTTATTTTCATTCATTTCTATGTGTATTTGAAAAATTACTTAAAGCTTTCTCTTTAATCCACAGATCACTTAGAAGGATGCTATTTAATTTTCTAGTATTTGAGTATTTTCTTTTTATTTTTTCTGTTATCGACTGATTCTAATGTGGAGGAAAATCACACTCTGTATGATTTTAATAATTTTAAATATGCTGAGTTTTGTTTTATGGCCCAGGATACGGGAAAGAGATGTTCAGTTAATAAATTTATAAACAATAAATTCATAATACATCTAAAATGAGCCATAGACATCAATTTGAGGAAGGAAACATGTGAACAATATACGGAATAATGTGAGGAATGTAAGAAAAGCAAATGAATAATTTGTCTTTAAGATGAATCATAAAATTTTTTTGTGAGCTTTCTGATTGTTTATTCTGGCTGTAAATATTATAAATACTTTGGACAGTCTTTTCTATATTGCAAGTATAAATGCAGAAAGAAGGTTTAATTGCTCAAAGTTTTTAGTGATATATCAGTTTTTCTTTGTCAAAATCTATTTTTTTTCCCCAGTAGCATTCCAGTTTCCTGGTTGGGACAGTGTCTATACTCCACAGAGTATAATTTAATTAACTTTATCCTCCTTTATAATGAATTAAATGAAAGTACAGTTTAGTGATTAAGTTTTAGTCATTTTTCCCGAGAATTTGAATCCTGAGCAAACTCCTGGAAAGATTGGAGAATGGTTGGAAGCAATTCACATCTGAAGGTTCCTTAGTTGATGCCTTTTTAAACCAGCCTAATCCAGTTATTAAAGAGTTGTCATTTTCGTTGTTATATTTCTTGCTTAATGTCCTTTCAGAATTTTACACTTCTTGATTTTTTCAAGCGATGAGCATTCAACTTCCCACTTATATTGTGTAACTGGACTCCCATATCAATGACCTCTCACCAAAGTCCCATGTTTAAAAATAAATGATTAATAGTTATTGCAGCCAATAGCTGATTGTGATGATAAAAGGAAATTTTCTTATTTTGACTATAGTTCTAGAAAAATGGTGTATTATAGTATTTAAAAATTCCCACATACTACATGGGAATCCTTGGAAAAGTTACTTAGCCTTCTTATTTTCCAACTGTGACTATTAATGTTAATGAATAATTCTAAGAATGAAAATAATGAATATTGGTAAAGAGCTTGGAACAGTGCCTAATCTGTATTAAACATCCAGAAAATATCAGAAATTGATTTACATCAGCTACTTTGTGTAAACTTCACAAAATACACACACTTCAGATTTCTATATAGTGGAGAGGGTGAAAAGCAGTTTAATAATTATTAAGGGTACATTTTGAGTAAGAAAATATTAAAAAGTCAGATTATCAAAAAATGGCAGTCCTTAGAAATTTAAGAAACTGAATTAAATTTAAAGGAAATCAGCCAGCCTCTTCTGGTCATAAGATAGTAGTTTAATGAAAATAGAGAAGAACAAATTTTACTGATGGTGACTAGGAAATTGTGAGGAAGATCATGAAAATTTTCACATATCCACTCTTAGGCATCATTCAAAATCAAGCCTAAGCCTGATTTTTTCCAGACCTTTTTCAACAACTCTACATTCTTCTTGACCTTATGTAGTACAATTAATCTGGCAATTAATTGTTGTCTGCAGAAAATCTTTGGTGACTTTTCGATCTCTTTGTCCTCTCTCTCCACATTTATTTATCCCTGACTTACCTGTCTAATTAATTCTTTTTTCTTCAGTCTCATTACAACTTCTGTAATTTAGGCCCTCATCATTCTCATATTGAGTTGGCAATAGCTTCTTAACATGTCTTCCCACGTTAGACTTGATACCTCTATTCCAATGTCTTTTCTGCCTTTCCAATCTGTTCTGAAGTTTGACACCAGGATAAGTTGCTTCAAGGTCCACAATTGCCATCTTCTCTCCAAAGCATTTTCAGATCTATCTCCTACTAAACAGCTGTTACTGTCTATGTGCACTCTTTAGCATTTAAATAAAACCTTTCACAAACTAAAAAAGAGGGTTTTTTTTCTGCCATTTTTGCCTATTTTGAGTACTTACAAGCAAAGAATATATTTTATCTCTATTTACATTCCTCATATGCTATAACTATATATTTCACATAGTAGCATCGCCAAAGTCCACCCTAAATTGAAATAAATTACCATCTAATTGGTACTTAGCTGTGTATCTTATCCACTTAGTTTTTATTTTTGAGGTAGGAGACCAGACAATATTTTCTCATTCTTTCCACCACACTTAACAAAATGCTATGCATAAAGACTCATTAAATTGTTAAATTGAATATAGCTGAATTGGAAATGTTAGGAACTTGAAAAAAAGAGAGTTAAATTATTTTTCTCTGATTTTATTGCTTATTTAATGTAAAGCTTTGGACACTTCACCTAAATACACAGTGCTTCATTTTCCTCATCCTTTAAATGTCAATAATGATATGTTCTTTGCTCCTTGGGTGCATGTGGAAATAATTAATGTATTTTGTGAGGGTTTGGAGAATGCTGAAGAAGAACATTATTAATCATCATCAGTAGCAGCAGGAGAAAGTACTCGCTAAATACTGATATGAGCATGATTCTATGCAGAATGAGATAAGTAGGCAAGTTCCTTATCCTCCGGGAGCCAGCAATAAAAAATGAAGAACAAACACATCCAGATGTAGCATTCTTGGAGAAATATATACTCAAGGGCACTCAAGGACAAGTGCCAAAACCAGACTGTGAACTTCCTGAAGCCAGGTATTAATATACACACAACCCATTAAACCTATTAGTAAGCCAATCATAGCTTGAGAAAAATGATTTCATAGTTGGCATATATTTGGTAAATTTGATACCAACTCATACAGAAACCTTAGCAACAAAGGTCAAATGAAGATAAAATCTAGGCAGGAAAAAAACAAACAAAAAAAACATAAAAAGAATACAAATTCATAATGAATGCTGAATTAACTAGGCTGCTGTACTGGAATCATAACGGGGGTATATATGAGCATATGTGTATGTATGTGGGCACAGAGGAATGCTAGTGGTGGTGGTGGGGTGAGGAAGAGGGCAAGGATTTAGAAAAAAATGTCATGAAGAAGCAGGTTGCCATTATATAAATGTGGTCCACTAATTATTTTTTAAAATATCACTATACTTCTTTAAGGAAAGAAGAATGCCTTGCTGGGCAGTAAGGCTTGGCATAAAAATGTTGCTTTGTTTTCTTGGTTTTTTTTTTGTTGTTTTGTTTTGTTTTCTTTTTTGTTGTTTTGTTTTGTTTTTTATAGTAGTGATAGCATGAGTGATTTGGACTTGAATAAGACTGTAGAGTTGGCATGATAGATAATATATTCTAACTAGTGGCCTAATACATGAAATTTGTGCAAGAGTGGGGGGGTTCCCTCAGCCTAGCCTACACCCCAAGAGATACCCTCTCTTATCTGGTATCTCTTGGGGGATGTCCAACTCACAATCTTGGACTGCTGGCTTCTAACTGCTCTCCTGCCTACTAGTCCGATTGCCCTTAACTGCCTCTGCCTGCCTGCCTGATCACCCCTAACCTCTCTGCCTGCCTGTCTGATCACCCCTAACTCCCCTCCCCTGCAGGCCTGATCTTGCCCCAAACTTCCCTCCCCTGCCAACCAATTTGGTTCTGATTAGTCACTTTTTATGCCAGTCAGTGTCAAAAGCTTCACCTCCTAGGCAGCCTTTGGCTCCTCACAGTTCACCCAGATTTGGTTCTGATGGGTCAATTTCTATGCCAGTCAGCATCTCCAGGCCTATCTCCAGGCCTGAGCAGAGAGGATGGGCTGATCAGCAACCTCTGAGAAGGCCCAGAGAGAAACAGAGGAGTGGCTGCTGGAAAAGCCCAAAGAGAAAGAGAGAGGCAATGTCTGATCATCAGCTTCCATGGAGGCTATGGATCAGACACTCATTCTCTCTTTGGGCTTCTCTCTGGGCCTGATCTGCAGCCACCTCAGCAGTGAGTGCTGGGTCACCACAGCAACCCAGCACTGACCAGAGGACTGGCTTCTGGTGTTTGGTCAAGCCTTTGATCAGTCGTTACAGACCCTGGGTTTTTATATATCAGGATTTCCTATTTGTTAAATAGGATGTCTGCTATCCTAGTTCAATGTTGTGGACCAATCTCTGATATCTTTAGGAGAGAAAAATATCAAGAAACTGAGTTATTCATTATCATTACTAGATAATGAATTGATTATATAGCAGGAAGACAATAATGAAAGAAAGCAGACTGAGTAGTTTGGTAGAATATTCAGTTTCTGACCAGGCATGCTGGCCATATGTCAGCATGTAGTCACTGCACTGGTTCCTATTAATCCTGCTGTTGGGATGGTCCATAATGGTGTTAATTCCAGAAAAATGGAGGAGGACTACTTAGCCTCTGGCTGAAATGGGCATTGCAGGTCCAAAATGACTGCTTTTTGAGTCTGTACTCCACCAGGCCAGCAGGACCCCAGGCACTTCATAACTGAATCACTTGGACCCAAAGTCATTTGTTCAATCATGGTTGACAAAAGGTAACAGAGACTTTCTACTGTTGGGAAAACAAATGGATATCTTGGCTGTTTTCATAAAGATTGAGGGGGACTTAAAATAGCCTGAGGTTAATATTATAAATCTTTTTAAAAGAGATTTTCAGAACATATTCTTTATCCCAGCATTGGATCAATCTCACAAAATGACATATTTTCAACTACAATGAAGCAAAACAACTTATTCTTCAAAAAAGTTGAAACTATTAAGAAAGCTTTTCCTTTCCTGGCTTTTTAGTTTGTTCCATTTTTCTTTTTATTCTTGAATCTCAACCAAAGAAATAACTCCTACAAAAATGTGTGATGAATATGAATTGACCTTTTCAATGGCTTTGTGACTATTCACATAATCTTTATTGGTATCCAGAGAGTTCCTTGAATGCCCAATGGTGGAGTGATTCGTGGTAGGTTGGTATGAGGCATGAACTTAAATGCTGTAGGGGATAGAAAAAAACAACATAAAAAACCATAATATAATAAAGGAATCTGATATCTAGTCCATGTAATTATATAGACCTGCTACAAAATTAAAATGCACTGGTAGTGTTGACTAGGAAATATTTTTGGCATTGTCCTGTACATGCCAATTAAAAAAAAAAAAAAAGAGGAGAACAAATAATAAAAATTAACTTTAATCTTTAGGTGAAAATATATTTTGAGGAGATATGAAAGAATCTAAGTTAAAATGGAAATTGAGCATAGGAACAAGATTTCAGGGAAAGAATAAACCAATAGAGCCAACTATAAAATATTTATACCATTTTCTGGTAGGTCTTACCATTTTATTTTATGAAATACTAAATATTTATCCCCTTTTTTCCCCTCTTATATTTTAAATTCAAAGTTATTGACATCTCTTCTTGCACTGGGACAATTTTGTAAGCAGAGTGACCCAACTTTTAGTTGCAGCAGCATCATTTACTGATATAACCAAAATGAATGAATGTTCAGATTGTCCTCTAAATAATGGGAGGTCATGTTATATCCCTGACTCTGCTTCCCTCCATGCATGGCTCAAAGTCTCAATTTGCTTATTATTTCTGACTCTGTGAGTGTTTGTGTGTGTGCACATACACATGTGTGTGCATTTGTTTTAAAAATATGAAACCTGACCAATGCAAAAATCATTATCAATAAGAAATAAAGTTTGATGAATGATGGAAAGTAAATTGATCTGTAGTATAAGGACATACATAAGAGACTCTCATTATCACAATAAAAATGAAATTCAGGAGAAATTTATCTTAATGCCTTTGGTCTGATATTTACAATCACTAAGTGTGTGAAAGGGTCCCTTAGATCTATAATACATTATCACTTTTGATGGGGGAAATTCCATGGAGAATAATGTTATCAAATTTAAAGATTACAAAAAGATTCACCTTTTCAAACATCCATGGGGACTGTTCTTCCTTTTCTTGCTATGACCTGCTACATTTCTGTTGTGCCTATTATACGATAAATTGAGGTTTTCATCACAATGTTATTAGCTCTAAGAGCCTGAGGAGACGTTGCTCTGACCCTCCTTCAATACTTCTGAATCAAACCTGTTTTTAGGTCTTAGTTTCGAATTCGGGCTCTTTGCAGCCACTTACTAGGCTTTCTGAGCCTCAATTTTATAATCTTTAAAATGAGGTAATTGAGTATAATGGTCTCTAAAAATAATTTTTAATATTAAAAGAGACAAAAAAGAGAACAAGAAGGAGAAAGAGGACACTGAGAATGTTTGGAAACCTTTGCTTCATGGTCTGGTAGAGAGAGACACCATTTGTCATGCACAGTTTATGCACTGCTGAAAATGTAGTGGCCAGGTAGCAAGTGCACCTCATAACTCTAGGACCCACCGCACACTCATTGTTATGTAATTTTTGTTTGGTGCCAGGTGGGTGCACTGTCTGCCAGGAAATAATACTTCAGCACAACCACCGGGCACACCATACAAAGAGCTGGGTTGGGATGTCTTTGTTCAGGGAACAATTAAAATGTATTTGTAGTGAGTAATAAAACCTTCCCAAATGCAAGGTACTGCAGTGAAGCACAATGTGTGGTTGTACTTCTTACGTAATAATGTCAATGCTGTTCCCCTTGACTTGCCAGTAATTATGGAACTAAGGTAGTAAAATTCACACACACACAAAAAAAAGAAAGGAAAGAAAGAAAAAGGAAAAGTATGAAAAATCTTCATTAAGTGCCCAAATGTTAAATATATTTCAATGTTTAACTACAAGCATAATTATAGATTGATGAAACTTTGTGAGATAAAAGGAAGAAACATAACATTGATAATTTGGGAAATGTTATTGATCTTAGAAGTCTCTTGGGCATTCACCCTCCTTTGGTGGAATAGAAACTCTATTTCACAATCTGTTCCCAAACAGCCTTCACAAAACCAAGGTCTCAAGACCAAGACGGTTCTTTGTCCATGTTTCCATTGGCAACTTTACTCCTGAGTCATAGGAAAGTTTAGCTCCAGATCCTTGACGTGAGTGAGAATAGAAGAAAAAACTGTTTTCCCCTCAGATCCTGCTAACAGTAAGCCAGGATTTTCTTCACCCTAGACTTCACATTTAATTTCAGCTTATGCTATTTGGAAGCTTTCTACGGCTTTCTCACCTATAGGAGACTCAAAATTAAAGGGTTTTGGACAAACTTTGTTGGACCCACAAGGCAAATCCTTCCAATATGATTTCTGTATATTAGAAAGCCATGCCCTTGCATGTAGCTTGAACTTTGTTCAATATTTTAAAAAAGTGTTTCAACCACAGCCACATTTTATTTTTCTCAGAGTAAATTTTGTAGCATCATTTATGATTGAAGCCTCTGTGTGCTCACTAAGTCTGATCATCTCTCATCCAGAAAAAGAAAATCAATTTTAATTCTTGAAAGAAGAGCAGCAAGTGTTATTTGTTATTTATACTTAAAGAAGTGTCACTTCCCCCTCTCTTCCTACGGGCTTACAGAAGGAATTTACAGGAAACAAATAGATATGGATTATATTATATGGAAGGCCAGTTACTGTACAAATGTCTTTGACATTCTGAGAATCCTACACTACGTGTTGAAAATATAAGGAGAGTCAATCTGAACATCTACTGTTTTCTTACTGGCAAATCAGTAGGTCCTACCACTTAACTGTAGCTAAGTTTAGTTTTCACATGGTGGAAAATCTTGTTCACAGACAAATTGTCTTGGAACGTCACTTTTAGCAATGAGAATTCATATGTTAGTCACTTCGTTAAATTCAGTTACTGAAAATAGTAGGAAGTCGGCCTTCCATATCTGTTTGAATGGATGAATGATTATGTAATGCATTCTCTGGGAAATGTGCAGTCACAAGTAACTTCATTTATGCTGAAGACAGGATTTTCTTATTTTTCAGCTTTAGTTGACCTTCCATTCTCAATCTTTTATTTTTTTGGAGAGGCTCTTTAATTCTTCACCCAGTGAATGTATAATAATAAGATACATAAAATAGGAAGACATGGACTTCTAGGGGAAGTTTAAGCTACTAAGTAGACTAGAGTCTATGATTCCATTCTGGGCCAGGTAATCCTTGAATATATTCCAAAAACACCAGGAGAGCTTCAGATAAAATATGTTCTGTTGGGGTCAAGAAGTAAAATGCATGAAAATCTAGCAGTATAACAATGTGGGGAATAGGATTCATATATTCATAGGTGACAGAGAGCAAGATGAATAGATCAATAATTAGGCAGATAGGTTTTAATGATAACTACCTGAAACACAATTGGCATAAATTAGGAGTATAATTTATATTTGTTAAAAGAGTGAATAACTATTTAAATAAATAGGTTGATAAACTAATAACCAGCAGAGCACACAATGTATTGACAGACAAACCTAGAGATTGTATCTAAACTCAGGGATTTCTTATTTTCTATTGCAATCTAGGATAAGCGCTACCCCCCCCCCACCCGCCCCCTCGCCCTCATCCCTAAAGAGGAGATAGTAATAATATTAATCTTCTGAGGATATAATTATAATACATGCACCCACACACACACACACACACACACACACACACACAGAAAACCCTATCAGGTCAGATTTGCTCAAATAATATATATATATATATATATATATATATATATATATATATATACATATATATATATTTAAATTCTCACCCAAGGGTATTTTCCCACTGATTTTAAGAGAGAGTGAAAGAGAGAGGCAAAGACAGAGAGAAATATAGATGTGAGAGAAAACACATTGATTGGTTGCTTCCTGCACACCCTCCAACTAGGGTCTGAAACCAAGGTACATGCCTTTCACCAGAATCTAACCCAGGACCCTTCAGTCTACAGGCTGACACTCTATCCACTGAGCCAAACTGGCTAGGGCCCTTTTTTTAAATTTCTATCATTACTAATAGTTCTAAAAAATACCACCCATAATAGAAGAAAAGTATGATTTCTTTTTTAAAAATATATTTTTATTGATTTCAGAGAGGAGAGGAAGGAAGAAGGAGAGAGAAAAATTGAAACACCAATAATGAGAGAATCATTGATTGTCTCCTCCTGCACATCCTCTACTGGGGACTGAGCCTGCAACCTGGGCATGTGCCCTGACCAGGAATCAAACTGTGACCTCCTAATTTACAGGTCAAACCACAGCCACTAAGCCTTGCCAGATGGGTGAAAATGATGGTTTCTAGCTCTAAAATTTAAAAGGTATTTATAAGCGAAAAATTATATCCTAGATAAATTCAGATTGGGAGATTCAAACAATTGTCCAAAATGTTCTCTGAACCTTATTAGTGAAATGTCTACTTTTTAATGTAAAACATCCAATATCTTTTTACTTAAAGAAACACAGTTATCACCTACATGCTCACTGGCTTTTTGAAGAACTGCCCCAATTTACTTGGAAAGATAAAAACTAAACACATTAATCTGTGAGACTCTTACCCTAGAGCTCACAAACTTACCAAAAGATTCATGTATAAATTTTAGTGGATTTTGAATTTGGATGGGGGAAAAATTACATCCTTCTCTTCGTTAACCTATAACTAAAATTTATCATATCCTTCAATTATGAATGTAGGTAATAAACCACAGTATTACTAATAGTTTCTGAGGCTGTCACCAATAGACATCACACATATTTTCACATTATATTACTGTTGTCACATATACCTTGAACTATCTTTCAAAATTATAGTAGTTATTAGGCCTGCTACTAAATTGTGTTATATGTGCAACCATCATATTTAGAACTACCTCCCAAATTTAGCTTTAATGACACATTAGAGGCCTGGTGCCTGAAAATTCATGCACTGGAGGGGGGTCCCTCAGCCTAGCCTGCCCCCTCTCACAGTTCAGGAGCCCTCAGGGGCGGGAGGTGACTTGGAGATCAGGGGAAGGTGATGCCCCCATCCCAACTCTGCTGCTGCCACTGCAGGCAGCGCAAGCCTTGACCGGCCCTGGTTACCTGAGCTTCAGGGGGCCCTGAGTGGCTGGCTGGCTGCCATTTGAGGTTTGCCTGTGCCTTGGGTCAGCCCTGGGTGGCTGGAGGGCTGAGGAGACTGGGTGCTGCCATATTTGAGGGTGTGGCAGTCAATTAGCATATTCCCTCCTTATTGGCTGTGGGTGTTGCCATCTTTTGTGAGAGAGTGATGGTCAATTAGCACACTTCCTCTTTATTAGATAGGATTGTAACTGTATGTTAATATAATTGGTTTCTTATATATCTTATATATTTTATACTTTAGAATCATTATTCTGAGAAGGAATCATAGTCTTCATGAGACTGTTCTGGGATTCATTGCACAAAAAAGGTTAAGAATCTCAAGAGTAAAGAAATAAGTAGGAGGATAAATAAACATGATTATTGTCTAATGGTGAGATTATATTTGTAAAGTAATGAGTATGTTAGTTTTCTCCGAAAGGGAAATCAGAGTTCCTGATTGTTAAAAAATGGTTACCTATTAGTTTTAGGACAACCTACAAGCTTTGGAATAAACTTAACAATAATTGGTAATGTGTTCTGGCAAAGGGATCTTCACACTGGTGTGGTTATGTGCAACTTAAAAGAATATTTTAAGTTGGATTCTAAAATTTTCAATGTAAATGTACTCAAGAGGAGTGTAAATTCTGGAGTATTATAAATAATCATATTTAAAATGAAAACCATTAATTACATTGTTCTTGAAACATTTGAAATAAAATATAATTACAAAGGTCATTTCATACCCTCAGTGTTTATTTAACAGGGTATACAAATGAGTTCTATTTTTACAGTTGGAAAATTTACATCCATTTTTAGAAATCTTTTTAAAATCATATTTCTGTTCCTGGCATTAGAGAACTAAAAAATAAGAAGGGAAAAAAAAAGACAATTACAGTGCCTGATTACAGAAATGACCTAATTTCTCCTTATTTGTTGTTCTGCTGACTTTTACTTGGGTCAGTGAATCAGAGTATAACTGAAATGGATGTAGGAAAGGAAAAGCTATACAAGTAATAGAGGACCTGGGAATTAATTCTCCTCAATCTACCCATGTCCTTGTACCTCTTGCAAATTCTTCGCACATATCCCAGTTGAGGGCCACTCTTACAGCAGAAGGGCTTAATAAATAGGCCATTGAGCACTGTTAAGGCATTTTTTAAGCAGGAGTCATAGAAGAGCTGTAGTGTCATTTGGGGAGATGTCACGAAGTCAGAAGCATGAACATCTCTTGGGAAAAATCTAAGAATGATTAGAAGGGTTGAAGCATCAATGTATTTAGTTTTACCTAAAGATTTACTACATGTTGGCTGATTTATAGCAGTAGAACCATAGTGCAATGATTATTCTTTTCTGGGTAATGTTTACATGATGCCTCCAATGACAGATATATAAATGCAAAACATTGTCATTTCTTAATCAACTATCTTAGCAGTGTGTGTGTGTGTGTGTGTGTGTGTGTGTGTAATTTTCATATCTCTAAGCAATTTTGTAATGTGGCATTATCAGTATTTCATAAGTGAGGGGAACCAGAAAAGTTTAAAGCAATTTATCTGAGAAAACACAGACAGTGGCCAATGTGGAATTTAATTTCAATCTTATATGACGTCTATATCAAGCTCATAACACCATAGGTGGGAAATTGGATTCACTCACTTGTAAGTATTTTATTTTGTTTTTTCCTCCCAGTAGAGATGCTATCTTTATGCAAAAGTAGATAATGTGCTAATGTAAGGAGATCATCATGAGCATATGGTGCTGTGTGAGGTCAGTTGAGGACAAGTGACTATAAGGTGGCTGGGTTGGAGAGGTTGATGGAGGATGCATGGCCTGAAGTCCATTGTCTAAAATGAATAAGAGTGGGTATTTGGGAAAGTATGAGGGCAATGCAAACAAAGCAACAGAGTAAGGAAAGATATAAAGTAGAAATTAGCCTTGCTTCTAGAGAATCCACTGAGAATATTGGCCTAACTAGTAAAAAGGGAATATAGAAAAGAGAGAATGAGGTTGCATACGACAGACTAAAGACAGATTATAGATGCTCTTGAAAACCAGGCATATATAGTAATGTAAGTAGATGGGGACATTTTATAATTGAAACATCAATGATATTTGTTCAATAGACACTGATAAAGATTTTTTCTTTCATTTATTTCCCCCAAAGACTTCAAGGGATATTTTATTACAAAATTTTATTTTCACATTGATTTTAAAGATAGCACATAGTCTGTAATGTCATCAATTACCAACATTTTACACACACACACACACACGCACACACACAATTTCTTCCTGTTTTTGAAGCAGTAGGCTTGTTCCTGTACCTTAGAGCAATTGAGTAAATTAAATCAGCTAAGGGAACTTAAGGTAAAATAAAAATAGACTGCTGTTCAAAAGAAATCAAGGATTAAAGAGAAAGAAGATAAGTAAGATTGTAGAAGTTCTCAGACAAACAGCAGGATGTGGAGAAGAAAGAATTGCAATGAAAGGCCAGAAAGAGCCAACAGGTAGTGGTCCCGGGAGCAGCTCAGGAGAACTCAGGAAAAGGTCAAAGTGATTACTGCTCTAAAGCAAGGAGATACAGTGATGCTTTTTCAAACTTTATCTTAATACTTCTAAGGTCTGAATCTCCTAAGATTAATTGGGGAGAAAAAGCACCCTGGTCTGACTTTTATGATAAAGCTTTAGGTCTTCAATGATGAAGATATTTTCTTTTGTTTGTTTTATGTTTTGAAAACATTCCTATTTTATATTCATTACCTTGTCTTTGCAAAGGGAAAAATAGGTTCTTTTTGGACTGCCTTTCAGAAAAAATAGAGGATCACGGAGGTGAAAGTAACCTCAAGAGCTTACTGTATCTTACAGAAACAACATGGAAACCCCTAAAGTTTGTCTTTCTGCACACTTAATTCATTTTTTCCCCCAGAGTACATATTAGCATCTGTTAATTGAAAAACTGGTCTGGCCGAAACCGGTTTGGCTCAGTGGTAGAGCGTTGGTCTGCGAACTGAAAGGTCCCAGGTTCGATTCCGGTCAAGGGCATGTACGTTGGTTGCGGGCACATCCCCGGTAGGGGGTGTGCAAGAGGCAGCTGGTCGATGTTTCTCTCTCATTGACGTTTCTAGCTCTCTATCACTCTCCCTTGCTCTCTGTAAAAAATCAATAAAATATATTTAAAAAAAAGAAAAAAAAGAAAAACTGGTTTCTACCAAACATTTTACATACAATTTAATTCTCACCATTGGACTGCAATGGGTATATTATTATCTTTTAGCTTTAGAAAATTAATGAGGCAAAAGATACAGATACAGTTTGTAGTAGAGCTTGAGATTGGATCCGATGCCAGCAAACTGTGCTTATTACTTTGATGTCACACAGTATGACCCAGCTCGCGACTTGGTTCATTAAAATTAGTGCCCTGGTGTTCTGCCATTTCTAGCCTTCCCAAATCTATTCTCCTCTCTGTGAAAGTCCATAATATATACATTTCAGTGAATGTGAATCACGTGGTTACTTTTAGGTATGTTACCTGCATTTGAATTCTGTGAAATGAAAGACTTGACTCTCTGTTGGTTGGAATTTTAAAATGTAACCTTAAAATTTTCTAAGAATTTTCTAATTTGGAAGATCCTCAAGAATGGGCTTGCTGCATACTCCCTTACTTACCTTGCCAGTGTTTAATTACTCTTCAGACCAGAGCTGACAAAGCTGTTTAAAACCATCTATTTTGTCCTATAAGGGTTGTTCCTGCAATCATAAGCCTATCCTTGAAGAGCTTGTCAGCTCATCCATCTAGCTAACAGGTTAGGGTTAAGGTTAGGGTTAGGGTTAGGGGTTAGGATTAGGGTTAGGGTTAGGGTTAGGGTTAGGTCCTACAATTCCTGGACCCACTTTCTTTTTCTATCAAAACGTCTTTCTATTTTTAGGGTTGACCTAGGAAATGCTGGCTATTCTTATACTTGGTCCCTCCTCAATTTATCATGCTATAAGTACAAAGTAATTATTATATTCCTCATTGTTTGAAAGTTAGCAGTTATTTGTTAGTTGGTTAGTTGCTACATGCCTGATAATCCTATAGGCCTCTTAAGATGCATGGACCCTTCCCCAGTGATTTAAGTAATGGCCACCTCTGGACATTTTTCCCCTTAGTTTTTAGAGAGAGAAACCTGGGTGTTAGAGAGACATATTTATTAGTTGCCTCCCAGATCCATCCCTACCCCATAGGGGGCCTGGGATATAGCCTGCAACAGAGTTATGTGCTCTTGAATTTGTAATCCTTCAGTCTGTGTACTGATACTCTATCCACTGAACCAAACTGGCTGGAGCATAGGTTATATTTTTAAACATAGTCCTAAGTCACAGTTGGCCTTCTCAGATGCAATGACAACCTATAAATGCATGCCAGCTATAAGAAACAGAAATTTGCATTCATGGCTATATGGATCAAGAAAAGGGAACTAATTCAAATTAAAAAAAAAAAGACTCACAAATACAATTATTCTTGGGCTGTTGATCACCATTTTTTTTTGTATATTTTTACTTTACCTAATTACTCTATTTCTACTCTAAATAGGTTTTTATAATTAGCTCTGAATAGTCAAAAAATTAATAGAAAAGTATAAAATAATTCTGAACAACTTACCTACAATGATGTATTGTTTCAGAAAATCATGTGCTGTCATCTTTAGCTGTCCATGCACTCTTGTCATAATCAGCAGTGACAACAAGTTGTATAAAGAAAGTTATCTCCTCTAGCCATTTAGAAACATTACAACATGTGGAAGGACAAGTGCTAATTGAAAGAGAAAGGATTAAATGAAAAAAAAAGGGAAAAGATGAGGAAATATTTACACTAATATAATGGGTAGATTCTTACTCATGAAAAATTCGTGGCTAAAAAACTTTACACTGGAAATTGACAGGACAAAGCAGAACTCTCAAATCTTCCCTCTATTTGATTACCTTTATGTTTGTAAGAGAAGGGTGATGGGGAGCAGAGTGTGGTTCTTAACTTTGAGTGTTTATCAATGTAACTGGTCAATAGAGAGAGGATAGACAGTCCTGAAAAGTCACTTTCCTGAGCTCTATAAAGCTGCAGCATCATTTTTTTTCTTTCTAAAAGTATATTTATTGGTTTTTAGAGAGAGAGGGGAACAGAGAGAGAGGGAAACATATCTGTTGCCTCCCATACATACCCCTACTGGGTATCTAGCCTGCAACCTGGGCATGTGTCCTGACCTGGAATCAAACCAGTGACCTTTCAGTGCTTGGGCAGACCCTCAAACAGCTGAGCCACACGGGCCAGGGGCAGTGTCAGTTTCTTTAGAGAATTATGTTATTTGCATATAAATTTGTCTTCAAAGGCAAGATTTTTTTTCTAGGATCAAAACTCTTCTAAGAAGAAAAATTCTAAAGTTACTTTATGTGCTTTAGAATCATGATGAAAAATGAAATTGATTTTTGAAATAAATGGATAGCTTGGTAGATAAATAGAAATTTATAGAAAAACATCTGGGTTTGGAAGATAATTATAATATAATACACCCTTTTGATGTCATGCTATATTTGTGGATAGTTATTTTCTGAATGAATTCCTTAGATCTGGAAATTTCTGCTAGAAATACAATTTTATGTTCAGACGTTAGGCTTTAACTAGTAGTAAAATGAAGATAACTGATATTCTCCTATTGATGGCTTTCAGAGACATAAATTTACCACAAGTGAAATTATTACAAAATTAGAATTGCTCTTAATCGTCTTAGGTGCTGCAGAATGGTTAAAAGTTACACATGGGTTGGAGTACAACACTTCTGGGTTCAGACTCTGCCTTCTCCACCTTCTACTGCATGAACTTGGATATGTTGCTTTATCCTCCTGGTGCTCAGTTTTCTCAACAGTAAAGGGAAGATAAAATACCTCAGAGAGATCCAAAGTAAGTAAGGTAACATAAAACACCAAATGCAACACCTACCCCAGAGAAGTAACCCCAAATCATGATCATTTTATTAGTAATACATAATAAAAAGGTATATGTTAACATACAATTTATATTTGATGCAGGCTGAAAATTCGATAACTATCCATGAGAATAAGTGTTTCTTAATAAACTCGCTGGGACTGATTGCTGATGTGTTTGCACCCAGCCCTCTTTCATTGGAGTTTAGCTTTGTGGGTCTTTATTATGAGAACTTGAGTGGCCCAGGATTGGAACATAAATTTCATAAAAGAATTTCCAAAGATCACTGATGAAATTCAGGTTATCCTCATTCCACTTAATTACATGATTTAGTTAAGTCCAGGCATCATGATAATTCACTTTATATTGTCTATCCCTCCCCCATCCCTGCCATTGGATTACTTCATACATCTACCCCCCAGCTATGTCTCAGATTTCTTGAGCTATGAAATACAAATGATCATGTAGTAGTTGGTCAATAAAAATTGACTAATATACGGCATTCATCTTCTCTTTCTTTAGGGAAGAACTCCCCAGTTTTTGGCACCCAGGAAAGAGTATTACACATTCACATAACATAGGATGAACTACCTTCAAATGCATTCATACCCTTGAACAAGTTCCTTGGTCCTCTCCCATAGTATTGGAGGAAGAGGCCCTGGTCTCAAGCCTTCTTTTCTGAAGTTAAAAAATACATACTTGCCCTGGCCAGTTTTTGCTCAGTGGGTAGAGCATTGGCCAGGTTAGGTCAAAGGCATATGCCCTGGTTGCGGGTTCAATCCCCAGTGGGAGACATGTGGGAGGCAGCGAATCAATGATTCTCTCTCACCATTGATGTTTCTGTCTCTCTCTCTCTTCCTCTGTGAAATCAATCTATCTCTATCTCTATCTCTATATCTATCTAATCTATATCTAATCTATATCTAATCTCTATAAAATATATATCTATATCATCTATATCATCTATATCTATATCCTTAAAAAAGAGTGTGAAAGTGGAAAATCCTGTGTTGTTCCTGTTCTTAGAGGAAATGGTTTTAGTTTTTGCCCATTGAATATAATGTTTAAAAAAACAACAACAAAAACTAAGTGCTTTTCTTCCTCTCCTAAACATTAACAAAAGCAATAATAACAGAGAAGCTCATATCTATCTGTGAATCACTTACAGCATACAACAAACAGACTTATAAACTGCTACTAAATTTGTTCCTATTTAAACCAAATCAGCTTTGTTAGAAATTCCAGACTCTGTGTTGGCCCTGGGTAAACAGGTTTGGTTGAATCGACTGTGCCTAATCCCCAAATTTCTAGAACTGAAATAGAGGATGCTCTTATCTTTAACTTTCACCTATTTCCCTGTTATATAATTTGTTTCCCTGTTCAGTTTATCATGTGAAGGGGATCTAATTTCCAGCCAGAGAGCTAGTTTTTGTCACTCACATGTAGCTAATCAGCAGTAAGAGAAACATAAACACACTTGACAACCCCATGGCTTCTATTAAAACTTGTTTTCCTCAGACATTTTCTGGGAGTGTCTAGGACCATAGTGAAATGAAATAAGCACATAAACTTAGGCTACTGTAACTAACAGACATATAATTGCAATAATAAAACAGACGGAGTTCTAAACTAAAGAACACTGGGATGTTTTTCTATTTTGGAGATCATTTCTATGTGAGTAAAGAAAAGTTATAAACTCCATTGGCTGTGTCAGTTACAAAAAAAGGCATGTACTGATAGGTTTGAATATCAGAAGCAGGCAAACCATTCGAAAGGGTATTCTGATAAGGTATGAAAAAGTTATTTTATAGAGGCAATGATGTGTTTTCCTTTTAAGTCAAGGAGATTGTTTGCTTTTTTGTTCATCAGTTTATGCTGTTTATTATATTCCATAAATGAGTGAGATCGTGTGATATTTATCTTTCTCTGAATGGCTTATTTCACTTAGCATGATGCTCTCCAATTCCATCCATGCTGTTAGGAAAGAGTGGGGGCAAGGGTGAGAGATCAACCAAAGGACTTTTATGAATGCACATAAGCCTAATCAATGGACACAGACAATAGGGGGGTGAGGGCATGAGTGTGTGGGGGGTTGGGGGGTTATGGGGGGAGTAAGGACACATATGTAATACCTTAATTAATAAAGAAATTTAAAAAATAGGATGGTTTGCAGTGGAATTCCACAGTTAAGTAATCTAAAACTTTGAATAGATAATGAAAAACTACCTGCTTACACTGTAAGAGTCGCAATGAGATTTTTTGGTGCATGTGTCCTTTGGAGCTAGAAAAGGACTGGGATGTCTAAGGGAAACATCTTAGCCTATTGAACAAAATTAATATATATTTTTATCACTTTCAATTTCTAATATAAGAAATGACTGGGTAAAAAGTTAGTGCATCTCTAAAGAACAGAATTAACAAAACTAGACCCAGTTGAATTATAAGATATGGTTGAGAGGAACTGATTTTATATAGCCCTTAATATATGTCACAAAATTTCTAGCAGATTCTATAAATGTAATGCACAAAGTGAACAAAGAAGGTTTGTCTAAAATAAGATATAAAGAAAGATGCAGGATGGAGGATAATTAGATCTGTTTGAAAATCAATTTAGCTCAAACATATATTGTCTAGCTCCAAATAAAAATTAAAAAGAAACCTGGACAACACTGCTTTGCTAACAGAACTTTGTAGGTGATATTGGATCCAATCTGTCATGCACTCTGCACTTACTAAGCCTGTTTCTGCTAGATCAATATGCTGCTCTTACCTTCACCTACAAGCTATGGGTTGTTTTTGAGTAGATGGAAATGAATTATTCTTAATTGTTCTTATTTTTATTGGGCAAATTCCAAATAGTTCTCTGACCACTACTCATTCATGTGCTTTGGCCTGACCTCTAGCACTTTAGCATTTATCAATAAGACTAGATCTGATTTCATTACTATTTACTTTGAACTTGAAACCTACATGTTTCTAAGTGTTGCCTGTCTACTGCCCTTGATTCTGTCTTTATATCAAATTCTAAGGACTCCTTGGGGATAGTTTATTGTCACAGTTGGCTTCTTCATTTTATTTTTATCTTTGCCAATAAATCTTTCTTTAATATATTTTATTGATTTCAGAGAGGAATGAAGAGGGAGAGAGAGATAGAAAGATCAAAGATGAGAAAGAATCATTGATCGGCTACCTCTGGCCTGCCCCCTATTTGGGATTGAGCCCGCAACCCAGGTCTGTGTCCTTGACCATAATTGAACCTGGGGCCCTTCAGTCCTCAGGCCAGTGATCTATCCACTGATCCAAACCAGCTAGGGCAGAAATCTTCAACTGGTCATTAAGATCACATATATGCCACTTTTATAAAGTGGAACATATAATACTGGTTAAGTTGATAACCTACAATAGACACTCCTATTGTGCTGCTAATTTTTATCTAAACCCCATCATTATCCTTCTTCCCCATGTAATCTCTTGCTTAGAGTGCTTCACCTCATTGAAGCAATTCTCTTTGCATTCCTTTGTTTATCTAACTTTTATTATTATTTTTTTTAGTTCTCCTCCTGTTTTTGTTCCTTTATTACTACATTTTCCTCCCTCAGTTTTGTATATTTATTATGTTATACCCCTCTACTGCCTCATTATACCGTGGTGGCAGGTGTACCACCTGAACCTATACTAGTATCGATATATAGTGAACAAGAGGTTCTAATCATGGGGCTGACACCAACCCATTGATACAGGGACTGATAAATGATCTGAGTTTCTGATGGTATAGCTAGCCATACCATTGATTTTTAGAATGAGAGAATGAGCAAAAAATAAAATTAAAAAAAAATATTTTAGCTAATTTGGATTCTTGATTAATCTCAGCCAAATTTATTTCTAACCAATAATCAATACATATTATTGAATGGATGAATAAATAAACAAAGGTAGGCTTGTCCAGTGCTAGATTTAGCTCCCAATAATGTTTCTTCTACAAAGCCCACAAATAGTTTTGTTTGATACCATTTTGTTTGATAACAGAGTATTGCTGGGTCCTTATGTATATGTGCTAGTTCATCAAAATGAATCGCAAGCTCTTCAGAGCAGAGGATGAGGCTTACTCTTCTTTCTGTCTCTGCTAGATCAGTGTGTAATAAAAACCTCATGATTATGATAATGATAGTGATGAGGCTAATAAAGAAAATAGTAATAAAACACCTTCAGTGAAAATAATTTAATTCTACAGGAGAATTAAATTACTTGCACACTTCAAGCAATGGCTGACTACATTCTACACTTTTCAAACAAAGCATTATAACAAACATTGAAGTTCGTTGGAACTATAACAACAATTGAGTTTAAGTTCAACACTGCTTCAATCTCCTGTTGAAGAGAATATATCTTTGTACAAGGTCTCCAGCGAATACTATCTTTAACATGACCTTCAAACCCACAGATGTGTCCATACAAGCTTCACTTGACTGTCCCATGACTGTCCCAAAAGTTAGTCTGAGCTACATTTATTACCAGTATAGCCTGTTCTTTCAAATACAACATTTTTACTTTCAGTTTTGATAGCAAAAACGTGGTACCATTTT
The DNA here is from genome assembly GCF_964339955.1 of Pipistrellus hanaki. Lineage (NCBI taxonomy): Eukaryota > Metazoa > Chordata > Mammalia > Chiroptera > Vespertilionidae > Pipistrellus > Pipistrellus hanaki. Next base: position 77,645,095 of record NC_140508.1, read on the forward strand.
TTGTTTGTTTTGTTTTGTCTACTCTATTTAAGGTCATTCTGCCCTGCACAGAATAAAAATGAATAATGATTGATCTAGAAATACATGAGAACAAGAGGACTTCTTCACCAAAATGTGCCAGAGCAGCCAGAATCTACTTTCAGTCAGTATCTATTAAAAAATACATTGGACTACCTCATCACTCTCCAAGATTATGTCACAGATCCCTACCTACAAATAGTTCTTAACTAGGTTAGGTTGATGCCAATGCAGAAAAAAAAAAACCTTGTAAAGTCACTGCGTGAAGTAATTTGGAGGAAAAGGTTGTGGAACTATTGATTCCCCTTTCACCCTTTCTGTTAGTTGCTTTTTGTAAAGTGTGCATTAGTTTTTATTTACCCTGGACTGGAATAGTCATCATAGCTTCTGTTCTTGAGCAGATAATTTTACCACAAGTGACTATTAAACTCTAGAAATAAAGCTATTTTAAGGACAAAAGGTTGTTGGGTTGATTGGAAAAGGCTCAGAATGAGGTTTTGAAAGTTTGTCAATTTGGAGAAAGCTTTTTATCTCTCTAATGAGCTCTAACTGGTGCTTAGGTGGGACGCAGAGGTTTCTCTTCACAGTTACTGATTAACCACATTCATACAGTGTAAATGTAGGCATGGTTTCCCCACAGCAGCCAGAAGAGCTTAGCTGCCTTCTTTTCTCCCCCATCTCCTATTTTCTTGTAGCTTTTTAGAGTCTGCAATTTCTGAACTACTGCAGCCTAAAGTTATCTATTAAACTTTTTAAGAGACCAAAAGACATACAAATAAATCTAAAACCTAAAATATCATAAGGCAAAGCATATGTGCATTGATGGTAATAATGTAGTACTTTGCTCTTTTAATAAGGCAAAATAAATAAAAAGATGAAACAAAACAAACATTTTTTTTCTTTTTTAATCCTTAAAACAACTCAGTGATAGAGAAGAGCTATGCTGAGGCTTCAGATAATGACACTGAGATTCATAGGACTTTTCAAAGCCTCACAAATAGTAAGTGGTGCAGCCGCAATATCACCTTGGTTCTTCTGATGAGGAAACCTTTGTCCATCCCTCCCCCTGCTGCGATTCAACCACTGTAAAATATTGGAGTGTTTTCTTTCAAAAACCTGGAAATTAACAACTGCATTTTAACTACTCTTCCAGGGTTTATAATAGTTTGTTTGTTTGTTTGTTTTTTGTTGTTGTTTTTTTTTTTTCAGTTCTTCACAAAGAGTGGGTGTTGATATACAAAACTTCCAAAAATTTAGTAAATCACTTGCCTTAAAGTAGCTTGAAAATGTAAAATTGTCGGCCACTGAATTCAAATTCAGCCCTAGCTTCTTAGGATAGATCAAAATAGTTTGCTGGGATCTCTTTTTCTTTTTCTTCTGAAAACGTTCCAGACAGATAAAAAGCTACACCAGCTAAGAACTACCACTATCCTCATTTCAAGAATGATAAACTAAGTAAAAGGATGGACCTTTATATATACATCTGTATCATAAAAGGCGTCATGACCAACTACTGTACTCGCCCGGTGGTGCATTGATTGGTCCTGCAGTGCTGGGGCGGGCGGACTTCTAAGTCTCACAGCAGCCACGGTGGGCGGGACTTCTGCAGTGTCTCAGGGTGCCTGCAGTGTCTGAGGAGCTTCGCAGGCCCCTGTTAGCATCAGCAGAACATGCAAGGCTTCGTGTGGCAGCAGACATGGCACTAATGGAAGGTTAGGCCTAGGGGACCCTACATACACATGATTTAATTGTGCACTGGGCCTCTAGTCTATATATATATATAAAAAGCCAGTGACCTGAATGCCATAGTGACCAGTGGCTGTGATGCCCACTGCAGCCAGGAAACTGGCCAATCTGGGGGTGGGCTGGCTGACCAACTGCCTGGGGCCCCTCCTCCAGCCAGTTCTGCCCCGGATGGGGCCCCTCACCCCATTTGGGGTGGGGCTGATAGGCCAACCTCCCACGGCCCCCACCCCAGCCAGCCCAGCCCTGATTGGTCCCTGATTGATGGACCTCCAGACAACCTCTTGCAGTCTCCTCCTTCCAACAGGCCAAGCTCTGGTTCACCACAATTAGGGCCATGTTGGCAGGACCCCACCTGAGCATGAATTCATGCATCGAGCATCTAGTATATATATAAAATCCTAAATGACTAGTCCACCTTCGACTGGTTAACCATTGGACCAGTCCCTATGACATGCACTGACCACCAGGGGGCAGACACTCAATTCAGGAGGAAGTGCCAGTCAGCTGGCCAACACATATCAGATGCTGGGCTCACAACTGGCAAGTGCAGCTGTGGCAGTGCTACTGAGATGTGGAGGTAGGCACAGTGGAGCTGTGATGAGTGAGAGCAACGTGGTGCTTGGCCTGGGCTCAGGCTCCTTCCCGGATGCCTTCTGCTTCATGCATTACTGCATCCCTCGGGGGATGTTGGATTGCTGATTTTGCCCCACTGGCCTGTGGGAATCAGGCCAAAAATGTCAGTCTGACATCCACTGAGGGGTCCCAAATTTCAAGAGGGCACAGGCCAGGCTGAGGGACCCCAACAGTGCACGAATCCATGCTACAGGCCTCTAGTTTATAATAATCATTTTGTGCTACAATGGGTATGTGTATGTGGGGGAGAGTAAGCTTGTGTGTGTATAACTGTATTTGTGTAGGTAATGCTAATAATAATCTATGTTTTATTACATTAATATAAAACGTTAGTTGTTTACTAAAGATAGAATTTAATTTTAAAAAGTTTATTAACTCTTTCAATAAAATACTTGCAAATGTAAAAATGGTTTAGCAGATGAATACATATCTAAAATGGTCATTAAATATAGGCAGATTTTTAAAAATCATTACAGTTTTAAAAAGAATACATAAGTGGTAGAATAAAAACATTGAGGGCAGAGGGCAATTTTCTATTTTCCTTGTATCTGGGGTACTTCCTCAGCAGCTGTTCACAATAGGCATGCACTGTATTTATGTTCGATGCATGGGTAGAATCTTATACTTTTGTATTAAGGACCATAATTGGAAGGTTATAATTGTGTGGGGACAGAGAGAAAACAAGAAATATCTAGCCCAGTCGCAATGGCTCTGCGGTTGAGCTTCAACCTATATACCAGGAGGTCACAGTTTCATTCCTGGTCAGGGCATATGCCCGGGTTGTGTGTTAAATTCCCAGTTGTGCAGGAGACAGCTGACCATTGATTATCTCTCATCATTGATGTTTCTATTTCTCTTTCTCGCTTCCTCTCTGAAATCAATATACATTCTTAAAGATTAAAAAAATATATATTTATACCTTGTCCTCAATTTTTTTCGGAATCTCAAAATGCTCTAAAAACAATAAAATCTTAATAATAATAAAAAGGAACATAGAAGTCTTATACAACCCCCCTCATCCAGAATAACATTCAACCCCCATCACATTTTTCCTTTATAAATATCTATCTTTGTTTGAAGGTCTCAGGAAGAGGAGTCTGTATTGCATAATACAAGGACAAGTGTTTTGATTGCTGAAAAGTCTCATTTGAGTCAAAATCAAAATCTTTGTCAGTTTCTATGAATGGTTTAAGTTTAGTGGTCTGGAGGAGAGTAAATAAAATCTGTTGCCTTTGATTTGTCCATGTTTTTTCTATTAATTATCCATAGTTTTGCCTTCAGGCTAGTTTCTTTGATGGCTCTTAAGAGAATATAATTTCTAGACACTTTGCAGTATTGAGCAACTTCCTCTGAATCCCACTCCTCATTTTGCCAATGCTTTCCTAAACATGACAACTATTAGTGAGTCAGGAGCTTCAGAGGTGGTATGATCTATGAAAAATGTACTAGAACAATGACTTCTTATTGTGTCAAGAAAATCCATACTTCATTGATATCTAAGTTTATTTGCATTACATTATGGCTTCTTATTAATTAGCAATGAGTTAAAAATCCCAGATCTTTTACATGACAGTTTTTAAGCAAGGTAATTTTTTCAGTACTTTGAATCCACATTTTGTCACTATCATGTAAATCATGTGTTTTCATTTAACAATGAGGTTACGTGAGACTTTGAGAGAAATTACACAAAATAGCATAACCGAGATATAAAGAATTCACTTGTTCTAACAAACTACCTTGTGATTTGTTTGCAATGGTAGTCTTTGCATGACAAGCCCAAACTGCTTCGTTAATTATTGATTTAAGATATACTATAGAATTTTAATATAATAAAACAACAAAATTCCTCCTACTATTTCAAATCCACTTTCTTGGTTCTTTGTATTTTATTTTGGGAGCGAATAGACTAGTGCAAGTTGAAAATGATATAATTCTGTTCTTTGACATTTTCTGTGTGTCATTGGTTAACAATTTATTTTAAAGAAAATTATATGTTTTCTTCAAGATTTGAAAAAATTTGGTCAATGATTCTACAGCATCATATTTTCAACAGTTATTTTTATTTTTAACTTGGAGAGTTTAAACTGATCAGATGCTGAAAGACTTTCCATATCCTGCTGATAATTTTTCCTACATTGTAAAATGTGAAGAAAACCCTGGGGGCTGGGGTAGATCCATGTGCTACTGCTTTCCCTTTAATGTGTTTGGAAGTTACCTTGTCTTCTGTGAGTATTAGCAATTGTCTTCAAGGTTTTATTTTCCTTCCTCCATAAGCTTATTTGGCATTAACCAACTAACCAATTCCGTTTTTGAGCTTATTGATTTTCACACTTATTTTATCATGCCTTGCTCAAAATGTTTAAAAAAAAATTAATTCCTTAATCTCCTTTTGATAATCTTTGTTTCATATCAGATTATTTGAGCATGGAATATGAAGCAGGGTAAAAATTTCCTCTGCAACCTTAATGTTTATTTTTCTCTCCACAAAGGCAAGGTTGGGAGTGAAAGAGCAAAATTATGTAGGTCTACTTGCGCAGATTAGGTAAATGGGATAATAATATAAAAGTGGTTAGAAAACACAAATGAGCATATGAACAGCACCACTATGAATAGTGTTAAAGAAAAAGTTCAAATGAAAGGTCTCATTGCGCCTGACCATGTATCGATAGTTCAGTGGTTGAGCACTGATATATGAACCAGGAGGTCCCAGTGATTCCTGGTTAGGTACTTGCCCGGGTTGTGGGCTCGATCCCCAGTGGGGGACGGGCAGGAGGCAGCTGGCCATAATTCTCCCTCATCATTGATGTTTCAATCTTGCTTTCCATCTCCTTTCTCTCTGAAATCAATAAAAATGTATTAAAAAAAGAAAAAAGAAAGGTCTGATTGGAATGTCTATGCTCAGGTGAACATTTCCTGCCTACTTTCTGTCCTGGTATAGTAATGAAGTGAGAGTTTTATAGAAAAGGAAGCAGGACTGTGGAAAAAAGACACAGAAGAAAAGAATACAAAAAGTGACCGTGAGTCATTGTGCTTACACCTTCCAATCATTATTAGGCCCAAGGTTGTATTGTGGGTCCATCAGACCAAGCCTTTAGGGTCCAAACTTTAAAAAAATTGCTATGGTATAGGTGCAGACCTCTGCTATTTTAATGACTAGAACTGCATACACACAGAAAGAAAACTATTCACCCAATAGTTTTACTAATATGCGGCCAGAAAAAGAGGCAAGTCTGCAAAGAGAAAAAGGCATGTGGTGAAAAGGAGGAGGAAGGAAGATTGCACAGATCTAAATAAGAAGCAGAATTGAGTGTCACCTACTGAGCATACTATCAACCTGCACAGTGCTAATATTTTGAGTCTAGATTCCTGGAGGGGTTAAAAATCTTGGCTTTATGTGAAACTTGGCTACTTGTACTGACATCACAAATGCATTTATCTGTATTATTATCTTGATTTGAACTCATTCTTTCTCTTTCATTGTACTCCCCATTTTGCCAAGAAAATTCACTTTCAATTACACATATATCAAAATACTTAAACATTAGTTTCACTTGCTTCTGGTTAATAACTCACCTTATATTCAAACATCCATCAACATAAAATCAGCATAACAACTTTTATGAATCCCTTTATCATCAGCACATTCTAAATGCTTATACAATTCACTCTCTGAATTCATATAGGAACTTGCTTAATAGCCCTTAAAGTTACTATAAACCTTGGTTGCTTTAAATCATAGGAATATTATTCATATTTTAACAGTGAGCACAGTTTTAGTAATTGTTAAAGTTTAAAATCATTGGGATATAGATGTAGTTATCCCTCTAATAAAATAAAATCTTTTTTTTAAATGGTTATAGAATCTTCTCTATTTTCAGTTGCCTCTGTCTACCAAGGACTCTTCATAACCATCTTAATATAACTTTGAATATTTATAATATGAGATTTTAGTGGGTAAAACTTCTGACCGTATCAGTTTTTGGTTTGGCAGCACAGTGACACAGGTGGCTGTTTTGTCTGGAGGGTCGCTCACAGCCTTCTGTGGAACCTGCCTCAGTTGCCCCATGGTAAAGAAATGATCAGGTGAACAGCAGTACTGAGTGCTGAACTGATTTGCAGGGAACCAATAAGCAGTGAACAGGCACTAGGTGTAAATAAATGAAGTTATGGAAGAATTACAGGCACATGAAAAGAGAAGATTGAAAGATGGCCAATGACATATTTATTCTACTTCATTTATACTCGGGGCCATCTTTGAATGATGCTAGCTGTTTTTCCTGCAATTCAACAATGATGCATATGAAAATGGCATAAGCTATTTAGAAATAATTATATCCATTGAAAATGACTATAAATATGACAACAATAAAGAAAATGAAATTTAGATATGATTTTTCTTCCTGCCACTAGCATTTTTACTTGATCTAAATATTCAAAGAATAAAAAATACTTTAGCAATGCCCGATTCCTATAATCAAGGGTAATGTTTTAGATTAAGCTCAATCCATATCCTCAAGATGACATGCAGAAATTACATGAGAAGGCATAGAACAACATATAAGATCACATTACTTTTATCATTCTTTCAACATAAATTTATAAAATAACTATTTTATGTCCACTATATACATACTTGGACAAACTACTATGGGAAAGTTAAAAGAGTTGATGTCAAGACTCTCATCCTTTTCATGGTTTAGCAAAACAGCATATAAGCTAGATATTATTATAATCAAACATATTTGCTGCATTGACCCAAAGTACTGTGATGGCCTTCGGCTTCATGACTCAAGTCTGATTTTAAGTTTTCTGTGTCTAAACTTCCTTTCATACCTAATTTTGATGATGATACATGCTTTTATGATATGTAACAAAACTAATATGCAAACTGACTGACCTTTGGAATGACCTGTCGTTATGACACACACTGAACACCAGGGGTAGATGCTCAACACAGGAGCTGCACCCTGGCTAGGCACAGCTGCAGTGGTGGGAGCCTCTCTACAGCAGCACTAAGGATGTCCAACTATCATCTCAGTCTGCTCCACATGGGGATCGGTTATAAGCTGTCATTCAGACATCCCCCAAGGACTCCTGGACTCTGAGAGGGTGAAGGCCAGGCTGAGGAATCTTCCCCCATACCTCCAGAATGCACAAATTTCATGCACCGGACATCTAGTATTCTAATAACAGAGAATTATTAGTATTAGTAGTAGTAATAGTACTAGTAGTAGTTTCTGGAGATACATAGGAGATACTTAAAATACTTGCCTTTAGTCAGATAGGCAGGACATAAGTGTGCTTTTTGTTTTGTTGTGGTTTTTATGTTCCAGTTCTCTTTTTGCTTTTATTTTAATGTAAAGAAGCTGATATATTTGCCCAGAAAGAATTATGTGAGTAATCAGATTTTTTTTACAGTAGGATAAGTGGCTTTCACTGTTTAATAATTATGTTTTAATAATTATGTTTTAATAGAAAACATTGTGCCTCCATCAAGGTTGCCACTCTTTGAGACTTATGGTAAATAAGCTGACCCCTGCAGAGGAGGTGGGATCATGTTGCCTAGAATTTCATTCTCCTAAAGGTCTTCTAGAAAGGAAGGATGTTGACTCCTAATGCCCATGGTTTGAAGTAGACCTAGCCAGTGGGCAAAATAACCTCCCCCAAAGCCCACTAGAAGGAAAAGACAATTAAAACTGATGTAAATTGCCCTGAAAACAGAGAAGTGAATCTTAGACCTATTTTTAAGATAGAGCTGTAGGAGGCACTGGGAGGAAAGCTGATTCTAGTCAGGGAAGAGAGATTGAGACTGACAGCTATCTCTGAGCCAGTCCTTTCGGTATACTAAGCCCTCCTACATATGTAGTCAAGCAGGATAATTCCGAGTGATGCGTTTTGTGGTCACCTCGTAACACAACAGGATATGAGTGCACAACAGCTTGCGATATACAGGGAGTCCAACCATGATACACAGTTGATGAAACATAGTCTTGAAGAAAGGCAGTCCTTTTATCTTAACAGATTCTATTGCCTACACAGAAATCTAAACTATCCAGGGTGCCTGCAAGACTTAGAGTTCTTTGATCCTAACATTTATGAATATATCATAATGTAAGACCCAGCTCTAAAGAGTCATTATCAGTCCCATCAGATGACAGCAAGATGCAATGGTGAAGATAGTCCTATTAGACTCACTCCCTCTTTTATCCTCAGGCTTAGGTTTCGAGGAGGCAGTGTGGCTGAATCCCAAAAAATGGGAAAAAAGTTCTGTTAGGAACTCTTGAGGGAAATAAAATAATAATTAAAACTATTAAAGTGCCCTACCAGTATTTGTGCCTCATGTTGTAAAGCAGGTCATAGTAGTTATAAAACTGGATAACAAGTTATATAAAATCAGAATAAATGGGCTGCCTGGAATTATTGTTTAAGAACTGAATGCGATATGTATGATGAGTGTTGAAACTGCCCAAGGAGAGATCAGCTATGTGCAGGCAGAAAGGAGGCACCATGATGAAACTGGAGTTTGGAAATGAGCTGATCTTTGAAAGTCTGAAGAGTTTAGCAAAACATAGAAGATACGAAAGAAGACACCAGTCAGCCCTAACCAGTTTGGCTCAGTGGGTAGAGCATTGGCCTGTGGACTGAAGGGTCCCAGGTTCAATTCAGTCAAGGGCATGCACCTTAGTTGTGGGCACATCCCTAGTCGGGGGTATGGAGAAGGCAGCTGATCGATGTTTCTCTCTTATCGATTTTTCTAGCTCTCTATTCCTCTCCTTTCCTCTCTGTAAAAAAATCGATAAAATATATTAAAGAAAAAAAAGAATACACCGGTCAGAGAAATGGCACAAATAGAAGTATAGAGAAAAGAATGTATATAATATATGTTTAGGAATAATGAGAAGAGAGTAAAGTGTAAAGCACAAGTTGTTTTTTTCTTATATTATTATAAAAATTGACCATATCTAGAACTACCTCATTACAATGGACATTTTGTCCCAAAATACAATAGTACATAGCATTAATATTATACATGGTTTACCATCAATGGGCCAGAGCATATGTAAATGAAAATGTGCCAGATCAATAGATTGATGGTTAGTTATATCACTGTCCTAAATCCCTGTTTTGTGTTTAAATAAAATAGTGACCATTGTTGATTTTGCTGATTTATAATACAATAGACCCTATTCAGATCTAAAGCTTTCCACAGTTAAAGAGGTTCTCACTGTGTTCCAGGTGTACTATATCTCTGGATTGAGCTCTGCACACCATGCATGTCAGTAGTTGATGATTCTGACTGCAACATCTTCTTTATTATGTGTGTGTATAATTGTGTGGGATATCAAAGAAAGAAGTCTGTCATTTCTTGGGCATAGCATTTCTCTGGACTTTTTACAGATGTAATTCTACATAAATTTTACAAAATCCTTATTGAGTATATACTACATTCCTCATTTAACAGTTGAGAAAACTGATATTTAATAATCTCTTCTTAGCAATAGTTATAGTTTTGTGGTTGATGAAAATGGGAATCATACATAGATCTACCTTAATCCTTGATACCTTAGGATGTTTTTTAGTCTGACTTTTAAGTACATGGGTTGCAATTATTACATGCACAAAATTATTTTATAGACTGAATACTATTCCAAATTATATAAAACCCAACTATTTCTCCAAGTGCTTACCTAGAGGAAAAAAAGAATAAATAGGTAGAATGTTTAAATTATAGTATGAGAGACAGGAAAGCAAAGGACAGAAAAAAATGATAGCAAAAGCAATGAATAACTTATTAAGGAAAGAACCAAAGTAACTTTAACTGATGAGGCTCTGTCTTTAAGGAAAGGAACATAATTCATTCATTTATCTAATCACTGATTTTTTTTTTTTTTTAGGTATTACCATATATTGTTGTACCTAGCTTGTCATATCAAGATGAATAAGGCATCACTTAAGGGATTATTTTTGTTGTTGTTGTATATGTTGCTTGTAATACAGAAGCTCATTCTTCCTAAGTGTTTTGCATGAGGATATTTCATAAGGCTAGAAATCTCATAGAAATGACACTGCAAAGTTCCTGTTCTCCTGGGTATTTATTTACTGTATTCTTTTTATTGTTGTTGCTTCTTTCTTATAAATATAACTAGTGCCCTGGTGCATGGATTTGTGCACATTAAAAGGAAATTAATTAGAAGGTGGCTGGCGGGGCAGGACTGGGCTAGATGGACCAAACATGCCCTGGAGTCAACCTCCCATGGTCTCTACCTGGCCAGGCCACAGCTCGAAGAGCATCTGCAGAGTGAGTGGAATCCCTCTCTCAAGTGGGTTTCTTCAGGTGGCCTGCAGTGATTGGGCCGAAACTGTCTCCCAGACCCACTCAGAAGTGTCCTGGATTGCGAGAAGGCAGTTCTTGGGTAATGCACTCCAGGATCAGGCTCCCTCTTCTCTGGTTCTGGGGTGTGTCACCCAAGATTCACCATTGTAAGCCACTGTAGCTCAGCAGTACTGCATTGAGCATCTGCTCCCTGGTGGTCAATGTACATCATAGTTACTGGTCGGATAGTTGGATGGTCGCTTAGCCTTTTATCTATAATAATAAAAGCATAATATGCTAGTTAGACAGAACAGCCTTCTGGTCATCTTTCTGGTCAAAGCTGCAGTAGCAGAGACCAATGCAGAGACAGTTAGGGGCAATCAGGCAGTCAGGTGAGCAGTTAGGGCAATCAGGCAGACAGGCAGGCAGAATGGTTATGGGTATCAGGCAGGCAAGTGAATGGTTAAGGGTGATCAGGCAGGCAGAGTGGTAAGGAGCAATCAGGCAGGCAGGTAAGTGGTTAGGGGCGATCAGGCAGGAAGGCCCATGGTCCTGATTTGCGAGAGGGTGCAGCCTGGGCTGAGAGACCCCCCACCACCATGCATGAATTGCATGCACCAGGTCTCTAGTATATATTGAAGATGTTCACATAGAGATCATATATAGCTAGTATATCAGAAATTAAATGATACATAAATCAATCTTTGCTTATGACAAGGAAATGTATTGGACACTGGATGCTTATTTCTTGTCTATCTCACTGAACTGTAAGCTCTTTGAGGGAAATATACTGTATTCATTTTTTATGTTTATTACCATTTGAAGCAGGTACTCATCAATATTTTATGTAATTATTTTATATGCCACACATAACTTTCTTACTTTCCAAGGTTTAGTATCAGCCACTTTTGATAAATTTCTAAAATGGACATTTTCATGTGCACGCAATTGTCTCCTAATTAAAAAGCAAGTTTTCTGAGTTGAGTCTAAGTGATAAACTTTCCTTTATCTCTTACCCTACTGAGCCTTGTTCAATGCTAGATATATGGCAATAGATTCATTGATTGAATCTCTCTCTGTTTCTCTGTCTCTCCATCAGTGTCCTTGTCTCTGTCTGTCTTTTTTCTCTCTATATATATGTGTATTTTGCATACACATATAAATACACACATGCATTTGTACATAGATACATACATATGTTTATATTTCTATATATTTTATACAACATATTCATATTTTATACAACTTCAACACAAATATTTGGATTTTACCTCAATCATTTGGCAGTTTCTCATAATCATCAGTGTTTCTTTGGGATTAAAAGAGAACAGAGAAAGCATATGAGCTATACTCTTTTTTCAGTGTGACCTCCATGGGAAATAATTCTCCACAAACTGGAATTCTGGGTTTTCATAAACTTGCCTGCAAGTCTTAGAGTTCTTTGATTCTAACACCCACAAATATAACAAATAAATAAGCAATCCGGTGCCCAGAACTGCTGACATAAATGTGAATGAGGGCTTTGCAGTATGAGTAATACTGTGTCTTTTTACATTTATCCCAACATCATGTGCTAAAATCACCTTATCTGGTGATGCACTCATCCAATCCCTCTTGCAGTACACATCTTCCTAAATACCTTCTGGCCCCAAACAGAGAAATATTGTTATGATCAGATCTACTTCTCTAGTTTCCTTCCATGTAAACTTTCACGAACTTTAAAGAGAATTTTGCAGAATGAATGGTACAGTAATTACTCATTTCTAGGCCGCAGGCACTATTTCACCAAGTAAGTACTTTTCCAGACTGATGGACAGTATTTTTATAGTTGCTCATAGAAAAATAAAATCACTTACTACAATTTGATTTTTATGTTGCTGTGGTTCGATAAAGGTTGGTGTCAGCCACCTCGCTTTTAGAATTGAACTCAACTGCAACAGTTCACAAAAGCTGGTATTCTACCAAAGAAAAGAAAAGTATAAATATGGGGTCTGATTATAGGGCTATCAAGACTCTGAACAATACAGTCAACCATGAATCCTCAAACCTGTTTTTATAAAGATAAGCTTACTAAACACATATCTAATTTGACATTGATATGCTATATTTTTCAAAGCTATTGTCTTAAAAACTCCCTTTTCTGTCCATGCAGTGATCATTCCTGCTATAAGATGAGTCACTCCTGGCAACATAGAGACTTATTAAAGTGAAGTTATGATATGATTCTGGAAAAGGAAAGGATTACAGAAAAATTTCCTACAGCATCAACAAGGATATGTGTCTTAGTTCCAGCAATATTGAGAAAGACTGTATGGCTTTGCTTACTTCTCCAGTTTTTAGAATAAAAACCCTAAATTGCTTCTGCCTATAATTTCTGTGACATAGTATTGCCAATGAGTATGCTATCAATCTTTATTTTTTTAATCTATATTAATATGCTCACTTTTCATCTAGATAAAAAGACTTGGACTTTAAAATCAGAGTTTTAGTAGCTCTGTGCCCTGGTCTATGTAAAATAGGATTTCTCTGAGCATTAAATAAAATATTTATATAAGATCCTTGCAGTTTATGGTAGGTGTTCAATAAATGCTTTATCCTCTTTGCTAACCTGTGCCTCTTTTGAAGACTAGTGGGGTGATTGTGTTGAAGAGCCTTAAAATTATATGTTCTGGAAAGGACTGGGTTTAATTCTAGCTTCTACTTTTTATTAACGCTAAAACTTTGGGCTTCATATCTCTTTGCTTCAGTTTTTCATCCATAGAACGGGCAACAGACTTTCTACTTCTAAGATTCTTGTTGAAAGCCTATGAGATAATGGGTATTAAATGCTGATAGCAGCCCTAGCCAGTTTGGTTCAGTGGATAGAGCATTGGCCTGTGGACTGAAAGGTTCCAGGTTCAATTCCAGTCAAGGGCACGTACCTTGGCTGAGGGCATATCTCCTGTGGGGTGTGTGCAGGAGGCAGCTGATTGATGTTTCTCTCTCATGGATGTTTCTGACTCTCAGTCCCTCTCCCTTCCTTGCTGTGAAAATTCAATACGATACATTTTTAAAAATAAATGCTGATAGCAGTGGGTGGGACATAGTACATGCCATAGAAACACTTGCTTCTAAAGAGAATGATCGTGTGCCCTGGGACCGAGTGCTCTGAGTTTGTGGTTGACAGGACAGGAGAGCCTCCTTAGGCAAGTGCCACTGTGAGTCAAGGAGAAAGGAGAACTGAATGGAGAGGGGATTCAGAACCAGTAGAAGCAAAGATGCTAATCAGCTATTTTTACTAATGAGTTGAGAATTCAAGATTTTACAAAGGCAGACAATTGGAATTAATGAAAAGTCAATGGGAGTGCAAACAGGAAGAATCAGAAGTTTTCTGATGGTGGTAAAAGCTGATGTGTTGAAAATAGGTTCCTGTTCAGATAAAACCTTCTACTGAGATACTCTTTGCCAGTATCCAGCCTGGAAATCCAAGGGAAGAAGTAGGAACTCAAAAGGGAACAAGCTTATGCCTGACAATAAGCTTTGAGCAAACTATGTCTAAAATATACTTTTGGGTACATGGAGTATTGGATAAAGGGCAAAATAAAATTTCCAGAGCCCGGATTTAAATACACTATGCTGAATAAAGAATACAAGGAGAATAATTACCTCATAATTTGGTTCAATAAGTCTGATAAAACTGATAAGACTCCCCAACCTCCCCACCCCACAACACACACACACAGACACACACACACACACACACACACACACACACGAACAGAATAGAACAGAAAGTCTGGAATCAGTAATAAAACAGTACAAATTTTTTTTATCTAGTGTAATGTTGAAAGCAATCTGAGGTGGGTATTCTTTAAAGGTTGATAGCCAAGGTCCTATGGAAGACGTAGGACATTTAATATGCAAGGTCTAATTAAGAGTGAAAGGTGATATGAAATGGGAAGACATCGAGTTTTAGGTCAATGTCAAGTTACTTAATTTCTTTGCTCAGCTTCTATACTATGATGCAGAAGTCACCTTTTCTCTCTTCTCCTTCCCTACTGACTGTGCAAAGGACTTCTAAACAATATGAGATAATTATATTATGGATGGTCATATGGGATCCTCTCCAAGATGTGTGGTTTTTACGCTTACCCAGGAGACTCTTAGGGAAATAGCAATTGGTTAAAATACAAAAGAATGCCCTTCAAACGGTAGACTTCCAAGCAGAACATTGCCATTCGGGAGAACGGTGGTCCTTCTGAACTCAATCACTCTGTCTTTCCATAAAAACAAGCCCGACTCAGGCCACATGCTCTCTCCTCTTGCAGATTTCCTCTGCATGAGAGAAGAATTTTAGGTCACTTCAGCCTGGAACATTAAAACAAATGCTGATAGTTCAAGGTTAATAGATGCATAAAACAAAAGTAATTCCATGTCAAAGCTGAGGTGACAGGCGATTTGACTTGAGGCAGCCTTACAATCACTCTTCTACATGTGCCCCATGCTGAGACCAGGCAAAGGCGTTATGTTTCTGACACCTACTTGTCAGGAAGGTATGACAGTAGAGATTGTTTCTATCTCTGCTGCTCCCAGATGTTAACCTTCCAGCTTTAGTTTGTAATTGCGGTTCTGCGGAGCTTTAACATTTTCTATTGATTCAATAGAAGCGATAACATTTCTAATCATAAGACAGCATTAGAGAAATATCAGGCAATTCACATATCAGAATGTTTGATAGCTGGGCTCACTGCATTAATTTCTGTCACCTTTGCTAGGAACCCTTTATCCTCCTTTTAATACTGAAGGACATCTGGGAGTAGTTGCTGCCACTTTTATTGTTCAATAAAGTAGACAAAAGTTTCAATTAACAATCAGGGGACCTCTAGGAAATTGTGAATGAGAATATATTTTACTGTATTTCTTTTTTCTAATGTGCCATCTGTGACTTCAAGGCTATACTTCACTCAGAAGGCACACATAGACACACACATACATAGTCCTCCTAATCCAGTTTATGTTATATTCACTAAAATATTCAGCCAAGGAAAGCCAAGGTGGAACCCATGAGAATATAGAAACCGTAAGTCAAAAAGCTTGGGAAAATGTGACAGGACGGTTGAAGGTCTCCAGGTCTGCAGGACTGTGAGACAAGAGGTTTCTGGACTCCACATTCTTGCTGTTGATGCTGGGATTGAAGTACAAAAGAACCCCTTCCACTGCATAGCCAGTACCTCTTCACAAAGGGGGGAAAAATTATCCTGCGTTATTGATTCACCTCAATTCTCATTATCTTATTAAAGTTTTGTAGTTTGAGTTTTCAAAAAGTTTATTAACTACATTTGAAAGCAGTCAATGAACAAGAAAGAAGTAGGGATCTAGTGAGAGAAATTAAACATGTGACAATATTAATACTTCTTAAAGTTGCCCTGCTTGTCTCACTCAACATAACCTTTGCTCCTCTTCATGAATAGTTTCTTGCATGTTTCTACAGGCTGTGCACATTTTGATTTTACATTTTTTCTTAACATATTTCTTTCTAGAAAGCACTGTCATTTGTCCCTCTTGTCCATCTGTCTACCAATACTGCACATAGATGAATTCCAGCCTACCTCTTTGACAAAATACTTCTTGACTCTCCCCTCTATCTCTCACTACATAAAAAAAAAATGATTGTTAATTTCTCAAAGACAAAGACCCCTTTGAGATTCTGATATCTTTTTCCCATAAAATTATTAATTTGGTTTTATGAGTTGATATATTGAAACTTTAATGTAGACTGTTAGACAAAAGCATTTATTGGTGTTAATGATACATTAGTTCAAAAATGACTTGTTCTGTTAGCCTGTGGATATCTTTGCTTTCTTCCACAGCTTAATATTATATGAAATATAGATGCCAATATCTTCTTTATTATAATTTTTATTGAATGCATCAATATAATATTAAATAAAAAGGAGCAGACAAAACCCATGAGTCTAATTCTAGAAACTTCTACACAATATACATTAATTAACCAGCCTCCTTTTGAAATGGCTTTTAAAATAATCAGTAAAACATTTATTTCCATTTACTTTATATTTTTGCATTTTTTTTAATCTAAGAAGGAGATGTCAAAACTATAGGATATAGGAACGTGACTTGTGTATAGTACAGGCTTAGAAGGTCTAGCATTTGGGCCTGGCTTATCTTAGGTACTTAACAAGCCAGTCTTTTAATAATTATTTTAGAATTCTATTTGGAAGTTAGATTTCTTACTGGTTCATATATGAAATCATATATTTGATTCCTCTTTTGAAAATAGTGGCTTTTTGGTCATCTTCTATTTTTATATGAATTAATAAAGTCATACCTCAGTGAAAGTAAAACAATAATGTCATCACACTTGATGAATGGGGAACTAATATTGCCATTGGTACACAGAGATGAACTCTGACTATGGAAAGACTTTGGAATTTAGCAAAGAAAATGTGTTAGTTTCTAATTTGTCAAATGTACTTATTAAGTCATTATTTTGCCCTGCTCACTAGATTGAGGATGAGATCTACATGGATCATAAGTTCTTTGTAATGTTATCTTACCTTTGTAAAGTGTGTGGTCAGTAGGCCAGTATCACTGACATTACCTGGGAGTTGCTAGAAATTCAGACATCTGAGTCCACCATAGAAATCCTGAATTAGAGTATGAATTTTATTTAGATCCCTAGGAGATTCATATGTATATTAGTTCATATGTGTATTAACTGGTGTAGATGGCTCTTTTGTCTGTCTTCAAACTTATTACTTTCCCCCTAAATATCTCTGCAGGCAATCACCTACCTGATCCATACCTTCCATGACCAACAAAAGTATTTGCATCGTATAAATATGTTTCTTATATTGTCCAAACAACCCTCAACAAGAACAAGTCATACTTTAATATACAATCTTTATTCCATATTATTTTGATATATGCCTCCTAAAGAAGCACTTTTAAATATATATATTATTGATTTCAGAGAGAGGAAGGGAGAAGAGTTAAAAACAAGGATGGTGAGAGAATCTTTGATCGGCCGCCTCCTGCATGCCCCCTACTGGGGATTGAGCACATAAACCGGGTGTGTGCCCTTGACTGGAATCGAACCTGGGACTCCTCAGTCTGCAGGCCAACACTCTATACATTGAGCCAAACCAGCTATAGCCTTACGAAGCTCTTTTAATATTGAGTAGATGTCAGAAGATAAAGACCTAGTTTTGTTGTATTTTTAATTGTTTGATTAGTTTTCCATTAGGTGGTTCTTTCTTCAGAGATTAAATGTATCTCATTACCCATTTAGAAATCCAGGTTATAAATTTTTAGATTAAAACACATATAATAAAATACTAATCATTATGGTCAATGTTTAGAGATTATGTTAAAGGCAGATTAATATATAATGTAAGTGCTGGAAGGATATTATCAGCAAACTCATTCTTAATAATGTTTTGCACAATGGTATGTGCTCAGTAACTCTTTATGGAAAGAATTAGAAGACTGAGAAGAATTTGGGGATGTAGCAATATAGGTAAGTCACAGCATTTCAGATGGAGAGATTGTGTGGCTTATCCCATTCAATAGTAAATATATAGACACGGGATCTTTTCTTTAAGTTTTATTCTGCTGACCTGTTCTACCTCCACCAAGAAGAGAGCCCCTTCATCTCAGAGATTCCACCACAGGAGACAGACATTTCCCTTAGTCACAGTGGAGAAGCCAGACACCAGTGTTTTCAAACCAAACAAATATGCAATTTGTCAGTCTGCAGATGCAGTGTTTCTGCCTTCACATTCAAAATCGTTTTCATTTATTTATGTAAAAAGGAACCATTTCAGTTATAGTTGTAATATTTACTTATCTGGTTTCCTCATGATGGATAACAAATGTATCCAGAACTTCCATGCATCAAAAAGATGCCACTTTGCAAAATGGCAATACAATTCCATATTACAATAAAAACAGATACCATTCAAAATGCCTCAATTAGTTCCAAAAGCAATTATGGCATTTCATACATAAACATTACTTACAAATTCATAACCACCCATCAAAATTATTTCACTAGGCTAAGTTAAGGAAGCATCTGCTATGATTTATGCATTTTGAGTCTTTATTTGTCATAGGCAACTATGAAAAAAGGCTTCCATTAAGTACTGTGGTCCGAAGTGAAGTCAAACAGTGTGCCATTTACCTAGGAACATGTGCTCTCTTTTTAAGAGGCAGCTCAAACCTTTTACTGTAATAAAGGTATAAAATTCACATTTTCATCCCATAGAACTAAATCTGACCAGGGGAATGGTGGCTAAGATTAGCAGTCTTATTTCTTTGCCTAAAAGAAGAGCAGAATGAGCTCCTTTGAAAGGCTGAAAGGATTCATTCTTCATATCCTGTCCAGAATAATGCTGAATTATTTCTCAGCTACATGTAGTGTTTCATAAATCATAAAAAAGAATAAATCTTATTAAATCAGGTATAGATTACAGGAACCTAAAGGCAAGGTCCATTCTCCAAAAGATAGTGCTGTCCTACTGATATTTTATCCTTTTACTTATTTAAGAGGAGAGAACTTCTTTGAGACCTGCTTACCTGAAATAAGCACCTTATTTTCTTCTTTTTATAAGGAGTGAAGTGTCAAATAACCATGGTAGATCTGTATATCTACTAAAAGCCCAAATATTACAAATTTCAACATTCTATACATATATGAATAATGGTCGGTGCATACATAAAGTATAATGTGCAAATAGATACATTTTACATTAAAATTTTGAAATATTTCATATCTGTTACCTTCTTTTAGAAGACTAAAGGAATAAAAAATTTGGCATACAATAAGTATGTTGGGAAACAAAAAAAATCTTTACAATTAGCATAAAATAACATGCTAAAACCTATTCCTTAAGAGTCAAAATGTTTTATACATTCAGTTCTTAATCTGATGCAGTATTATATTCACAAAAGTCTAGTTTTATGCTTTGGGAAAAATAAACTCACTTTTGCATGTCAGAGAACAAAATATGAATGCAGAAGTTATGGTTCTCTTAGCACTGTGAACTTTGCACAGTACAAATAATACATTCAACAAGGTAGATATTTTATAGTTGGCCTAGTGAAGAAAAACTCAATATGCATATATTTATGTATTGAGTAGATTTATAGCCAACACGCTCATTGCCACTTGGCCTCAGTTCACTTTCACGTCCTTGAAAAACCACACATTTCACACATTTTAAAAAACATTTAGAAGATTTAAAAGCATTTGCCAGTGTCACAAAGCAACAGCACATGGTATAAGCATCTCTAATAAGTGAGTCTAGCGATATGGAATATGAAATGTTCAGTGGGGCGTTTTGTATTCTGCAAAGCTTTCTAACTTTATTGACTCACATTGTGGGTGAGGACTGGTTTCACAAATGAAAGGATGGGTGGGATACATTTTGTTCCAACCTGGCACATATGTGGTGCCATTTCACCTGCAAGTTGACAAGTTACACTTTATTGAGGGTGTTTCTCCATTATAGGAAAATGTTTAAGGAATAAAGGGGAAAATAAAGGAAAAAAAAGAAGGAAAAATATGTCACATCCACGTTAGTAAGTTTAGAATGATTTGGCTAGTAAGGGGCAACTAGAGGATGTTACATGATGGGAATGGAAGACCTAAATATTCTGATAGAACAAATCTGTCATGTGATAATACAAAACTGTCATGTGATAAAATATGTATATGTACACATGTTGAAATCCAAATGAGAACTTTGGCTTATTTACTAATATTGTACCAATGTCAATTTCCTAATTTTAAAAATTTACTTTAGTAATTTGGGATGTTGTAATAGGGGAAAGTTGGGTATAGAATACATGGAAACTCCTTTAATGCTTTTGCAACACTTTATGAGTCTAAAATTATTCCAAAATAAAAAGTGATTATTTTTAAGTGTGGAAGAGAGAGAGAGAATGAGTTGGGTGAATAGAAAGAGTTTATTGTGAGTCTAGCATGAATGAGCAGCTCTAAATTGCCTCACTCAGCTCTTCTGCAGGTGGGACTAACACCCCTTGCCAAAGGAGATTAAGACTCATTAAACATTGCTCTTGTGTTGGGGACTTGAAAGAAGGACTCAGAAAATAAAACCCAGAAAGAAAGAAAAAAGATAGACTATGACTCCACACCATCTTTCAGTCAATGAGCTTTATCTTGATCCAGTCTTAATCCATGAGGCTCCTCTTTACATCTGAGTTGGTTAAAGTGAGAGGAAGAGTAACAGATTGGAGCTTTTCCTAGTGACCTGAATAGTGTAAGGAAACAGAAAGCTATTGAGGAACTTTATAGACAGATTTGTAAATGTTTTGAATACATTAAAAAACAAAAACAAAATGATTTTGCATTGGAAATAAATAACTGCCATTTTTTTGGTGGAAGAAACTAAAACTGAGTTAATCTATTGTGAAAACTATTTAATTGCAATAATTACCAGATTATCTAACAGTTTGTTAAACAACCCATTACTTTTCTAAATTAGAGGGCTTTTTTTCCTCATTAAAATATTTCCCATGCACAAATCAATAAAGAATAGGAAGACAGATATTTTTCTCCTACTCTTTTAGATTTGCTCATCATCAAAGTTTATCTAGGGCAGAAATAAGAGCATGAAACACGTCCTATGGAACTAGGCTCTGGGCTCATTTTGAGGGGCCACTGACTAATGTGTGTAGAACCACTTTTGAGCAATCTCATTTTGATACTTGAAAAACACACAGATTTATACGATACAGACATGTATCGTATAAATCTGTACTTGAAACCTGTACTTGAAACCTCTATAATCTCTTTAACCAAAGTAACTCCAATAAATCTCATTGTTGGACATTTAAAAGAAAAGGAAACTCTCATTTAATTTTTGTTTCTGTTTTTTTTCTCCTCTCTTTTTCTGTAGGTCCAGTTTCATGAGCTCCATAGTGAATTCCTTTTCATGGTGAGTAAGCTTACATAAATTTTTAGCATTGTGTTACAAATGCTAGCCTTCATAATGCTGAATTCTAATTTATGGAAAATAATGTTCCAGTGTGTTATATAAATATAAATGCTAATCACTTTTTTAAAAGAGTGAACCGCTTTATACATAAGGGGATTTCTATAGTGAGATTCCAAAGAAATAATAAAAATGCTAATTATTTTAATTAGCACAAAGGGGAGAATCTATTAAAAAATTCTGAAAATAGTTTCTTCTTTAATTTTATGTGTTTTATGGCCTCTTTTAAAACCAAATTCAAGCTATATGCCAAGATTTTGTTTTTCATGTAAATTTGTTTTATTCAAAATTTTCTCTCTCAAGTTCTTATTTTTAAATGGTTTCTATGTGAGATATTGAATCAACATCTATTGTGATTTTAAATCTCCATAATTGTATTAAATAGATGGAACAATTAAATAAAAAATTGATAAATATTGCTTTGGGAAAAGGAACTGCTATTCTTTGAAAATTTGTTTGGTATGTATGTCTGAGATGTGATTGTTTAGAATGCTTTAAATGAAAGCTTCATTGAGGTCAATCTCTTTTCATAGGATTGTTTTTTAAAGAAAATCTTCAGGCGAAGAGTATAGCTATGCAGAGATAAATGTTCTGGGTCTAAACAAATCCCAAATAACTTGATAATTGTGTATTTTCAATAAAAATTACCTGTTCAATGAAAATATAATTTAAGTAGAACTGGGATGGGAGAATCTGAGAGTTGGGGTAACTAATGCTTAATAAAATGGCCTGGTATTAAACGGGCATGGACTAAATCCCAGCTTCTACACTTTCTAACTATGTGATTCTGAGCAGGCTTTTATTTTCTTTAAATCTTAAAGTTTCAGTTATCTTATCTGTTGTGAAGATCAAATGGGACAATTCATGCCATCCCCAAAATTTACACTACATCTGGTACACAGCAAATGCTTAGCATTTGCATTACTATTACTAGTTACACTATCACTAGGGTTAGCATTTTATATCATTACCACCATCTACACTGAAAAGGCTTTAATACAATGGAGCAGTACTCTGCCTACTTTTTTAATTTCTAATTTTAAAGCACTGTGTTTGGTTTTTGTTTGTTTGTTTGTTTGATTTATCAGCTTCAGTACAATTCATAAAATAAAACGTACCAGCGCCCACCAGATGCCAGGCTTCCTGATAGAAACCTCATTTTCAAAGGCACAAGAGAGGGGAACCAATTGTGGAAACCAAGAGCACGTTTTGCCAAGTGTGCTAATGGAAATACCCATGGCGATGAGGAGATGGGAGAGGGATGGCTCTGTTGAGGGTGACAAGACAGGATTTTGAAGGAATATAACATTTAACTTGATCCTCAAAAAATAATGCTGAGGACAAGGGAGGGAGCAAGCATCCAGGCAGGGCAACAGTACCTGCAAACGCAGGAGGTTTCATAAAACTGGACTTGTTTAAAGCATTTATTATTCATGTTAATTATTGTTGGAGAAAACATCCAAGATCACAAAGCAGTAGCACAAGCACTGGGACAAGTAAGCAGGGACCAGGTTATGAAAGAAATAAAATATTATGATGAAAGGCTTAGCTTTACGCAGCAAAAAAAAAAAAAACAAAGCAATTGAAAAATTACATGTGGGCCAGTGATGACTGTGGATAGCCCTACAGAGAATGAGCTGAAAGATGTGCATTGGGGCAAGGGGAGGTACTATAAGTGAAGGGGTCAAAATTTACAATATTATAGCAAAAATCCTGGGAAAAGATGAAGAAGAGAATAACAGTGTGATGAGAGAGAATCAAGAAACAATTAGAGGAAACTATAAACAAGCCATAAGGTCTGACTTGGCACGAGGGGTTTGAGAGCTTAAAAATAAAATGTTCACTTTGGCTTTCAGCTATTATCAAGGCAATAGTGGAAGGAATGTACACACACAGGATCTGTAAGGCTAAGCCCTTCCATTTATATATATATATATATATATATATATATATATATATATATATATATATATATATATAGATTTTTTTTTTATAGAAAGGAAGGGAGAGGGAAAGAGAGATAGAAACATCAATGAGAGAGAAACATCAATCAGCTGCCTCCTGCACACCCCCTACTGGGGATGTGCCTGCAACCAAGGTACATGCCCTTGACCGGAATCAAACCTGGGACCCTTGAGACCACAGGCTGACGCTCTATCTACTGAGCCAAACCAGTTAGGGAATCCCTTCCATATTTTATATTCAGTGGGGTTTTGTATATAGACTGAAGCCCTGAGAAAAAGTATGCACCAGAGTTTAGCTCTGAGAGATACCAGAACTGCCCTGGGACAGAATGGAAGACAAAGAAAATAAATTGAATTATACTGTTTTTGTCACTGAAGCCAGTAATAAAAAGTAAACTGAGGCAGCCTCTCATGAGGGTCAACAAAGGCTGAAAAATAGTTTCTAGGTGAAGAGAGTAGTGCGCAGAGTCCAATTCCACAGGAAGGTCAAGCGTGTTTCGATCAGGTGTGCAATGTGCACTGGACTGGTCGTTAGTGCAACCTTGATGAAGATAGTTTCTATAGAAGGACAGTGAGCAAAGCTCAGAGAGACACATTTAATAAGTGAATGAAAAGGACTGAGAATGTTGGCAACCCCTGGACGTAAAGTTATAATTCAGTGTCAAGAATGGCAATTACAGAGCTCACTTTGGCCAAAGCAACATGTCTGATGTAGCAACTGCTGTGCCTAATCTCACCTCACTTATCTTATTGGCCATCATCAGAGCAAATTGTCAACAAGAGCATAGCTTTGCTGCATCGTCTGTTATTAAGGAGGCTGAAGAATGGAGGTGAGTGTTCTGATTTCTAATATGGATCAGCGATTTGAGTCTCTGGTTACTTAACTATCAGCTGTCAACATGAAAATGGTTGGCCTGGAAACATTTAGCCACAGTCTCAGTTGGAATGTTCACATCTGAATGAAGTTTGTCTTTCCAACTTTCCAAACTGTTCCTCTGGCCTAGGAGGGTAAAGTGCATTATCTCCTGCTATTTCATTTTTATTAAAACTGTTTGAACTTAGAAATGAGGCCTGATGGTCCCATTTTCAGAAGGCTGAAGGTCACTGGGTGATTCTGCGCAAAAAGAGAAAACAATGTGTAACCCCTCTGGCACCATAATCGAAAGAAATAGTGTGGTGATTACAGCCCTGCACGGAGCTGGCGGTTGCTACAAATACTGGAACTGAATTTGATAGGATCCTGTATTACCGTATAACAGAGTATCATTCCTTACAGTTCCAAGGTCAATGTCTCTTTCTCAAATAACATTTCGGACCCATAATTGTTCATTTACATGCCAGCAATTATGGGGGAATTGATCAGCCAGTAATTAATGCCATGCTATTACACTTTTTAATTTGTAGATTATGCAGCTGCATGCGTCCTCACATTTTTAATTTGTATATTATACAGCCACAAATGTTTACAATGCCCTTTTTAATCTCCTTACACCACCACTGCCATTATTCACTATAGATTAATGATACCCTGGGTGCCGGGGTTTATTTCATTTACCAGCCTTACCAGGAGAGCAGTTAACATTACTGTGCTCTATTACCTAATGTGTTACTGCAGCTGCTAGCAAGCATTGGTTACCCTTTAAAATATTACCAGCCAGTTATTTTTTTCCTATTTTCTTTCAGCTCTCTTGTCACCAACCCTATGACTCTATGGTATTATTACACTTTATTTCCGAATTTACTTCAAGTGGTTCCATCAGAGATGTTTAAATCATTCATTCTAAATAATACCACTGACCCAAAGTCATCCTTACCTGTCCTATCTTAGAGCCTACGTGACCAATACAATTTTTTTTTTTCTTTTTCTCTTCCAACTCCTATTATTCCATATGCCAGCAAGTCAAATTCATAAAAAAGAAAATTTCAAAGAGTACCTGACTCCTTTTTAATTAGCCATATGTAGATAGTCTCAATATTGCCTGAGCATACTGTCTTTAATAGTTCAGGGTGATACCACTGACTGTGTTTGGGGTTATTGTGGAGCATGCGTCTCCTCTGGTTTTCTTCAAGGTGATCTGAAGTTCCAAGGAGAGGGCTGAATCTGTCTCATTGGCAAAACATAGTGACAACTTTAGCACTCACACTACACTAATCCACAACATCTACAACACAGCAGAACTCTATGAAATAGATCATATGCACAATATTCTGCCATTTACTGGGCAGGATGCTGTCTATCATCAAAGCATTTCTATATTTCTGAATAGTAGATACTAAGAGCATATTAAACTTAATAACGATCTGTATAAATATAGGAATGAAATAAGTTAATGAGAGTACAGTGAACAGGAGATCCCAAGGAATGTAATAAATGGACAAAAATGTTTTACAACCAATTAGAAGAATAGATTTTCAGAGGGAGTGGACCCAGAAGGAGTGACTTGAGTTGCAGAAGGAGGCAATGGGGACAGTTTAGAATGGAGAGAAACACTTTTCTTAAACAGGATGCAAAATGAAGACACTTTGTGTGTTAAATGTTTGTTAAATAGTCAAACATTATAGAGATAAATATGGCTCTTAGGTTCTTGGAGAGGAATAGAAAGACTTGAAATGGACATTCTTCCACCATGTAAAAATGGGCCTAGAATACCCATACAAGGTCTTTCTACTTTACACTGTGCAGAGTTTCTGTGGGACATTTTTAATTGGCTTTTGTTGTTGTTATTGAAATGCCATTATTAAAACAGTATTCTGAGGCAAATAAAAAGGCACAAGCTGATGAGTTAACTTAGGTGTGAGGTGATAAAGGTATAAACACTGATAACACTTACCCACATCGTGTCTCCTTCTGACACTGCAGGCAGATCCCTCATTTCATCTCTTCTCTGTTCCAACTCTACACATGCTCAGCTACTACCCAACTCTACCCGTACTCAGCTACTACCTAACTCTAAACATACTCAGCTACTACCTAACTCTACACATACTCAGCTACTACCTAACTCTACACATACTCAGCTACTACCTAACTCTACACTATACTCAGCTACTACCTAATTCTACACATAATCAGCTACTACCTAACTCTACACATACTCAACTACTACCCAACTTTACCCATACTCAGCTACTACCCACTTTTAAAGGTTTGGAACTTGAATCTTGCATCACTTTTTAATTACATAGAGATGTATTATTTTTTTATTTTAATGTGATATTACACATGTATATGTCTTGTTTCCTAGAATGAAGTATTATAATTATAATAATGGTTATGGGTCAATCCCAGAATTAACTATTTCATAAGTATTGTTTTCTTTTCTTTTTATAATTGTCTCGGAATAAGTGTTTTTATTTTATTATTTTTACTAAGAAAATCAGCTGAGGTTTAGTAATTATCACACAGTAACATAAAGGACAGAATCATAATTTAAACACTAGTCTACCAGTTATATTAATTTATTTGCTTATATACTTGTTCATTCATTTATTCATTCAGTCATTCACTGATATTCATTAAATGAATATCAATCTTTATACCAGACTTGATCTTAGTCAACAATAATAACTTAGCAAAGTGCAAGTACATCTTGCATGTTAAGCAAGTCCCACTTACATAATTTAATCAGAAAGCACTTTGTTGTTGTTGTTTTTAATCCTCACCTGAGGATATTTTTTCCATTGATTTGGTTCTAAGAAAGAGGTGGAAGGAAGGGAGGGAGTGGGAGAGAGAGAAAGAGAAACATCTATGTGAAACTCATTAATTGGTTGAATCCTATAAGCATGAGTCCTGACTCTGGCCAGGGGATCAAACCTATAACCTAGGTACATGAGCTTGACTAAAAATTGAAAATGATACCCTCTGGTGTGCATGCTAAAGCTCAGACCACTGAGTCACAGCAGCCAGGGCAGACAGCACTTTTATAGTCTGTTTTGCTGAGTCCTTTTCAATTTGTTCTTCTATACTGATGAAATATATGTAAATTTCCATGATTTGGGGGTAATTTTAAGTAATAAAAAGTTCTTATAGATAAACATTTTCCAACTTTGAGGAATAACTGACAAATATAATTATATGTTTAAATATGAAACATGATGATTTTATATACATATACATATGGAATTAACAAGATCAAGATAACACATTCATCACCTCACATAATTAACTGTGTGTATGTGTGTGTGTGTGTGTGTGTGTGTGTGTGTGTGTGTGGTGTGAATGCTTAAGGTCTACTCTCGGTGAATTTCACATATATAATACTGCTTTCTAACCATAGTTACCATGCTATACATTGGAGCTGCAGAACATATTTTTCTTATAACCTATTGACCTATAACTTCTAATTTCTCCCTCACACAGCTCCTGGTTACCAGCATTATATTCTCTGCTTCTATGAAATACGCTTTCAATTTTTCTTAATATTCCACTTATAAGTGATATCCTGTAGAACTGGGGAAAACATAGCAAAGAAGAAGGTATGTGGGACAGTGATTCTAACTTCTAGTATGCATCTTAATCACCTGGGGGGCTTGTGAATATGCTGAAAACTGGGCCCCATCTCAGAGATCCTGACTTGGAGTGATTCTGTTCCCAGGTGACAGTGTTCATGAGGAGTGGCAGTACTATAGGATATGAGGTCAGAGGAACCTGGAAGGTTCCAGAAAAGGGATTTTATTTTATATCATTGGGAAATTTAAGTCAGTAGAAGGCCAAGATATAATTTGAAATTTCTAAAGACAAATATACTATAGGAAGGTAGGACATTCAGGAGGCTATTATTTTTGAAATGATGTGGTTTGACTCATTATGGCAGTGGTAGAGTTATAGACTAGTAGCAAGAATGAAAATATATTCTGGAGAGTGTGATGATAAGAATTGATTATGGATTAGTGTGGATAAAACATGGGTCTGAAAATGGTTTGGCTCAGTGGATAGAGAGTCGGCCTGCGAACTGAAAGGTCCCAGGTTCGATTCAGGTCAAGGGCATGTATCTTGGTTGTGGGCACATCCCCAGTGGGGGGTATACAGGAGGCAGCTGATCGATGATGATTCTCTCTCATCGATGTTTCTAACTCTCTATCTCTCTCTCTTCATCTCTGTAAAAAATCAATAAAATATATTTTGAAAAAAAGAACATGGAGGGAAGAATCATCTCTAAAACCTAGACTCTTGACCACATCCTGTTTCATTAAGAATAATCAGTACATTTCACACTTCTTTTATTCCCCTTGAGTGCCTGGCCGATGGTTTAGAACATAGTGTACAAGACACTCAGTATATAAAAGGATTTAACCACATGAGACTCAATGCATTTCTACATTAACAGTTCATTATGCATAGTGTTTGCAGTATTTTCAAATATTAATGAATAAAATTAAATAAGAATTAATTCAGAAAACTTGGTGAAGTAAATCCAAAATTAGTGAAGTAAATCAAGGAATCTGAGAACAGATTAATCATTAATGCTGGCAATTTGGGTAAAATAAATATGATGGAGTTTGAAAAAGGATTAATTTCAGAAAATGTTAGAGTTTCATTTTATCTACTTCCAAGGAGACCATGCTAGTAACAAGCTATTCCCATTCAAGGGAGAAAAAGTGCTTAAAGCATTTTGCCCAGAGCAAATAGCTCAGTGTGCTCAGCCTTCCCATTCTTCCCTTTTCCAAAGATATTTGTTCTCATACTTCAAATTAGGGTGGACATTAGGATGAGTGTCACAACTAAGTCAATGAGTAAAAGTAAAGAACAGATTGTGTATGCAATATATGCCAATTTTTATTTATGATGAGAACTATGACAGCAGATACAGGAGAAATGAATTGTACAAGTGGAGTGTACATAGTTTCTCTGGTCAGGTGGCAGTTTCACACGTTTTTTTCCCCATCTAGTTTCATTTCATACAAGCTAGTCCCATGAGCTCTGATGGGATATGGTACAGCCGCCCTTACTGTGCTCAGCAATTCAGAGTTCTAAGTAAAATATTCTAGCATTGATCTAGTTAAGAAATGAGACCATATTAACATTAACCACTAAGAAAAATCCTGGAACACATTTTTAGAATTTTGCTTACAAAATGCTAGGTAATTATCTAAGACAGTTTGAAGAAATAACACAATTCTTTAAGAACATCTCTAAAATGGTAGCAAAATTATATCCCATTGGCCAATATGTCCTCTCTTAAGGACTTAAATTTCTAAGTCAAAGGTATAAGATTCATGTAGGTAATGGTATTTATTTTAAGCATACTAAAACTGAAATTTCAGGTTTTCAGCACCAAAAGGCTCAGCATTATGATTGTGAGAAAAGATTCAGAAGTTGCCCCAATCATAAAGATTTTCTTCTCTGAAATTGTATCCTAGTAAAAACTAGAAAAAAATGTTTATATATATTTTCTATTGATCTATAATTTCCATTTCAAAGAAATAAACAATGTGTATGCTCTAATTAAATCTTGATTCAGGAACTATAGAGAATAAAGATCCAGCCAAAACCGATTTGGCTCAGTGGATAGAGTGTTGGCCTGCAGACTGAAGGGTCCCAGGTTTGATTCCAGTCAAGGGCATATACCTTGGTTGCGCCCACATACCTAGTAGGAGGTGTGCAAGAGGCAGCTGATTGATGTCTCTCTCTCATCGATGTTTCTAATTCTCCATTCCTCTCCCTTTCTGTAAAAAAAAAATCAATAAAATATATTTTAAAAAAGAGAATAAAAATCAGAGGTTGTAAAATTAAAGCACTAAGTAATCAACCTAACTCTGCTGACTTAGTCACTACAGGTGTCTTAAGTGCCAGGGAAATCACCAGAAGTCCCAAATCAACATGACAAAGACAGGAAATCAGAGTTCATATAAACGGTTGAGTGATATAAAGAACCAATGTCACCCCAATAAAAGAGAGATAAAAAACAGTCTGTGTGAGTTGAAAGAGAAGTGATACTTCAAATAGATGTAAGAACACAAATAATTGATTTTGAACATTAGACCTTGCAAAGATATGAAGCACAACACACTGAGGGCCAGACCCTGCATCCCAGGGACTGGACTAACAGTGGTTGGATGCACCGCTAGAGAGCACTGATTGCCTGCCTCTCACTGGGCTTTTGGGTAAAACAGACTAGGCTTAGATTTCAATCTACAGTGTTCTTGGTGTCTCTGGTGCTTGGGCATGAGCTGGAAAAGGAATATGTTAGAGTGATTCCTTCTCACATTCTTAGATATAATAAACAAAAAGGGAGTTTTATGTCAGTCAGAACTCAACAAGGGGCTTCAAATGCTAAAAGAAGCTTTTGTAAGGTGTCTTCAGGATATGCCAAGAAAAACACTGCTGAGTGTTCTTAGGAATCCAGCTTCCAGAAAGAAGACCTTTTGTATTTTTATTTTTTAGTGACCCAGATGAAACATATCTCAGGTTCATAAATCTTCCCCTTTAAGAATGGCTTTTCAAATGGCCCAAGGGACTGATGAGTAATTAAATCTTCATGCATTTATGTAATTGTTTTAAAATAGAAAAATGAGTTTGCTTTTACACTGTGTAAAGTTTATAGGACTTATAAGATTGTATTTTATTCTTAGATGATATTGTTTCTAGGTTTTCAGTATTAGGATGCCATTTATTTTATGAAAATGCACTACAGTGCCTGAAAGTGAAGAAGTACTCTTGAATTCTAAAGCACTTCAAAATTGTTTTTAAAATAATTCCACACATATTCACACAAATAGTGTGATATAGATAAAGAGATAATGAAGTGGAACATGTTTTTCTCTTTCTTCTAAATAGAGGAAGATGTTTTGGAGAATGTGTATGTTTG
This sequence comes from Pipistrellus hanaki, assembly GCF_964339955.1. Classification (NCBI taxonomy): domain Eukaryota; kingdom Metazoa; phylum Chordata; class Mammalia; order Chiroptera; family Vespertilionidae; genus Pipistrellus; species Pipistrellus hanaki. The sequence continues at coordinate 77,676,596 of NC_140508.1, forward strand.
TGTGTTTTTAAGCTAGATCCAAAAATTAGGATGACAATAACTAGAAGTAGAAGGTTTCCAACAGTGTTGTCTTAGTGAGTGAAAGTGGAAAAGGACATTGTGTGTTTAGGAGAAATGAATATCCCAGCTTGTTTCTAACAGAGTTTGTAGAGGAAAGAAATGGGAAACAAAATGTAAGAATTAGATAATGCCAAAGCATGGATGACCTTGAATGTCAGGACAAGGATTCTGAACTTAATTTTGTTAAGAGTAGAAAATATTGATGGCAGTTCAGGGATGCCAACCTGTAAAAGTGAAGCAGTAGGAAACCTCATTCTTCTTCCTTTTCTTTCTTTGCATAAAGGTTTCTAATATCACACAAATAAGATGACATTATGGCTCAGCCAATTGATCTCTGAACCTTGCTTAGAAAGGGAATCTGTCTTTTTAAACTTATGGCATAAATGGAGTTGATTTCTAGAGGTTCTTCAACAACAAAGTACTAAATGAATTAAGAAAAAAAAAAAAAAAAAGTACTTAAGGACCACTGTAATGCCAAGGAAAAGCCATCAGGTGAAATCCCAATCCATTTCAGAGACAACCCCCTCTGGCATGAAAGCATATAAACTGTATTCAGCTGAAGATGTCCCCTTATAAACACCATCCTCATTTACTTTCATTTTCCTCCTGTCCGTACTTCTGTTAGATTCATTCAAGATTTATGACTCCTAACATAGGTGGTTCCTTGTAGTGACAGTAAAATGAATTTAGCCCCTAGTGACACTGAATATTGGGGAACATCATACAATCCAGCTTGGGATTCACAGCAAGTTATTGTTTTGTCACTGAAATCAGTTTATGGAGAAATCTTTTTACCCATGTTTCAACTCCTAAGGTTTGAATATGTGAAATCTTCAATTATGATTCATACCAGGAGTGGGATTTTTGGAACGTACCCAAGCCCCTTAAATTGGTTTTCTTTTCACCCTCTCCCATCACCTCTTTCCCTATTGAGATTAAGGAATGTATAAAATACAACCTGTAACTGCCAGGAGGGATTACTACTATATATTATCACTCACAGCTCATTAACCTCGGAGCCCTGCTAACTAAGAAAATCCTCTCTAATGAGGTTTCCCTTGACTGCACTAAAGTACAAAAGGTCTAAAAGTTTTCCCTATTACCAATGTTCCTCAAATTATTGCACTGTAATTAAAATGTAACTTTGAGGCCAAAGAAGAAGAAGAAAAGGTTTAAATTTGGTTTAAACTCTTAAAAAAAAGACTTTGTAAAGAACTTCTGCTTTGTCCTTTGGTAGCAACTAAACCAGAGCAAACCATTCAGGTTGGGGGAGATGATTTTTCTCAGGACACCTGAGTTGTACCTACATCACTCAAGGGAGTTAAGCTTGGATCCATACAATTGAGACAGAAATACTTTTTAATATAGAAATATAAATGCATTTCTCACGTCAGTGATCTAACAGACCCCTCATTTTCATGAAACAGTAATACAAGTGGCTTAACTCTAGCAGTACTTCTCTTAGCTGAGAGAGTCCTAGACACTGGAATTAGGATTAACAAATTGATGGGTCCTGTTATAGTTCTTATTCAGAGCCCTGGAGTCCAGGTTATCTGTGTGGTTATATCATCAGAATCTTAAGGAGTAGAGATGTAGATAAAATAAACAGAAGGAGCTGAGTTCCCAGGAGAAATTTATAATCTGGTGAAGCAGCTAGAATTAAGTATCCTCACCTCTGAGCTTTGAGTTTTTAAATGCCCCAAATGCAAATAATAATTACCTCTTGTAGCATATCCTCAGAGGAACAGAGTAGAGTTAGGGACTCCCAGTCTGGGAAATGAAGGCTGAGGGAGGAATACAACTATTGGTTCTAAAATGATGAAGTGACTGGCTTGAGGGCATGCAACCTTGACCACTGAATCCTGGAAGACTAATTAACAACACAGGCTTTCTGGAAGCTCAAACAATTGAAATTTAAGACATTAAAGATAAGTCTTCACAAAGACTGGCACTCATTAAGCAAAAGCATTGCAATATGAAAAGAAAGAAAACTTCCAAATGCAGATCACATTTTCATACTAAGGATCTAAAGGGCACTAAAATATTTAGGACACACCCCTGATCTTAGCATTTAGGTCAAGAAGAAAAAAAACCTATGCATCATCCTGTAGTACAGTAATAAAATTCTGGGTTATAAATAACACTGGATACATTCGTGGTAGCATTATTCATGTCTTCTTGGAACTGCAGAAATGGTCTGATGAGAGATAATGCTAAAGCAATACTATAGGAATGTCTTTGCTGTAAGCTCATAGAGAGGTGAGGTGAAATATAAAATAGGTGGTAGATATGCTAAATCGTAACTATTGTCCTCTCACGGGTTCATTAATATAAAATTCATTTTCAAAGTACAAATAGGCAATAACATGAAAAAATACAATTTCCTACTGTCAAAGAGCTTATCATTCACAGCATTTTGTAAAAACCAAATGAACATTGAACTCCAAATATTCATTCTAGTTTTAGTTTTAGCACTAATTTGTATTAATATGAGAAACTGATTTACTGCACTGGGCTAAAATGTCTTCATGCTATATTGGAAGTAATAATACAATCATCCTTTATCACCAGATAATGTTAAAAACTAAGTATAGCAAATACCATGTAGTCCTTTGAAAATAAAAGATACTCTACAAACCTATAAAGTGCAAAGTATATTTGTTAGTAACATGATCATAATCCAGAAAGTTTTCCTTTGCTTTACTTTTGTAGGCATTTCATTAAAAGGCAAAACAAACCAAGCCACAACTATAGCAAGTGCAAAGACTTTTTGTGTCCTTGCTGTACTTTTGAAAACTTAAGCAGATGCTTATGGCAAATTTGGTCTTGGAATTTTAGGAACCATAGAGTAATCTACTAGAATACGTGAAACCTGCAGTGGGTAAACCCACGATTCACAAGAAGAGTACAAGTAACTCTAGCTACAGTGAATAGAATAACTTAGTCTTAATGTATTCAGAGCTGCTGTGTTGGCATTAAAGCCTTAAGCCTGGTGTGAATACTGGGAGTTTGATAGGATAGGGTTCCTCCATCAGGAATGGGAAGAGTGTCTTCACCAAGCCCAGGACTGTTTTAGGTACCTTGAGTGATTGTTTAACAGTAATAATGGTCTCTGCCTTCTAGCTATTTCCTGCAGAAACAATCAATCACCAAAAATCAATTAGAATTCCACATAAGAAAGGGTGCAATTGCATAATAGGTTTTAAAAGACAAATTTTAAGGAATTAGAAAAGAAAGATATTATGAGCTTCAATTATTTGTGGTAGAGAGTGGCAGATAAAGCTAGCCAGCTGACCTGGAAATATTTATATGTCTCACTCCTGTTTTTCCTTTCACAATGAGTGTAGCAGGAGGCTGACACCCAGATGGGGATATCCCCCAGACTATTACATTCAGGGGAGGCTCTGTGACTATGAGTGGAATGGAGTCATGCCTTCTTTCCAATCTCTCACACCTACTGAGGAGCGTTTAGCCCAGGACTCACAAGTTAAAAGGGGAAGGTGGAGCCAAGAGGTGTAAGAATTCTGGAGCCCTAGAACACAGCTCAGAGGAAAGCCACCTGCATAACAGGAACACCTGCATTAATCTTTTATCTAAATAAGGAGAGATCATATTTATTGTGTTTAACTAGCCTATTTAAGGAGTTGTTTGTACAGCATGTAGGTCCCCTAACTAATGCAGTGGTAGTCAAATACAAGATATATTGGAAATCATTTTTATTAGATAGAATTTACTTTTTAAAAATATGTTTTCATTGATTTCAGAGAGAGGAAAAGAGAGATAGGATATAAACATCACTGATGAGGGAGATCATTGGTCAGTCTCTTGCCCAGCCCCCACTGTGGGTCAAGCCCACAACCTAGGTATGTGCCCTAGCTAGAAATCAAATCATGACCTCCTTGAGCAACATTGCTGGGCATTAGACAGAATTTTCAAAATAAATTATTCCAAATACTTAAATTTCACAGAACAATTAACAAAGATTGTTTGAGAGAACTCTGTCTTCATAAACTGAAGATATAGCTGTAGGATTTATCATTATTCAGAGAATAAAGAACTGAGTTCCAATCCAGAATTAAATTATTTTGACAGGCTTCAGAGTAGAGTGTAAAGTAGAAAATTCTCAACATGATGCTCCTGATCCAAGTAAAATTCCCTCCAAAATTTGATGCTAGTGTCTTTCTGAAAGGCTCTCTGAGTCCTGGGGAAATAGTATAAGATGGTTGCTGAATTAGTACCTCTAGGGCACAATCCAATATAGAAAATATAGGTGTATAGGTCCTGCCCTCAAAGAATGCAAAAAGACCAAAAAAGAGAAACACAAAATTGGAATTCAACATGACATATTCGGGGGTCTGTGTAATGGTTGTTTTATTTTTTAAGTATATTTTTATTAATTTCAGAGAGTCAGGAAGAGGGAGAGAGAGATAAAACATCAATTATGAAAAAGAATCATTGATTAGTTGTCCTTACACAACACATACTGGGGACTGAGCCCACAACCCGGGCATGTGCCTTGACCAGGAATTGAATCATAACCTCCTGGTCCATAGGTTAATGCTCAACCACTGAGCCATATTGTCTGGGCCATAGTTGTTTTAGAAACAGTATGTCCAAGTCAAAGGGTGCTGCTTTACCATTCTGTGAGGAGTAATGCTGAAAGGAAATAATAATGGTGAGTGGGAGCCCTTTTATTGAAGGACCCAGGGAAAAGCACTCCTGCAACCAGCTCCCTACTGATCCTGACCTGTCTTTATTTAGCACTTAAAGAGCCCTTCAGAATTGCAGAGAGCTTATTATTTCTTTATTATCATTAACCACATGAATAATGTCTGGATCATTAAACTATTGATTAGAAACTTTTCATTACATATACATATATGCTACATATTTCTTTCAGTTTTAAATCTTTTGTTGATATTGCTTGTCCATACCTAAATTGAGATCATGCTCTTTGATTGATGAAGTGTTTGAGAGCATGCATACACAAGCACACATACGCATTATTAACTGAGCATATTTAGTTCCCAGAAAGCTACTCTAATTTGGCATGTTGAATCTCTTACCAGTTGGAACAAATTGATGTTATTTTTCCCTGCGATAAATATTTGCTCAGTGGCACAAAAAAGTGTGCAAGCAAATTCTGGGAAAGCTACAAAGATGTCCTCGGTAATTGTATACAGTCTCCCAATTAAGGGGCATATATTTCAGCCTTACCTGCCACAATACTGACTTAGTCTCAGGAGAAGAAATTATTTGTGGGAGTCTCAAATTCACTCAGCCGGACATGCCACACATGGTTTGATTCTTTTAGAACCCTGAAAAGTAGAAGGCTAAATGCATTCATTTAAGGGGAATGCAGTATTCTCAAATAAAATTATAGTGATATGCTTTCAGCTACACACACACACACACACACACACACACACACACACACACACACACAAGCATACACATGAACATAATTATAGTTAGATTCTTTTTATACATTTTTTTTCATTAAAGAGAAAGAAAAACATAAATATTTCTGAAGGGGGCAACTACTCATATCATGTGAGGACATTAAAATACATTTTCACCACCTTCAATCTAATGGACACATGGTCCATTCTTTTCCATACTCCTTAACTCTTTATTAGTGTTGGTATCTTCTAAATATAGCAATGATATAGACATCTCCCTTCCTTATCAATCTACCTGGTAACATTGTTGTAATTTTGAAATGAGACCTAACAGGTACAAACTTTTTGTAGTTTTACTCTTAGAATCAGGATACATGACTGATTACTCTTGCCAGGGAGGAGACGGATTGCAGCAAATCAAGACCTTAATGTCTCAGTAACTGATTTTATAGAAATTAAATTATAAATATATATGAAAAAGTAAAATTATTTAGTGAATAAAATAATTGGCTTCACAGAATGCACATGTATCATTTCTGTTGCTGTGGCTCGAGAGTTCATGAAGAGATGAGCTGAAATGAAGAGATGAGCTGAATCCTCTGCTGTGAGGTCCCTCACAAGACTATGGTCAAGGGCTAGAGTCTCACCTGCAGGATCTGCTCCTGGGCTCACTGTACTGGTTGCTGAGAATATTCAATTATTTGCAGACTGTTGGACTGGGGGGGCGGGCAGCCTCAGTTCATTGCTGGCTATGGTCTAAGAGGCTGCCCTCAGTTCCTTGCTATGATGGTTTCTACAGCAAGACAGCTTATTTTATTAAAGCCTGCCAGAGAGCAATCCACCAGCAAGATGGAAATCACAGTCTTATATACACAGAGTGGCCAGATTATTAGGATCTCTTAACGCATAATAATCTGGCCACTCAGTGTGTGTGTGTGTGTGTATATGTGTGTGTGTGTGTGTGTGTATATATATGTGTGTGTGTGTGTGTGTGTGTGTGTGTGTGTGTGTGTATTAGAGGCCTGGTGAATAAATTCATGCAAGGGTGGGATCTAGCCAGCCTGGCCAGGGGGAGGGAACATGGGCAGTTGGCCAGCCTGCCTGCTGTTCAAACTCCTGATCGAGGGGACAATTTGTATATTAGCCTTTTATTATGTAGGGTATACACTGAGTGGTCAGATTATTGTGTGTTCAGAGATCATAATAATCTGGCCACTCAGTGTAAGTGAATCACAGAGGACACATCACATCATTTTAGCAAAATCTATTCAGTAGAAGCAAGTCACCCTGTCTAGCCCACACCCAAGAACTGCATAGGACATGAATCCACAGAGTCACAATGATTTGAAGCCATGTCAGAAGCTGCCAGCTAAACATTTTATAATGATACAATCATGATCATAACTATATATTTTTCTTTTTAAAAAATAGTTATTGCTTAAATTAAACAAATATAATGTGATAATTTACTTTCTGACAAATTTAAATGTGGAACTATAGATTTCCCCTTTTATGTTCCAATTCTAAACTCATGTATTCCATACATAAAATTAAAGCAGCAAATTTTTTCAATGCGTTCACTAGCAGAAAGCCACAGAGCTAGATGTTACAGGGAAATTTACCTGTAGAAAGCAGTTTCCTCACCCTCAGTCAAGTTATGATTGAGAAGAGAATTGAGTTTTTATGTATTTTTAAATTAAATAATACCATAAAATGGTTATAAATCCTAAGAGTCAACAAGGATTGAACAAAAAAGTAACAGAGATATAAAATACTGTAATTTCAGGAACAGACTAGTTTATGAAACCCCTTGGAAGGGGAGGATTATACAGCTCAATCATCAAGACTAAAACAAGAAGAGGGTAGGGAATATTCCAGATGGAATATGAGATATAAGCAAAAGCAGCCAAGTTAAAGATGTTTACAGTGCCCTGTCTCCAAATAGTAATAAGACATTGTAATGATTTGATTTATTTTACAATAGTAGGGCTAACATTACTATTCTTGAATTTGTATGAGGCTGGAATTCCAAAATCCCAACATCCTTTTCATAAGTGGTTAATATACCAACTTATTGCACAACATTTTTTTTGTACTGACAAATATCACCTTGAATCTATCTGGGTCCCTGGCAATGCCACTTTCCAAGAAGTCTTGGCATACTGCCCCTTCAGAATTGTTTGATCTGATGTCAGTTGAAAATTCCAAAGTGACTTTGATGGTTATTTGCTATTCGGGCATCCTGTGGACATCTTTGACGATGGGAAAATTCTCTCAGGAAGCCAGGGTTATAACCTCAGTCCCGTTGAAAATAACTTAAGAGAATTCTAAAGATCAAGGATTGATGTATCAGGAACAATTTGAGAGGGCAACACTCATGGAAATAGAAATAGTCACTTTGGGACAAAGAGAAAGCATCCAGTTTATGCCACTGGATAAAAGTCTGCTACCCACACAGAGGAGCTTTATAGCTTGATAGAACAAGGCCTTAGAAACAGCATATATTGAAAGCATTTTTTACAAAAGTAAATATTATTGTTTTCCACCAACATTAATGTTTCTGAGAAATTTATTGCAAAACTACTGACAATGTCTCCTGTCCCTAAATTTATAAGCTTCATGGATCCCTTTCTTTTGGTCAGTGTATACAGATTCAAATGGAAACTTTATGGTAATAAGCTCTATATTTCAAACCATTCTTCTGATATTTTTCATCTGATTGGCAACTATATTCCAAAGCCACTGCCAGCAGAAGCTTTCCAAATAGTGCAGGGATTAGCTAGGGACTGTGAGCCCTTCACCCACGTGCTATGAAAAACTTATTCAGGCCTTCCATTGTCCAAGTTGCAATGCAAATGAGTGTAAGACTGTTTCCATCTCTGAAAAAAGTCACTTGAACATGCATTGCAAGGGTCAGTAAACTTTTCAGTAAAGGGCCAGATAGTAAGTGAGCAAATAGGGCTTTGTGGATAATATGGCTCAATACTAATCACACATAACTCTGCTGCAGTAATTCAAAGGCAGCCATAGACCAGAGGCAAATAGATGAGCATGGACTTGTTCCAAAAAAATGTTTATTTATGAAGGCACTGAAATTTGAATTTCATGTAATCCCCAGGTGTTGTGAAACATTATTCTTTTGATTTTTCTCAACCACCTAAAAATGTAAAAAAACATTCTTGGTGTGCAGGTTTGGTTTGTGGGCCACAGTTCGCAAGCCCTTCATTCTATTTCAGTGTATTACACTTTTCTTGCTGTAGCTTCTGTGACAGCTATAAAAATAAGAGTCAATTTGGGCCCATTATATAATAAAAGAGAAGAAATATGCCTATGCACATAAGTAACTTTTCAAGTAGAAATAAAGAGAAGATTTAGAATCCTGAAAATAATGAGGGCCTGCGGTAGTTACCTTAACCAGTCTCCCATCTCCAGACAAATACAGTTATCGAGGGATTACACTGACTTCCTCCAAAGACCATTTATTGTCTTAGTAGTTCCCCAGAGAGAGGAGAGAGTAATTCTTAGGCTCCATAAGAAGGAAAATCTTTGTGGCATAATGTAAAGAGGACTGCTCTTGGCCTTGGTCTTACTTCAAAAAATAAGATATACCCTTTAACTTCCAGCAGAGTTCTTGTTTGACATCCAAACAAATAGCATTATTTTTAGTTGGGTATTTTGTAAAGTGAGTGCATAGTTTAGTTTACTTCTTATAAAATTAATATTTTATGAGCAGTTATTCCTCAAGGTGACCTTATTGGAATTCCTACAAATTTTGTCATTTATAATCTATACTATTTATACTCTGGTTTCTCTTCAGATCGCATAAATTTTTCGCCTTTTAATCTATACTATTTATTCAGCAAACAGCCTGACAGTGTCACACTGTAATGGGGATAACACAGATAATCATGCCTAACACAAGTGTGGCCACTTAGCAAGTGCTCAACAAATGTCCCTTAATTTCTATCCTGACAACAGCATAGCTGAAGTATTCAACAATGTGACTTTGCATACCCTAAGGAATATCTGATTATAATTACCATGGTGAAAATATTACTTATTTTTAAAATTAAACCATTTCAAGTAGGTGTGTGTATGAGAGAGAGAGACAGAATGTGTGTGATTATATCAGATAAAAGAGATAACATAAAATAATCTGGTGAAACAATGATTTTTCCTTTCTATTGCCATTATTGTGTAATGAAAACAATCCTTAAAAGGGAATTTGACATTTTTTTGTGTTTATTTGTTTATTTGTTTTTAAAGTCAAGTTAGCCTTTTTTTTTCCTCTCTCTCTGTGTAGTCCCAATCTCACAGCCCAGTTGAAATAATTATGAAAAGTTTATTCCTTGACATCATTATACTGGATTATAATGGAGTAACCTATAGATGACTTGAAACAATGTGACACAAGGGGACTTTTCATATCATCCTTTTTTTAGTTGGGGTTGATTTTGAAATCTTTCTGTCAGTGTTTCAGCATTTCTATATCTGTTCTTTGCTTTTATTCTACAAATAGAACAAAGTTCAGAGGTCATAGTTTTATTTTCTTCTAAAGCATTTTTCCCAGTTTAAATATATTTCTGGATTATAGTAGATCAAGAATTGTACACATTTTCAGCCGAAAGTGGTTTGGCTCAGTGGATAGAGTGTCGGCCTGCGACTGGAAGGTCCCAGGTTTGATTTGGTCAAGGGCATGTACCTTGGTTGCGGGCACATCCCCAGTAGGGGGTATGCAAGAGGCAGCTAATCAATTATTCTCTCTCATCGATGTTTCTAACTCTCTATCCCTCTCTCTTCCTCTCTGTAAAAAAATCAATAAAATCTATTTTTAAAAAAAGAATTATACACAGTTTCTAGATTTGGTAAGTAAAGGTTCAAGACATGTCTGAAAATAATTTTTATTCAAGCAAACTTTTTTTTTCTTAACAAGGAACAATATAATTTTCTGCTCTGCATTTTTGGCAATATAGTTATTAAGTTCAAGTATAAGAGAGAAGCTGAGAGTAAAATTAATGGAGCCATAGTAGAAGATATTAGAAATGAAAAGAAATATAACTTTTTTAGCATAGTATAAATGCAAATGTTGTAAAGTCAGAAAGAGTAGGAGGAAATTGAAAAAATTTATCCTGTCATATTTTAGGGGATAAATATGGATAAATTAAAAAAACAATTAAGATATAAAAACAGCAGTCTTGGTGGTTTCAAGGCAAGAGATAGCAGATCAAAAGTTCCAGGAAGAGACGGAAATATCTCTTAGCTTACAACAAAGAATAGCAATCAAAGTTTGTCAGCCTTAGAAACTAATAGGAGGTGAAAGCATACAAAATGAAATGATCAGAGAAAATGAATCTGGACCTTCAGAATAGGAAGACTGGGAAGGTTTTCCTACAGTTAGTGGAGAGCTGCAAAGAGAAAGAGACAAAGAATAAAAGGTGCATTAAAGATTCATTTTTTGCAAATGTCCAATAATTGAATAAAATAGAAATTTTCAAGTGTTATGACCCAGGAATTATGCTTCCCTCCTCAAAAATTACATCATTTTAAAGAAGGGAAAGAGGCACCAAAAATATTCTAAATCTTCTCCAATAAAAATTGATGCAAATGGCCGAAGCCGGTTTGGCTCAGTGGTAGAGCGTCGGTCTGTGGACTGAAAGGTCCCAGGTTCGATTCCGGTCAAGGGCATGTACATTGGTTGCGGGCACATCCCCGGTGGGGGGTATGCAAGAGGCAGCTGGTCAATGTTTCTCTCTCATCGATGTTTCTAACTCTCTATCTCTCTCCCTTCCTCTCTGTAAAAAATCAGTAAAATATATTAAAAAAAAATTGATGCAATTGTATAACTGAGACCACCCCCTTTATTTGTAGGCTGACTGTATAAGCTGAATTAATCCAAGTTGAAAAACCTGTGCTAGAAATTGTGTTCATGCTTGGACATTTCCTATAGATGAAAGATGGCCCTGTGGTCCTGAACCTGCTCCCATCACATCTGTCTCTATATCTTGGCCATCTCAGGACTGCCTCACACAGAGAATACAGCAGAAGAGTCCAGTCCCTAAACAACAAGGAGCTTCCTGTTTCTGGGAACACTCTATGTTACAGCCTGGAGCTGCCAAATGAGAAGTCCAACTACCTTGCCAGAAAAAATACTGAGACTGAGGCAGAGACTACAAATCTCTATGTCATCATATCTCAGGAGAGAGGCTCAGATCAGCCCATTCTTTTAGCCATCCCTGCTCTTGTGCTAAGTAGGGGAATGAAGCCATTAGTATCCATCAGATCAGTCTGGTTGTAGGCTACGTGTCAATTGAGTCCTGAGCTGGCTTCTGAGCCACAGAATGACAACATAAAGTAAAATTACTGTAGTTTGAAGGCATTAAGTGTTGGGATTGTTTCTTACACAGCAATGGACAGCTGGAGCAGAATTGGTTCCTCCAAATGGAGTGCCTGTGTAGCAAAAATCTACACCACGTGGGCTAGAGAAAAGAGGATCCCCTTTATGAAGCGGTCAAACATTTGTCAACACTATTGCCTGTGGCAACATGGGAAATAGAGAAGAGATTTAATGAACTCATGGATTTCACTGGATAGATTTTCAGGACAACGCAGAAATTGCTGACTGACTTTTTCTAGATATGATGAGAAAATTGAAGGAGCTGTTAAGTTATTGAGCATAATTTAGAGGAAATATAAAGGAACTGGGAGTTTAAGAGTTTGCAATACGATTGTTTGTTATTTCTGATTTCTACCAGAAAATAGATTTTTAAAGTAAGAAAAGGCTTTAAGGCAAACACCAAACTCTTGTGGGCTATCAGAATAGGATGGACTAATACTAAGTATTTTTATAACTGACTGTAACATCTAATATTCTAGACCTCAGAAAGATTTAAGGATATGCATAATAAGACTTGTAATAGTCTTAAGAGTCTGCCTTGTACTTAATAAGATTTCTAAGAATATTAAAGGTGTTGTCCAACTGTAGCTTTTTGGGTTCCAAAGTAAAGAAGAACCTATCTTGAAAAGATTAGCATTGAATAGATTTTATCTAATAGAGTGAAATATGATTTGGTCTACAGAAGCTCTACCATTTTTTTAAGGTAATTAGCTAGCACAGATTAAAAAGTGTGAAGATAATACAACACAAAAGGAAACTTATGGGCCCCTAATTTATTACAGTTAAAAAAAAAAGTTTAGCCAAAACCGGTTTGGCTCAGTGGTAGAGCGTCGGTCTGCGGACTGAAAGGTCCCAGGTTCGATTTCGGTCAGGGGCATGTACATTGGTTGCGGGCACATCCCCGGTAGGGGGTGTGCAGGAGGCAGCTGGTCGATGTTTCTCTCTCATCGATGTTTCTAGCTCTCTATCTCTCTCCCTTCCTCTCTGTAAAAAATCATTAAAATATATTTTTAAAAAAAAGTTTAAAAAATAACTCAACCGTTAATAAAGTGGTTGGGATAGTCCTGATGGAAAGTAAAGGATGATCCAGAATGAACAGCCAAGAGCCATAGCGAATCATTTCCAGAGAACACTAATCAATGAGATAACAGTGTGTGCCTAGCTAGGTTTCAGATATGCTATGAACAAATGACCTTTCTGCATGACCTAATTCTCCCCTTTTTCAATGGTAGGGTCTCCTGCAGCTGTTCTATATCTTATTATGTGTTTATATGTATATATTTTAGGGCCAGGTAACTTTTCTTTTGGCTCACAAAACAGTGGAGTGCAGCCACTATGTTGCAAGAAAGCTCCAGCAGCCCCATGGAGAAGTTTATTATAAAAAGAACTAAGACTTCTGGCCTAACTCTTAACTGACAGCCATTGCCAACTTTCCAGGCATATCTGTGAACCATTTGGAAGTGGGTATTTCAGCCTCTGTCAAACATCCCAGCTGATACCATGTGAAGCCGAGATGAGCCATCCCACTGAACCCTGCCCAAATTGCAGATTCATAAACAAAGCAAAGTATTGGCATCATGTTAAGCCATTTAGTTTGTCATAGAACAAAAAGTATCTGACACAGTTTTATGAGGTAGAGGACAGAATGAATGTCTCTTTGATTATAAGCAGACAAAACAAGAGAGAAGATTATAAAAATGGACAGATCTTTTTATAGACCACACAAAAATTCAACTCAGGAAATAAAGGAAACAAGTAGGCATTGTTATCAATGTAGATTACATGATAGTTACCCATGTATTTAAGATATAGGATATATAAGGTGATTTAGAATTTTATAATGTTAATTATAGATAAAAGTCATTACTATGGCAAAGTTGAAACCACCACATTAAGTTCTTCTCATATATCCCTGAATATCTGAGTCCCTATAGACAATTGTATGTATTCTCATCCCTTTTAATATTGGATGAGTATACATAGTCCTTTCCAAAATGAATGGGGGAAATGAATTTCGAAGAAGAAAAGGTATTATAAGCAATTCTGGTGTCAAAAAGCCTTTGCTTGTAGGTGGAGGAGATCACTCTTGTCTTGAAGATTACCATTTCTCTCAACAGATGATAAGAAATGGTCTCAAAGTAGAGATTACATAGAAGCTGCTAGGAAACAAGCTGGAGGCTTCAGAAATTCAAGACAAATGACAGTGGGTTGAGTCTGTATCTCAGGATAATTTAAAATTGTACCTGGGAGTTAAAGAATAGACATTTTATATACAGTATAGCTTCTGCCATTATTTTTTATGAGTATGTCCTTTGGAGTATTCAGAAAATATAAGGAAACAAAACAAACTACAAATTTAAGTACATTAATTCAAAGATGCTACATCTTTGAAGCAAGAATCTTCACATTGTTAATGATAACAGAATTTCAGGGAAGAATGCCTGGCTCTTGATGCCCACAGTCTCCTGGGGGACAGAAATGCCTGTACTCTATTTACTACTATTGTTCTTTCCTGGGCATCTGTTTTTTATTTTATTGCATAACCTAAAGCATATTTGAAGGAAGTAGCCAGGAATATACTTTAAATAAGAAAAGCATTTAAACACAATCAAGTGCAGTGTGAAAAGTAAATTTAAACACAAATATATGCTGTGGCAATAGTCACTTAGAACTCATTGGGCTCTTTTATAAAATACAAAAACAAAAGACCATTCAAATATCCTCTTAGCACAGTCCTTGCTATGTATATTTTTAAGAAAAGCTATACATAACTTTCAACAGAAAATTCAATGACTGAAAATAAATGAATTAGATTTCTATTTATGAAACTACACAAGGTCCTGATTTATATAATCTGAAAAACAAAACAAAACTCTAGATGCTCATGTTTTTATGAATTTTAAAGAACTCATAAAAAGCACATTAGAAGTAGCTTAGTGATAGTTTATGAATAAGTTACAAAAAAAAGGTTCTTTATCTATTATCCATTATTATATTTTTACTCTTTCTTCACTCAAGATGACTGTGCTTTGGGTCTCAAAATATTCCCACATTTCTTCTCCAGTAGCTGTGTTACACCTGGAATTTCCTCCCCATTGCTCACTGTAGCCCTAAGTTTTACCCACATACAATACACAGTGAGTGTCATACACACTCTGAGAGGCCTGTTCTGGTCACTTGTCCTTTTGGAATTCTTTTTTTTGTTTAAAAACTTACAGCATTATTACCTATACTAAAGGTCCAATGTACTAAATTTGTGCACTTTGCGGCGGGAGTACCCTCAGCCTGGCCTGCGCCTCTCACAGTCCACATTCTGGAAGCCCTTGAGGGATGTCCAACTGACAGCTTAGGCCTGATCCCACCACCACCACTGTGTTCCCCAGCCGTGAGCCCAGTTTCAGTTGATTTGCATTTTAGCCTTGTATTATATAGGATTATTTTGGTGTCATTATTATTGATTGTCTTGCATATCTACTAGTATTTTGATAGTTTTGAGTATGCATCATATTCCCAAATATATACAAGCAACAAATATTTTTTATATATCTAAATGGCCAATGAATAGAAACACACAAAATTAATCAAAAATATATATTGAAAATCTACTAAGTGAAATTACTAGGTAGAACTTTTGGGGGACGAGATGCTCATCTATATTAATAAATATATGATTCCTAGCCGAATACACTTTCTTCACAGCCTGAGGGATATTGAAAATAATCCATTATTCTAAAGAACATCAGCCATAAGCATTTGGCTCAGTGGATAGATAGAGCATTGGCCTGCAGTCTGAGAGGTCACAGGTTCGATTTCTGTCAAGGGCATGTACCTTGGTTGCGGACATATCCCCAGTAGGGAGTATGTAAGAAGCAGCTGATCGGTGTTTCTTTCTCATAGATGTTTCTAACTCTCTATTCCTCTCTCTTCCTCTCTGTAAAAAAATCAATAAAATATATGAAAAAAAGAACATCAGTTGAAAAGGTACAACTATTACTTTATTTATATTTAAATTCCCCTTCCCTTGGTGATTGAAAGGATAAACATTTAAATGCATTTATCAATATTCTCCATTTCACCCCATAGAGGGCACAGCCATTCCACGTTATGACCATAGTGATGAGAAAATAGGCCCTCCTCCTTTCCTTGTTTTTCCCCATTTCTCTAGGTTTTCACTAGTTCTGATTGAAAAACATGCTCCCCTAAGACTCACATCTCCTCTGATTGAAAGTTTTTCACATTTCTCTAAAAGCTCACTATCCCCTGGGCCCTTTGCATTTGATATGTATATTGTGGATTTGACCAGCTCTAGGAGAATAGGATTGTTTCAAAGTTAAAGTCAAATGAATTTTTTTGACAGCATGGAGGGATCTGGAGGGTATTATGCTAAGTGAAATGAGCCAGTCAGAGAAAGACAAATATCACATGATCTCATTCATATGTGGAATCTAATGAATGAAATAAACTGATGAACAAGTTAGATCCAAAGACACAGAAGCATGGAACAGACTGTGGAATCTCAGAGGGAAGATGGGAGTGGATGGGTAGTTGGGAAGAGATCAACCAAAGAGCTTGTATGTACTAATATATATGCTTGACCCAGGGGCACAGACAATAGGGTGGTGAAGGCCTGGGGTGGGGCTAGAAGGTGTCAGTGGGTGGAAAATGTATGTAACATTTCAACAATAAAGATTTAAAAAACAATAGTCAAATGAATGTATAGGAATTTTATATGGTAGAATAAATAATAAATAGATAGCTTAAAAACAATTTCCAAAATGGGAGTGGGCAGCAAAATCAATAAGCTAAAAAAATTAAAACACCTAAAACTAAATTATAGTTTGAACATTTAGAAAGATGCTTAGAACTTGAAGCTAGCAGCCAGGAAGTTGATTCTAGGCTTCCTTTGTGTAAAAAGATTAAACATATTAGTTCCTGCCCAAGTTTCCTCACAGGGTTTTATTTACACAAGGATCCAAAGAGAAAACAAATGTGAACAAAAAGCTGCAGTCCCAGAACTTAAAAATCTGTTGGACATAATAAATGTTTAAGGTAAAATTGTGGAAATGATTAAGGTAAAATTGTGGAAAGGAAGTTGGAAGGAAAAGCGATATAAAATTTTTGCATTAACTTTTGAAGTATATCTATTTTAGGAAGTGGACACAGAGTTAAAAACAAGTAGGCAGCTATAACTGTCACATTTATCCTTGGCTGTCCAAAGGAAACATTACTTTTTTTTCCTACCTTTCAATGGGAGATAGGTAAATCCAATGGTATATTTATACTGTTCTATGAAAGTTATAGCATTATGACTTTTAGCATCCTGCACCAAGGTTGTTTGTTTCATCTCTGAACCATAAAAGGGATGCAGTGTGTTGTTTCCTTGGCAGAGAGGGGCCATGACTCATCTCCAGTTGCTGTTCTCTGGGAAGTGAGCCGGAAGGCTTTTCTCAGAGCGGGTTATCTCAGGAAAGCCTGCTGCCATTTAGGCTTGGGGTTTCTGGGGAAGGTGTGCCATTCCTCTGCTCCACTCTCTGGGAGTCTGAATGAACACTATTATTTGGGGAATGTATTTGCCAATTAGGCCTGAACACAAAATACTATTTGCTTGGAGCACATTTTCAATTGCTTTTGCGGGGGGAAATGTCACCTCGCTTGCTTTCTTTTGTGTCTAACATGATGGTGCTTAGCAGTTTCTCAGAGGAACGTGGTGGGAAGAGTTGGAATTGCTTAGGTTGTAAAGCAAAGGAGCTCAAAAGTCCAATCAGGGAAGTTCTGGCTACTTCCTAAATGCATGTTACATCAGTCATTTCTACCCTGAGAAAGAAAATAAAAGGAAATAAATCATAACGGTGGCTTACAAAACAATCAATGCTTTTAAGAATATAAGTTACTGGCACCTGTTGCATATGCCCTTGGAAAAATAATATGATGCAGAGACCACAGAAATGATAGTCATGTAAATGTAGGCACTGGGGAGAAAATACCCAGGCTAAGAGTCAAACCTTGATAATTGGCTTTTGAATATATCTTAATAATAAAAGCCCATGCCGAAATCGGTTTGGCTCAGTGGATAGAGTGTTGGTCTGCAGACTGAAGGGTCCCAGGTTCAATTCTGGTCAAGGGCATGTGCATTGGTTGCAGGCACATCCCCAGCAGGGGGTGTGAAGAAGGCGGCTGGTCGATGTTTCTCTCTCTTCGACGTTTCTAGCTCTCTATCCCTCTTACTTCCTCTCTGTGGAAAATCAATAAAATATATTTAAAATAATAATAATAATAATAATAATAATAATAATAATAATAGCAGCCTAGGATTGCAATGACTGCTCATGACCAAATGCTAACCATCCAGAGAGTCAGTGCTGAGTTGTCAAACTTCAGCCTGGCAACCCAGCACTGACTGCCCAGGTGGCTGAGACCCAGAAAGTGAGTCAGGGTCTGATCTACAGCCTCAGTGGAAGCTGTTGATCAGTGTATTTACCTCTTTCTCTCCCTCTTTCTTTCTGATTTGGCCTGCAGCCAGGCTTTTCTTTCTATCCTGGCTTCCATGGGGCTGCTATTAAGCCCCACCTCTTTGATCAGGCCCAGAGATAGGCCTGGATATGCTGCCTGGCATAGAAACCAACTAATCAAAACCAAAGGTGGGTGTTGTGGGGAACTAATGGCTGCCTAGAAGGCAGAGCTTTTGATGCTGACTGGCATTGAAACTGACCAATCAGAATCCAATCTGGGTGCTATGGGGAGCCAATGACTGCCTGGGAGGTGGAGCTTTTGATGCTGGCATAGGAACCAACCAATCAGAACTGAATTGGCCAGCAAAGGAGGGCAGTTGGGGGCAAGATCATGCCAGCAGGGGAGGGCAGTTGGGGGCAACCAGGCCAACATGGGAGGGCAGTTAGGGGTGACCAGGCTTTTAGGGGAGGGCACTTAGGGGTAATCAGGCTGATACGCAGAGGCAGTTAAGGGGCAATCAGGCAGGCAGGCAGGTGAGCAGTTAGGAGATTGTGAGAGGGATGTCTGACTGCCAGGAATGGGCCTAAAATGGCAGTCAGACATCCTACAAGGAGTCCACAATTGGAGAGAGAGTATGCTGAATTGAGGGAACCCTGCTCCATGTACGAATTTTATGCACCTGGCCTCTAGTTTTATAATAAAATGTTACTTCACATTTCAAAAGAAAACAGAGCAAACAGGAATGACGGGAAGAGTTCCAGGTTTAAAGTAAAGAGAAAGGCAGGATGACCTAGATCCTGGAGCAGAAATATTTGGAGTCTGTATCGGAAACTCTATTCTTCAAATGAAGACAAATTTAGTTGTGTTGGGAGTTACTGGATGGAAAACAGAATCAACCAGAGAGGAGCAAGCAGCCTAAAGATAAGGATCATCACTGCTCCAGGAAAGGAGGACAGTTCCTTTGTTGGAAGGCTGCCCCTCTCTGTAGGTCCCTCCTCCTGTGGCTGTGGGCTGCCGCACAGAACTCTGTCCTCTCAGACCACTCAATGACAACACCGGGCAGGTTGCTCTAAATACGAGTGCGGGAGACACATAATGACAAGGCAGAAGAAAGGAAATCAGGGTCTTTATCCATCAGCGGGCTCAGTGTGACATTTGGCTCCAGGTATTTCAGCAAACTTTATCCTTAACTTACATTCTAATGGAATTCAGACACAACTGACTTCACATTTTTTGGACCTTGGCGTATATATTGAATTATTTTTTTTCAACAGTTCCCTTTTTTATTTTCAGTATTTACTAGTGAAACCCGAAATGGGTGTGTTTGTTTCAGATACAGTAAGTTCAGAAATGTTCTCCATGTTTTATTGATTTGAATAAATTAGTTTATACTGAATATGAGGCAGTGGATGTACTGGAGCTGATTTTTACCAGGTGGTGAGAAATGAATGTGTGCAATTCTTCTGGCTCTGAAATGTGCAGTCATGCTGAAGTAGGATATACTAGGAGTGTTTACACAAAAGAAATTGAGAAGTGATCAGTGCTACAAATCATTGCTTCACCCCAAGAGACAGAAATCCAGTTATTAAATATTTAGTAGCACACAACTAATGATAGGTGATGACAGCTAGAAGGTATCAGATATATCAATCATTGAAGCTTAGATAAAATTAAAGCTACTGATAGAAAGACAGCCAAGGCCAATAATTAATGTGAGGAACTTTTAATATCAGAGATTATTATTCTCCAAAGATAGATAAACAAATAAATTCCAATAAAACAGTTGGTAAATACTTATACAAAAAATGTGATGCTTATTGTTAGATTGCACTGTATGTTTTATGTAACAATTGGTAGAGCACAGACAACAACATCATCTTAATTACTATAAAAGAAGAACTTACTATATTGAATATTATTTTCCATATTTTATAGGTGAGGAAACTATGCCTCGATGAGGCTACATGCCCAAGGTCATAGAGCTGGTATATGACAAAAGCAAGAGCAGCAATTTTTTAGTTACTTTTGTACCATTTGGTGCCAGAGAAAGACCTGCATATATTATGGCTCAAGTGTTTTCCTAGAAGGCAACTGTTATTGTTTAATAGTACTCTTGGCTCATTTCATTTTCTTAGGTATGTGTGAGGAGATGAGCCATAGCCCCAAGCTCATCCCTCCTCTATTACACATGCTCAGCTTCATTGAGGTTCCACACTGGTTGTCCACCAGATGTTCAATGTTATCTCCCTACTGAAGGTTGTGACAAAACCCCAGAGAATCAAACAAGGCAATCTGTCACCTAGTCATCATTATATATTTTTTTCATTTCCCATTATTCTCCACCTTATGTCACTGTTTTTAGTGTGCAAATAGCTTATTGTTCATTCCTTTCACCGCTATTTTTAATTTTAATGACATTCTTCTGCTGAGAATATTCTTGAGAGCATAAACAAACATTTCCTCAGTTAAAAGAAAGACAAGGACATGTTTGTTACTCTAAGAAATCCAGGGAGCAGGATATTTCACCACCAACAGCCCCAAGTTTGATGGATGCCCTGATTTACATTTTAATCCCATCAGGTTGTTGCTGAAAATGATGATGGAGTGGTTATTTACCCACTAGAATGCTCACAATTTAATTGAAAAAGATTGAATTTGAATCATCCTGCAAGCAACCAGAATTTTATTTAAGTACTTAGAAATGTGAAATGTTAATTTACCACCTCATTTTTTTTTTGTTTTCCTTTACTTGCCCCCCTTTCTAAATCTAATTCAATAAATCAACAAACTTTATTAATCATAATTAAATACAAGCTAATATGTTAATTAAAGGCCATATAAACATGAACATATCAATAAAGGTCCTACCCTAAAGGAGTTTATGGCTATGTTCCAATAAAATTATAAATAAAGCTATTTATAATAAAATGTGATAACAAATATAGTAGAGATAGGAACAAAATTACTATGGGATAAAATAGGAGAGCGTGATTAATTTTCAGCTGAAACTTAGAAAGTCTTCAATGAATGTACGATATTTTATCTGGACTTTGAATTATGAGAGCAATTTTTTAATATACATGAATTAAGAAGGGTGCTCTGCCTACTAAGTAAAATATAGCTAAAAGTCACAGAGGGAATGCATGCTGGTCCGATAAAATAGTATGCAGTGGATTCGGAACAATGGTTGGTGATAAGGATTAAAAATTTAGTAAAAGATAAATTGTGAAGTACTTTGAGTGCTGGCTAAGTTTTCAAAAATTTATCTAATAGGTATTGCTGGCCCCAGTGGAAGTTTTTAATCATTCTCCTTGTTTTTATGTATAAGCCTCACAAAAGATTGCACTTTAATCTCATTCCGATTCATACTTTGAATATTAAGTACAAACAGAACATACCCTTGGCTGAATAAGCCTTGAATAAAAATTCTCTGTTCAATTAATTTATACTAAATTATTTTCAGTACTTCCTCTTGTACCTCAGATTCTGCTAGGTAATGAAGTATGGTGGGGGACAGTATGGACAAGGTTTCTTAAAGGTCAGGATTATTCTTTGCAACATTTAAAAGTCTTTATTCTGAGTATTCATCTAACTGTACAGAATGATTTCAGTTTAAATATTCAGAAGTTAGCAAAGTTTGGGGCTTTAAAAAATGATTGCCTACCCCATTCTACTCAGGATTTGTGGAACCAACTTTTTCTTGCTAAGTCAGTAAGCAGTATGACTAATTTTCAAAACCCATTGCTCACAAGCAGTATTAACCAAGACCACATATAGGTGCCCACCATTTATTGTATTCCAAACCAGTCCTGGTACAGGTTAGTAATTTAGTTAATACAATCTTGTAAACTAGATAGTATTGTTACCTCTACTTTGTACATCAGAAACCCAGGGTTCTAAGGGGTTAGGTAATTTTTTTTTGTAGTATTTAAATTTCTGCAAGTAAATTCAACCAAAATTCATCTAAATATTAGAATCAAATTTTAACATTTTATGTATACATTTATTTGTGTCTATTTGTTTATATATTACATGGGGAACTGAAATGTCATCAAATAGAATGGGAATATCCATTTATATTTATTTACACAAGAATTAATAATCAACCCTAACTGGTTTGGCTCAGTGGATAGAGCGCCAGCCTGCAGATTCAAGGGTCCCAGGTTCAGTTCCAATCAATAGGCGTGTACCTTTGTTGTGGGCACATTCCCAGTAGGAGGTGTGCAGAAGGCAGCTGATTGATGTTTCTAACTCTCTATCCCTCTCCCTTCCTCTTGTAAAAAAAAAAAATCAATAAAATATATTTTTAAAAAGAATTAGTAATCAAATAATCATTAAATAAATGAATCCTCCTAAAATATAGAGATTAAGTACAATTTAAGTGATATATTTCATTATTTCTTCAGTAAATGACAAATAGTTTTTGCCAAACCAATAAAATTTGTTACATAAAGGCAAATTTCTGTCTTCCTTTTAATAAGAAAAGTGCCTCAGAAGATTCATAAAATCTTATACATTTAATGAAATCCAAGTAATTCCTGTCTGATTAACATAAAATTTAACTTAATTATCTAAGTGAAAAATTCTGCAAATAATGCCCAGCCAGCATGGCTCAGTTGTTGAGGGTTGACCTATGAATCAGGAGGTCACCATTCCATTCCAGGTCAGAGCACATGTCTGGCTTGCAGTCTTGATCCCCATTGTGCTATGTGCAGGAGGCAATCAATCAACGTTCCTCTGTCATCATTGATGTTTCTATCTCTCTCATCCTCTCCTTCCCTCTCAGAATAAAACTATATTAAAAATTTTTTTGCTAAGGGTTATTTTAAGAGCAAAGGTACTGATTTTATTACACTGAAAAACAATATATACCGAATTGAAGATTTATAATTATGAGATATATCTTCATAGAATGCATGGACTATAGTTGCAAATCCAGCATAAATAAGTTGATTCTAGAAAGAAAATGAAATTTTGCATACATATCTAAAAAGTTTTCTTTTCCATTAAAATATAAAAATTCTGACAATTAGAATACACAGATTGATGGATAGATAGTAGATGAACAGATATTGAAATGATGAAAATCTAGTAATTAAAGTATCCAAGAATGTTTATTTTTAAAATAAATCTTTATTGTTAAGATTATTACAGATATTACTCTTCCCCCCCATGTCTCCCCTCCATCTGATTCTCCCCCACCTCATACCCTCCCCCCCGCCACTGTCCTCATCCATAGGTGTACTCTTCCCTCACACCCCCTTCCCCCCAAGAAGTGTCAGTCCACTCTCTTTCTATGCCCCTGATTCTATTCCATTCACCAGTTTATTCTGTTAGTCAGATTTTTTATTCATTTTATTTTTAGATTCACTTATTGATAGATATGTAATTGTTGTCACTTTCCTGTTCATAATTTTTATCTTTGCCTTTTTTTCTTCGTCCTCTTCTTAAAGAACACCCTTCAGCCCAAACCGGTTTGGCTCAGTGGATAGAGTGTTGGCCTGCAGACTGGAAGGTCCCAGGTTTAATTCCGGTCAAGGGCATGTACCTTGGTTGCAGGAACATCCCCAGTGTGGGGTGTGCAGGAGGCAGCTGATCAATGATTCTCTGTCATCAATGTTTCTAACTCTCTATCCCTCTCTCTTCCTCTCTGTGAAAAATCAATAAAATATATTTTTTTTAAATGAATACCCTTCAGCATTTCATATAATCCTGGTTTAGTGGTGATGAACTCCTTTAGCTTTTTCTTATCTGTGAAGCTTTTTATCTGACCTTCAATTCTAAATGACAGCTTTGCTGGGTAGAGCAATCTTGGTTGTAGATTCTTACTATTCATCACTTTGAATATTTCTTGCCACTCTCTTCTGGATTGCATAGTTTCTGTTGAGAAATCAGCTGACAGTCATATGGTTACTCCCTTGTAGGTAACTATTTTTTTCTTATTGCTTTTAAGATTCTCTCTTTGTCTTTTGCCCTTAGAATTTTAATTATGATGTGTCTTGGTGTGGTCCTCTTTGGATTTCTTTTGTTTGGGGTTCTCTGAACTTCCTGGACTTGTAAGTCTATTTCTTTCACCAGGTAGGGGAAGTTTTCTGTCATTATTTCTTCAAATAGGTTTTCAATATCTTGCTCTCTCTCTTATTCTGGTACCCCCATAATTCAGATGTTTATATGCTTGAAGTTGTCCTAGAGGCTCCTGACACTATCTTCATATTTTTGGATTCTTTTTTTCTTTTTGGTCTTCTGGTTGGGTGTTTTTTGCCTCCTCATATTTCAAATCTTTGGTTTGATTCTTGGGGTCCTCTAGTCTGCTGTTGGATTTCTGTATATTATTATTTATTTCACACAGTGTATGCTTAAAGTCCTTTCCCACTTTTTTGGCATTCACATTAAGATCCTTGAAGGTCTCACTAAGTTCCTCAGAGGTCTCACTAAATTACTCGGCATTTTGTAGAAAGTTCTTGAGTAACCTTATAATTGTGGTTTTGAACTCTATATCCAGTAGTTTGCTCTCCTCCATTTCTTTCATTCATGACATGTTTCTTTGTCTCTGCATTTTGGCTACTTCCCTGTTTTGATGCAGTGGCTTTGTGTGGTAGGTGACCTATAGGGCCCAGTGGGTCAGGCTCCCCAATCACCTGAGGTGGACACTCTTGGTGTACTCCTTTGTGGGCTGGGTGCAATTTCTGACCGGTGTTGTAGTTAAGCCTTGATTGCTGTTGGTGCACTGGGAGGAATTGACCTCCAGGCCAATTGTCTGTGAGGATCAGCTGTGTCTATAATGGAAGAGCTGCTGTGGCTGAGACACCCTTACGGGGTAGGACTTGCTTCAGTGGGGTTTTGGTGCTCACTGAGTCTGCCTCTTGAGTGTGTCACTTATGCATGTGTGGAGTTGAAATCTGGTGTCATTTCACACTGACCACTAGGTACACTGGCTCCTGCATCTCCAAGGGGGTGCAAGTCACCTACTATCTGAGGCCACCCAGCAGGAGCTACAGCAAGATCTACAGATTTCTCCTCTTTGTTTTGGTGCTCTCTGACTCAGCTGCAATTTGTTAGGTTAAGCAGCAAAAGGGCAGGCCATTCTTATGCAAAAGCCACTGCACATAGCTTGGGTGGCTATGTAAATTTGATGGGGTCTCAGGTAGTCACCAGAGCCTAGCAAACAGTGATGGCTGCCAATCAACAGTCTGCGACTCCGCATTTCCATGCCCTGCATCCTTCGCCTCAGCCTAGTAAAAAATAATAATAATAATAATAATTCCTGCGAGCACCTCTATGAAAAAGCCACCTTCACTTTCTGACCTGAAGCTGAAGACAGTCCAGCTTCCACCTGTAGGAGTCTGGGTCCCCAGAGTCTCACCAAAAACTGGAGTTCAGAGCAGTTGGGAGCTTGTATCTCCCTTCCAATTGGAAAACCAAAAAACAAACAAACAAAACAAAACAAAAAAACACAGTACACCCAGTCACCAGTACTATTCATGCACTTCTGTACCTCTGTTTTCCTATGCCTCTGAAACTTCTACCCGATCTCAACGTGCTTTTTTTCTTTCCTTTTAGTTGTAGAACTTCTACTCAGCCAGCTTTCCTGTGGTTCTGGGTGATAGTCATTTTGTCTTTTAGTTGTAGTTTTGCTATGGTTGTGAGAGGCAGTATGTACAGGTGTTTATCTTATGCTGCCATCTTGGTTTCCTCTCAAGAATGGTTTTAATATTCTATCAACAGATATTTTTCAATAATCTTCATCTTATTATAAATATTGGACTTTTCATAGGGCATTAGCTAAAATCTTATTCACAATATTTTTATCTGTCACTTCCTTAAGACTTTGCAAATATCAGCAATTCTGCTATTGCTGCTGAGGCTAGAACTTGAAAATGGCAGTTTGGCTATAGATACAAATTGAGTCCACCAGGAAATTCTTCTGCTTGCCCATTCACTGCAAATAAGGCTTCTCCAAACACCAAAAATTATAATATTAGACCTGCTGTACTATGATATATGATAAATAAGAACATTAGAAACCCTAAAAATCAAAATCAAAATATCCTCACAAGACCATTACCCCAACTCTTTTTGTTTGTTTTTCCTTGAATTTCCCATTATGTATTTATCTGAGATTACATACTATAGCTCTTCCCAACCATGAGGTGACCTTTTAATAAATGATAAGATAAACTGCCAAAATAAAATCTAACTATATAGGTTTTTAACAAGGATAATTTTTTTTCTTGAAAAATATTAAAATGAGAACTGTACAAATGATCAGTGGGTTTCAGTCCATGAGTTGCAGTCCTGACATTGAGTCTTGAGTAGTTGCTAGTAGGTCTTCCTTTAAAAGTTGTTTCCTTTATCCCTATGGTATCACCTAAACATGAAAATCAGATTATTTTAATTCCATTTCATGATCATCCTAGGAAAGGACACATTATGTTATTCTCATTGCTGGACTCTTCAGTTTCATATGCATGCATTAACCTTCATGGAATTTGTGGAGTTCCTCAACTCTTCCTATATCATGAATAATTTCATTAAACATGAAGAATTTACCCACACTGTTTCTTTGTGTATTTTAAATATTTACAATTTGTAATACCAAATAAATATGCAATAGGTGGGGCAGGGTTTCTAGATTTTAATATTGCTTAAGCCTGTCATGTACTATAACCTGTTGGGGCTTATATAATATTCAGCTCCTTAATTCAGTATCAGAGCTGTTATCATATGTTGATGGGAAAATAACAGCCATGTTGGGGCTCTCCAGTCACTAATAATTCCTATTTTGATTTGATTAGCATATCAATGTTCCTAGATTTATGCAGTGTCAGGGGAAAATGTATTAAAAATAGTCCTCAGGGTTCTCTCCTCTTATTTTAATCAGGCAGGATAGAAAGAATCTTGTCATGCATGAAGCCTAACTTGCCTTTCTTCAAATTTGTTATTGTGGAAGTTTCCAGAAAAAAAATGTTGGTAAAAGATGACATGAAAGGAGACTTTATTGTAAAGTTATGAGCAGGAACCATTGATGAACTAAACCTTTCCTTCAGTTTTCCTTTCCAGGATATCTGAAAATGTAGTAGAAGAGTGAATAAAGATTCTACTCACAAAGACATCTCAACTAAGCTCTGGCCAGTTATCTGAAAAAATGGCAAGGTGTCTCCTTAAAGTGATAGTAAATAATGAGCACTCAGTCAACCAAAGTTATAAAATAGTTTTCTGCACATTTCTTTTTCTCTATACATTAAGAAGCCAAATTCATCTTTTTCTCTCCAGTGGCATATTAAGAGTGTTCTTCAAGCATGTGACCAAATAGAATTTTGTGATACCACAAAAACTGTTGGAGTC
This sequence comes from Pipistrellus hanaki, assembly GCF_964339955.1. Taxonomy (NCBI): domain Eukaryota; kingdom Metazoa; phylum Chordata; class Mammalia; order Chiroptera; family Vespertilionidae; genus Pipistrellus; species Pipistrellus hanaki. The sequence goes on from NC_140508.1 coordinate 77,704,247, forward strand.
ATAGAGTCACAGCCCCTTAAAGATCTCAGCATTTATTGTGTTGGGAGAATGTAAAGATGGAAGGGAAGAGGCAGTGCTAAAAGGAACCACAGATGAATACCAAAGCTTAAAATATCAGATTAAAACTGTTAAGCACAAATAGAACACCCTGTTCTATAAGTTGTCATATTAACTCCTAGCACTGAGCCTTTCCATAAAAGAATTTTTTTAAAGAAGAACTGAATTAAAATACACGAATTGTGAATAATCAAATATAAATTAATATTTACCTTTGAATGAATTGGTCATCTCACAATAAATACTAGTACACTGGATAAAAAAAATCTAATTGAGATCAGCACCCATTAAACAGATATGCACTACTCTTTTATAAATTACCGTTTTATTCCTTGCCATGTAGAATGCATATTTTTTAAAAATCTTAGCTCTTTTTGCCAGTGGAACTTTATTGTCCTCATAGGCTACTCCAAATTTTTTTCCTATGAATATAATTTCAGAAGAGGATCTTCTGAAATATTTAATACAACAATAACAAATCTGTTCATGAGATATTCATTTCTATTTGGAGTTTTTGTTTTTATTATATTGAAGACATGTAAAACTACCATCAACTTGAATAATTTGCAGTTTGCCTTTGTAAGTCTAAGATAAAATCTGTATTTCTTTCTCAGTTATCAGGCTCTATAATATATCATGATTGCTTTTTCTCAAGGCTTCTATCATTTCCACTTCATTGACTTATTTCTCCCTATTATGCATAATTAGGGCTAGAGTCATAGTTCCCCTATCATTTCCTTGCCTTTCTGAAAGATGAAAATCTCATTATGAATTAGTAAGATTAATTAGGGTATGGTTCCTAAATTGAATACCAGGCAGACATTTTATAAATATTTAATACATAAAAATATAAAATGGCACAATCTATAATAATAAAAGCATAATATGCTAATTAGACCGGACGTCCTTCCAGACGACCTTCTGGATGAAGCTGGGGCTATAAAGGAAGCCCGGGTCCCAGGTGGCAGAGGAAAGTTGGTGATGGAAGTGAGAGGAAGGAAATCATGTACATTAGTTGCGGGCACATAGAGGGTGTGCAGGAGGAAGCTGGTCGATGTTTCTCTTTCATCGATGTTTCTAGCTCTCTATCCCGCTCCTTTCCTCTTTGTAAAAAAATCAATAAAATATATTTAAAAAAAAAATAAGTCTTGTAGTTACCTAAAGTTTGGTGATGAATATTTAGATATAACATCAAAAGCAGGACCCATAAGAGAAAAATATCATAAGTTGAAATTTATAGGAATAAAAAGTTGTTTGAGTAGAAGTGGTACATATGACTTCAGAGCTTCCTTGGAGTTGGAGGCACACCCTTCTTTCTCCCACCATATCTTTCCTGCAATAGGATCTATTCTGGACCTTGGAGCTGGAGGCTACATCCTGGCTTTCTTTCACCACATGGAAATCAGAGTCCCCAGATTTCTTTTTAAAAGAAATATCTCTCTTGTGTAAGCCATTCTATTTTTTAGCTCTTTTTACCTTGAATTTAAAACTACTTTTAACTGATACATGTTTCTTTATACTTGTTTCATGTTTTGTTTTTATTTTTATTTTTTCCTCCTTAACATTATTGTAAGCTCCTCAAATAACTATTATACCCTCTCATAGGGGGACAAAACTCAACACATACCCACTTCCAAATTATATATATGCCTAAGTGACTTACTGACTGGCTGACCAGCCTACTGGCCAGTAGCTATAACACACACTAACCACCAGGGGGCAGACACTGGAGGCAGGAAGGGAAACTACAGGCATGGAAATATGGAACAGACTGATGAATCTCAGAGGGAAGGTTGCAAGGGGGAGGGTGGTAAGAGATTAACCAAAGATTTTATGTGCATAATAGAGGCCTGGTGCATGGATTTGTGTACTGGAGGGAATTGGGCCTGTTGGGATTGGGCCAAAACCAGCTATTTGACATCCTCTGAGGGGTCCCAGGTTGTAAGAGGGTGCAGGCCAGTCCAAGAGACATATTGGTGCACATATCTGGCCTCTAATAATCAATAAAATCTAATTTGATTGATTGATTGTTATTTCACTTCCATTTATCTAAGGACAAGACTCCAAATTGGGGCAGAATTGTGAAATAACCCCTATGGGCAAGTTTGTAAACTTTTTAAGGTTTACATTTATCTGTCTAGTTGCAGTGCACTGCTCTTTGTGCAAGTATAACTTCTGCTTATCAAGGTATTTCAAATCCACATCACAAATATTGAACTCCATAACAAGTTTGCTGTTAAGAAATGGAATGGCTATTTCTGTGTCTCTTATTCATATATTGATAGGGCAGCATTCATTGATTTGTATGTTCTTCTTATCACTGTGACATTAATTCTTATTAACACTAATGCAGCTTACCATAAGTCTAATTAAGATTCCCAGGATAAAAATGAGATCGGGACAATTCTTATTTTTGTTTAAACCAGCTTGTCCATTCCCATTTACTGCACTTGTCCTATTCATCTGTTGGAACTGTTGCTTTCCATTATCTCCACCAAATAATGGGTTGTTTTGATAGAATTGTGCTTGATAGAATCAGATTGTATTTTAAAAATTCATTCAGGAAAATAGAGAAAAATGAATCCAGGGAGAGAATCAAATGGTATTATTAATGTTATTAATAAGAATAACTACCTTTGAGAATTTGTCTTCATATCTGTGAGTTTTGTTAGCTCTAAATCTAACTGCTTGGGTGCTAAGTGGAGACAATCAGAACTTGAATATATTGGGGCAGGTGGGTTTTTAGGAGACTTCACTGTGAATTTTCCACTTAATATTTTCAGACTGCAGTTAACCATAGGATAAAACCAAGGAAATCAAAAACAAAGATGAAGGGGGACTACTGAATAGACATCCATTAAGTTGAAGTTGTTATCATTGTTACTTTAACATTAATTTAGAATAAGATTTCTCCCTAACTAAGTGGTGAGTTTATATCCCATGTTATTTGTGTATTAAGGAATTATTTTATGGCCCCAGGTATTGTATGATGCCAGATGAATCAGGTTTTACCTTTAAGAATGGGAAGGAAAGTTTTTTGGAGAACTTAAATGTCCATATTATTTATTGATATATATGCTACTACTTGCTCAGATGCACCAACTAATATAGATATTGGGTTTATTTTCATAAATGAACTTGATAAATAATTGAATATGAGACTACCCCTGCTATTCTGTCGTTGGACTCCTGGGGCATTAAGAATTCATACCTCTTCCTGCAAGTTTCTACTCCTATTCTGGCAGGCCTGTGTAGTGTCTGAGGAGACTTGTTACTCAAGCTGAATTGTATAGTGTTTTTCTGTTGTGCAAAATGTTGAGCCCTGGGATGCCTCTGGACTAGTTTTCATTAGCGATCTAAACACATTTGGAGAGGATGGTAGGAGGTGGGCAACTGATATTTTGCCTCTCAGCATAGCAAAACCATATTTATTTTTCACTGCCCACTGGCTTAGGGGAAACAACAACAACAACAACAACACACACACACACACACCACACACACAGTGTCCTAACTATGATGGTTGCTTGTTGTACATATCAATGGGCTGATTTGTGCTGCTGTTGAGTTATTTGCAATTGTCAATGAAGGCCAGACCTCCACAGATTAATCAGGCAAGATGGAGCCCTCAGGAATAGGGACTGGTTCTTTGTTTTTTAGTCTTCAGTTGCACCTGTCTTGAGCCGTGTGCAGAGGAAGAATGTCAGCTAGCTTTTAATAACATTGGATACAGCTTTGTGTTGAGTAAGTTATCAGGTTCTTTGCTACTGAATTGTATCCTTCAACCAGCTATTAACATTATAAGTTGGGAACCTGTTTCTTCCCATTTTGGTGTCCAGGAGTAATTATTCTTTATCATAGACACGGGGTTTAAGGCTCAGCTTGACTGTAGCACTCTAACATGTGCACTGCATTGTTCTAACGCCCTACAGTTTGAGGGGAAGCCACGAGATTGTGTATAGTGTAGCCTACAGTTAAAAAGCAGCTGTGGAAGGGGTGAGCTCAGCAAGGGTGACAGTACATGATGGAAAATGTAGCCCTGAATATTTAAAGGTCAGAGACACAAGGCAGCTTCCCTTCCAGACAGAATGATTTGGATAGTGTCTCATTATTTACAGAGAACAACAAAAGTTTCTCCTCTCAATTCCAGAAAAGAAAGTGGCTTTCTTTCTGCAGCAGTGACTATCATTTATCCCAGTCTCCCATCCATAAAGAATTTTTCCACTAAGTAGATTTCTCAAAAAGCCCAAATTACAGAATGGGACACAATTGTCTAAGGTTTATTGGAACACTAATCATATTAATTTCTAAATGTTCCTGGGACGGTTGGAGCTCTGGCTGCAGCCTTGGGCAGGGCTGTCTCACAAGTGAGCACAGCGACAGCAGGGGCTGGGCATTCATTCCCCCTCAGTCCTGCAGAGATGATCACTGGCCGCCGGCCTCCCGTTGACCTCTGCTGCTGTTTTTCTCATCCTCCTCCATCCCTCGCTTTCCTTTTCTTTTTTCTTTTTTCTTTTTTTTAAACCAGGAAGACAAATTTCTATTCTAGCTCTCCTTGCTTTTGTTGCAGCAGGGTTCTCCTTTGTCTGGGTGTGGCAGGTTCCCCAGGCTCAATTCTTAAATATTTTGATGCAAGGTGGGCTGTCAGAGAATCTGCATTTTTAATGTCATTTGCTTTGAGTCAGCAATTAGAAACATACTTGGAACAACACTACAGCAAACATGTTTTTGCATTGCCTAGTTTTGTCAGGATGATAAAAGATGATTTGTATTATTATTACATTTAATACTCACAAAACCCCTGTGAGTTAGGCATTGTTATTATTAGCAGCGTTTATCAGGCTGGGGGGGGGGGGGAAGAAGGTTAAGGAAGTTGAAGTACTTGCCCAAGGTTACACAGTTAGTGCACAACAGAGCTGGGAAGAAAACTCATGTTTGTCTGATTCAAAATCTACTGCGTCATGCTGCCTCCCCAGGTACGATGTTGCCAAGGAGCCTGCCAGTGAATCTGGCAACCTCTCGCTCTGGCACCCTCCCTCTCTCCTCTCTACATCCTTCTTTGACTCCATAAGGACTAAATACCTATGTATTTTCGGCTTTGTCCCAAATAACGTGGGTGAGGCCAAAGAAAATTGAAAATACATTATCTGCTCTCCAGGATTGTGGATTTAATTGGCCAGGACAGGTGTCACATGTAACAGTATATGCAAAGAATAACTGATAATATATCTGATTATGGCTTGAGGCTAACTTGGTTTTGATATAAATAATGCCCTGTTTTATAAACTTAAAATGTTGATGTTGTGGAAATTTTCCGTTTAACAATAATGGCATGTCTCAAGGTCAAATATACACCTTCCAAATTCTGGTTTTCCCAGCAAAATGACTAAAAAAAAAACATCTCCTAAACACGAAGATGCATGTCATTTCTGAGGGAATCCTTTGAAGAAAAAAGAATGTGAGTACTATTTCATAATTAAAATAATCACATTGCAGAGGTGAAAATGATTAGGTTAAGACAGTGGTTGGAAAACTCATTAGTCCACAGAGCCAAATATCAACAGTATAACGATTGAAATTTCTTTTGAGAGCCAAATTTTTTAAACATAAACTTCTTCTAATACCACTTTTTCAAAAGTGGTGTTAGACTCACTCAGGCCATGGTATTTTGTGGAAGAGCCACACTCAAGGGGCCAAAGAGCCACATGTGGCTCGCAAGTCACATTTTGCCGACCACTGGGTTAAGGAAACTGGCCATTTAGGTGGAGTGAACTGATGATAACAGGACTCTGACTAAAAACACAGGAAATGAGGCATAGGTAACAACTGCAACCTATACCTAGAACAGTCTGTTATTTTGATTCTATACAGCAAGCTACGGTTCTAGAACCCCACAAAGTAATAAAATTACCTAAAAGACACTACAAAATAACCATGAAAGGACAAATTTAGAGCTGAGCTTTAAAGAAAAATACCAATGTACTAAAATTGAGGAGAGACATCAAGCCAAATGCATCAAGGAGAAGCTGACACTCCTAAGATTTACAATAAACTATAGGACTTAAAAATTACAGATGGGGATTCTAATACTTTGAGACCAGGGGAAGGGGATAGGCACTTGGACCTGAACAGAATGATGAAATTAGAACTGAATCCCTTGCATACAACCCCCAGGGCTCCAAATTCTCTCCATCATTTTTGGAAAATACTTCACAGACTCTGCACTGGGCTATTGAGATCTTCTGACAAATAGAAGGTTTATTTTCCCAGCTACAGCAGATAGCCTTCATCTATTCACCCCCTCTGTGGGTAAACTCAACTGAAGAGGGAGAATTCCCTAAATGTAAACCCCCTTTCTAGGATGATGCATGTGTAACAGCTGGGGATAGGGGCATAAAGGCCTGGCTTCTCAACCCAACTCAAGACACATCTGTCAGGTCATTCCACCTCCAGAACTCCTTACAGGAGCCCTCCATCTGCATCCTCCTCATCCCAATCCTGCATTCTTCTTTCCCTTCACCTGATGCTAAAGGGAGCACTATCTGTAGAATGCTTCTACTAAAGAGCTCCACACAAGTTGTTCAAAAAAAACACATACAAGTTTGCATTAATAATTTATCTTATGCACTGGGTATCAAAACAGAAGGGGGAGGTGAAAGATAGGGGGAGAAAAGACAATGCAAAAGATAAAAAAATTGAAATAATAAACTTATCAAAGAAAGACACACCATCAAAAATTCAATGTTGCATGAAGAAATAAAGAAAACTCTTACAATGGTGAATTTAAACTTCCTGATATTCTCAGAAAAGGGCAGCTGTGAAGGAAAACTTCCTCTTTTATTTTTTCTTCTAAGAAATGGCTATATGCAAAGGATTGCCCCTTTCTTCCATGGTCAGAGATAAGACCTATCTCTATTCTCTCTCCTGATTCCCATAAGAACATCCTTTCTTTTCTTTGAAGAGTTTCTCATTAAAGCATATTCTCTCTATTGTAACAGCCTGAATAAAATTATCTCCTTATTTCTCTGTTGCAATTTGTCTTTCATTGATTTGGTGTCATGACTCAGGTAGACTTGGCCTTTGGCTTCAGATCACTGTTTATTCAACCCAGAGACTGAGGTATTATGGAGCCACTGTGCTCTGCCCCTGACTGGTGATCTGGGGACTTAACTGTGTACCCAGCTCTTTATCCCGTGTTCCTGAGTTTTCTTCATCTGCTTCATGATAAGGAATTGATTTTGATTCCTTGTGATTACCACCTTGATTTATGGGACCAGTATCTTTTGTCTTCATTGTCTGATCATGTGGCAATCTCTGAAAATAGATTGATGGTTTATAGAGCTCTTATATCTTTGGGAGAAAGACAAAAAATCTGGTTTGTTAGCCTTTTCTGTTTGTCAGCTTGTTTATTTTATTTTATTTTTTTTTTGCTCAAATAAATGAAGACATTTATGCCCAACTGGAATTGTATATTTGGATGAGTAACTTTGAATATGTGTATTTATGCTTGACCTGTGGCTAAATTTTAGAATGTAAGTTATAGTCCTTTTCCCCCTGTACCTCTGTATGTTTGTATGTCTATAACTTAAAAAGGCCTGTTTTACTCACTAGTGTAAATATTTTCTACTTCTAAAGATTTTCCCAAATTCAATTGTGTAATTTTTTAAAGGAGCCCTATTCTAATTAGTTTAAAAGCAAATAAGCATTAATGTTATTTCAATAGAACCAAACATTCCAGAAAATAGTTTAAACATTTAATACCCTTAAATGTAAAAAGTAGAAGTTATTCTTATAACTCACAAATGTTTTAAGAATTCAAGTCACATAGTTTAGGTAAATTTATGGCAAATCAGACTAGTTTAATATATTCAGTTTAGTAATAGCAGTATTATCATCTCTGATTGTCAATTTTAAGTATAATATTCAAGAAGGCTTGTTTTTGTTTTGTTTGAATTTGGGTTATTGTCTCTAAATTTATATAGGCTTGCTAATTGAATAAAGTAGCATTACTTCTGTCAAATGTTTAAGACTATTAAGATTATACATTTTTGAAGCAAGATTCAATAATTATGCTGATAAATTTTGTAAAAGATAGCTTGAAGATGATTTTGAAGATCTTTAGGCAACTAAAACACTTGAACTGGACCTAGTTGGTTTAGCTCAGTGAATTCCAGTCAAGATCACAAAGCCAGGTTATAGGCCTGATCCCTAGTAGGCAGCCAGTCAATGATTTTCTCTCATCATTGATGATTCTATCTCCTTCCTTCTCCCTTCATTTCAGAAATCAATAAAATTATATTTTTAAAAATAAAGCACTTTGAACAGATTCTGAATTGAGGTAGCTAATGGATATTCAGTTTATATCTAAAAGTAATAAAGGATAGGACACTAAAACATTAGTTTCTAAGAATTATTTTAAGTTTTAAGTTCATCTATGTTTTGCCTTATTTTTTTTTTTTTTTGGTGAACAGTGGCTATATAGTATATCTATATATATGTATGTATGACATATAGACCTAGAAAGCTATGGAAAGGAAATTTATTTATTATGCAAAACTAACTAAAATTTGATGGGTGTATTTCTAAAAGCTTCAAAAAGAGCTTTATATCAAATATTGTACTAATGTAAAACTAGAATTTTTTTCTCTCTTTTAAAATGAATAAATACTTTTGGTCTGTCATTAAAAGAGACTATAAAAAATATATCCTTTCCCTTATGTAACCTACCTAGATAACAAAGATTCTGTGTCTTACCAGAATAACTTCTCATGGTTTATATTTATTAATTATATCCTTGATAATTTAAGTAAACAGAGGTTTCTCACTTAGGAAAGACTATGATTCTTTAAAAGTCATGTTTCCTCATGTTTTATTTTGATAATTTTTGTCACTTTGGATAAATGAGTAGTATAATATTATTTCACAGCAACCCATGATTCTAATATATTAATTATTAAAACCTCGTGACAACTTTTGATATTTTGCTTCCTCAAATAAAATTTTAAATGATTATCTATTTTTATATAAGACAAATATAACAAAGTTTTCTATAACCTTGTAAAAATAGAGATACTAGCAATAATGAGCTTTATTTGGTATATTACTTATGGATAAATTGTATGAGAGGAGTTGTAAAATCAAAAGACATGCTAAGCTCTCCCTTGGTTATGTTTATAAGGATAAAATGGCATTAATACAAATAGTTTATAAATTGTATACAGCATGAGAAGTTCTTAGATATTTGTCAATGCCCTTAATGGTATGGGGGGAGGGAATATAATTTTCCTCTGCTCTTCAATGTAGTTGATGGGAAACAGGTTACATGAGACAAACTAAAAGGAGAAAATAACCAATTGATTATGAATGTACATATGGGGGTTCCATACAAATATGGGGCCCTGAGACAAAGCCAAAAGTTGACTATGCCATTCCAGACAAAAGAGAGGAAGGCAGCAAGTTTGAGATCAAGGTTTGGTAGAGTTGGTTTCTTCTAAATTTCCTCTCCTTGTCCATAAAATTAGAGGAAATTGGGACACAAAAGACACCAGGGATGTGTGCACACAGAGGAAAGATCATGTGAGGACAGAGCAAGGAAGCCATCTGCAAGACAAAAACCTTAAACTTATAGTCTAGGGAAGCCAAACATACCAACATCTTGATCTTGGACTTCTAGCCTCCAAAACTGTGAGTAAACAAACTTCTGATGTATAAGCCACCCAGTCTGAGATATTTAGTTATGGCAATATTAGTAAAATGATATAATAATCCTATATAATAAAAGGTTAATATGGTGAAACCAGGTTGCTATGATGCACACTGACCACCAGGGAGCGGATGCTTAATGCAGGAACTACCCCCTGGTGGTCAGTGCACTCTCACAGGAGAGCTCTGCTCAGCCAGAAGATGTGCTCAAGGTTGGTGAGTGCAGTGATGGTGGCAGGAGCCTCTCCTGCCTCTGCAGCAGCGCTAAGGATGCCCAACTACTGGTTTAGGCCTGCTCACCAGGGCCTAAGCCGTCAGTTGAACATCCCCCCAAGGGCTCCTGGACTGTGAGAGGGCACAGGACAGGCTGAGGGACCCACCCTGAGTACACAAATTTTGTGCACTGGGCCTCTAGTAGTAATAATAATAATAATAATAACAATAATAGTAATAGTAATAGTAATGATATTAATAATAGTGTTTCTGTCCTAATGGTCTCTTTTTAAAGGAATGCCACGCATATTAGATTAGGCCTACTCATATTACCACCTTTTACCTCAATTACCTCTTTAAAGGTCACATCTCCAAATTCAGCTACATTTTGAGGTTTTGGAATTACTACTAGGACTTAAACATATGAATTTGGGGTGGGGAAACACAGCTTAGTCCATAATATTTCCTTCTCTAATCTCCTCACTCCTGCTCATTCTATAAGAAACAAGTTGCAATTAACTCTGTCTCAGATTCTGCATTTGAAGAGACTATAACTAAAGCAAATAGTTAAAAGACCTGGAAAAAAAAAAGAGGCATTTGAAAATGTTCTAAAAAAAAATCACAGGAGAGAAGACTGGGAAAGAATGAGGGAGAGGTGTTTGAAAATATAGTGTTTTACAAGTTAAAAAATCAAAGAACAATATGGGTTTTTAAAATAAGGATTACCTTAAATTCTGAGTAGGATAGCCAAAATAATTCATTTATAAATACATTTTATTAGAGCAGATTAAATTGTTCTATAAATAGACCCTAAAAGCTGTTTCTCCCTCAGAAAACCATCCAGAGCAGGTGCTCTTGGTTTATGAGGATTCTTCTTCCAAGAAACAATTTATAGGCCCCTATTCCTACCATTTTGTAGCTCTACCTTTAGGGAGACTTGCTGCCATCCATAACTAGCCACTGAAATGGGAAAGGTCATGAAGAAGACATACATACTTTCTTAGAAGCTGTTTCATTCTAGGGAAATTTGTCCCTTGGTCACATTTAACTGCAAGGGAGGCTGGGAAATATGGACTATTCAGGTGTCTGGCTATAGTATTATTGCTATAAAAGCAGGGAATTATAGATTTTGTGGATACCAAGTGTTTTTGCCTCGTGCATCGTATTGGTGTTACAAATAAAAACTACAAAACCAAAAGCAAAGTAAAAATCCTGAAGATGTATCATGTATCATAATGAGAAATTACTAGTATTTACAAAGAGACAGCAAATAAATGACAAGAAATTTTGCATTCAATTCACTCTTCAAAATTTTGAGTGACTCTCTCACATTGAATTCTATACCTAAATAATCAATATAGAAAAGCGAGAGTGAATTATTTATACTAAGGAAGATATTATTGTATCAAATATATACTAGTGAAAGCTAAAACAAAGTCATGACAAATTTGGGAGTGATTAAGCAGTTGCATCTGAAATGGTTGAAAACAGTAAATATACTTTTACATGTTAAGAACTGGTTTTGTGCTATATTGAGGGATGTGTTGTTTTACATGAAAGTGTTTGGATTTTATCAAATGGTTTTCTGTATTTTTTAAGTCATCTAAATATTATTCTCCTTTAATCTGTTATTGTTTTGAATTATATCAATACATATTCTCATGTGAAATCATATTCCATTTAATTACAATGATATCTTTTAAATATATATATCAAAACTATAAATCCTAAAATGATGAGTACCTCCTTTTAGATGTATATAAATCCCCCTGTGTTCCTGGTAGGAATGTTAAATTATGTACCCACTTTAGAATACAATTTGGGACTTTCTTAAAAAGTTAAGTAGAAATTTATCATATGACCTATCAATTCTACCAGTATGTATCTATTCAAGGAAATAAAATAATATTGCTACAAAAAGGCATATATTAAAATTCTAATAACAACATTACTCATGACAGCCAAGAACTGAAAACAATCTCATGCCATGGTGAATAAAGAAAACATGTATTAGGGATTACTATTCAACAACAAAAATGGTACAAAGTACAATGTGATGAACCTAAAGACAAGTCAAGTCTGAAATAAGCAAAACTTTCTCTCTAAAGGGCCAGACCATAACTTGTTTAGATTTAGCAGTCTATAAAGTTTTTGTTGTAACTACTCAACATTTTGTATTGGGAAAGTAGCCATAAATATTCTGTAAATGAATGAGCCAACACAATTCTATTAAAAAAGTAGGAGTAAGAAAGGATTAGCCTCTGAGCCAGTTTGCTGATTTCTGTGCTAAGAGAAAAAGCAAAGACTTGTACAAAAAGCCATCTAGTGTACAATTCCATATATGAGATGTCCAGAAATAGGAAACCTGGAAATGGGGATTGAGTGTGAAAGGCATGAAAGGGAACTTTTGATGGTGATGAAATTTTCCTAAAACTAGATTATGGGGATGGTTCCAGAATTGTGTAAATTTACTAAAAATCTCTGAGTCGTAAAGTTACATTGGACCAATTTTATGATTTACAAATTGTATACAAAAATTAGCATTTGTTAAATATGTGCAGTAGATATATGATTGTAATTTAATTTGGTGCACTTTCCTATATTCTTAAAATATTTCATAATTAAATACAAAAAGGAAATTATGTTAGGTTCCAAGCCCCCATGCTGAACAGAACTAAATAAAACTCAGATAATTTACATTACTCATTCAGAATTGCATAACCAATTAATGCAGAGTCAAGGTTCAGATTCACGCTTCCTTATGTTCACTTCTTTCACAATGAATTTCATTGCTTTATTTATATACGTGGAGGGGTAAAAACAACATAGAGTTACAACAGAGATTATTCCACTCTTTGTTTTCCATTTTCCCCTTAATGTCTCCATGTTGATCTGCTGGATAAGAAAGTAGCCACAGAAATAAGAGTAAACTAGAAGTTTAGGGAGGTAAATTTCAACATTTGATATGAAAATGCTAACTTTCTGTAGTAATTTTAGTTTCTGATAACTCTCTTTAAATATTTTTTTTGTTAATCTGTAAGATTTTGGATAGACATTTCAATAGAACTCTGGATTTTTATTTTTATTTTTATTTTTAATCATCTTCCTTTAAACACAGTGCAGGTTAGGTACTAATTCAATGATCCAGCTTCACAGGGTTGTGTGTTATGCACAGGGGTGCGTGTAATTCTTTCACCTTTTAAACACCTCCTTACCCTCAAAAAAAGGCTCTTTAGTTCACCCCAGTCTGCACATGTTTTAAAAGTTCTATAATTATTTAAAGGTTAGAATATGCCAGAACATTAAAACAAAAATTTGTTGGAAATTTCACTATTTATGATAGTTATTTATTATATTCATATGATTGCTTTGTATTTATATGTTTGCCTTTGACCTTTATTTAAATTGGGAAACGTTTTTAGTGTGATTTCTTTCTATATTGATTTATATAGTTTGTTTCCTTGCTGAGTTCTTGCCTATTTCTCTTGAAGGCTACTACAAACCATGACATTTAGCAATCTGTATCCCAAAAATTTTGTGCCCAAATCATTTTTCTAAAATTTGTAAGTGGTTTGTTTGCCCAAATTTTGTGTATTAGTCTTCAAAAGGGAAAGAGGAAGGCTTAGGAAAAACATGAATCGATTTCTGTGATCTCAGCAATTGTGTTTCCTACTGAGTAGACTGAGAGCTATGCAGAGGGAATGAGATTTGGGGCATGTTTGGAGCGATTTTTCACTTCATACTTCTCATCCCTCTCTATTAGGAAGTAAAAACACAAAATTAAATGAAACAAACAAGCAAAGAACATTAAAATCAAATAAATGCAAATCAGGAAAATGTGTCCAGGTGGTCAGGAGGAAGTATTTAACATTTTATAGAAAAGACCCAGGCTTATTTAGTGCCAAGCTGAGTTAAATGGAATAAAGTGCTATTACTCATGCTATTCTATTAGGTAGGATTTGAAAGTACTACTGCAGGAGATTAGATCAAAGAAGATGCCAATGCTTGCCAACTTTCATCTAAGTTGTTTATTTTTACTTTGCTCTTTTAACTATGTATGTATATGTGTATAAAATCATATACATATGAACATTTATGATATTTTAAATTGGTTTTAAATTGTTCTTATGTGCTAAGGATGTTTTGTAGTTTGGATAGCCAAAATTTAGTGACTCAGCCCTGTGTTCCAGCAATACTTCTTAAAGCTAGAGGGCATTCTTTTTGACTCTCCAACACAAGAAGGATATGGTGACTTTGAATCCTCTTTACATAGTAAAGAAGCTTTAAAATATTAGGTCAGATTAACTGGCAGTGACTTTTAAAGAAAAACAAAAACTAGAAAAGAATACACAAAACTTTGGTTTTCTGCTGAATTTTAAGTTTATCTATGGGAATGGGAAGATGTCATGATTTTGGACACCCCATTAAACTGCTTCCTGGATGAATTTGAAGGGGGTAGCAGTAAATTTACAAAGTTGGGAGGTGGTTTTCCCCCAAGCTGGAGAATTTTTCATGCTAGTTGTAATGTATATATCTGACTAAAGAGCTTTTGCATAAACATAGTGGGGAAGGTGGTAGACAATGATCTTAGCCACATAAGTGCCAAGTTTGTCTCATGACATATTCACTGTTTTGCACCAAAAATGTACTGCTCAACTTAATTGCCTGTATTTTTTTTTTAAGTTTCAATATTGGTTACTTTTTAAAGCGTTTTATTTATTTACTTATTTTACTCTACCACAGGCACTATGTGAAGCTTTCATATACATGCATACCCTAGAGATGTTGTGGGCTCAGTTCCTCACCACCACACTAAAGCTGGCCTCAAAATAAACTGAGTCTCAAAGTGATTTGAAATATTTTTAAAATTAGTTATTGATGAAAGAGAGAAAGAGAGAGAGAGAGAGAGATCAATATATTATTTGTATTATTTCACTTATTTGTGCACTCACTGGTTGATTCTTGAATGTGCCCTGACTGGGGATGATTGCTCCATAGCCTTTAGCTTTCAGCTCAAGGGAACTACCTGGCCAGGGTGGGCAATTTAAAATCTTTTTGCTGGTGGAGGGCTTTTTGTTCAATTTGTAAAACATGCACCATCTGTGACGTGCAATTAAGCAAAGCACAATAAAACAAGATATGCCTGTATGTTCATTCATTTCATTCTTCCAGTGATTCTAGAAGGTAGGTCCTACAGGCAGTCCTCTGGTTATGTCGGACTCGACATATGTTGTTTAGTGGTTACGTCACCAATCTCCCATCTATTTATATATATAAAAAACTACCATCATTTCGATGTGTGGACATATGTGCTTTATGTTTTTTATTATCTACTTACCACAAGTAAAAGTCAGGAATTGGTATCTTTCTTTTCTTTTTTTTTTTTTTACCGAGTCACTTCATTACTGCTGTGTATGTGCTCCATGTGAGTGACTAGGAGCTTATGCAAGTGGGTTCCAACTTCCGGTGAAAATTGCCTTAACGTGTGCCATAGGAACAGATTTCCCATGTAACCTGAGGACCTACTGTATTTTATTCTAATTTTACAGATTGGGAAATTGAGGCACCCAGAAGTTAAGTGACTTGTCCAAGTTCATTCCAATCTTATGAGGTGGAGAAAGAATAAACATAAAGGTTTTAACCTAATTTTGCATAAATTAAAACATTTTTATAATAAGGAATATTTGAAAGGAATCCATTACCAGCCCTGAAGGCTGTATTCAGATGGGCATCCCCACTATGTTTGGAACAGTGTAGGGTATTCAGAGATGTATATATTCTTGGTAACATTTCCTAAGAGCACACTCCTCCGAGTGCACAGGCCTCAGGTGCTTTTCAAAAACTAAAGCTGCCTCACCTTTGCCATTTCTCTGACTTGTAAAAGGGAATTTTTCTCTACGAAAGTATCCTTCACTATAGTGTCTCTGCATCCTCCACTCCCAATACCACACACACACACACACACACGCATGCACACACACACACACACACACACACACACACACACACACACACTGCTCCACTCCAATCCATATCTCTGTGTATAAATATGTGAGTGGATGTGCCAGGCTGTCATGCAAACTCATTTGCTCTGGAAGACTTTTGTAAAGAATCTCACCTCATTCCAATTAGCAGATCTTGACCCAGCAATTTGTCACTGAAATTGAAGCCTTGAAGACATTGAGAGGGACTTTCTCTACCATAGGTCTGTAGGCTGCTCTGCTCCTGCCATCCATGTCAGTGGGCCAGATAACCAGCATGTACGAGTCCAGATTCTTTGACCCCCGACTAATCAGAAAGGAAGCCTGGACAATGAGAGCAGATTAATGCAGATCTGGAGATGAGCCTGCACGGACATTGAGCTTCTCACTCTGGTCAAAAAGCAATGAGACTCTTTCAAGGGTGGTGGGGTCAGTACTTACTGCTGATCTCCATAGCCCTTAGCTTCCAGCTCAAACCCATCATATTATATAAACGCCATTATTCATGTAAAATTGCCAAGCCCTTCTGCAGCACAGCTCTGCAGTATTTGACTCTGTGACCTATTCTTAAAGTGACTCGTAGGGGTTGACTCCATGCTGTGTACAGAGAACATTTCCCCCCCTGTATTTGTTAAACTTATTTCAGTCATTAACCTCTTGCTGTAACCCTTTGATCTCTCTTTTCCACTGGTTTCAGCATCCGAATGAGAAATAATTGACCTGTTGTCTGGAATCATCCTAATAGGAAACCTCACAGTGAAGCTTGCTTAAGAAGCAATTTTCCTGGTTGGGCATAAGCTCTCCTGACAAAAACCTTGCCTTCCTGTTCTCCTCACCAGGGGGCCAATTTAAGTGCCCTAAACTGTCCAGCTACTTGACAAGTCATTCCACAGTTTTCTTCAGAGAGGTAAATGGCCACACATCTGGGGGTCTGCGTCACATTCTCAGCTCTTCACAGAGTCGTCTGACCACGTTCTCTGTAATAAAAAGGATGGGCAGTATTTTCAAAGAGAGAGTTAAAGCATCTTTTGCCAGCCAAAGTCCTTGCCTGAGGAGAAGGCATCCAAGAAAGGAGAACATGCTGGAGCCAGAGCTGACAGGGCCCAGCCGTGTCCACCGGCAGATGGGTCAGTGGCATGAGGCCAGGCCACTGGGGTCAGTCGCTGGATGCCAGATCTTCCCTCCTTAACCTGAAAGACATGCAAAAGTCCTTTGAAAGTGTCCATACAGGGCGCTTGGCAGAGGCACAACGTCCTCTCAACATTTTGGACGGCCACTGCACCACATTCTGTTAGTGGGAGAGGGGGGAGGCACGCTCCTTTGGCACCAGTGATTGATTGATTCATATTTGCAGGAAAGAAGTACTTTTATTCTGCAAGTATTTCAGTCTTTTCAGAAACTTTAACATTTTCTAGACTGTAGTTACTTAACTTGTCAAATTAGGAAAATGGACTAGGGCCAGTGATTCCTAAAGGCTCAACCCAGAAAACAATAGCATCAACACATCATTGGGAAACTTACTAGAAATGCCCATTCCTAGGTGCCACCCTAGATTTAATAAAGCAGAAACTTTAGGGCTGCTTATTTCCTGACATATTTTAGAATCTATTTCCTTCTAAAAATTACTGGGCTTCATCCCCCTGTGTGAGCTCATTGTGTCTACACCTCAGCTACTTTCAAAATAGCTCCCTGATGAGCTGTGGTTGATAAAGCTTCTAAACATCTCTAGAGCAAAATAAAAACCTCCAGACTCCCAGGATTCCTAAGAAAACCAAGGTATGAAAATTAAGGTTATTTGATGTGGGGATGTTTGAGTGTGAGTGTGTCTGTGATGATGGTAAAGCTGAACAATTGATTACTTAGACTATATTATACACTTGCCATATGTAATCGCCTACTCAGTTTTCTTATAAGTTCATCAACCCTCAACTGATTTGGGTTTAAAAAAATTTACTTTTCTATCTATATATAGTCTTGAGTTAGCCTTGATAATTACCAGGTATTAGGTTATGAGGCTCACAGAAATACTTCTTATGTTCTCTGGGGTTCTATAACCCTTCTGGCATCAGTGAACTAGGAAACCAAGATCTCACAACTACCGTTAGGGGCACTTTGGGGTAGGTGATGCAGTTGAGCTACTTGTAGGCCATAAAATGAACCCATTTTTCTTGGCTTGGGATGAATTTTATGAGCCTGTTCTCACTTAGATTGTTGGTTGGTAATGCCATTAAAGAATGCAGGGATCTGGGAATTGAATAAGTCAGGCAAAAAACTTGATGTTTTTATAAATTTTAGGACCTAGATATTGTTAATTCTAGCTTAGTAAGGAACGACTAACCATTCAATACTTAATATATAATATACATTAAATTACTTTTGCTGAAAAATGCAGTTTTTTAAAACTTGTTTAAATTGTAAAACCTTTAAACTTTTAAACTTTTAAAAGAAAGTTAGTGCTTAGTTCTCTCTCACATGTTATTTCTTCTGACTTCTCACTTTTTTTATTCCCTTTTACACATCACACATTTCTCCTGAAAGCCTCTGGAGATTTTTTCCAGATTTCTTCCTCTCACTGTAGTGCATGGCCAGGCCCCCTGCACACCCATCTCCTGATGAATTCCATTCTAGATAGATCTTCCTTTCCCCTCTGGTTCCTTTCTATCAGAAGGATTGGTATTTTTTTCCTCCCTGCCTCAGTGCCAGCTTTCTTAAACATTACTAAGTAGTTTTCCTAACTATATTAGTTTCCCTATTCAAATGGGGCATATTGAACCCCACTTTGGATGGGGTATTTTTCTTAGACTCAGGGATACTCAGAGAAGCAGGCCATTGTAAGAGTGACTGCAGGGATAAGTCTACATCCCAGGTGGTCAGAGAAGGCATTCTCTCTAGGACTACATCTGAGATGAGAACACAATGCTGAGGAATCAGCCAAGTGGACATCTTGGGAAGAGAACTCTGGGGGCAAAGGAAGCTGCCAGATCACAGCTGCTGAGGTAGGACTAAGCTTCTCGGGTTAGAGGTAAAGCCAGAAAGCCTGCAAGGGACTGGGAGGGTCCTGAGTGGGTAGAGATGAGGGAGGGTAAGAATGAAGGGTCAGAGCTGCAGGTCAAGGTAAGTACTTTGGATATTATACTAAGTACTAGGTAAATCTGCTGGAGTGTTTCCATTAGGTGGCATGTTTTGAGTTGGAAGATGACTCTGGTTACTGGTGGAGGAGGATGGCAAGGGATAAGTAAAGACAGTGTATGACCATTTGAGAGTATAGTTAAAAAAAAAAAAAAAAAAAAAAAAAAAAAAAAAAAACAGGTAAAGTGCAATGATGGCTCAGCGAGTTTGATCGCTGTTGCAGGAAGTGGCCAGGTTCAATTAGGTATTTACATGTAGACTCCTTAAATCTGAAATGCCTTAACCCGAATGAATGCCTTGCTCATGATGCAATTCAATTTGGGGCACATTAGGGCAGGTGTGTTTTATAATCCCTCAAATAATACCCATAGGTGGATTGAGTGCACTGCTTAATGCTCAGTAACTCACTTAGCCAAATCCATCCTTTTCCTCATCTGCGTGGCAAGCAAAGGCTAATTATGCTTGCAAAAATGACTGCAATTTACTGAGAAATAAATAACAAAAGGCAAATTGCAAAAACAAATAATGGGTAGATAGAAATAAAGAAGAAAGTAAAAGTAAACCAGGTGGCTGCAAGCAGACTTACGTCTTCCAGGTCTCATGCTCCCTGGTCTGCCCCCAGCCTACAGTCCAAAGGCACTTGCCCAAATGAAGCCCAAACCCTGTAAACTTGGGCTGACCTTCCTGTCACTTTCAATACAACCACAATCACGGCAGCAGTCCCTGTAGCAGGAGCCATTTTTCCCTCCCCTCTATGGCAGTGAACACAGAGGACAAATGTGTCATTAACTATTTGCAAATGATCAGTTACCCACTGCAGCTGTATACTCACCAGACAGCCATGCCAAGCACAGCTGCTCAGCTGGGCCAGCCCAGTTTGGCTGTGCCACTCACCACCCACCCTTGCTGCCCCCAACTGCCTCGGGAAGAACAGGGCAGGCCAAAGCCTCCACTGGCAGGTTGCACTGGACTTTCCCCTTCCAGAGGATCGGGACCTTTCCACTTCTCCAGGTCTCCTCGGACCACATGGTGAGATTGGCTGAGAGGAGCTTGACCAGCAAGCAGCCTCACCTCCCAGGATGGTGCTGCCTGAAACTGAGAGGTGATAATTCTTCAGAGGCCACTGGCCAGTGCCTACAAAAGGCAGCCTCGCTGCTGCCTGGGTCCTCCAGCCACATTTTTTTTTTAAACAAGCAGCTTTGTGCTTTCACTCATTAATTTGCACCAGCTTCTAAAGGTCAACGACCTGGCAAGTGGAGATTCACAAATAACAGGTGCAGAGACTCTGCTGCCTGCCTCCATGGGACACCGCTCTGTCACTTTTATTTACTGAATCAATCCACCAGTGTCCAGCAGGAGAACAACAGCTAAATGCCCATTAATTGTGGGCTGATGTGCAGATGAAACAAATCTCCAAAGGGACTGTAAACCTTTGTTCCTTCACCTCCTCCTGCTCTTTCTATGGGATTAGCAGTAAATCATTCAGCAGACTCATCTTCTTATTATACATTTACCATTAGGGATGTCTCAGGGGAGCTGGCTCTAACCTCCCCATCTCTCTTCCCCTCTATTCTTCCTTCCCTCCCTCTAGCCCCTCCGCCCCCCTCTTTTCTTTCTTTGTCTTCATCTTTTTGTATCTCTTCTGTCTTTCTGGCTCTATTTTTTTTCTCTTATACACACATAAGCTCATCTCCAAACATAAAGGCCTTATTAAAGTTACCTTGCTGCTCCAGGGAATGACATTTTCTACCCATGCCCACATTCATCTTTGCCCTTTTCCTACATGTGTACATGTAGACACAGAGTATGGATACAGCTGGGATTCCTATGGAATAAAAGAAGGCAGAGAAAGTTTTCTTCAAAAGGAATTATTTTTACTTCCTCAGTCCTGTCATTCTTTAGAAAAGCTCTTTAACTCCTCAGAGTCCAAAAGGAGCTTAATTAAACTGTAAAAGGGAATTCCAAAGTAAGCAATTGACAAAGAAGGAAAATAATGAATCTGAGCTCTGTCAAAGAGCCTAGGGAATGTACTGGGAGATGTTTTATTATCTTTAGGACATGCATCGCACTGACTTGGCCCCTGGTGGCCAGCCATTGGTGCAGTTTGATTTGAGAGGCATTAGGGAGGCAACCCGGAGCCTCACAATGAAACCCCAAATTTGTCTCATGCTGAGCACAGGTCCATACTAGATTTCAGTCCATTTTACATCTTTGCACTAAGCATCATCTTTTTCATTTGTCCTTTAAAAATACTGTATGTTTATGGACAACAGGGAGGTGAGGGCATACATGGGGATGTATGGGATGAGAATGGGGGGATGGTGACAATTATGTGATGCCATAATCAATAAAGAAATTTAAAAAATAAAAAACTGTATATTTTATGTCAACTATTTTGTGACATAAAAATTTCTTTCTGCAGGCATAATAGGATTTAGAGAACAAGAGAGAACAGGTAGAATGAATGGGAGTGAAGTGGTTTAGGGCCCAGAGAAAACTTGTCCTCAACAGAGAAATGGTGCAGGAAAATCAATATAGAGGGCTCAAAAAAGGTAAACTTTCCATACTTCATAATAGGGCTAAGAAATATTTCTGTGAGTAAGTTCTAATAAATCCAGTCTCTGGAGTTGGGGAAGAGGGTGTAATTTACACCCTTAATGATTGCTGCTATTAAAAAAAGTCCAATTACTGATAGACAGAAGCGCATGTCTAGTGAGTTATTTAAGGCATACATTTTTGTACATGAATGGCATAGCACATTGCCTGTGACACAGGAGAAAGCAAAACTATCTTGCACACGTGTATATTGAGGGCTATAGGCATTCTCAGATGGACTTTTCTGGCTATGCAAAATTCAAAGAATCTAAAGAATAGCCATCTTTTAAAAATTTATTGAAACCATTATTAGGGTTTTACTGTTTCCCTAATAATGTTTGTAAGTGTTTTTTGGAGGAGAAACATAGGATAGTGTTAAGAATATTGTTTCTAAATCTAGATGTCCTCGGTTTATATTTCACCTCTTCCATGTATTCATTGGGACCCTGCATATATTGAACTATCATTAATGTAGTCACCAAATACTAAGGATGTATGGTTTCTAGAGCTAAAACAATAAACAGAATGATGGTTCTGCTTCCATGAGACTAACAGCTTATAGGACAAATCCTGATTTTATGACACGCTAGGAGGTACAAGATGTTGCAAGACAGGATCATTCAGTTTTCACCTACCAGACAAGGGTGAGTAGGTAGCAGTATTTTCCACCTCTGCAGGGTGGGGTGTAAATTATTATAGTTATAGTTATGCCCAGGATTTTATCCCTTTGCTCTCAGCATGACTGGGTAGAACTCAGGCTGGATGAAGATCCAGAGATAATTGTTTCTACTGTGAGTAGCCTCCTCATTTTACTTCAACGTTTTGCTTATTTGTTTTTATCATTTTCTAGATATACTACTTTATGAAAGTGTTTGGAAACAACAGAGGTAATGGAATACTTTACTGATAAATTGATTATTATGCTGCAATCTGATGACTAAATACTGAAAAGCTCAGAGCAGGCATTAAGGGTGAGTTCTAAGCAGAACATGCTTGCTGGTCTGGGAAACAATTGATTAGGATTTCTCCAAAGAGAGTGGAAAGACCCATGACAGGGATGAAGATAATAGTGTAGCAAGGGATAAAAGGAGGGTGAGAGGAGGTGGAGAAGTAGAAATCTTAGGGGGAAAAAATGTTCATTTCTCTCCTTAAGATGTGATAGAACCAGCTATAGTTAGAAAACCAACCAACCTAGATAATTGTGGAAACCATCAATTTATTTAATACTTCATTTGCCAGAGAAAAATTAAAAACTTATCACATTCGATGTATTTGATGCTGACAGACAAGACAGACAAAGTTTCTGCTCTCTTGAAGTTTATAATCTACCTATGTATTCAGCATACACATTAGTGCATGTAAGAGCCTATGAAACAGTGTCCTACCCTGCTGTCAGAAAGCAGGAAAAGGTCTGAGAAGCAATGTGTAAGGGTAGATCAGAAGTAAGTCTACCAACAATACCTGAGAACTTAGGAAAAGTTTCAACTTCCTGGCAATTAGGGAGCCAATCAATCCTGAAGTTTCCCCTTCATTTCATGACACCATCAAGACACAAACCAAGCTTTGACAGGGTGAACTTTACTTACAGCCCTTTTTGAAAAATCTCCTGGGTATCTCCACATATATTTCTGCCTCAGCACCATTAAGGGATTGGGCATGAATATTCTTTAAATCTTTGATCATTTCAAGAAGGTAGGACGGGATAGGAAGAGTTTTTCATGCTGCAAATTCTTATGTCATTGTGCAATGTAATACATAACGCACCTGTCATTTTCACAGGAAAAAAACCAGTTGCCTTTTAAAAATTCAGCCCTAAGGGTCTCTCCTGTGATATATGACCAAGAAGATGGATAACTAGGGGGACTCTTTGAGTGAAAGAATCCTGGGTTTTATTGCTCTCGGATGTAGCCACCTCCAGAGCTGTGGAAGGAGTTGCTATTTAATTAGAGAGATTAAACCAGAAATGTATTTTTCTCCTAACAAAAGAAAAAGACTAGGGCTCAGGGGAGTTCTGGGTGACTATAGCCTGCCCAGAGGCAGGATTTGCTTTTTTAAAACGACTCATCTATATTTCTGGATTTGGGCTGTCTATATTCACCTTGTTTTATTCATACTGATAAATAACTGTCCAGTGTCCAGACTTATCTGTCCTCACTTATGTGGTTCAGCTTATAATAAAAGGCCTCTAGATTTCTCAATAGAAAAACCATTATAGAAGTACCTGTTTATATAAACAAGTATAGAAAAAACATAACTACTTATTTTTCTGAGATGCCAGGAAGATTTCAATTTGTGAAGTATGTTTTTCCTTGACATCTGCTTTCTCATCATTGAGAAAAGAAGCAATATACAGATTTAAGATACACAGGAGCTACAGGTGAGGATAATGCACACAATGTTTGAATGGGAATACCTATTTCAAGGGTGTTGCAATGTACTCAACGGGTACAGAGATCATTCTCAGTTTTGAACGAGCCATTGCCATCCTCCAGCCTTTGCTTTCATAAATTAACAATGATAAGATAAAAAGCAAATCCAGTACAATGGACCTGAGCACATGTCCATGATGTTGGTACATGAATGAGATCCTTGTGCTGATTGGGATTTCAGAGTAGCCCAGATGGCCTGGAGGAAACTCAAAGGATAGAAACATACTGTATTTTTCGGACCATAAGACGCACTTTTTTTCCCCCAGAAGTGGGGGGGAAAAGTCCCTGCATCTTATGGTCCAAATATAGCCTACACATATACTGTAAAAAAAAAAAGTTTTCTTACTTGCCCGGCTCTGTGTGGTCTCTGTGTGCTTGCCCGGCTCTAAAATGGTTCTAAATGCTGCTGTTTACTTTACAGGGTTGATTACATGTGTTTATGACTGTGATGTTGGGTTTTAATGCACATAAAATATTTTAGGACACTATTTGTTTCAGAATCTTTTTTTCTTCATTTCCCTTCTCTAAAAACTGGTGCGTCTTATGGTCCGGTGCGTCTTATGGTCCGAAAAATATGGTAGTTGTAATGGATGCCATCTTGCTGCAATAGGAAAAGAATTCCTATTCTTTGTCACCAGTGAAGTCATTCAACACTTCATTTCAACCAAAAAACCTATCTTCATGCCATTTAAGACCTCTTACTAGGTAACCTCACCTTATCTCTTTAACCTCAGCTTTTGCTTCTGCTCCAGCTATGTCTAATAATCTAATGCTGATAAAACCTTTGCTCTTGTTTTAACTACTGCGTACTTTAAAATTTCCGGGCCTTTGTAAGTAATGTTCCCTTGACTCATATTTCCCTTTTGTTGTTATTCTTGGTCTTCTGCTATCAAATTTCAATCTATCTAAGAATTCAGTACAAATACTGCAACCTTTTTAAAAATAAACTTTATTGTTGAAACTATTATAAGTGTCCTCTAATTTCCCTATTGACCCCATCTTGCCCACCCTTCTCCCCATCCCAGGCCTTCACCACACTATTGCCTGTGTCCATGGATTATGCATGTATACACATACAAGTTTTTGGTTGATCTCTTTCCATTTTAAAGAACATTTCCAAGCCTCTCAATTAGGCTTAGAACTTCCACTTCTACAAGATGATGTTGGTGTCCCCATTTTAGCAGTACATTTATTTAATGAATATTTGTTGAACAACTATTAAGTGCCAGGCACATTATCACATCAAGCATGCACAATACTTCAATTAATTTTTCGGGGGATATATCTTTTTCCACTAGAATATCTTTATAATGGACCAAATTCTAATTATCTATATATCCCAAGGACCTAGCATGGTTCCTGTTTTTAAATAAAGTATTTAATAAATACCTGATTTATTAATTGATTGACTAGATCTATTTTATGATGTTCTGATTATGGACCCATTAATATCATCTGCATCCCTTGTTATCACACTACTGACCTCTTAAGTACCCCATGTATGAAGTAGTTTGTAAAATTATTTATTCATCCATGATCAAATTTTGAGTACATAATTCAGATCTTTTTAGTAATCTCTTGTTTTCTCATAAAGCCTTGCTTGTTCCTTCTCCTCTAGGCCATTTCCTTAGAGGTCAGTCATTGTGAACCAATTTTCCCTCCTGGGTAAATGAAGTAGTAATAAGGGGTTAAAGAGGACCATTTGAAAATTTTTTAAAATTACATATTTTTCTTTACACTATGGAACTACAAGGAGTGGTGAACCATATGATAGGACATTTATATTTCAGCTTGAACTAGTTGCAGTTTACAGAATTCAAGGATTTTATATTTGAAGAGACTTTTCAGGTTACTTAATCCCACATCCACCTCAGGCTTCTAGTTCATCCCTGACAGAACCACCAAACTCTGATTTCTTCCAAAGAGGGAGGCTAGCATTGTTTTAAGACACTTTACGCCATTTTAATGTTTTTAAAGTATTTTCTTTTGCTGTTTGTATGTGATCAAAAGTCTGTTGTCTTCAAACTTTCTGGTGCTATAAAGTCATTAGAATAAATAATAGTGTGTCATAAGGTGCAACGTTTTTTAGGAACATTCTCCCACCTTAGAAAAAGGTTGTTGAGGTGAACTTCAAAGTCAGCGTGCCAGTGTTCAGGCTGGGCTCCTCTCTAGTTTTGCTCCTATATGGCCCAAGGTACAGGCAAGAGCTAAATAAAAGTCTTAAAGGTAATCAGTAACTCTGCTGGTATCTTCTCTGTTGTACCACTGGAAGCTCCAGCTCACCCCCTCTGGGTAATGAACTTGCCTTTTTCATCTTGGTAATGGGAATATTTTACTTTCCTGTGTCAAGTAATCAACACTTACAGAGTGCCCACTGTGGCAGAGCTCTGTTCTAGGCTCAGTGGAAGCATTAACCAGGCATCCATGGCAGTCATAACTCTTGTAGCAGGAGCTTGCATTAAAGAGGGAGTATGGAGTATGAC
The DNA here is from genome assembly GCF_964339955.1 of Pipistrellus hanaki. Taxonomy (NCBI): domain Eukaryota; kingdom Metazoa; phylum Chordata; class Mammalia; order Chiroptera; family Vespertilionidae; genus Pipistrellus; species Pipistrellus hanaki. The sequence goes on from NC_140508.1 coordinate 77,730,836, forward strand.
ACTCAATTTCTCATTCTTACTATTCTTTCTGTCAACTTTGTGGAGCATTCTACCAAGGTCAATAGCATATCTGTACTGGAAATCTCTGGGGCTTAGGTTACAGATTTTATTTTAAAATCCTTTAAGGTACAGCCAAACTATTGTTTCCCATAATACATATGCACGATGACTGAATGTTCTAGCTTTATGGAAAAAAAGGCAAGCCTCCAACCTGACTTTGTCACTCAGCTGAGATCATTTCTAGTTACATCAGAGTCCTTAACCCAAGGGCCACAGATCCATATTATGTCTACAAATGGCCATCATAATTTAACCCTCCCAGAAATGACATACAAATTAGCATGTATAGTATGTTTTTGAGAATAGGGGGGATTCAAAACTTTCATCCAAAAATAAGTACTAAGTAATAGCTATATCAAGTTTAAAGAAGATAAACATGTACATTCTCTATTTCTAATAATTGTTTATCTCTCCTTTTGTGGCTTTATTTTATTTTTGTTCAGTACCCAAAATACAGAATTAAAAAAACAAACAAACAAAAAAAAAAACCCAAACCCCAAAATTGAGAAGAAAAAAAAAACATAAACAACAACAAAAAATGTTTTGTAGAGCTTACCATTTTACAATCCTATGAAAATATTGGAAATAAATTAAAAACAGACTTATTCAGGCCTTTAAAGCAAACTGATGTTTATTTGAAATTAGGTTCTAGATCATTATATATCCGTATTGACCTTTGGGGGCCCTGTCATTATTGTTTACCAGTTGAATATACATAGATCTTTAAATGGAACAAAAAGTAGAAAAGGAAAAAAAAAATGGAGTTGTGGTTAAAGATAGTGACCAAATAGGTCAACTATCAAAGCTTTGCTTGATAGATATTTTTCCTGTGTTTTATTATTTCTGGGGCCTGTCAGTTGCTCTGGGGACAGAGAAACAGTGTGCTGTTATGAGTTTTCCCAAGGAGGAGGGGAAAAGGCAGTTAAAAGGCTTTTGAGTTCAACAAATGTGTCCTGAGAGCCAAATGGAACAGGGATGAAATCCAAGCTAAAGCCTGTGGGGAATAATTTGCTGTTAGCAGCATCTGGGAAGGAAGTGTGGCAACCGCTATAGAGTTTTGTTTAGAGAACAAATGGAAGAAAAGGGGCTTTAAAAAGGTAGGTTTGGAAGGCAGGGAGGGGGGGAGGGAGAAAGTGACGGAGGCCTCCGATGAGTTTGGGGATTTAGGAAGGAGATTTAATAGACTGAATAGCAAGTCACCACTAAAGAAGTGAAAACCTGAGCGAGAGACATCAGTAAGCACACACGGTGTTAGTGCATGGGCTGTGAACCTAAAAACAAACCGAAATTAAATAGCTTATTATTCCTCTGGCTGCTTCTACCACCAATACTGTGTTTTCCCTCAAGAACTGACTTTTTGAAAATCTGTATTAATCATGGAGACCAGTGTTTGCACTTATCTGTGGGCGACCTATTGTCCAAGCTGCCTTAGCACTTACCTCACCTGATTCCTGGAAGCAGGCTGGAGGGAGACTGAGCTGAGGTATGTGAGGTGGGCCAGCTGCAGGAGGCCCTCTGACCATGACCTAGCAGTGATTCCCGGGCTCCTGTAAGGCAGAGCTCCCTGTTCTCATGTAGACAGTTTCTTTAACTGGCAGGTATCACAATATCAGTGTTTACATATATTGGCTATTTTATATAGATGTTGTCATGTGGTCTAAATTTCAGTTGTCACCGAGTTTATATACTAGGAAGAGGTAGTCCAATATTTGAATCTGGATCTATTTGCAGAACCTGGGCTTTCCCATTATGCAAGCACTTAGTTACAAAGAAGTTAAGTTATAAAACTAAAATTTCTATCATAATAACATCAACAGGAGATGTTTTAGATATCTGATTATATATATATATATATATATATATATATATATATATATATATATATGTGTGTGTGTGTGTGTGTGTGTGTGTGTGTGTGTGTGTGTGTGTATATATATATATATGTATGTATGTATATATATATATGTATATATATATATGTATGTGTATATATGCCTAAGTGACCAAACAGTGGAACGAATGAGACTGAATGGCCAATTGCTATGATGCACACTGACCACCAGGAGGCAGATGCTCAATGCAGGAGCTGCCCTTTGGTGGTGAGTGAGCTCCCACAGCCAACCTCCCATGGCCCTCCAACCTCCCGTGGTCCCTCCCCATGTTGGCCAGCCCTGATCATCCCTGATCGGGACTGGGTGAGATGGCCCTGATTGCAAGCCAAGCTGAGGGACCCCACCCATTCACAAATTCTTGCACTGGGCCCTTTAGTATTTTAGATTATTGACAATACCTTTTATTTATTTTAATTCTTTAATCTGATGCCAAGAATTTTTGAAACCATCCATGTTATATTTTAGTTTTTAAAATAACCCCGTAGAGCCTCTTTGATTATTAGTCCCATTTGACAGATAAGTTAATAAGAGTTTGTTGTTGTTTTTTTTAACTTATAAACTGTTATAGAACTAGTGATGAAGGTTATATTTATAGACTATTCAGAACCCAAATTCTTACCAAAGTGACTCATGTAAAAATTGGCAACCTCAGAATTTTCAAAAAACAACAACTGATCAGGATGACAAGTTAAGTGGCAGCTAGGATTGTTTATGCCTAAAGAAACTCGGAAGTTCTTTGACATGTATTTATATTCAACATGACAATTTATATATCTTTGATGCTGAATAAAAAGGGTAGCATTATAGGTTCATATACATGTCTTTTTCCTAATTCTTTGAAGCAGCATTTTCATCTTTTCAGTCATCATCATCTTGATAATAACCTAATGCACATTGCCCTTTATATATTTCTAAATAGCCTCATGTACAATATCTAATTTATCTTTCACAAATTATCTTTGATACACAGTGTTATTCCCAGTTGCGACATAAGGAAACTGAGATAGAAAGGGTAATAAGACCCATGAAAGCTAATGAAATTATAACCTGAATATCTCCAATGACTCACTCCAATCTGTCAAGATTGATTTTTCTCCACTTCTGAAAAATATACAAAACAAACAAACAAAACCACAGGCATTTCTCTCCCCTACTCCTCCACCAGTAAGAGGAGTGTCTGAAGTTCACAGTATGCACAGAGGGTAGTGAAAGGCAAACCAGATGGCAGAAGAATAAAAAATAATAATATTTTAATTGTTCTAAGTTTTTAAATTTTAATGCTTTCACTTAGAAAACATGCTTTGGAATTACTCTGTACAACCTAGAGTTTATTGGCAGAAATTAATAGATATGATGGTCATATCCTCTGATCTCAAGAATTTGAAAGTCCATGAGTAAAGTAGATACAGGACCAAATCACAGAAACACAATATTGCAGTAGAGATGCCAAATAGGGCTATGGAAAATGAACAATGAATTCTGTCTCAGATATCTAGGGAGTCTTCAGAGAGGAGAGGGTGTTAGATTTAGGACTTGGGATATTATTGGTAATTCACCAGGTGGAAGAGGTTGTAAGGACACTAGGTGATGATACTAGTGTGTGCGAAGAAAGGCACAGGTGCATGGATGTTTCCCAGGTCATCTCTCCTGATAAGAAAGAGTTCCATAATAATTAGTGTCTGAGGCACAACCAACCCTAATTTGTTACTCCATTTTATAAAATGACTTGAGAATATAGGCCTGCATATCAAGAGAATATTCAATTCTGTATTCCTGACTTGTCACTAATTGGCTATGTGGCCTGAAGGGAGTCACTTTCCTTCTTAGGATCTCTGTTTCCTTATCTGTGCAAAAAGGAGAGTTGGACTAAGTTCTATAAATATTTTAGTATCAGTGGAAAATCGTCCAAATTATTTTCTCTCTACCTATTCTTTTTTTTTAATACATTTTTATTGATTTCAGAGAGGAAGGGAGAGAGAGAGAAACATCAATGATGAGAGTCATCAGTCAGCTGCCTCCTGCATGCCCCACACTGGGGATGGAGCCTGCACCCAAGGCATGTGCTCTAACCAGTAATCAGACTGTGACCTCCTGGTTCATTGGTCGATGTTTGGCCACTAAACCTTGCCAGCCAAACCCCCAAAGATTCTTCATGTGAACATCTGATTATTGGACCCAGGTGTTTTATAATTCTTATAAATTGAACAAATACTGAAAGCTCAGTGGCCTGGAACATTCACTATGCCACCTGTGTGGCAGGCTGCCCTTCTAACAGTGGTCCAAGAAACGACCTACTGGCTGCACTGACCACTTCTATTGCCTTCAGTATTTTAGATACAGAATTTTGTGAAACTTTAGTAAGCCAATAAATTTCTCAGAGTGTGTGTTTGTGTGTGTGAGAGTTTTTGGAGTTATACACCTTGATTTCCTATGGAAAGATTAATGTCTCTGACAATTATTTGTTGAACATTTAATCTATAGCAGCCATGTCTTTTCCTATTACAGCATGCTTGTCACTTGAGAATGTCATGAACTAGTAATAGAACAACATCTAGTTGAATGCTGGAGATATTAATTACTTTAGAACAATATTATAACACAAGAAAGCCCAGGAGAAAAAAAAATGTTTACCTTGAAGTAAAGTTTATCTTCCCACTGATATTTTTTTAACTCTTCTTCTCCATAACATTGTCATCTCTGCCACCATCACCATCACCCTTGTGTTGGCGAAAACACTGGAGAGATGCATGTACAGAGAAGACAAGTATAACCAAGCAAATGGATATTGCTCTCCAGGGATTTGTTTCATGGCTTATTCAGAGAAGACCACCTTTTTGGTTATGCTAGGTAGATCTAGATTTACAAAACTAGATTGCACTTAAAAATAGACTTAATATTCTACACTTTAAATAGTACAACTTAGGGAATATAGTCAATAATATAATAACTATATTTTTGTTTGGTTGTTGCAAGAGTTATTAGGGAAATAACTTTATAAAGTATATAAATGTCTAATCACTATGCTGTACACCTGAAACTGATATAACATTTAATGTCAATGTACTTACAAAATTTAAATATAAAAAATGAAAAAGTATATATGTATACTCTCAAATATTTCTGACATCATAAAAGTTCTCTTCTGTGACCAACCACTAACCAAAAATACAGATTTTGTTATAGAGTTTAAAAACTAAAAATGGAACTCCCATTTGACCCAGTGATTCCACTTCTGCAAATATGTCCCAAGAAACTAGAAACATCAATCAGAAAGGATATATGCACTCTATGTTTATAGCAGCACAATTTATAATAGCTAAGATTTGGAAACAGCCTAAGTGCCCATCAGCAGATGAGTGGATTTAAAAACTGTGGTATGTCTACACAATGGAATACTATGCTGCTATAAAAAGGAAGGAACTCCTACCATTTGCAACAGCATGGATGGACCTGAAAAGCATTATGCTGAGCAAAATAAGTCAGTTAGAGAAAGATAAATATCACATGATCTCACTCATTTGAGGATTATAATGAACAACATAAACTGATGAACAAAAATAAATTCAGAGAAGCATCAATAGATAGTCAAACCTCAGAGGGAAGGTAGAAGAGGGTGGTGGTAAGTGGGAGAGATCAACCAAAGGACTTTTATGCATGCATATAAGCATAACCAATGGACACAGAGACCAGGGGTGTGAGGGCATGAAGGGAGTGTGGTTGAGGATGGGAGAAATGAGAGGATAAGGACACATGTAATACCTTAATCAATAAAGAAAAAATCCAAAAATTTGATAAAAAGTCTAAACTGCATAATCCCAAACAAACCCTAGACCTCCATTTGAAATTTTATAACTGCCATTGAAGAAAGTTACACGTAGTCTAATCCCATGGGATTAAAAAATCTATTGAAAAAAAGACTAAGGGAGTTTACCGTTGTGGCTCTGTTAAACTGGCATAGGCCACTTACGGATTTTTAAAAGTTGTTATTTCCCAATGGGTAGACTTTCACAGAGACAGTTCTTGAGCAGGAATCAGATGAATGAATAAGGGAGAGGAGGATAGAAAATTCTAAGCAGTTGGAACACCAAGAGAAAGTCTATGCCCTGGAAAATACTAGGGACACAGAAAAGAGTACATTGTCAAAGCTCAGTGGATAGAGCACTGGCCTGGGAACTGAAAGATTCCAGGTTTGATTCTGGTCAAGGGCACATGCTCAGATTGTGGGATCAATCCCCAGTGGGGGCTTTGAGAAGGCAGCTGATCCATGATTTCTCTCATCATGAAGAGTACATCAAAGGTAAAGCCAGAGTGAAGGTTGTAGCAGCCAATGACACTTTTGAGCTAGAAGGAACACAGTTGTACACCATTAAGAAGATTAACATGGGAGGAAAGTGTAAGATGAATAGCATTAGGTAATGGTTGAAAGTGGATTTCAGTCAGGAACTCAGTGAAAGAAAGTAGATTCCAGGTGAAAAGCAGACAGTCAATAGGAGATGTGTTAGAAAAGCTGAAGCTACTGGATTGGGGAAAAAATCTTAATGATACCAAGTTGAGAGTTCAAATCTGAGATCCTGGTAGTATGCTATGTCATGATATAGAAATGGTTTGCTGGTAAAATTATATAATCACTCTTAAAGGATGAAAAATTTTGTAGAAAACCCCAGATAAGAATTCCTGAGGAATATTAGAAATGTAGAAATATAGTTCAAGAGAGAGCTTAGGGTTTGCAGAATTTCTTGTAGAGGTAATTTTCAATTTATATTGGTGGATTATACTTTTCTTATAGTCAGCACAAAAGGACAAAAAGGAGGTGTAGAGATCTTTATGAAATATATATTTAATCAAAGGGAGAAGGAGAGAAAAAAATAAGAAGCTAGCAACAAGAAATATGTCAGAGAGAGAGATAAAATATATAAATTGGTAGGTATTGAAGGACACAGAAAGATTGAAGGATAATGGAGAATTAGAGGAAAGAGAAATATATATTTTATATCTATTAGTAGTGTAATCTTCAAAAAGAAGCTGTGTGTGCTTTAAGTAGTGAGGGGGATGGGGAAAGTCAAATTGTGAGAGATTAAGAAATATCTGGTCAATATCAATGCAATTCACAATTTAACTTGTCCCTCTACCTGCAAAGGCACTAACAGTCTGGAGATGCAGAATCTTCCAGTTCTAGTAGTTGGTGATTTTGTTAATGTTGTGCATTTGATTTGAGCTGAGTTCAGGGCCATACTCTGCTAAAGTGATAGACAATAACAGTGATGGACAAAACTGATTCCTAAAGTACTTACAACCTTACCTACCATGTTTCCCCTAAAATAAGACATCCTCCGAAAATAAGACCTAGAGCATGGAAAGATAAGACATCCCCTGAAAATAAGACCTAGCACAACTTTGGGAGAAAAAATTAATAAAAGACACTGTCTTATTTTCGGGGAAACAGGATACCATGGTATGGACTATAGAATAAAATGTACCTATAGGATACCAACAGAGGTCAATTACCTGTTAGTTAGAACTCGGTGTTCTTAGTATATAAGACTATATATTTATGTATTGTTGAGATAGAATAACAAGTTGATTTAGTAAAGCTTTTCCATTTTCAAAATATATTGCTCTTTTTCTTGCATACCTTACTGGCTATTTCAACAGCTTATTCTAACCAAATTTGAGCATACATAGATATAAATTGCGAACCAAGGATTATGAGAGTAGTGATGGTAATAATTGCTACAATTTCAGGGGCACCTACAATGTTTTAGCTACTTGATGAGCTGATGCATGGATGTTATCCTCACCTACTATTTGGGGAGGAGGGGGGACTCTAAGTTTTTTCTAGGAAGCTTGCATTTGGTAGGACTATTTCTCTCTGAGCTCATTAGCTTTCAACAAGCTTGATCTTATAGTAATAAGCACTATTTAGCACTTCTTATCTTCAAAGTACTGGGCAAATATTAGCTAATTTTTTTCTTCAAACACTCATGACCATTTTCTAAGTATGTATTATTGTTCTTATTCCTTTGCCCCAAATGTAGGCTAGTCCTCTACATAACTTTTCTGAGGAAGTGGAGTGCTGTTAGGAAAGCCAAGAATCTGACTCAGAAATATATGTTTTGATGCTTTCTCTGCCTTCGGAACATGTGTCTCACTTTCTATGGAAAACATTAGTAATATGATGTACTTGTCATGTGAATCTTTAAAAGCATATCTGAGATATGGCAGCATACATTTATTTAATAGACACAAATATCCCCACTCCCAACACACAAAGTTAAAATTATCTTTGTTATGTGATGATTTAGTGTCTCTCACTGATGGTTTAGACATTACCAAATAGTAATCTCATCAGAGGTCATGGATGCTCTTTTTTTCCCCCCTGACCCTCCTTAGTAAGTAGGTCTTGTGTCCACCTCATTTTATCCATTTTAGATTAAGTAAAGGATTTGATCGGGGCAGTTTACAGTGAAGGGTACTTTGACTCCTACTCCCTAATAATCCTGACTCGCTGTTGACTCTTATTACATACACAATATTTTATACAACTTTATCTGACTTTCAAGCTGCAGATCCTTCTTTCTTGCTCCAAGTTGCCTGGACCCCAAAATTTGTATTTGCTACTTTCTGTATCTCACCCTAAACTCTCCCCCAAAATAATTAATATAAAATATTCTCATTATACCTTATAGAAATATACTATTTCTTACTTCATTTTTTTAATTCCTGTGGCTACACATTTAGTACAAGCACATCATAATCGGTTCCTGGCTTGCATTCAAAATGTTTCACCATGGGTAAATAATCAAATCTTATATACAATTCATGGGAGCAATACTGTGTTCCTCGAGTCGTAGGTACAGGTGGGGGCAGTCAAGAAGAGGATGGACTGACTGACTTTCTGTGGAGGGGATGTTCTCTAACATTCTGGTGGATAGGTTCCTAGTCCAGTGATACAGACTCTTGACAGCCACATGTAAAATAAAAATAATATAAAAAAAACACAAGATAATCCAATCAAGCCACCACCACCACACAAAACAATAAAACTATGGAGTCAGACACAGGGAAGCTGCTCTTTGAGAAACTTCCCTATGGGTCTATTAGCAGGACCCAGTTTCTGAAAAGGGGGATTCTCCAGAGTTAGGGAGGCACGACAGAGAAATATGTATGTATATATATATATATATATATATATATATATATATATATATATATATAGAGAGAGAGAGAGAGAGAGAGAGAGAGAGAGAGAGAGAGAGAATCTGGTTCCATTGTGAGGCCTGATAGACCAGTCTGCCTAAGGTAACTGACCCCTAGTTGATTGGGATCAGGAATTAGTCTCTCTCTCTTTCTCTCTCTCTCTCTCTCTCTCTCTCTCTCTCTCTCTCTCTAAGCTTCCAGTTTATTGACATTTTTGAGGGGTTGAGGGGAGATACAGCACCAAGGAGAAAATGGCAATTATTTGGGCAATTTGCTCACATTAGTTTCTTTCTTGTTAATAGGGTGGTTGTGTGTGTGTGTTCATAAGCATTTAAGGTATTGCCTTCTCTGGTATGTAGCTTTGTTCTACTCTATTAGTTCAGTGTCAGCCACTGGAGTCTATGTTTTTTAAGGAACGTCAAGTTAGTACAGAATTTAGAATAACATTCACGCTAAATGAACCTGGATAACATTATAGATTAGCAGTAAATTCTTAGGAAATGCATATGTGATATTGTAAAGAAATCTATAATGTAAGCCTCCATTTTTGGCTTAATCCTATCCCCAGGAATGATAATGAAACTGATAGAAAAAAACAAGTTATTATATGTAGGGAATGTTTGGGGAGAAAGAGAATATGTGATAAACTAGAAAATATTAAATAATTCTTGGAAAAGATCTTGATTGTTTGCAGTGAAGTATATACCTGCGTATTTAATGAGTTTAGAGTATAGAAAAGCCAGTGTATTTTAAATAAAATAAGAGTTATGAGAGGATGAAATAAAACTTATAATCCCAGACATTTAAATAAAAGTATTTTTCTTCGGACTTCTCCTACCTATTATTTCGTCTCTCATAATATCATCTACGTATTCATATTGATCAGTTCAATATCTTCATAAGCACCCTATTTGATTGCTATTATATGTAGATATGTGTGTTTTTAAATAGGTTGTAAATTATATTCATTTCTTTAATACTAACCTAGAAGCAAAAAGGGCTGCTGTTATTGTAGGTCATTATTCCTGCCTAAATGATGACAGGCGAGGCAGAAACTATTTGGAGCTCTGTCTGAATTGCAGTTTTAACCACATCTGATGTAGTACATGTCTGGAGGTGGCATTTCTAACCTTTTTATCAACTGGGTTCCATGGATCAGAATAAATGATAACAATAGCTCACCGCCTTCTGCTGGACAGATTTGCTACTTGAAAAACGAGCAGGGCCCTATTAAGAGGAGCCACAGTGCCCTAATGGGGAGCAGATCACAGGCCAGGTCTCTCTGCGGCTGTATTGCTCTGTGTGAGGGGACATGACCTTGCCTGTCTTTTTCCCTGGGATCAGTTGAATGATAGTCTTCTTTTTTCCCCTGAATTGTTACAGCAAGAAGAGAGGAAGGATTGCAGATTTTTTTTTTCTTTTTCTACAGAAAAGAGACATGGCCCATTTTAACATCCCCATTATCTGCGTGTCTGTCCACAAAAGAGCTATTTGAAAGGCCCTATGGTTTCACAATGATGATAAGCCCTTTCTAATGCCACTCACACTGTCCGCAGAGTACCTGGGGCTCCATTTTCATACTTGGAATGGCAATTCATTTACCCACTGCCCCCAAGCCTTTCTTACTCTGACCCACCCCTCAGATTTTGTTCCCTTTTATGAATCATATGCTGTTCCTCCTTTTATGCCCACATATCGTACTTCTCCTTCAAGACATAATTCAAATTCCGCATTCTCTCTGAAGCATTCCTTACCCATTCTGATACGCAGTACTATCTCCTTCTTTTGAACTACGATATATTCTTCTCAAGACCCAGTGTAGACACTGAACATTCTTATACTGTATTCAGTCACTAATGGTACATGAATACAACACCTGATTTTGTTATATTTTATCTCCTCCATCCTATATCCCTTCTTATATCTTCACCCTAATTACCCAGTTTTATGTGTTTCACCTTTAAACATAAAATGTGCATAGCCATTAAATTTTTAGTGCTATTTTGTGAGTATATGAGTTTTTAATAAACAAATACATGAGGCATTGCACAGTATTTGTTATTTTCTTTTGTATTACTCTAGATTAAATCAGTAGAAACTAGATAGCTAAGTGATAAGTAGATAGCAAGATAGAGCGAGAGACAAATATATGGATGAATAAGTAGTAGGTAGCAGCATGCCTAGGTAGACACCTCACAGACTCATTTCAAAGCTTCAGTGGAGCTAATATGGGAGCAGAGAGCAATCAAAACCAAACTGTCTTATTTATTTCCTAGTCCTCATTTTAAACTTTAAATATATGAACATTCTCTGTCCAGGAAACATCAAGTCTTTCCAGGAAAATTACATGACTCAAACACACACACACACACACACACACACACACACACACACACACACAAAATAATAATGAGAAGAAGAAGAAGAAGAAGAAGAAGAAGAAGAAGAAGAAGAAGAAGGAGGAGGAGGAGGAGGAGGAGGAGGAGGAGGAGGAGGAGGAGGAGGAGGAGGAGGAGGAGGAGGAGGAGGAGGAGGAGGAGGAGGAGAAGGAGAAGGAGAAGGAGAAGGAGAAGGAGAAGGAGAAGGAGAAGGAGAAGGAGAAGGAGAAGGAGAAGGAGAAGGAGAAGGAGAAGGAGAAAAAGAAGGAGAAAAAGAAGAAGAAGCAGCAGCAGCAGCCATTAGTATGCTTTTAGTCCCTCTCATACTTTAAGACAAAAACCATATGGCTACCACAGAGAGAACTCATCTTTTCTACATTTGTGGAAAAGCTGGTGTGTGTGTATGACTGCCCACACTACAGTTGTGAATATAATGTTTACATCTGACCCCGCCTCTGTCCAAGGCTGGGAAGAAATGTGCAAATTCTGAGAGGTTCAGAAGTGAGACTGCTTCAGATAATTTTTCATATAAAGATAGGATTTCACTAAGATTTCCCATGCTCTAAGCACTTTTGCCTTTGTGTGCCTTTTCCTCCAATAATATATATATATTATTGACTTCAGAGAGGAAGGGAGGAGAAAGAGAATGAAACATCATTGGTGAGACAAAACCATCAACATGCCTCCTGCATGATCCCTTCTGAGGATTGATCCTGCAACCAGGGCATGTGCCCTGACCTGGAATTTAACCATGACCTCCTGGTTCACAGGTCAATGCTCAACCACTGAGCATCACTGGCCAGTCCTCTTCCTCCATTTTATAAGAAAAAATAAAGCAAAAACAATAAACCAATAATACTTATATATTCAAAGACTCTGTTGGCATAAGATGAATATAAAAATTGAGGATGGTTTTATTACTATACTAGAGGCCTGGTACACGAAATCGTGCACAGGTGGGGTCCAGCCAGCCTTCCCTGAACAGGGTCGATCAGGTCAGGCCAGCTGAGGGGAGAGGACATGGGAGGTTGGCCAGCTGACCCCACCTTTCCCTGATTGGGGTGGGGATGCCAATCAGGGGCCGATCGGGGGTGGGATCAGCCAGGTAGAGGGGTCAAAGGTGATTGGCTAAACGGCCCCACCTCCTGGTCAAATTCTTGATCAAACTTCATTTGAGGGGACAATTTGCATATTAGGCTTTTATTATATAGAATATGCATTATTGTTAAACTAGAGGCCCAGTGCAGACAATTAATGCACGGGGGGTTCCCCTTAGCCCAACCTGCACCCTCTCCAATCCTGGACCCCACAGGGGATGTCCGATTGCCGGAACATACCTATCATAATTCTGGACCACTGGCTCCTAATTGCTTACCTGCCTGTCTGCCTGGTCACCCCTAACTGCCCCCCACTGCTAGCCAGGTCACCCCAACTTCTCACCTCTGCCAGCCTAGTTGCCCCTACCTGCTGCCCCCCTCTGCCTGCCTGGTTTCTCCTAACTGTCCCCCCTGTCAGCCTAATCACCCCCCACTGCCCTTCCTGCCAGCCTGGTTGCCCCCAATTGCACCCCCCTGATGGCCTGGTCATCCCAAACTTGTCCCCCACAGGTCTGGTTGCCTCTTACTCCTCCCCCCCTGCTAGTCTGATCACCCTCATAGTACCACCACCCACCTGGTCGCCCCACGTATCCTGCTGTTCAGTCATTTGCTCTTCCCTCACTAACAACTCTGCTGGCCTGGTTGCCCCATGCAGCCTGCTTGTTCAATTGTTTGGTCATCCCTCACAGAACCCCTGCCAGCCTGGTCATCCCACAGAGCCGGCTATTCAGTCTCTTGGTTATCCCTCTGGCTATCCCTGGGCAGCTGGCTGAGCAGCCAACATCCAAGGCTTGCTTGTGCCTTGGGCTGGGCTTGGGTGACTGGGGGGCTGAGGGGACTGGGCACCAGCATAGTTGAGAGTGTGGCAGTTAATTAGCATATTCCCTCCTTATTGGCTGTGGGTGCTGCAATCTTTGTGAGGGTGTGGTGGTCAATTAGCATATTCCCTCTTTATTAGATAGGATTTCTTTTTGTTCTGGTGTTTAAATAAATTAGAATTAAACATTTTCTTACCTCTAAAAATGTGTGGACCTTAGGCACTGTGCCTACTATTCACAAGGGATAAGCCAGCCCTGAGGGAGTTGAAGGCAACAATTTATCTATCACTCCAACAACAGTATTACTCCAATTCACAGTAATACTTTACAGTTTGTAAACCATTTGTACATTATCTTGTTTGATACTTATAAAAACTCCATGTAATGGGTATTGATGACACCAGCTTTAGAAATGCTGATACTAAAGTTCTGCCACTCAATTTGTAGGGCTATCACCCATAACAATCTATGAGCAACTTAATGCAGCAAGAATTCCTGTCTCAGTTCTTAAAAGGCCATTGCAGATGTTTCTTCCATTGTAGTATCAGTGTTACATTGAGTTGCTTCTGTTTTGGACATGGTCATCTCAGCTTGTCACATTAGAGAAATTAATCCTACCTTTTGATATAAAACACAAGCTTTTTTCTCCTTCCTCATATTTGCTAGATCAGACATATACATATGCTTATTTATTGAATACTAGAGCCTCGGTGCACAATATTTGTTCATGGGTAAGGTCCCTAGGCCTGGCCAGTGATCAGGGCCAACGAGGGCCTTCCAGAAGCAGGCTGGAGCCTCCCTTCCCTGGCTGCCAGCTGTCAGCCAGGTCCTCCCTTCATTCTGCCCCGCCCCTGGTGGTCAATGGACATCATAGTGAGGAATTGAACTCCAAGTCTCCCAGTCAAAATTCCAAGGGGACACTTTGAATATTAGCCTTTTATATATATAGATATGAAGACAAAAAATAAAGAACACTTTACTTTTTATGAGCCTTGCCTTTTATTCTTAAGAACTGGCAACAATACCCCACCTCCCTTTAAAAAATGTAAGCAAAAATTTGATATTTGGGGAATTTATTTTTGAAAAATTGGATACACCTTAAAGCTTTAACTGGTTATGGTATTGGCTTACTAACACAGTGTGTATTGGGGGGGTGGGGGCAAAACAACAACTAATTTTTATAAAATATCTGCACTCTGTAAGTTTTGTTGCTAAGTGAAATGCAGGTAACACAAGTTTGAGTATTTTTAGGCGCGTGTATAAATGTGAGGTCCCTTCTGATGTCTGAGAGAATAGTGTCCTTGTTTTTGTGGAGGAAATTCCCTGAAAAAGACTCTGGCCTTCTATAGTGCATGGCACCATTCATCTGTCAAGCTTTTTCATTTGAAAATAATGTTAAACCAAGAGTTTGAAAAACTAAACCTATTAAGAATATTTATGTAGCAAAACTATCACTAAACACCTCCATTCACTCATGTAATGAGACTGGCATCACGATAAAATTCTTGTCTTGTAAGATAATGATCTTATGGCTTTTTCTGGCTCTTCAACCAAAGATAATTGGGTTAATCTCTGCAGGAAGTCCATCTGTTTTCAGCAAACCATTTTAATTGTGGATGACTTTATTTCAGCAATGCAGAAAAGGTCTTGCTAGTCACTTCCTGATCTTGGGAGATACTGGTATGGATATCAAATTTAACATGTACCTGAGTGGAAAATAGGACTGCCACTGTGGATTTGCCAGTCTGCAAATAGTGTGACACCAGCAATATTTTATATTTGTTGAGTGCTTTTCATTAGGTTTAAATATTAAGTTTTTGGCATGAATACATGTACAGCATACATTGAGAAAAATGCATTAAGGTAACAAGGTATTATGTGCAGGCCAAGTTATAAAACAAAGGCCATACATTGTGTTTGAAAACCTTCCACGTATGGTGCCATGCATGCAGATTTTAGACAGTTGCAAAAACCGGACTTTCCGGTTTTTGCAACTCTATTTTATAAGTTATTTGAAAGTAGAGACAAGGTATATGCCCTTATTCCTATTCTAAACTGTTAGGCATGTATTAGATGCTTTTTATTTCTGAACAATGGATTAATTCATAATTTAGTTAGATAAACAATAATTATTTTAATAATTCAATGGATTTACATACTTTTTCCCCTTTCTTTTAAACTTATTGATTGACACTTCACCTCTTCCCTTTCCCCTCCACATGGCAATCCACACTATTGTTTATGTTCATGAGTTCCTTCTTTTTTTTATTTCTTGATCAATACTTCCACCACCCCATCCCCCACAGCTATCATCCTGTTTTCTAGTATGAGTTTGTCTAATTTGCTTGTTCATTCGTTTTGTTCATTAGATTCCACATATGAGTGAAATTATATGATACTTGTCCTTCTTTGACAAATTCACATTCTATGTTACAAAATCCTCTCGAACACATTTCCATTTTTGGTATGTGCTAAAACAGTATTGGAGGGGGGGGGAATAGTAGATTTAAGAAGGAACCATTGATTGTCTCCAGTGAGCTTATCATCAATTGAAATACATAAATAAATATCAAGCATAATCATGCTAATTTATTATAATAATTACAAGGGGTATGTATAGAACATAGAATCAACAGGTGCTGATTTTATAGAATTATGACTGATACTTGGATAAGCAAAATATAGTTCAGATGGAAAAATCAGATATAAAGTATGTAACAGTGATTGAACAAGAGAAGGTTTAATCAAATATTAAACCTTGGAATTCAGACAAGAACTATAAAAACTATAGAAATTCTGATAAGGGAAAAATGAATGACAGATGTAGAAATCATGGACACCTTCATGAAAGAGAAAGGACCAAGTAGACACTGTCAAAAGGTGGGATTTGGGCCGAAACAGGTTTGGCTCAGTGGTAGAGCGTCGGTCTGCGGACTGAAAGGTCCCAGGTTTGATTCCGTTCAAGGGCATATACCTTGGTTGCGGGCACATCCCCGGTAGGGGGTGTGCAAAAGGCAACTGGTCGATGTTTCTCTCTCATCGACGTTTCTAGCTCTCTATCTCTCTCCCTTCCTCTCTGTAAAAAATCAATAAAAAAGGTAGGATTTGGTTACATGGAGAAAAAGAAAGAGCTTATCCCAGAAAAGACAAAGTCAGTGTTAAGAAAATCAGTCCAAGGCCACAATAGAACTTGAGAAATGGATTAGAAGTTTTTCAAGGAAAGAGAGGCAATGTTTCCACATATATTTAGAGGATAATAAATAATGTAAGAGCAGAAAATCAATTTAGTGAAAGACAATCCTTCTTTCAACTTATCCCCAGTACTTCCTTACATGGTCGAGTTATACATTCTTTCTCCATGAAATGACTCTGTGGGGATCAGTGGAAATCTTTTAATTTGGAGCAGCATCCACAGCTCAATGGGAAGATGAGTTCCCATTTTCTAGCTAAGTTTAATAATGTACTTGAAAGTCTAGAACAAATAGGCAGAAAATAAACATTTTCAGTCACATGCTGCAAAACACACATCTGACTGTCAAGGAGCTGAATCTACTTCACACTTCCAGGAATATTTCATTAGTATCTGCAGTAACTAATATCAGTAGGTGAAGGAGATCGGTAATGAGGCAAAAAAAAAAAAAAGGAAAAAAACACAGCATGTTCAAAGCAATCCATGGTGAGGCAAGATATTGATTTTAAAATTACAGCTGATTGCACTGAAAGGAGGCAAGAAAGGCGGTATTTTCTCAGATGTGAACAAGTGACATTTCAAGTATTTGGACTCACATCTCTCATTGGGTCCAGTGACAGTGCAGAGAGAGGAGAGAGAGGTAATTGCATGAGTCCATTTCCCTTTGTCCAGCTCACTTCCTGGTTCAAATCTTCATTTGGGCATTGAACAACAACACATGTCAGACATTATCATAAAGCTGTAACATTTTCTTTTAGCTTTAGCTACAAGTTGCTCCATTCTTGGCTTAATTTTTATATATGCTCCATCAATTAGTAAGTTAGAAATGGACTTCCTCATTATATACAGATGCCAACAAAATACTGGATCAGACAAATAATTAAGGGCACCTCCAGAAAACTGAGCACAGACAATTAGAAGTCAAATGAATGGTATGAAAAAAAGTGTTATGGTACTTGGAAAGTCTCTATGAACCTCATGAAGTGTAAAGATGTGGCTCTAAAGATAGAGAGAACAGAGTGGAGGTCAGGTGTGTGGTTATGGGCCTAGGATCATTCAGTGGTGGCAGAAGAGGGTAGAGCTGTGGTTAGATCAAGGATGAATCACAGTGGTTCTTTAGGATTAATTTGTGTCAGTGGCTCATGGGGACACATTATACCTCAGGATCCTCTCTCCATAACATTTTAATTTTTTAATTTTATTTAAGTGTCTACCCAATTAAGAGTGTTAATTCTACAAACATAGATATTGCTGGGTTTTAGGCCATACAATTATTTCCTGAAACATTGTGCTGCTGTTAGAAGGCCTGGACATTCGGGGAGATCTCAAAATATTCCCAACTCTCACTGCACTTTAGAAATACCCACTGGATTTTAAAGATGTGATAGGATGGGGGCTTTCCATGACAATTTAATCTGAATGTTTGGGGTGAACAGTAATGTTATTTTTTTAATTGCCCAGTTGATTCAAAGGGGCTGACAAAAGGTCTAAATTGATATTTGTTTCAGTATGAATTATATCCCACTCTTCTCGGGCAGATTCCTCATGGTCTCTGGTGATGGGATCAGTAATCTGAATTTCTGAGAAGCACTGAATTTCAAAAACTAGTAGCTTACAGGGATGCAGATGCCCTTGAAAATCCCTAGTTGGTGGGTTGTAAGTAAGGTCTGGAAAGGGTCTCCTTAAAATGAGTTGTTTCTCTGAGCCTTCACTTTGGGATTCCAAAGCAGCCAAGTCAATTTTAAAATTCTTCTCTGAAATGTATAATGATATCTCCGGGTCACGAGGTTACATCCTGAGTAAAGGCTGGTTCCCTTAGCTGCAGAAGAGTTTTCCCTAAAGCCACCACATCTTCTAAATTAATGATGACTGAAATCCTTGCAGTCCTGAAATATTAGTGAACTTATTCCTAAAGAGTTGTATC
Source organism: Pipistrellus hanaki (assembly GCF_964339955.1). NCBI lineage: Eukaryota > Metazoa > Chordata > Mammalia > Chiroptera > Vespertilionidae > Pipistrellus > Pipistrellus hanaki. Next base: position 77,749,392 of record NC_140508.1, read on the forward strand.
TGACAGCATAGTGACATATAGACATTTACTGAGCATGTCCTCATGTAGAGCACAGAGAAAGGCCCTGGAGATACCATGTGTGAGAAACAGGGTCACGTGCTAAGGGATATTAGAGTTACACTAGGAAGCAAAACCAACTACAGAACATGTGAAAACACACTGTTCCTAACTTTATATTCCAGCATTTCCAAATTTCCAAATTTGGAAACAGAGATCAAGAAATGTATATATTATGTATACATATAATTATGTATAAATATCAATTGTCCAGTATAAATATAAGTATGTATATATAACAATCGTCTCTGAGTATTGCTGCCTTCATTATAGTCAAAACATTGACTCAAGAATAGGTCTGCAAATTCACTCATTACAGCATTTTGAAATGTATTGTCTTTATCAAATTTACATCATCCATGCAATTTTCCTGCCAAGAAATCAAGTTTTTTATTGTTTTTCTCCCACTGTTTACATTCTAGGAATAAAACCCATTGCCTTATCATTTTTCTGTTCTCATTTTCTTTCTTGTACTTTTTAGCATGCTTGAATTGCCTCCACTTCCCCACACAGTTACTAAATAATCTCCTGCATAGATAAAGCCACTTAATGATCAAATATTTTATATTTACTGCCCACTGGAATCTAAATCATTATCATTATCATTAACCAACTGCTCTGAAGTATGAACCAGTCTAGTGCATACTTGAGCAGGGAGAGCAGTTTCCAGTCCTTGGCAGTGGCCAGTGGCCAGATGAGCTCAGAGTAAAGGTGATTGACTACCAGTGTAACGGCTATGAAGGAGCTGGTGTTCGCCTTTCTATTTGTGCCCCTAAGAAGTTGATAAAAATTTAAGGGTTTACTCAGAACTTGGTTTAACTCATTACCAGAAAACACTGTCAATCATTTTGAGTTGATTTATCGAATCTAGGATGATTGCCTAGCCCTTTTAATAAATTATTTGCCAGTCAGATAAACTTATTATCTCCTGGAATAAGTAGTATATCATCCTCCATGGCTCATTATGAAATCTATTTGTTTGAACTTATTAAGTGACCTAGATTAAAAAAAAATACCCCTGTGTTTTGTTTGTTGTTTATTTTTTTTTTGTTTTATGTTGAGTTTACTTTAGTTACTGCTGTGAATCTCTCTAACATGGTTAACTGAGATGAGGACTGCATAAGTCTTAGTCAAAGCAAAAACACTACACATTTCCCTTCTCTCTCTCTCTCTCTCTCTCTCTCTCAGTCTCATTCTCTATTTTTTCCTCTCCTCACCAGCTCCCTCTATTTCAATTTCAATTCTGTAGCTTTTTGAAACACACACACACACACACACACACACACACACACACACACACACACTTTGTAATAGGAAGGAACTTATCTCCAGTATAAATCTTTTTATCTTTCTATAGTGTATGTTTTTGTTTTGCAATAGACTTTCTCTTCTAACTCAAGAGAGACCTACTGAGACTTAAGCTAAGCACTGAGTAGGTGATGAGAATCCTCACATTAGCAGGATCTGTTTAATATGAACATCATATGAACAGAACATTGTAGCTATCTTTTCCATATCACTTCCATGTCAGATGTCTCATGTACATCTTATATCTTACTTTTCATATTGGCATTACTACTGAGAAAGCAATACTATGTAATGGAAGGCCTATGGATTAAAGTACCACAAAGTTACTTATTTGATCTTGTGCAAGTCATGACATTTGTTGATCTCATTGGGCACTTATGTTGAGTTTAATTGATTTGTCTATCTCATGGTGTTGTGGGTGAAGATCCAACAATAAAAAAGGAACACATAAAATGATATTCAAATATTGTAGGTTATAAACAAATAAAAACACAAATGTAGATTAAATATTTTAAATGATAAAAAGTATAAAGAGTGACTCTTAAATATTTTAGATATTCTTGGGCAAATCAGCAATTTCAACCTCCATCCCATGTGTCTTCACTCTTACATACAAAGTTGTTTTTATTACATTTCAGAATTGAGACTATGCCCAGGATGGCAAACATATTTTCTACCTCATAGCACTTCAGTTGATTGCCAATAGCTTCTGGCTTCTGGGAATGTTGACTGAAAGATTCAGATGCCAAGTGTAAGCTCAAGGGGTCTGTGTCTGATACGATGGGCAAGGAGCATTAAGGTGTGTTGAGCATATGCTAATATCTGAGAACCCTGGTCGAATACATGGGCACTGAAATCAGTATAATAGCATGAAGCCCTCATTTTTTAATTTCCCTAGTTTTTATCATCTATTATATGATCAATTTTAGAGAAAAGTCCAAAAGTTATTTTGATTATCCATTTTAGCAATTGAGTTATCTGAGTAATGAAATGAACTCCTTCCCACAATTTGAGTTCCATCTTGCTAGAGAAAAGTGAAGGGGATGAGAGTCATTCAGTTATGCATTTATTATGTAAATATTGAGCACTCTCTGTATACACTGACCTCAGACTCGATATTAAGAAAGTTGTTGTAATAAACCTACAAAGGGAGAATAAACTCAACATAAAATGTTTTGTTTTGTTTTTTCAGATCTCAACGTACTAAGAGATTATGCAAAAGATAATAACTTGGCCTTAACCAGTTTGGCACAGTGGCTAGAGCGCCTTCGGAACAATTAGGCGTCAATCAAGCTGGTAGAGGAGTGGTTAGGGGCTGATCAGGCTGGAAGGAAGAAGTATTTAGGTGCAATCAGGCAGGCAGGTGGCGAGTGGTTGAGAACCAGCAGTCCAGTGGGATTGGGCCTAAATGGTCAGTTGGACATTCCTTGAAGGACCCCAGATTGGAGAGGATGCAGGCTGGGCCCACTCACAAATTTTGTGAACCAGGCCTCTAGTACACATATAAAAATAATCACCTTTGAATAAAGTTTACGATAGAATATGTGGCCCACTGTTCATGGAATGTTCAGACAGAGACAAAATATATTTTAACTTGTGAATTGAGTGTTTATTATTTTTATGATTGCTTTCCATTTTTCCTCATTCATTTTCCCTTTGTTCATTTGTTTGGTGATTCCCGCAGATAGGTGGGAGGGTAGGTAGGCATAGATGTCCCAAGTATGAAGCAGTTTCTCCTGGGGTCACAGCAAATCACTGCATAAATCAACATACATGAGGATTTCACAGTCTCTCAGCCTCAGAAGGACTTTTGAAAATTGACATGCTGGAGTTTTTCAAGTTTCCTTTGTGCCATTGGCACGGTATTCTCAGCATTACTCCCTCACTACTGCCCACAGAATTGTTAGGAAACTTCAGATGGTGTCTTTTGCCTTTGAAACTTTTAGATGTTTCTTCTCATAGCTTTGTTTTTGAACCATGGCTGCCACAAACAGCCTTATAAAGTGGATTTCCTGAGCCCAGGGATAGTGCACACCCAGCAGGCCAACTATGAAGGAGATTTTGCTGAAGAAATCTCCTGGTAGGCTCCACCTACCCTAATATGAAGATTTGGAAAGGACACAAAGTCTTTCCTTTTCTCTCAAAAACTGGGCTCAGGTGGCCTTGAACAATTTGTAAAACACAAGAGGAATAAAGATTAAAAAAATCTCTGTGCCCTCTGGCAGTGTTTTATGCATGCAGACTGAATTTCCATGGGCATTCTGTGGGCATTCTATAGTTCCATGGAGGAGTTGAATTATGAGATGTTTCCTTGCTTTCATTTGGGTATTTGTGTATTATTTTGTTTCCATTTTAAGAGAGAAGCAGGTCTGTTATTTAGGTATTAACTTGAGAAAAGTGTATTTAAAAATATTTAGTTTAGTTTAGTTCAGCATAGGCCATCAGTAGGATAGTGTGGCCAAATTAGTAATTGTGTTCAAGGAGAAAGCAGAATTCAAAGATATAATTGGCCGAGACCGGTTTGGCTCAATGGATAGAGCGTCGGCTTGGGGACCGAAGGGTCCCGGGTTCGATTCCGGTCAAGGGCATGTACCTTGGTTGTGGGCATATCCCCAGTAGGGGGTGTGCAAGAGGCAGCTGATCGATGACTCTCTCTCATCGATGTTTCTAACTCTCTATCTTTCTCCCTTCCTCTCTGTACAAAATCAATAAAATAAAAAAATAAAAAAAAAGATATAATTGGTTTAGCACCCTGCTGATGAGAAAGTGCTTTATTTCTCCAGTGAGAATTCTTACTTTTGGGGACTGAAAATGCTTCCATTCATTTCCCTTTACCTGGAAGATTGGCTATGGGCTTGTTAAAGGCCATTCAAAATATATCTATTGTCACTATTTGCACTTACAAAGTGAATAAAATGTTGTTTTTTGTCTTTATGAGGCTCCAATCAGGTGTGGAAATTGATATATGAATAGTAATTCTAAATTGTTTGATGCATTCAATGAGAAATCTGAGTTGGTGTGCATTTGGAGAGACAGAATAGAGTGTAGTAAAAAAGAAAATTTATGAAACTGATGTGTTATTCACATAGCTCAGGCAGAGAAATTATTACTTAAAACGTCACAAGCAATTGTATTGCTCCATATGTTTTATTGATAAGGTAAATGCACAGACACCCATACAATGTTTTTAAACAATGGACAATTAACTGAAAGTAGTCATGTTCAAAAATACTAATGAATTTCTGCAGCATGTTATTATTTTAAAGTCCAGCTCAAGGACTTAATATGACAATGCAGTTATTGGTATTTTTCCTTCATAAGTAAATAACTGGATACAATCACAAATTATGTTAAGGATAGGATATTTTGATCTCCGGTGCCCTGACTTTTAGTTAATACTTTTTTTTAAAACAACTTTGCTTTAGCCAGGAAAGGTTTTATTGGATTAGAGACAAAAGAAGGGCCAAGATGGAAAATACCATTATGAGTCAGAGTCTGCTTAAAGAGATATACATTTTCATAATTTGATTAAGCTGGTAATTTAGAAAAAAACAATTGCCTAATCTTGACATCCTAATGATGAGCACATTAGAAATAGTTCCTAATCAAATGATAAAATATACAAAGTACAAATAAGCAATGACATAATAAAATATACAATAGTAATATGCTATCAAGCAAATTATAGGATCATAAGTTTTGAGTATCTGATAAAGCGATACAGTGGAGAGGATATTTGCCATTGAGTCACAAGGGAGACATTTTTAAAGGGAAAAAAAATGGACAAAGGAGCTAACAGAGAGGTAGGAATGCTATTTCTTCTCAGGATTAGCTAGAATGGAAAGGCACATATGCTAAGATTTTAAGTGGAAAAGATGGAAATGAAACTCATTTTGGATGGTATAAATAGCCTCAGAAAGTTTAGATGAGATATATAACAGTAAATGTTTCAAAGATGAGTGAGAAGACTGAGAAGATTGGAGAAAGTTTGGAATATGTAATGTGAGGAATATTACTAAAAGAGATGAATACAATGATTGAGAAGTAGATGGATTCAGTCAGTGTACTGGGTATCTACAATTATAGCAGACCAGAAGCAGACTATATGACAATGGGATATAAATGCCCTGGTTTGGAGCATTGTTTTAGACTGAATGTGAAAAATCTTGCCTGCTGGTAAGAATGATAGGGAAATGAATATATTTCTAAGAAGCAAATCTCAGCTATAAGATGAAAGTAACTTACCCACTTCTAGGAATATATACCAAGAAACTAGAAACACCAATCAAAGGATATATGCTTCCCTATGTTCATATCGGCACAATTTACAATAGCTAAGATTTGGAAACAGCCTAAGTGCACATCAGCAAATGAGTGGATTATAAAACTGTGGTAGATTTACACAATGGAATACTACTCTGCTGTATTCCTACCATTTGCAACAGCATGAATGGGTCTGGAGAGCATTATGCTAAATGAAATAAGTCAGTCGGAGAAAGATAAATGTCACAGGATTTCACTTATTTGTGGAATATAATAAAACAACATAAACTGATGAACAGAAACAGGTCCAGAGACAGAGGAGCATCGATCAGACCATCAAACCTCAGAGAGAAGTGGGGAGGCTGGGGTGAAAAGGGAGAGATCAACCAAAGTACTTGTATGCATGCATATAAGCATAACCAATGCACGAAGACACTAGGGGAGGGGAGGGCACGAGTGGGGGGGTCGTGCAATGGGAGGATAAGAACACATGTATAATATCTTAATTAATAAAGAAAAGAAAATGGGGGAAATAATTTATAATTCAATAATAAACTTATTTTGAAGCTAAAAAAAAGATGAAAGTAACTTAGTTGCGATGAGGGAAAAGAAAGTAAAGACGATAGAAGTTTAGGAATGAAAGTAATGAGTATTCTATCTAATAAAGAGGGAATATGCTAATTGACTGCCAAACACTCAAAGATGGCAGCACCCATAGCTACAAGATGGCAGCACCCAATCCCCTCAGCCCCACAGGGGTGGCAGGTGGCACCCCAGGTCCGGCTGCTCTTCCCAACTGCCTCCAGAGTCCCCCAGTCCCCTTACCCACCCACCCCAGCCCCCAGCTACCCAGAGCCATCCCAAGATACAGGCAGGCCTCAGATGGTGGCTGCCCAGCCGCCCAGGGCCGCCTGAGGCTCAGGTGACCAGGGCCAGCCAAGGCTTGCACTGACAGCAGTGACAGTAGCAGAGGGGTGATGGAGATGTTGCCTTCCCCTGATCACTGGGTCGCCTCTTGCCCCTTAGGGCTCCTGGACTGTGAGAGGGGGCAGACCAGGCTGAGGGACCCCCACTTGCAGGGCATGAATTTTCATGCACTGGGCCTCTAGTATGTTATAATATCATTAACATTATAATAAAGGCACTGGCTAATATAGCCCAGACAAAATGTCAGTAAAATGTAGGTGGAAAAATATCTTAGAAATCTAAGGAAAATTGGTAGAACCATAATGATACTGAAAAGTTAAATTCACTTCTATAAGAATTTAAAACACTGAGGAGACTGAACATAAATGTGTGTATATAGAATTTTAATTGTAGAACCAATGCACTCACTCTATCTGCTGCAACTGCTTTGTAGTCAGCAAATACATAAAGACATTATTTTTGTGCATAAGATTTATAATCGACCTTATATTTGGTTAAATTGGAAATTTCAAGGTATTTTTTTAATATTATTCAAAACATTCTTTAAGGTAGAAAACTGATAGTCTGAATGCTCAGACTACAATGTTTCATAGATAGAAATGAATTAGACATATCTAATTTATAAAACTTGCTTGTTCAAAGACAATTAAATACATTCTGAATATGAACTATTTATGTATATGTCATGTGTGTGATTAGAAATAGGATCTATCTAAAGAAGTCATTAGAATTACAAAAGATTACATGAGACTTTTTATTAATAAATTTGAATTTATAGTTATAGATTTTTCTATAAAAATATAAATGGTTAAGTAGCCTTAAGAAGAGATAAGAAACTTAAATACTTTTAAAAAATGTATGTAAAAGTTTTATTAAATAATTGACACATTTAAAAAATATTGAATTTATGTATTTTTAAAATTTTCTTTATTTTTTCTTTATTTTTATTTTTTTTAAATATATTTTATTGATTTTTTTACAGAGAGGAAGGGAGAGGCACAGAGAGTTAGAAACATCAATGAGAGAGAAACATTGACCAGCTGCCTACTGCACACCCCGCATCGGAATGTGTCCACAACCAATGTACATGACCCTGACCGGAACTGAACCTGGGACCCCTCAGTCCCCAGACCGACGCTCTATCCACTGAGCCAAATCAGCTCAGGCTAAATTTTCTTTATTGATTAAGGTATTACATATATGTCCTTATCTTCCTCTTACCCCCCTGCTCCTGCCCTCACCCCCCTCCCTGGTGTCTGTATCCGTTAGTTATGCTTATATGCATGTACACAAGTCCTTTGATTGATCTTTTCCCCTTGCCCCCACCCTCCTGTATTTTTTAATCTTCATCTGAGAACATTCTTCCATTGATTTTAGAGAGAGTGGAAGAGAGAGGGGAAGTCAGAGAGAATTATCTGTGTGAGAGAAACACATTGATTGATTGGCTCCTGGCCGGGAGAAGCCTGCAAGTGAGGTATTTTGGTCAAGGGCAAAATTTGGTCATTTTGCCCTTGACCAAAATCAGACCCAGAACCCTTAGGTCTGCATTGAGCCAAACTGGCTAGGGTGATTGGGGTGGCATTTAATAAAATTATGTAGGTTTTGTGTGTACAATTCTATGATACTTTTAAAAAATATTTTTATTGATTGTTTTTACAGAGGAGAGAGAGAGAGAGTTAGAAAAATCTATGAGAGAGAAACATCGATCAGCTGCCTCCTGCACACTCCCTACTGGGGATGTGCCTGGAACCTGGGACCTTACAATCCACAGGCTGATGCCCTATCCACTGAGCCAAACAGGTTTCAGCAATAATACTTAATCTGTGTTTTATATTATGTGTTCACCACCCAAAGTCAAGTCCTCTTTTTCCTCCCTTTTACCTTCTTGGATTTCCCTCATCTTCTTTTCCCTTTGGTAATCACCATACTGTTGTCTGTGTCTATACATTTTTTAAATGATTTATCCCTTCACCTTTTCCACCCAAATAATTGGCATTTTTGCCAGAAATCAAACATTGTCACTAATAGAGAAATGTGAAAAGGTCAACCTTAATTGCTTTGAATGGGGGCTATTCAATCATTGTTTAGTTGAGACATGGGTAGTTAAAGCAATCCCCACCTGTTAATTATATGTAAATTCTTGCTGATTGTCTATTATTGGAATTTCCTGCCAAAAGAATATGGGTGTTTCCCATAGCCTCAGTAAAAGGGATAGCAAGGCCAGAGCAGGGTAGTCCTCCCCCTAGAGGTGGGCTCCTGCCTGGCCCCCCATTTCCCAAATTAACTCTTTTCACTTGTGTGTGGCCTTCTCCTGGACAGGGAACCCTGAACCACGCAGGACATGGAGGGGCTCCCACATCTGGCGCCTTCAGTGCGGGACTTCTGGAGGAGAGGATATTTTTCATCTAACTAAAGGAGGAAAAATACACCCAGCAAGGGTGTGGAAAATTTCACCGGAGAAAGGTGAGGGAAATTCACCACCCTCAGAAGCCCACGGGCCAGCTGCAAAATCCGGATCTGGAAGTAAGGTGGGAACATCTTTGTCAGCCAGGCTAATGGGGAAGAATTAGAATTTTGGTTTGTATGCTTACAGAATTAAAAGTTTCAGAACATGTTCTTTGTTAGTTTTTGTTTAATGTTATAGAACGTAATTCTTTGTTTCCTGAAGAAGGTAAAAAGTTGGTCAAAATTTGAAAAGAAGCTCAGCAGCAGGAAAAAAAAAACTTACTTTAAAAAGAACAATTTTTCCATGGGGAATGCAATATCGCGATTGCTAGAGCCTTTTAGAGAGGCTGTGGAGGAACTTTCTCACCTGGTTCCCTCAGCGCCTCATAGAGAGAAATGGGAAGAAAACTTGTAGGAATTTCTTTATGGCCCCTCCACCTACATGTCCTAATCCTGAACATTTAATTTGCTGCCAATAAGGCCACCAATAGAATCGTCCATACAGAGAGCCATCAGAAAGGGAATGAAGGACATGTTGGTGGAAAGAAGGGCTTGCTTGTCCTGCTATACAAGTAGCTAATGCACAGCACTCAAATCAGATAATAAAACACCATGAAAAAAATTGATTTTAAAATGATAAAAAGCTTTGTTCAAAATGGTCCAACAGCTCCTTTTACAGGGGAAATTATGAATAATATTTCTGAAGCATTCTTAGCTCCTTATGATTGGTATTCTCTGGCTCATGCAACTCTGGGTGGAGGAGATTATTTACTATGGAAGGGAGAATTTTTGAAAAAATGTCAAGAGCAAGCCCATGCAAATGGAGGGCCAAATGCTTAAATAACTTATGAAATGCTGGCAGGACTGGGACAGTATATGGATATGCAAAATCAGCTACATTATGTGCAAAAGGCATATGAGCAAAGTAGACTTTGCGGAAGGAAAGCCTGGTGGGCTTTACCAACAAAAGGGGCTCCCACATATTTAATGAGTTCTAATTTCCTAAAATAATTTCTAAATTATTTAAATTTTTTCAGGGCATAGAAAAGATTACAAAGATTTTATCAATTCATTTTAGATAACTTAAAATTATTTTAAAAGTATGTGTGTATATATATATATATATATATATATATATATAGTATTTTTACACACACATATCATTCTCACATGTGAACCAGGAGGCAAAATTCCTAGTAATAAGTACTAATAATATTAGATTTTTAAATTTGTATATGGTGTTGCCCATAATTTCATAAATATTAATTTGATTCTTCAATTAGCCTTCTTATTTGTGTAGCTATGATCATCCTCATTTGATAGGTGGGGAATTTTTTCAGAAAGTTAGAGTGACCTTTCTAATCTCTTGCAGTAGGCAGAATGCAAAACTGTAACTTCAGAGATGTGGTTTAGAATCTGCTTTGGTCTCCCATGGTGAGCATGGGTGAAGGGTGTAGTCTGTATCGTTCTATGGCTACTGTGGTTGGCTGGGATGCATGTTTTCCTCGCACTGGTGACTCAGTCAACATGTTGCTCATCAGACATCAGCACACTTACAGACACTGACTAATATGTTTCCAACACTTGTTGATCAGAAGCAAAACTAGAAACAAATCATAAAAGATGCAAAGGGGTCAGAGTGGGAGAAAGAAGGTTGGTTGGTAGTCACTTTACCATGTGGTCTTTACAGTCTCCAGAGTTTTTGTAAATGGAGAAAGAAGGACAGGAGTCTGTGGGTATGGTGTGTTTGCTACTCTTTAGGTGTCAGTACAGTGGGGTGGGGTGGAAAAATAGACATTTGAATCACCATTAGAAATATTTTTTTTTTTCATCCTCATCCTAAGGTATTTTTCCATTGATTTTTTTAGAGGGAGTAGAAGAGCGAGAGAAAGATAGAAATATCAATGTGAGAGAAACACACCGGTTGGTTGCCTCCTGCACGAGCCCCAAGCAGGGACCAGGTCAGGGAGGAGCCTGCAACTGAGGTACCTGCCTTTGACCGGAATCGAACCTGAGACCCTTTGATCTACAGGCCAAAACTCTACTGAGCAAAACGAGCTAGGGTGAAACTTTTATTGGTTGATTTAAAATATATTCATTAAACAGCTATTATACACATCATTCTTTGCTGTTAATTCATGAGATGCACAGGCTTCTTACTCTTCTGGAAGGTTGCTAATAAGGGGTAATAGATTTGTAAACATTTAAAATGTTGTTCTGGTACTGGCTGTATGCAAAAGACCAACTAACTCTTGGACACACTTTAGGTCATGAGAGGGTGTTTAAATTTTCCAACCTCATATTTTCTTCTGCAGAATAGAAATAATAATATTAGCTGAGTGAAATCTATTGTGGTCCTGATAAGATAATATATGTGAAAGCATATTTAAAGCAAGTAGCATCTGTATTACTAAAAGTGATTATTATTATTAGTGGTATTACTTTCCAGACAAACATAAATATGCCTGGAGATTATAAACTGATATTTGAAACTCATGTGGTGATAATATTTTGAATTATTTTTATTTAGGAGATAAAGTAACTACTATTAGCATTGTAGTATCAACATGGAATCATTAGAACATAATTAAAAAAATAAAGCATTTTTGAGCAAGCTACATGTGTTTAACAAATATTAAAAATAAATGAATAGTTTCTTTGTGCTCCAGTGGCAATTTTTGGAATTATTATTTTAATTTATTTTTGTCTTAAATTTTGGTTATCCAAGTGGTAATTAATGTTTTCATGAAGATAAGGGGCTAGAGGATGAGGGTAGAATTTAGACTAATTGCCAGCGAATATGTCTATGTAGTTCAAAAGAATTGAACACAGTTTTAAGAAAACCTCATTCTTGTCATCTAGCACTAATTGGTAGAAAACAATCTACATATGTAAATTAAATTAGAAACCCATGGGAGAAAATGTCAAGGCTAAAATGAAAGCAAACTGCATAGCAAACATTACTTACATTAAGATATCAAATAAAGGAAAACTGTGCAAAAAAATGAAGCCACAGGAGCAAAAAGAAAAATTTTGATTTCCATTTGCATGTTCAAACTTCTTTTACTTTTATGCAAATCTGAACACCTAACATTTGACCCTTCTGAATTTTTCATTTCTCCTTTTCTATTAGTTTAATTGACTGTTATCTTAAAAGCAAACATCATTATTGTAAATATCTTGATGAAAATAATAGTCTCATTATATAATTCTATAAATATCTTCAGAGTGTCCTCCAATGAGAAACTGTATAATGAGACCACATGGCAGAAAAGAAAGGATGATATACTGCTTATTGTCCAAAGGAATATTTTATTTTATTTTTATTTTACCTTTATTATTGAGAGTAGTATTACAGTTGTTCTCCTTTTCCCCCCTAATTACCCCCTCCACCCTGTTCCCATTTCCCCCTCCCCATGAGTAATGCATATTTGCATATTTTTCAAAGGAATATTTAGAATATACATTTGAGAAAAATTTAAGCCTTAAAATTCTAAAATTTGGAGATATTGTAAAACTATCCTCCCAGGCACTGATTCAGTTTTTGGTCCCTAAAGAGTATAAAAACCCTTGCCTGATGACAAGGGGGATGGGCACTTCTGTGATCTTATCACCTGCTGATTAGAGTGTATTCCTAAAATTTCTTATAAAATAAAACCCTAATATGCAAATTGAACAGACAGCCAAATGACCAGTTGCAATGATGCCCACTGACCATCAGGGGAGAGATGCTAAATGCAGGAGCTGCCCCCTGGTGGTCAGTGCACTCCCATAGGGGGAGCTCCAATCAGCCAGGCTCACTGCTGGCAAGCACAGCTGTCATGGAGGGGAGTGGGCCTAAGCCAGCAAGTGGACATCCCCCGAGGTGTCTCTGAATGTAAGAGGGTGCAGGCCGGGCTGAGGGACTCCCCTGCTCCCTGTACATGAAGTCATGCACTAGGCCTCTAGTTATTGTTTAAAAACCTAGAGGCCTGATGCACAAAATTTATGTAAGCGTAGGCCTTCCTTCCCCCCAGCTGCCTGCACTGGCTTCCCTCTGGCTCCTGGAACCCGGGACCTGGGCTTCCCTCTGGCCACTGGCAGGCACCCGGGACCCAGGCTTCCCCCACAGCCCCAGCTTTATCCAGAAGGTCAACCAGTCTAATTAGCATATTACACTTTCATTATTATAGATAACATCCCACATCTATGTATTTTGTACAACAGAACACCCTCCTTTTGTGCATGTTATGCATTTTATTTTTATTTTTCAAAAGTATTTCCAAGCCTTAAGAAAAACTATGAAATACACAGATTTAAAATTAATTTTCACAAACAAAATTAAGAAAATATCTTAGGAACTGCACTAATATTATTGCTTTTCTACACTTGAGGTTTTGTTTATAAAATTATTTATCCTTTTAGCTATTTTTTCCTCATCCTTTTATAAATCTGCTCTATTTTTTTTTTTAGAAAAATGTTTATTATTAATATCAGTTCATCAAGAAATTTTTATTATGAACCTTTTCCCAATTCTATCTTAAAATAAATGCCTTTTCTTTCATGGAAATAAATATATGCAAATTATTAAAATCTTGGAAACAGAAAGGATATAATGAAGAAAAAATCCTCTCTCTTACCACAGATTACCACAGGGGATAATTACACTTAAAATGTGTATTGGTGTATTTATTCTAGGAATTTTTTTCTGTGCATGTTTGAACACTGGTTAATACAATGTTGGACATTAGCAATTCTCTAAAAATTATGTTTATTTGTCTTATAAAAATTGCCCAATATTTTCATCAAATTTTTAAATACAACATGAAAAATTATAGGGTGGAAAGAAGCTGTTGTTTTCTTCCCTCCTCCCCCAATTTTACTTCTACACTGAAGAATATATTTAACAAGCCTAAATCTGTATCTATGAATTTGGTATCTATATGATATAAGGCCCTTCCTATGTTTAAAATATACCTTTCAACATTTTTGAATCCGTAATGTTTATTCCTCTCATTTATCAAAGGCCATGGTTATAAAAGTGTGTACTGTGATGCTCAGAGTGCAACAACTAGCTCACAGGGACACCTGTTATTTTAAAGTTTTGAGAGAAACACAGTATAATCTGTTAAACCTTACCAATTTGAGATAGTTCATAGTTTGAACAAGATTTCACATACATATCTTTGTAAAACTGGGTTTTGGGAGAGATATTGCGATAAGAAGCAAATATTGCATTATGACTATGATTCCACTGATGATAAGAGCGGTGGTATTATTACCAGTGGGGTGCCCCTCTGTGACTCCATCTGTCATGGGTGGAAGTGGAGTTGCTGTGGAAATAAGAACTTCCTGAGGCCACCACGAAAGGATGCAGTATCGTGGAAAGCTTTAGTGATGATGTAAATTTTAGGGGGTTCCTTACAGGTTCCATCTCCCTCCATTTCACCCTGGAAAAAGTCCAATCTTGTCTTCAGCAAGGCTAGGATTAGGACCAATGTCATAATAAAGCACAGTCCAGTCCAGCATCCTATGTGTGGAGAACATATGGCCAGGGGCCACTTGGCTTCTAAGGCCACAAGGCAAGCATGTGCATGGAGTGAATGCAGGTCACAGAGGAGAGGAGCAAGTGGGCAAAAAACAAAGCAAGAGCGAGAGAGGTTCTTTGGGGATTATAACTAGGATCTTAACCAATTAATCCTTCATGATTTCCGTGCTTGCATGGCTGCATTCCTCTAACAATTATCTTTTCCCCCCCAGGTTAGACTGAGAGGCAAACAGCTTCCCTATATCACCTAAAAGCCTTCATTGCTTATGTGCTCATCTTCCTCTTCGTTTCTAGGGGTGTCGAACTCAATCAGAGAAGGGGCCAAAATCTAAAATCCAGCCTAAATCGCGGGCCGAATGGTTTACTGAACAGTCATAAACTGACAATGTCATAAACTGACAGCGGAATGCAGTGATGACAGCGCGGTGCGGGCCACATTGCAAGGCCTGGCGGGCTGGATTTGGCCTGCGGGCCTTGTGTTTGACACATGTGGAACCTTTCTTTCAGTGATTTGCAGGGAATGGTACCCCACCCAGGGCCTGGAAATAAACCCATGATTTAGGCATATTTCCTCAATGGGAGTTGAGCCCATGGCCTTTCAGTGTAATGGGACTACACTCCTACCAGCTGAGCCACACCGGCCAGGGCTGAGTCTTATTTCTAAAACAGAACTACTAGGTATATATTTTTGTAAAAGTACTGTTAAAATTACTTAGACAATAAGGTTTCATTACTGGGAAAGATTGGAAACTCATGCCTACAGCATATATTCAAGTAATATTTTTAAAATTATTAATGGGTGATAATTATTTAAGCCTTTATACATTTAATTTGCATCTTTAATCTCTTTACTTATTCAAGATAATTAAGCTAGACATAAAATTTTCTCTCTTACCCTAGCTGGTTTGGATCAGTGGATAGAGCTTCAGCCTGCGGACTGAAGGGTCCTGGTTTTGATTCTGATCAAGGGCACGTGCATGGATTGCAGGCTTGATTCTCAATGGAGGTTGTGCAGGAGGCAGCCAATCAATGGTTCTCTCTCATCACTGATGTTTCTGTCTCTCTCCCTCTTCCTTACTCTCTGAGATAAATAGAAATATTAAAAACAATGTCTCTCTCAAACACTATAGATTAATTTTTCCTATTTAAAAACACTGAGTGAAGAGGTGCATTCATTAGTCAAAAGTATGTTTCTTTTGAAAAATTGTTTAGTGTTAGTGAAGCAAGTACTTAATATGAAGAAAAATTTGCAGAATGGAGACTGTAAATTATCTCAATTAATTCCAGAATTAAGATTTTTTTATAAGATCAGCATTATTAGCATTGAATTTATGAATCCACTGAAATAGTATATATTTGTGTTTGATGAACATTTTTCTTGAAAGGAGCACAGCTTTCGTTAGTTTTCCAGTTGAGCTCTGTCATCAAGCCCACCTTCTACTACCATATTTTCCCCCACCAAGTTCTAGAGTTTTAGAGATGCTAAGTCAACAGGTATACATTTTATTTTATCAGAACCATCATATTTTGAACAAACTCTATTTTATTTCTGCATTTCTTTTATTTAAACTTTGTGATAAATAAACTGAACAAAAGACATGTAAATGTTTTTTCAATCCTCTCATTTTCTTGTGAAGTCAAAGTAAATATAAAGAGACGTAAAATGTTTTTTTCTGGTAAAATCAAACTTTGTTTTTCTTTGGATGTGGCAAGGTAAGGAGCAATTGGGAAAAAGAATGTTTTTGACTGAAGTATTCAGTAGATATGACCACAGATGAGAAGCTGGAAAAAGAATCACAGAGAATAGGATCCTGTAGAACCAGATTGCTATGGGAAAAACAATTTCCTGTTCTCCTCCTTGGTCTTTAAAACCAGTTGCTGGTCCTGAGTAACTTCTAAAGACTTTGTGGTTCTGGCAAAGCTTATGCTGCTAAAACTCAGCAAGCTGAATCATTGATATTCATTTAAATTGCTCATTTGGACTCCCAAGAGCCTATACTTCAGTTTCATTTTGACTTTCAGGCATCACTGAACCAAAAATAAAATCAAAGAACAGCCAAAACCATAGCATCTCATTTCATTTTGAGACTGAATTTGGGAATTTGCAAGAGCAATGATCTTGACAGAAAGCAATGCCCAATATTATTGAGAATTCTTGTAACATCCAAGTACCATTTCAGGAATGGAGCCTGATGATTTGCTTGATAAAATAGTAAAGAAACCAAGTAAATATCAGGTGATTATCACCTGGTTTGGGGTTTTGCTACAAACATTTTGCAGAGCTTTGACTGTGATAGGCATTAGTCATGCTACTGGAGCAGAAAATCAATGAAAGAGGTTCCAAAAATAAAATATTCTTTTGGAATGTTGCTCTGAACTAATTAGCAATGAGTCATTTAAAAGGACTTACCTATCATTAGGGGAGCAAACAAGTATTTACCAAAACCAGTTTTCTGACAAAACATTTCTTGTGATTGAGGAGGGAAAAAAATTAAAAACTTTGATTCACAAAGTGACTTTTATTTTGACAATAAATAACACAAAAGTCACATTGTGAAATGAGAAACTTAATCATTTTCTGTCATGTTATTTGTCAAAATATAGAGAAAAAATGATAACTCATAAAGAAATGGTAACTTTATTTTTTGCCATTTGAAAGATATAAAAAATAAAGAAAAACATTTCATATGTTGATGACTTGGATCACATATGGACAGGATGAAAACAGATCACAGTTGCTTTTGAATTTTGTATGAAGTTAAAATTTTAATTTTCTAAGCTCTCCAAGTTGATAAAATATTTTTAATTAAATAAATCATGTATACTCCATTTTAAGAGTAAATTTTAGTATTATAAATATCTACTCTCCATATGGAGGAAGATTTGTATATCCATGTGTGTGTGTTTTGTGTGTGTGCGTATTTGAATTTAGCATTAATCACTACTTTAAATAATGTTCATATCAGTTATAAATATATAACTTCTATTGATTTTTTCCATTTTAGGAAATTATCTTTAAAGTGTCGAAATTTTTATAAGTCTTAGAACCATTTAAAATTTAGACAACTTATTCACCTCTAAACTATCTATACTAATAAAAGGGTAATATGCTAATTAAACTGTACATCTACCAGATGACCTTCAAGATGTCCTCTGGACAAAGCTATGGTGCTGGGGCAAGGCAGAGGCAGTTAGGGGCGATCAGGCCAGCAGGAGAGAGCAGTGAAGGTAATCAGGCCAGCAGGGAAGAACAGTTAAGAGGATCACCCTGGCAAGGAAGAGCAGTTAGGGAAATCAGGCGGGCAGGCAGAGGTAGTTAGAGGTGATCAGGCAGGCAGGCAGGTGAGCAGTTAGGAGCCAGTGGTCCCAGATTATGAGAGGAATATCCAACTGCCAGTTTAGGCCCAATTAACCAGCAGTTGGACATCCCCTAAGGGGTCCCGATTGGAGAGAGTGCAGGCCAGGCTGAGGGATACCCTTTCCCATGCATGAATTTCATGCACCGGGCCTCTAGTTCCATTAATAAAAGGCACGAGCACACAGATTTACAAATTTTCTGGTTGTTTCAGTTAAACATAATTCAAATTGAAATATACTGTGTACTTATATTCAAAAAATAGTGGTGTTTCTAATATTCTGAGAATTTTCAGGTTCTCAAAACAAAATGACAATAATTGCCAAGCAAACTGAGATATAAATATTTACTATTTATTTCTTTCAATTGTTCTAGCCCTCTGTATTCCCCACCAGGTCACCTCTATAACAGACGAAAAAATAAACAGCTTAACTTGTATCCCTCTTTGGATCTATCTTCTCCCATTTTCCTTCTCTCCCTCACTCATGCCTATATTTCTCCAGAGAGGCTTCTGTTCGGATTCTTCATTCCAGATACATTCCTGAACTTATTGACTCCATCCACCCTGTCTCCACCATCACACTCAATCTCACACATCCATTGCCTACCTGTACGTGCACACCTATCTGAACGGCCTGGGTGGAGGTGCATTTATAAAAGATTGAGAGACAGAAAATGGACTCAGAGCAGCTGGGGGCAGGTGGACAACAGAGCACAGTGTAAAGGGGTAGACAGTAGAGAAAATACAGAATTGTGAAGATATTTCTGATAACAGAGGTATAGTTTGAAACTTAGGCAGAAATTGTAAGAGATACTTATCAGACCTGAATATCAGGGCAAGTATTTTGTTAGGAATTATTTCATTTAAAAATAAGTAGGACACTTGGTAATATCTAAAGACATCATATGTTAGTTTAAAGTATAAAAATAAATAAAAAATACCCATAAGCATACTACTAAAGATTTAGGGGACCACGTGAGAATTGCCAAATTTGATCTCATATATATTTTTAGTATTTTTCTTCTGTACTAAAACTCCACAATGAGAAGGAACACCAATTTGTTTGGGTACATTTAATGGAGTCAAATTTGCAAATCAGCTTTTATTAAAAGGAAAGGCAAATTTCAGAAATGTATTTAAAACATAATTTTAAAAGAACTCTAAGCCTGAGATATGATAAATTAAGAAGTTGCTATCCAATTTAATATAACAAAATGCAGCAAAGAATCAGCATGTGTGAAGGGGAAAGCAAAAAGAATAATGTTATTATAAGCAAATTAAAGATGAATATATGAAGCACAATTTGTATCAGATGAAGGGTTGCAAAATGAACTGAGGAAATAAAAATACTATATGAAGTGTACTTTATTTTTGATTCATCATTTGATATAGGATTTTATAAAAGCTTGCTTGCAAATTAGTTTAAAGCTATTTAGGAGTTTTTTTTTAAAAAAGTGTAATTTCAGCCAATAATTGACTGAGAAAGAAAAGATAGACTAATGACAAAAGGTAATATATGCATTTGGGAAGGATGCCAATGTTAAATTCTGCCTTATTTAATATTTTAATACATCTTAGAAATACATGAGATTGTGGATCATTCTAATACCATGGAGACTAGGTAAATCTTCTTGGCTCACAAATCTGAGCTTTCATTTCAGCTTTCTTTCTTCATATCTTTGATTTTATTCACACTGGCCAGCCTAGGGTAGAGGATAGACAATGCTACATGGAAGAAGAAACTCAGGGAACTAAAGTTAGCATACATGAATTCCTTCAGGAACTCATTTCCTTGTTAGTTTGTAATCCAACAAAGCACTGAGATAGTCAGTATCACTATTTTTGTGTGTAAAATGGTAGGGACAATATCTTATGAGAAAATTTTGTTTTAACGGTAATGTAAGTAAATAAATGTCTAGGTCCAGTTCTAAAAATTCAGTCGAGAAAAGAGTGAGTAACACTGGTCAATAAATATTAGTTTCTTTCTCATCTTTTCAAAGTATGTGGTCCATCATGATTGTTTTTCAGATAGGGAAACCACAACTCAGGGGAACAAAGACAACTTTTCACGTAAACATGCACAGCTGGTTGCAGAGGCGAGTCTACTGGACATACACTATCCACATTTGTAAGCCAGCAATGTTTCCACCTTACTATCCAGTCTTTTGCTTTTGCTTCCTTTCTTCCCTGTCTCCAAATTGTGTCCTCCAAAAGCTCACAGTGATAAAAGCATTGTGTTCTCTTCACCTTAGTCACCTCTCAGATCCACAGTTTTGTACAACCTCTGCTTACAAGCCATGTCTACTTGAATTTTCTAAGGTCAAAATCATTGTCAGAAAATGTCCTAGATATCTTTCCTTCAAAGTCTTGATTATCTCCCCAAACTTCTGTCCTTGTGTTTATTAACTTTTTTTTTCCTTCTTCTTTTTTTAAATCCTCACCACAGGCTATTCTCCATTGATTTTTATAGAGAGTGGAAAAGAGAGGGAGAGACATAGAGAAACAGCAATATGAGAAATATATTGATTGATTGCCTCCTGCATGAGCCCTTACCAGAGCTTGGATTGGGAAGGAGCCTGCAACCTAGGTATGTGCCTTTGATGTTGACTTGAATCCACCCTGTGACCCTTTGGTCCACAGATGGACTATTTACTGAGCCAAACCAGCTAGGGTCTACCCTCCATTTTTATTAAAGCATTTTTATGAGAAAATCCCATTCTATCTATTTTTCTATATTTTTTCCATTCTTACGTTTTAATAACTTCCACAGAATTATAACCTGATCACATATTCACTTTTAGTAGAAATATTTTGAGATTTTAATTGATGTTTTCCACTGTCAGTAATTTTTTTTTCAACTTACAGCTTTTCTTTCTAATAGTTTCATCTTTGAAAACAAATGTTATTATCCAATTCTATAGGAAAGGCAGGCCACAATAGAACATTATAAAATAAATACCAAGAAAGTTAGTATATGCCTATTGTGCCTTAAAATCAAAATTCTAAGGACAAATACTAGATTTTAAAGAACATTTGTTAAACGCACTTATTTCATTTTTTCTGACCTAAAGAAATATACTGATTTTTCTGGAGTAGATAAGAAGACATGATTCAAATATAAGAGAGAGTTTTGCTTTCAGCATGGTGGTATCAGCTTTTAACAGACCACAGAGGACAACTATAAACTTTGAAAAATCTAAAAAATGTTACCCATAGACTCTGGAAAAAGAGAAAAAAAACAACAACAATAATTTTGGCAATTATATAAACTACACACAGAAGGACAGCAGGAAGTAAGTTTTCCTTTGATACAGCCTTAGTGTGAAGGCAAACCTCAGGCATTGAAGAATTTGGCTCAGGATAGCTAAACTCTCATAGACAATCTTTTATCTTCATGGTTTAAAGAAAAGGGGGGCAGGGCCAAAGTTTACACTGCTACCAGAATGTTAGAGTTGGGATAATGTATTAAAGGATTGAAGCATAAGGGTTCCCAAACCCTTGTGTAGTATTCCTGTGTCATGAGTGAGCTAAGCACATTCAAAAAAGATTTCATATAATAGAAAGAATTCATCTCGTACTTGGCTTACCCATTCTAGGTAAGACAGATATTGCTGTTTTACTAACTCAGTTAATAACTCAGAAAAATTCTTTAAAAAGCATGTGTGTTTAGAAGAATTAGAATAGAATATAGAATCACAACTCAGTAGTCATAATGTCCAGAATATAAACTAAAATTACTCAAAACATGAAGAACAGAAAATTTGGACTCATTCTCAAAAGGAAGAAAAGGGCCCATTAGCTAAAACAAGGATTAACCTGACTATGAATTTCTCATCTGAAATTATGGAGAACATTCATTTTAAAGATCTGAAAAAATAACAACAAAAACATATTAGTTAGTTGAGATAAATGGTTGCAAATGCAGAGTAGAATAATAATTAAGAATCAAATTGGAGTTCGCCATTTTAGCCTTTCCAAAATTTTCTTTTCTATATGTCTTGGTAAAAATAACAGAATATATTTCTGAGTTCTGTTATAAAAATTTAATTAAACAAAATGATAAATGGCTTAATAAAGAGCCCATAAATAAAGACATTTATTAAATATTTATCATCATTCATCATCAATATCATAACCAACATCAATATCATTATCTTTGAGACCAAAATCAATGTCACATGGAGTTTCTGTCTACTTCCCAAGTTTTAGGTTCAGAGACCATTAGTATGAGTTTTTCTTCTTAGCTTCTATAAGAATATTCTCTTCTCTTTCAAGTTTGAATGGTGTTGGTTTCTTGTGACCATATAATGCCTATGTAAAAACAAAACAAAACAAAAAAACATTTATGCTCTTCAACATGTATGTTTAGGTAAAATCAACAGATAGTTTACTTTCAATTCTGCCATGTCATTTATTATGATGTTTTGCTGAGTTGAGTCCTTCCTTCTGATGAACCAGAACTCCCTTACCTTCTATAAGAACAAATCCTATCCATGCCTCCTTTAAAAGAGTAACTGAAATGAGTTCACATTCATTAATTCACATCTAACCTTGTCTGCTCTCATGAATCAACCAATTTTTGAAACTTTTTTCAGCTAAATATACTTGTACCATAATATATTCATAGCACATGTACTTTCTTTTAGCTGTTCTTCAGCTGTTATTTCTGTCATGTATTATACCCCAACAAGTATGAAAGTCCTGTAAAGGTCATAATCAAGTCTTTGATTTATCTCTCATCATTTCCAGTGAATCAAATTGGTCCTGGTAAAAGAAGTTTTCCATTACCCAAGAGTTACTAACAAATTACACAGGCACTGTGTCTTATCTCTAGAAAGCCTCAGTATAATATCAGATGCATTAATCAACCAGATGAAACAATGCTAGGAAAAAAATGCAGTTAGTGATGTAAAAACTTCAAAGGGAATGACTATTCTGTTAATTTATTACCTTGCCTTTGGAAAGATAATTATTTAAATGTCTCCAAAAGCTGATTAAAATGAGTACCTTCCCCAAAGGTGTCTGTACCTATTCTTCTTGCTTATATTCTTATCTTTCTTTTAATAGATAAAAATGTAAGATGTTGGTTGGAGAGAAATCCCTGGGATTTATTTCTTGTTTATTTATTAATTTGAAGCAATAAATTTTAAAGAGCATGTAAGTTGGAATAAAAAGACCTGTATGTTATATAATTTAGTTGGTTATGGAGTTATTATGTAATTGTAGACAAGCCAATTAATCTCACAGGGCCTAAGTTGTCACATCTGGGAAGAAAATTATTAAATTTACCTGGACACTGATGCATTTCAAGTATATGTCCTGAAAATGTAGTTAGATTATAAGATAAGATCCATTTTAGTTAAACCATTACATAAAAAGAACTAAGACTTTCTTATCATTTAAAAAAGGAAGCATGATACTTCTGCTATCAGATACTTGAATGAACAGTGTTTTAATTAGGAAACATTTTTGTTTATATCTAGGAGAAATCAGATTCAGCTCACTTGAAAAATTATAAATAACACATATTTGCACTTACATGACATAGTCTGAGAAGTACATACTATTCTATAAGATGATTAATGAAAACAAGTCAAATTACACTTATTTAAAAGAAGATAATAAAAAGTAAAATGTAGCTTCTAGGATTGACAAATGACATTTCTTCATTCACCATTGAGAGTGGTTAATTTTAATTCTACTATCAAGAAACCCAACAAGTCCCCTTTCAGGAGTTTTAAGGATAGGTCTGTCCAAGGTCATCCTTGCTTTCTCATTGTGGACTTTTTAGAAACGATAAGTTTTGTGATATCTAGTAAATATGAGGTCTGTAGAGAATAGAGTTTTAGTATGTAAGGAAATTAAATGACACACATAATACTTTTAATTTATAACCTTAGCCTTCTTAGCCCAATGTATAGGCATTAACCACCCCTGCCAAAGCTGAGAAGAAAGCAATTAATATTTCCTACAAAATTAAACATTCAATTTATGATGCATTTAAAATACATTAAAAAGCCCAGCTGACATGGCTCAATGGCTGAGCATTCACATATGAACCAGGAGGTCATGGCTCCATTCCCCATCAGAGCACATGCCTAGGTTGCAGGCTTGATCTTCATATGGGGCATGAAGGAGGCAGCTGATCAATGATTCTTAGGATTAATGTTTTTATCTCTCTACCTCTCTCCCTTTCTCTCTGAAATAACTAAAAATATATTTTAAATAAAATATTTTTTAAAAATTTAAGGAAAATTTCCAAAAGCTGTGAGGACTGATCAGATACCACCATAAAGTTAACTTCATAGTAGGCAACTGGAGGAGTTTGGTAAGGAGAAAAATGATATGAAGAAAAATGGAGAGATTTTAAAAAAAATTCTCAATTTTATGAGAAAACAAATCAGACAAAAAAAATTAGGCCACATTCAATAATAATAATCAGGATTCACAAATCAAGAAGGGCTGTTGATGGTTAAAAGCTGTTTTATAATGTGCTTTGAAATGGACTCTCACTTTGTTCTCACTTTATTTTAACTCAGTCCATAGTTTCTCGATGACACTGTCATGAGGTTGATGCAGTTGACTAATGGCATCCTGAAAAGGCCCAGCTCTCTCCTCCCTGGATTTGTTCCTTTCCCTGTGACTACTCTCTGAGATGTCTTTAACACCCCGATACCTATTCTCACCTTCCTTAACTTGGACCCAATTAGGGGCACTCTTTCCTTCATAGGAAAGGGATGGCTTTGTCTTGCAGCCTGGTTTCTAAGTGCCTGTAGCATTTTTTTTTTTCATCATGTCTAACTAATACCAAAAAAATAGAACTCTCTCCTCACATAGGTGTTAGGAGAATTAAATAATGTTTATGAAGTACCTCAGATCCTTAGATGAGAGGACCCTGAAGAATTATCCAAAGTGAATGTGATACTATTATATCATCTGATCTTGTGGTGAAGCAGGCAGATAAATATAGCAGTCTCAAGCAGTCACATCATTAACTGTTTGAGGGTGGGGTGCTCTGCTCAATGTATGAGAGAAGTCGTTACTAGGTATTTTCAGGGAAGATGTGACTCCATGCAAATTTTTGGATTTTGCAATGTTCTTTCCCAAATAAAAACTAATTCCAAGCCCTTTCTTTCTTGGTGGAGACCCTATGTCTTACCTAAATATGAACTCAAAGGCCATACTTTATCTCTACTCCTTCAAAATTTGGTAGCATAATATATTAGCAGTACATATCTATCTATCTATCTATCTATCTATCTATCTATCTATCTATCTATCTATCTATCATCTATAAGCCTAAGCAACTATTACAACCAAACAACCAGGACGACCAGGACAGGTTGACCAGTTGCTATGATGCCCACTGATCACCAGGGGGCAGACACTCAATGCAGTAGCTGCCCCTGTTGGTCAGTGTGCTCCCACAGCCAACTTCCACGGCTGGCCAACCTCCTCTGGTCCCTACCCTAGCCATGCATAAATTCATGCATTGGTTCTCTAGTAGTGAAGCAGGAATGATAATTGGAAATGCTTAAACTAGTACTCTAAGACCACGTATTCATTTACATCATAAGCTCCTTAACCCAAAGGGATAACTAAATAAATGAAATAATTATCAAATACACAGATTAGAGTATTTTGATTGGTTGACTGGTCTTGCTTCCCTCCCTAAATTCAGAATACATATTATAGTTTCACATTATATAAAACCAGGTCAGATATAATTAGTTGCAGTAAAAAGAATTATAACTTAAATTTTTTTCTTTTGAACAATATCTGAGTGCTCTATAATGTGTTTTATTTCAAATAACATCTTCTTTAGATTGGGAAACTGTACTTATTCACTATACTTTTGTAAAGATAAAACAACAGAGGTAAATTAATTAATAATCATAAATATATAATATTTTAAATTATTATAATAGCCTTTATAAGTTAATTATATCTCATGGACAATTCTAAGCTCTCCATCAATACGTTCTCATTTAACTCTCAAACTAAGCTGAGAAGTAGGTGCTATTATACTTACTACTTTACAAATGAAGAAAATAAGGCCCAGAAAGAGTGCAAGTAAAAGCCTGAGAAGTGGTGGAGGTCAGATGCAAACTCAGGCCATTTGACCTCACAATCTCTATAAGTGCAGAGCCTGGCTGAAATTTCATGAAGGTCCTATTGATCACTAAGCTCTGAATGCGAGGAATTCTAAGCTCCCTGTAAAACAGATGACTCTAAGGAGTACATATCAATACTAAATAAAATTTGGAACAAGGAAATGTACTATTTTCCTCCTTTGGAGTGGTACACCTGTCCGCATTTGAAAATTATTGGTCTTCATGAAGTAGGAGCATGGCTTTCAGCCAAATGAGAACTTCAGGAGTAACAGCAGGACAGACTGTGAGCCCGCAGACAAAAGAGGTCTGTTCAAGCTTGTTTTCTATTTGGGTCTGTTCCATCTTAGCCAGACACAATTGTGTCCTTGGATTTCTATTTGAAGAACTCGCAGTCGGCATTCTGTTATTGAGTGTCTGGGGAAGTTTGGTGATCTCTTCACAAGGAATCCTGGGGCCTGACTCATGACCTTGTCATAAAAAGTAAGCCTTGTGCTTCCCCTGGAAGAAAACAAACAGATGTGTCTCCCCTGGTTAAATGGGGTGTAAAACAGCACTTAGGCTTGTCACTGATCCTTCCAGTATTCATCAGCATCTCACTACTAAATAGTGTGCTCCCAACTCAAGCAGCTGCCTTCAAGGTAGGAGGTGACAGGCTCTTGGATAGCAAGACGTATTTTCAGATATGGAGTAGTCAAGGCGCCAACATAAGTAACCTGTAGGGGAATTTAGACATGACACTTTTATTTTCCGGGTAATGAGTCAAAGATAAGGACCTACCTATGTCAACTGGCACCCAAGCATGAGAAACTAATGGTGAGCTTATGCCAAAATAAGTATTTTCTTAAGATATCTGGAAAACTCGCTTGTCTTCCTCATATATATAATTATTAGGTAGTAATGAATCCATACGTAAGAATGTTTGATTGGAGGATGCATGGATAGATAGCAAGACCTTCAAAGCAATTATCAGCAGAATAGCGTACTTGACCTCATGTAATCTCACCCCTTTGGGTGCATTCTCACAAATTTAAGAATAGATTTGGGAGGGTTGGCCACTGATTCTGTTGTGGGTAGAACCCTATTGTGCCAAAAGGACGCTGCCCTCATTCCTGAGAAACACTACCAACTCAGAGAATAGAGACAATGCTTTCTTTTTAGTCATTTACAAGTTTGGGTTCCATAGACCATCACAAAATAAAGTCCACGAAGCTATCTACAGAGTGTGATCAGTGAACACAAACCCTTCTCAAAATTTTTTGTTTTTGTTTTCATACCTTGAAATAGTATGAATATTTCTAGCAAGTGAATTTTCCAAAAACAATTTAGATATTTATTGTAGTATGTTGTGCATAGTGATACAAATAAAGTGCTAACTATTCAGTAGTAGTCAAAATGTCAAGGTTGAAATTATGTTCTTTCTTTGTATCCCACCCAAGTTCAAGCTCTTGCAAATCATAGTTCAGTCCTTCAAAATTTCTATTATCAGACATAGTAGAAATCTAAAAGAAGAGAACAAATAAATAATATGTTTGTTTAAATTACATTGTAGATAGGAAGAAATTACTCAATAATATTTAGTAAATAAGAAAAAAGGAAAAGAGAATGAAATAATATAAATGATATTGATTATAGGCCACAGAGCATAGCAGTTCAGAATTTGGACCTTAAAGTAATATTAATCACATCGCAATAAAGGATTGCCACTAGCTAGCCATGTATCCTTATACAAATTACTTCAAGCTAAAGGTTGGTGTGTGTGTGTTTTCTCATTCAAGGGTAATATATATATATATATATATATTAGAGAGAGGAATGGGGAGAGAGAGATTTGAGTGAACAACATTGATCAGGTAACTACCCTATGCACCTGGACTAGGGATAGAACCTGCAACCTACATATGTGCCCTGACTGGGGATCAAATCTTTTGGTGTATGGGACAGTGGTCCAACCTACTAATCTACCCAGCCAGAATAAGCCAAATATTTCTTTAATCTCATCTATAGAGTGAACAAAACCGAGTCTACATCATGGGACCAAATGTGCGGATTAAATGGTACAATGTAGGAAAGTGCTTATATAAGTACCTGACTCATAGTACATATTTAACATGTATTAAATATTATTAAAATTAATGCTAGTTATTATTTCTCTTTAGAGAAATTGTACATACTATTGTCCTGTAATACTAAGAACAAAATAATACTTGAGAATCCTACTGATTTTATATATATGTTTAAAACTCATGTTTACATAGTGATATCAAATCATCTTTGCTAATTCTCTCTAACTTAGTCTACATACCTGATTCTAAGTCATGTCGATTTCTGAT
Source organism: Pipistrellus hanaki (assembly GCF_964339955.1). Lineage (NCBI taxonomy): Eukaryota > Metazoa > Chordata > Mammalia > Chiroptera > Vespertilionidae > Pipistrellus > Pipistrellus hanaki. The sequence goes on from NC_140508.1 coordinate 77,777,719, forward strand.
CAGATATATTTCTGTTTCATGCATAGACCCTAAAATGGATACCCACAGTACACCACACACTGTGGTGAAGTCTGGAAATATCCCCTCATTTTAGCTGCCGGTTACCTACTTTTCCTACAGTGAACATAAGCTAATATGTTTTTTTAATACAATGGCAAAATAGGAAAAATATTATCAAATTGTTTACCTCCTTTTTAATCTTACTGCTAATGCCTTACTCCATGGTTTTTATCATTTTCCTGCTACATTATTGTAATATCTTCTTTGGTGATGACCTTCCATGTTGTGGCTTTGGTGAGAACTCCTTATTCAACTCTATTGTCTGGCAGAATGTGGGCCACGTGGTGTTCACTTCACACAATTAGAGCATAGGATATTGTATCTGTCTCTGTCTCTCTGACCCTCTCCTTTCTCTGAGTGAAATAAATGAAAGTGCAAAGCACTTTTCCATCAAGGTATAATATTACTCCCCAAAAGACTATAGATAACAGGCCATGTGTAAATCCACAGTCTTACATATAAATATAATTTTATTTTTGGAAGTCTGTATATATTTATTAAGATCTTTATTGTTGAAAGTATTACATAGGTCCTCTTCCCCCCAACCCCCCATTAACCTCTTCCAACCCCTTTTCCCTCCCCGCCAGGCCTTCACCACCATATTGTCTGTGTCCACAGGTTATGCATATATGCAAACATATTCATTGGTTGATCACTTCCCATCCACCCTCCACTGCCTTCCCTCTGAGGTTCAACAGCCTGCTTCTTTTTAAGTTAAAAATGTCCACCCAATAGCAGGTGAACAGTAATACTTTACTTTTTCTAATTTTTATTAAAATCATTTAAAAATAAAATGAAGTGAAAGAATTTGGAAGCATTAGATTCCATTAACTTTGAAGAAGGAAACCATCAAGATTCAGTACTTTTTCCTTATGTAAACTGCCTCTTGTACTGCAGAATGTCAGTGTCTGGCACGCCTTCCTGCCAAAATGCAGAACAGATGTAGGAGGGCACCTTGGGAGCCATGCATTATCAAGTGTGGCTGAAGCACTGTTTCCCACCTCTCCCAGGCCTGTCTTCACCTGTTTATGCAGGAAGCAGACCTGTGGATTTCAGTCGGTCTGGTTCCCTGCCAGTGGATTCCCAGCGGCTCCAGACAACTGCCTCCTCATTTGAAGTTCTGTTCTTTTCCTCTCAGTTGTTGGCTGACAGTTGCTCGGTTTTGGCTGCCGGCGGCATGTCTGAGGCTCTTTGTTACAGGTTGCTTTAGTTTAAGAAGAAGTTAGAAAAAGGACAGATTTCTAGGAATAAGAAATAAGCCTGGCATTATCTTAAAAAAGAGAGAGACTTATACACAAGCACCTTCACAGAGACAAGCAGACATTTGGCTCCCACCGATGGCCATGAGCCTATAGCTGAGCATAGGGAGCAGAAGCTTAAACCTGTAAACTCTAAGCACATGTCCACACCCATCAATTAACAAAACTACATAGTATAACAATATCTAAACAATGTCCTGTACCAAATGATACTCCTGTGAAAGACTCAGCCAAGTAATCAAATGTCCCAGCAACCTCAGGTCATGTGTTGTTATTATATTAGTTGTGTTGGAGTCTAATAATAAAAAGAGAATTAGCCATGAGCTCCCTTGAGGCAGAAAACTCAAACTTTGATGCATTACAGATTAAAAAGAATAAAGGCTAACAATCCACTGTATTAAAAAAAAATCATGCCAAAATTGTACATGTTTAATCCCTTCATCTTCCTTGGCATCAGAAATATTGCAGCTGCTTTCCCTAGGGTGTGGCAATTTGTGCCATAAGGGCGCTGCTTATCTCACTTCTGGAATTTTATCCAGAGAGGCCCACACAGGTCATGTGAACTTGGTTGGGGAAATGTCCTCATTCAATTTTAGACACTCGCTTTGGATGAAAGTATCTGAATGATGAGGCATTTGTGTTTCCTTCTCTCTTTTTATCCCAATGAAGTTAGACTACTTCTAAGGAAACAAACACAAAATTAAGTTGCCGCCCGATATTTATAAATACAGCTCTAGTGTGATTTTGAACTATTTGTCAGGCTATCCTACAGGTGCATGTCCAGACTTTAAGGGACATGGAATGTATGGGGGTTGGAATAAATAGGACACGATGTCTTATAAAAGCATTGATTTTTTTTTTTAATGTGCATGTATGGGCATCAATTTCATCAATAGCTTACAAGGACAAGGGATCTGAAAAGAGATCTTTTAGGAGCAAAGGGAGAGATTATAAGCCACCTTGAAAATGCTGTTTTGTCCCCCTTCTCTTTATCACGTACATATCTGACTCAGGGAAAGCATTTTGGGAAGTCATATTGATATTGGCACTTGTGACATTGGGAACTACTCGCCGCTACCATGCACACAATTTGATACAAAATTCAATTTAAAAATTTGTCATATCCCCCTAAATATTGGAGGAAATCCTTCTGTAACCATAGGGCTGTCTTAGGGAATGGAGAGGTGTGTTAGGGTTTAGCTACCCTTAAAATGTATGTCTTCATAACATGTTAGGTGCCTATGGAGAACAAAACACTAGTCATGGAAAGGATAGTAAGTAATCTAGAACGAAGATAAACTTTTTTTCTGTAAAGGGCAGGGAATAAATATTTTAAGCTTTATAGGGCCACATAGCTTCTGGGATAGCTATTCAACTCTGCTATTATTGCACAAGAGCAGCTATAGACAATACCAAACGAATGGGTATATCTGAATTCCAATAAAACTGTATTGATAAAAGTACGGGACCAACTGGAATTGGCTTGTGGTCTGTAGTTTATTGATCCCTGGTCTAGACTCCTGCCCAC